>NC_069706.1:8950000-9575000 GCF_023699985.2 Odocoileus virginianus | reverse complement strand
TGAATATCCTTAATTACATCTGCAAAGAGGCTTTCCCAAATACAGTGACACTGACAGCTTCCGGGGGTTGGTACGTGGACACATCTTTCGGGGGACTCTGTTCAGCCCAGTCCGAAGGTCACTAAGACTCGGGGGACAAAGCCGCCCAGAAGGGGTGGAGCCTGGAGGCCAGCCGTATCAGAAGTGTTCCCTCAAGGAGGGTGATTTCCACCATGTGCGCTAACACATTTATGAAGAAATAAACCACAACAAAAGCAAATGATAGCAAAGCTGTGCATGAGCAACAGACGTGGGCTGGGGGCTCTGCTAGGGGGAGGGGAGGTGGAGATGGAGGGAGTCTCCCGAGGCTGAGCTCTGGGGAGGGTGGAGGGCCCAGAGCTGAGACCAGGCGTGGGTGGCTGTGGAGGGAAAGGGACTAAGCAGCTCTGACCAGGCCGTGTGTGCACGCATGGGGTGGGCTTTCTTGCCCAGGGGCTGGGTGGTCAGAGCAGGCGTTCACAATGGGGCTGAGCCAGCAGGGAGGGGAGGGGAGCGAAGGTGGCAGGCCGGAGGCAGGAGAATGGCTTTCAAGGGCCTCCTGTGGTTTGACAGGCTTCTCAGGCTCAGAAGAATGCCAGGAAGGAAGGGATGACAGCCCTTTGTCCAACAGGGAAACCAGGCCTCAAAACAACTGATCCAAGACAGGATATCAGAACAGAGTGGGTTTTGAACCCGACTCTGGATTTCCCAGCTTTAAATCCTGATGGGGAGGCAGGCTTGTCAGGCAGGCCCCAGGACCACTGTGGGTCCCTTTGGTTACTTTCTTTTTTTTAGTTTTATTCATTTATTAATTAGTTTATTTTTAACTGAAGGATAACTGCTTTACAGTAGTGTGTTGGTTTCTGCCCCATATCCACACCTTTGGTCACTCTCACCCTCCACATGATAAGTCATCCCATGGCTCAACGTGTGCACGCCACCTGGGTGGTGGTCGTCTGCCTTACTGACCGCCCGCCCATCCCCACTCTACTGGGGTCAGGGCTGTGTGCCTGGATTCCAGACTGCCTGTGTGGAGCCAGAACAAGACTGGGTATGCTAGGACACATTTATTGAGTTCTCACTGCGGGCTGGCCCCGAGGATGGGGTAGGCGTCCCGATGCCCCATTCTACAAAAGCAGGGAAACTAGGACGTAGAGAGGTGGATGCCCAGTGGGAAGAGATCAGAAAGAAAAGCAGCCCCAGATATGCAGTGTGAGCCCAGCTCCACCTGACCTGAGGGGCCCTGCTCTCAACCCACAGAGACACCCTTTGAAAGCTGCCCCACCCTGCAGGTTAGGATGAGGGCAGAGGGCTTTGTTCCCCGTCAGGTCACATCTGTTACACACCCCCCTGTAGCTGGTGCCATCACAATCAGGCCCAACTATATAACCAGGGGCTGCCAGGGCCTCTGTGAAGCTGGGTCTGCCAGAAGAGGAGGCGGAGGCGGCCCCTGCCCCTCTAAGCAAGGCCGCCCCCACCCTCCATGGACAACAAGACACAGAGACTTCCCAACACCCACACCCAGCCCCATAGCAACTCTCGGCCCCAAAGCCACGCCTGCAACCAGTGCAGCCGCAGCCACCACTGCCAGAGCCGCAGCCACAGCCGGAGCTGCCGCAGCCGCAGCCAGAGCTCCAGCCAGCGCCGGAGGAGCCACCGCAGCCCCGCTGGCCACCAGGGCCAGAGCCCAGGCCCCAGCCCTCCTCTGAGGCGCCACAGATACACCATGCACTCCCACCAGTGTCCCTTGCGGCCGGTCACCCACTCCTGCAGCCACTTCAAGAACAGGAAGAACTTGGAGGGAAAGGTGATCAAGAGGAAGCAGGTCAAGAGGAGCAAGCAGGTGTACAAAAGAAAGAAGCAGAGCTCAGGTACCTTTCAGGCCGGTGGCCTTTCACAGGACTCCCCCAGAGAAGGGGGGCGCAGCCCAGCGGGGCTGTAGAGGTGGTGAGGTGAAGGCTGCCTCCGCCAAGTCAGAGCACAGAGGACCCAACAGGCAAGGGAGAAGAGGGAGAGGGAACTGTGGCAGTTGTGTATATCTGATGCGTTGATGGAATAGCTCTTTAATTGGATGAGAAGATTGGAAGGATGGAAAAACGGCAGATTAGATAGGTGGGAGCATGGATAGGTGAATAAGGCTGGGTAGATGAGTAATTAGGAGGTCTGTTAGATAGGGGGCGGATAGAAGGATTAGATGGTTGCTTGAATGATGGGTGAGTGGAAGGATGAGGGGAAGGAATGAATCCATTAAGTGACTGAGAATCAGAAGGGATGTGATTAGATTTCTAGATTGGGCTGATGCACTGGGAGGGTGAATGAATTGGCTGGCTGGGCAGATGGCTGAGTTGAACACAATAGGATATCTGGAGGCATGAATATTGAGAGGATATGAATTGGTTAAATAATGGTGGTCTAGGTGGGTGGAGGATCAGGTTAGTGGATGGATAAATGGGTAGATGAACAGACTGGATGGCGAACTGGCTGAATGGACTAACTGGACCAATGAATGAAAGAAAGACGGTGGGATTGGTGGACTGATGTGTAGCCTGGACATGGTTTAAAGAATGAAATGAATGTTGGACTGCATTGAATTCATGGGTGTATGACAAATGGATGGATTCCCAAGTCAAAAGGACCCTGATGACTATGTCAGTTCTAGCCATGCCCCACATCTGATTACACATGAGCATCCAAAAACCCAAAGCAGAGGGTTAAGTGATCTTAGGAAGCACTCAGTTATTAAAGGCTCCCTTTCCCATTGCTATCCCTTAGGACGAAAGTACAACTGAGATGACACCCCATGGCTTGTTCCTGTGTTGGTTTCACCCAGATAAAAGACATCACAAGTGGAACGCTAGAAGGAAGAAGTAAACTTTGCAGGAACATGTTACTACAGTGAGTTCTATGCAACATTGATTAAAGCTTGTACACTGGATGACTTATCCTTGAGTCGTTTCATTAAACGTGTTGTGTTTTGGGGGCCTGGTTGGAAGCACAAAGCAGGGAGGAGGTTGGATAGGGAGGAGGGACATGCCTTAGGATGGGATCTTATAGAAGTGTAAGGAACAGTGTCCTCACGTGGAACAGAAACGAATGGGAAGTAAACACATCAAGAAGCCCTTGGCATAGATGGGCAATGCTCTGCTTGGGCACAGCCCTCCTTTGTCTTATATGCTCCCATGTGCATATGCACACTCACACATGGGACACCCTGGAGCCCACACACTGTTCGTGTCATCCACATGTACAGTAGGCAGGCCAGGACCATGGCAGGAGACAGGCAGGAAGGGGGTTAGGAACATGTGCTTTGCAGTCCAGAGCATCCTGAGTTTGAGTCCTGGCTCATTTTGTTTGCCTGCTGTGTGCTCTTGGGTTGGTGATCAACCTCTCTGAGCCTCATTTGTTTCAATACATAACGGACCAAGTGCTTTCAGGGACTGGGCTGAAACACAAGACCACATCCACAGAAAGAACACAAACGTATAAGCACAAGATTTGCCAGTCACGGGACTTCCCTGATGGTTCGGTGGTTAAGAATCCACCTTTTAATAACGCAGGGGACGTGGGTTCAATCCCTGATCAAGGAACTGATCCCCACAGGCCACAACTAGAGAGCCCATGTGCCACAACTACAGAGCCCCCACGCTGAGGAGCCCACATGCTGCAAGGAAAGATCCTGCAGGCCGCAACTAAGGCCGGGCCTAGCCAAATATGAAATGTTTGCTGGTCACCATAAGCAGAATCAAGGCAGCCAGTCCGGGTGTCACACAGAACAACCCTGGTGGGGCTGGGGGTGGGGATGGAGTTCAGGGAAATGGAGACCTGAGGAGAGTGCGTTGCAGGCCGAGGGAACAGCATGTGCAAAGGCTGGAGGGAGGAAGGAAGGAGTCTGAGGCACGCCAAAGACTGGAATGGCTGGCACAGGTGTGCGGGGGGCCGCCAAGGGGTGGGGGCGCCAGGCGGGGGCCGGGCCACGCAGGGTTTGCAGGCCGTGGGGAGCCTCGACACTTCGTTTGGTGCGATAAGTCATGGGAGGTCTCAATCAGGCAAGCACCAGGGTCGAGCCTCTCTGCTGTGTGGAGACTGACTGGCAGGGGCAGGAGTGACTAGAGGAAGCGCAGCGGGCAGCGTGTGGCCAGGAGGGAGGGAGCGGAGCCTGGACCAAGCATGGCAACAGACACGTTCCTCTTGGAGGGATGTTCTGAGATCAGATTCCTGCTTTGCCCCAAAACTCCTGGTTCCTTGTTTAAAAACCTAAGTCTGGAACTTCCCTGGTGGTCCAGTGGTTGAGAACCTGTTTGCCAAGGCAGGGGACATGGGTTTGATCCTTGGTCTGGGAAGATTCCACCTGTCATGGCGCAGCTAAGCCCATGAGCCACAACTACTGAAGTCTGCAGGCCCTGGAGCCCACGCTCTGCAACAAGAGAAGCCAGTGCAGTGAGAAGCCTGCGCACAACTACAGAGTAGCCCCCACTCGCCACAGCTAGAGAAATACCTTGGGTATCAATGAAGACCCAGCACAAACAAAAATAAAATTTAAAAAAAAGTACAGCCACATAAAGCCATGATAGTCACTCAAACACCTCTGTGCAGAAGAGGTTGGGAAGCGCTTCTAGAGGGCAAGTTTTAAGGGAGGAGGTGGAGACAGAGGGTCAGAGGATAAGGTCAGGGACTTTAAGACCCACTCACCAGAGGACTTCCCTATTTCCTGGACAGTGTCCTTGTCTGATACAATCATGGAAGGCAGGAGCTCTACTGCAGAGAACGTCAACTCTGTAATAGAGGAAGTGAACTGGGAAGCAGACAGACTGGGTCACAAGTATGCTTTACGGACCCATTCTGACCCCGCATTTCCCTGAAAAAACACTCAGAAAGTAAGTGCCTCAGTAACACAGACACCCAGTCACATATACAAAGAAACTGCCATTCAAACCCACTCAGACGCAGAGCCCGAGGTTCATGTGCGGACTCCCAAGTATACATCCCCGCCTCCACACACACACGCAGGTTCTCACACGCCTCCCCTCCCACACAATGAAACACAAGCAAGCGCTTGCAGGCGCACAGCGGCCCTCCTGCAGTCAGACACACAGTGACAAGAGGAGCGAAATCAAACCACAGGTTCATTCTTTCGCTTGCTTGGTTTGGGGCGGCGGCGGCAGTAGTTTGGGGGTAGGCCGGCTGGAAACCCAAATTCAGGAAACAGAGGGAGGTTGATGCTAACTTCAGCCACTGAGGGCCTGGCACATTCTTCCCGTGTTGGGACGTTGGGATGCAGTGAGGTTTGGGGAACAGAAACAGCCCTGCCCTGTGGTGGGGTTGCTCGCTCAGCTGCCTGGGGAGCCCCCCCAAGAGGACCCAACAGTCCTGGGGGTGGAGGGGGAACAGCCAGGGAAGAAGGTACAGAGCCTCTGTAGTACTGAGATGTCTATTAGAGATACGATTCAGGAGGAAAGACTACCTCAAGCTCTGTAGATTTGCCTCCTTTGTTCCCTCACTGGGTGACCCTAGGACTGCCTCTTCACCTCTCTGGGCCTTGGTTCAAGCAGTAAAGACTCTGCCTGAAATGCGGGAGGCCCGGGTTTGGTCCCTGAGTCAGGAAGATCCCCTGGAGGAGAGAATGGCAACCCATCCCAGTATTCTTGCCTGGAAAATCCCATGGACAGAGGAGCCTGGTGGGCTACAGTCCACGGGGTCACAGAGAGTCGGACAAGACTGAGGGATCAACACCATCACTTTCTTTCACTCTGTAAAGAGGGCCAAGGCGCCATGCTGTTCTCGATTGCTGCACCCCTGCACCAGCATGGGGCCTGGGCACGCGTTAGGTGCCCAGCAAATACTGGACGAACAAAGGAAAAGAAGGTGCAGACAGTGAGATGACACTTGTATACCCACTGAATGGGCAAAACCAGAAAAGGCTGGATGATACCAGGCACTGGGAGGGCCCAGCAAAGCAGATATGATCGAATGCAGTCGCTTAGAGGGCAGACGTGCATACGCAGGTTGGCAGGGGACTGGGTGGTGTCCATGAGAAGTGTGCAAAGCGTTTCTCACACACATGTGCCAGAGTTCAGGGCCTTGTGGCTTGCAAGAGCAAAAAACTGCAAACGACCCTCAGGAGGGCTAAGTGAACATGCAGGTTCACTAAGGACTATTTTGCAGTTTGTACAAGAATGGGGTTGACCTCTGTGCAATCCCTCCAGACTGCCACGACATGATGCTGGGTGAATGGGCAAGATGGAGAAAGAAACACCATCGGGGGAGGGCAAAATTCCACACAAAGCAACACTGTACTTTTATGGGGGAAAAGGCAGGTATGTAAGTGCTTAGACGAGATATGGAAGGACACAGACTAAGCGGGTGCCTGGGGGTATGTCGGGGGAGGGGAGATGCTTTATTTTCTACAAAGACGCGAAAAAGTAAATTAGGGAGAAAAGGAAGGAGCATCAGGGGAGCATGCAATAAGCCTCAGCAAAGCTCTGTCGACTCTGGAAAGAGATAACGCAGGAATGCTGAATGTAAACTCTGCCTCTGCAAAGTGCTGTTATCTTTTCTCGACAGCGCTTGTCCTTTCTGGGCCTGCTGGTCCAGGCGAGAGGATCCAGGAGCCCCTTCCCAGAGGGACTCACTGCCCTGGGGCAGGGAGAGGCCAACGCTAGCCGCCCACTGCTTTCCCCAGCCAAGCCTCTGCCTGTAAACCGTGCAGGTGGCACTGGCGCCCCTCCACTTCCCTGAGCCTGGTCTCCCACCACCTGCCATGCCGGTCCTCAAGCTGTGGCCTCCAGGCCTCTGCTGACTGCCGTGCTCTGCCAGAAGTGCTCTGCCTGCTTCTCCTTGGGCTGAGTTTCACTTGCTCTTTAAGATTCGGGTAAGGGACTTCCCTGGTGGTCCAGTGGCTAAGAATCCGCCTGCCAATGCAGGGGACATGGGTTCGATCCCGGGTCTGGGAGGATCCCACATGCTGAGAAGCAGTTAAGCTTGTGCGCCACAGCTATTGAGCTTGTGTTCCAGGGCCCATGAACTGTAACTCCTGAGCCCATGCACTGCAATTACTGAAGCCTGCTTGCCTAGAGCCCGTGCTCTGCAACAAAAGAAGCGACTGCAATGAGAAGCCTGTTCACAGCAACCAGGGAGTAGCCCGTGCACCATAAACAAATAAATGTGCTCAGCCGCTCAGTCCTGTCTGACTCTTTGTGACCCGTGGACTGTAGCCCTCCAGGCTCCTCTGTCCATGGGATCCTCCAGGCAAGAACACTGGAGTGGGTCGTTACGCCCTTCTCCAGGGAATCTACCTGACCCAGTGATCGAATTCATGTCTCCCACGTCTCTTGCACTGCAGGTGGATTCTTTACTGCTAAGCCACCTGGGAAGCCCAAATAAATAAATTTGGGGCAAGGGTCGCCTCCTCCCAGAGCCTGATCAGCCCTGCTGGCTTGGCCAGGGGCCTTTTCTGGAGCCAGCAGATACTGGGCTTCCCACACCACAAATCTGCTGCTGGCCTGTGTCCTGAAGCAACAGGCCTTAAGCGAGAGAACTGGGATGCGGTGAGCCCCTTGTCACGGCGCCTGCCACTCCCCATGACTTTCTCACAGTGCCTGGGCTTAAAGCTGAGGAGACTCCTGCCCCCACCCCAAGGTCCCCAACCTGTGACAGTCAGCCCTTGTGTCTAGTTGCACAGCTTCTGCAAATTCTTATTTCCCCACTATGCCAGCTGCCAGAGGTGACTGCCGATGTTCCTGTCGTCAGCTCGTGATACCTACGCCACTTATGGGATGGGGTAGGGTGGAAACCAGATGGGCCTGTTAGAATGGTGGGGAAAACAGAATAAACCGGTTCGGAGTGAGGTCCTTGGAGATTTACTGATGAAAAGGCGTTGGGCCTGTCGGGCTTGAGCTTTGTGACAGTTCTCTGGGTCACTGGATGAGGGCAACTTGCCTGAAGTCACAGTGAGGGTGGGTGTGAGGGAGGGGGTGGGGTGGGGGGCTGGGACTGTGGCCTGCTGTGTCACAGCCAGGGCTCTCAGAAGTCCTCTTCCCAGGCCCTCCTCTTTTCCAGCTATGAACACGGTACCAGCATTCTGAAAGCTGGCTAACACTGGATACTTCACATAACCTCTGACCTCATCTCTCCTGTTTTACCCGTCACACGGGGATCAAGGGCCTGCTGGAATGTTCCCACCAGGTCTCCCCAGGACCTGGAGTCCAGCCACCAGCTCAGGCCATGACCCCTCTCCTGCCCGATGAGAGCCCTCTCCTTGGGCTTGAGCGTCCCCTCCTCTCCGTGCAAAGTGTGTTCCCGTGTGATCTCCTGGGATCAGCCAGGACTAGGTTCTACCTCACATCCGTGGCAGCCTCTGTGGACGGAGGCCAAGCCCCAGGCTCTCCAAGACACTCTTGCCAAGTTCCACCAACTCTTCGAGGGACAATTTTCTCATCTGGGAAATGGCGACATAATTTCCACCTCACCTCACAGAACCACATGCGTGAGTGTGTGCTCAGTCATGTCTCAGTCTTTGTGACCCCGTGGACTGTAGCCCCGCCAGGCTCCTGTGTCTGTGGGATTTCCCAGGCAAGAATACCGGTGTGGGTTGCTATTTCCTTCTCCAGGGGATCTTCCCTACCCAGGGATTGAATCCGTGTCTACCCGAATCTCCTGCATTGCAGGCGGATTCTTTACTGCTGAGCCACCAAAGAAGCCAAGGGGTGGGGTGAGGGGGGTGTAAATAAGACCATATGCCTGGACTGTCACCTGGACCACAGCCGGCTGAGCAAATGATGCCTCCTCTTCCTGGATCCCTGGGGAATGAGGGCTGACCCCAGAACTCAGGCCTCGGGCTCCTCAAGCAGGGCTCTCTACTACAATGCACACGTGTCCTGGCTTCCCCTTAGGACTGTCTTTGTACCCATCTTTGGGGCTAGTGTGGTGACATCCATGGGGGGGGGGGGCAGTCAGGGACAGTTGTGAGATGTATCCCAAGCCCCCACAGTATACATCACTGTGGCTAGTATCTCAGTAGTTCAGAAAGTCAGTAGCTAGAGGACTCTTTCCACGCCCAATCCTGTAGTGTCTCCTGGGCTGGAAGGAATGTCTCCTGCAGTCAGGGTGAAATCTAAACCCTTCCCATGTCCCCACAAAGCCTGCACCATCACCTGGACCCCTGTCAACCTCTACACCTCGCCACCTTGCTCTCTATACCAATAACATGTGTCTTCTTTCTGATCCTCAACCCTGCCGATCACTCCCACCTCAGGCCCTTTGCACTGGCTGTTCTACCTGGAATCCTCATCACCCCTTATTTAGAAAGGCCTCAACTCCAACCTTCAGCCAAGAGGCTTTCCCTGACTGCTTTATCTCACTCTTGCCCACACCCCACAAAATCCCTGTTGCTCCTTCTTCTCTACTTGTTATCGCATAGCACTTACCATGATCTAAATCGATCTTATGAATTTACTTCCTACTTCTCCTGACTGCTTGGAGACCCGAGTTCCCAGTGCCTGGCCGATAGTAGACACTCAATAGATGTGTGTACGTGTATGTATGCTCAATTGATCAGTCACGTCCTACCTGTTGAATAAACACTGAATGGGTGAAATAAATGTCATTACCACTATCAAGCAGATGAGGAAACTGAGCTACAGAGAAGTGAAGAAGCTGGTCCCAGGCTACGGACTCATTAAGTGACAGACTGAAACCAGAATCCACGCTCTAAGACCCACTTGCTCGCGGGGCCCCAAGAGGTACAGACTCCCATGGGAATCTGGGTTGTAAAGAAAGGCTGAAGAGCACTGGGCAGAGGGCAGTTTCAAGATTACACGACCTGAAGGGGCTGCTTTTCCCAGCAGGACTTTGCCAAAACTAGAAAAGAAACTGAAAAACTGAGCTCCGGGGACCAAGATCCTGACTCCTCCCAGCTGCTGGCTAAGCCCCTTCCTTCTGCACCTGCCAGGGCTGCCAAGGCTGGGCGAGGAGAACCAGCCCCCATGTCTGCTGTGGCCCAGAAAGCTGTGGACACAGGGCTGCCCCGACTGCCCATGACAAGAAGTCACTTGTGCCAAGAAGCACCTTCTCTGTGCCTGGCCCCTTGCTTTGGGCTGTGCTTTCATGCTGCTCTGTGAGGCATAAAATTTCCAAAACCCACTTTGCAGCTGGGGCCAATGAGGTCCAGCACGGGCAAGTTGCTGGCTGTGGTCTCCACAGCACGTGGCCCAGCTTCCTGCGAGTCTAGGGCGAGCCCTCCACGGAGAACAGCTCAGGAGACGGATGCTTGTCAATCACCGTATTTCTTTTTCCCTTTGGTATCTGGATTTGGTTTCATTTTGAACTCAGGGCTTTAGAAAATGAAACCAAAGTGGTAGTAACTGTCACCATCGGTGGTGAGGAGAACCCACGTGTGCTTGGCAACTTGTGCCTGCCTCACCACTCTTGCACAACCAAAATCTGCTTGGGGTGGAGGGAGGAGGAGGCCAGGCCTACTGTACAGGCAAGAAAACTGAAACTCAGAAGGGCCCAGAGCCAAAAACGGGGAGACAGAAGCTTGACTGCCAAGACCTGGAGCCTCCCCAAGCTTACAAACAAGGGGAAAGTCTGCAGAATGGTCCTCACTCCTCCCCAGGCAGGCTTAGGATGCAAATCATCCCTCTGATTTCCTTGGTATCTACTGTTTTACCAGAAGACAGACCAGGATTGGAAATCACCAGGAATCTGGTTGGGGTGGAGGGTAGGGAGAGGAGGTAGGAAGGGAGTTTACAGCACAGCAAACACAGGTGAAAGCTTTAGGGTCTGACCTCCTGGGTATGAACCTCCGCCATACCCCTTCTGAATTGTGTGCTCCTGGGTGAGTGACCCCCCCCCCCCCCTGCAATTTCTCTATCTGTAAAATGGGCAGATTGGATTGTGGTGTCAGTCCAATGGTCCAAGGACTGTAAAATATTTATTACCCAGCCAGTTTAGGCCAGTACATCATGTGTGTGCATGCTAAGTCGCCTCAATCATGTCTGACTCTTTGCGACCCCATGGACTGTAGCCTGCCAGGCTCCTCTGTCCATGGGATTCTCCAGGCAAGAATACTGGAGTGGGTTGCCATTTCCTTGTCCAGGGGATCTTCCTGACCCAGGGATCTAACCCACATCTCTTATGTCTCCTGCACTGGCGGGCGGGTTCTTTACCACTAGTGCCACCTGGGAAGAACCTAACACGTCATGGGTAACAGTAAATGAAATGAAGAAGGGGGCTCCGTGGGGATGGGTGGGCATGTGGCAACAAGTAGGGGGCTGAGAGGAGAAGGTCCTAGTGCTCAGGAATAAGAGGGAACTCTTCGAAGTGGCCATCCAGGCTGTCAATGAGGGGTAGGGGGCATATGGGCCATCAGATATTTATAGATCTGCTCTGGGCAAGGAGACATGCTGGCAGGAAGACAAGTCACGCAGGAGCCAGCCCAGCCTGGCTGCCTTCTCTGGGCCTGGACCACCCGCGACCAGCTCGAGTGAGAAGGAGGTGCTGTGTCTCCCCACTGCCAGCAGCCAGGGGCCTGGTTTACCCCCACGCAACACTTTCCTTCTGCTCCACTGTGCTGTCTATGGCCTGCTTTCCTCACGCTAGGACTTCTAACATGAAGCCATGCGCTCCAATATGCTGCCACAGCTGCTGACCACCGCCGATGAACAGCAGCAGCAAAAGCAAACACATACTGAATGCCTATGATGCACCAGGGACTGGTGTAAGCATGTGACCCCTAATTACTCTTTTAATCCCCACACCATGAGGGAGATGTTATTACCCCCTTCAGAGATGAGGAAACCAGGCAAGGGAGTTAATTACACGTCCAAGGTCAGAGGGACAGAAAGTTGCAAAATTAGAATTGGAAACTAGGCAGACTGCGTCCAAAGTCCAGCTTTTAACCACTGCTTTGTATTGTCACCCACCGCAGCGCAGGCCCCCGCAGGTGCTCCAGAATGACCACAGCGCCTGAACACTGGCACAGGCATGGCTATGCATCTTCTCATGCCCTTGCGCGCGCACACACACACACACACACACACACACAACCCAGGACAACCACATCAACGACCAACATCAGCTGCTGGCACAGGAATGGCTATGCATCTTCTCATGCCCTTGCGCACGCACACACACACACACACACACACACACACACAACCCAGGACAACCACATCAACGACCAACATCAGCTGCTGGCACAGGAATGGCTATGCATCTTCTCATGCCCTTGCGCACGCACACACACACACACACACACAACCCAGGACAACCACATCAACGACCAACATCAGCTGCTGGCACAGGCATGGCTATGCATCTTCTCATGCCCTTGCGCGCGCGCACACACACACACACACCCCAGGACAAACACATCAACGACCAACATCAGCTGCTGCCAATACGAATTCCAGGAGACAGTGGGATCCTACACAAGGCGGGTTCTGGGCCATCCTCGTGTGTTCACGAGGAAACATGGGGGTCCTGGGCTCTGCCTGGGGCCAGGGCAGGAAAGCGCCAGGGAGGCTGGCAGGAGGACAGAGCGCTGGCTTGGAGCCAAGCAGCAAGCTGGGCTGCAGCCTCAGAGTTGCCTGTAGAGGGCGGTGTGTGCCAGTGTCGGGCAGCACCCTGCCAAGCCCCGTTACTCCGCCCGACCCCTCCAAACTGCGAGACTCACCACCCACCAGCCGGCCCCCAAGCTCATTTGTTCTTTCTTTCATTCAAAAAAACATGTACCAGCCAGGCACCTATTCCATGACCTTCTATGACAGACAGCATCATACACAAATGTACAAACTGTAGCGGGTACCCCAACATTCCAAGACCCAAGGTATGAGTGTGGGGAGGGAGCAGTTGGGGGGGGGGTGATCTGTAAAAGAGAGGAGGAAGGAAGAGGAGGGACTGGCCAGGAAAGCTCAGAGTAGGCTTCTGGAATGATCACATCTGAAAATGAACTGTCTTTTCACTGGGCTCCAAAGTGCATTTAAAGGTGCCCAGCCGCTCCCTCCTCTCCCCAAAATAAAAGCGAGCAGGGTGTGCCTCGTTTAGAGCTCTCCCTCTGCCAGTCACTGGGCCTCAGTTTCTCCAGCTGTCTCATAGGAGGAAAGGCAGGCCAAAGCCGCAGGGGACCTTGCCAGGCCCCACCCGGTTTCCAAGGAACTGGGCGCGCAGTCGAGGTACCCCTCCCGCGCCGCCAAAGGGTTCCTCCGAAGCCTGTGGTCAACCCGCCGCTTCCTGGGAAGCCCAAGCTAAGACCAGGGACAGCGACAGGCAGAGAGGGATGCGGAGGCGGCGATCTAGAGGCTCCGGGACGAGGTGGGCAGGGCGATGGAGGCAACAGTCCCGAGGGGTCCCAGGTGAGACCAGGGATAGGGTGGAGGTGCCCGGCTCAAGAGTAGAGGACACAGGTCTACCAGAGATGGGTGCTGAGACCCCTGGAGGAGGTGACGGGTGTGTCAGGGCCAGTCCGGAGTATCCTAATGGGCTTGCCGGCAGAAATCTGCGACCGAAGGCAGTGGGGGTACCGGAGGGCCGCCAGGTCCGACAGGGGGGTTGCTGAGAAGTGCCCCGGAGGTTCAAGGGCAGAGCTAGAGACCTTGACAGACGGGTCCTAGGACAGGTGCGAGGCTAGGTCAGGGCTGGGGGACCTCCCCGGGGAGGGGTCCCGGATTTGTGGGAAAAGTCGAGCGGCCCCGGCCTCCGAGGTGCGCAGAAAAAGAAACCGAAAGTGGCGCGGAAGGGCGGGCCTGGAGGGGGCGGAGCCGTCAGGGGCGGGGCCTCGCAAACCCCACGCCTCCAAGCCGGTTTAAAAGACTGGTGCAGGGGCGGGCGCGCACCAGAAAGAGCTGCGGCCGTGGCAGCTGCACGGCTCCCGGCACCGGAGCATGCGCGAGAGCCGCCCCGGAGACCCCCGCCGCCCCGCCCGCGGCGCCCCGCGCCCCGCCGCCAGGTGAGACGGACGCTGGGCGACGAAGCTGGAGGGAGAGGGGAGGAACGCACGGGACCCCCCGGGGCCGCGGCGGCCTCGGGGGCTGCGTGGTTGGGTCGCGACCGCCACGCCCCTGGCCCCTGCGGGGTCCATCCTGGCGGACCCCGCGCTTGGGGTACCCGCAGCTCCGCTTTTCTCCCTGCTTTTCTGCCCGAATCGCCCGGACGAGGCGCCTATTCCCGGCCTGGCCGGCAGGCGGCAACCACGGGGCGGTGAGCCGAGGACCCGGTGGCCCGAGTCCGGGGCAGGCTTCTGCCCGGCGCCTCTGTCCACGCCCCCTCCTCAGACTCTTACTCGGAGGCGGCACAGCGCGCCGCCGAGTTCCCACCTGCCAGCAAGGGCGCCGCCGGCGGGCAAGCCCATTTTCTAGACGAGTCCATTGAGGCCCAAAGGACCGCGCGGATGCGGACTTGAGCCCTCGGCCTTTTAGGAGCGGCTCAGCCCAGGGCCCCGCCCCTCCCGAGCTGCCTCGCGGGCCCTCACCTGCCCAGCCGCACCCGGACTCCCTGCTCACTGCCTGTCTCCCCCATCAGCGCACCCCCGGACGCTATGGCCCACCCCTCCGGCCGGCCCTGCGTGTAGGATGGTAGCACACAACCAGGTGGCAGCCGACAATGCAATCTCCACGGCAGCAGAGCCCAGACGGCGGCCAGAGTCTTCCTCCTCCTCCTCCTCTTCCACCTCCTCGCCCTCGTCCGCGGCCCCGGCGCGCCTGCGGCCCTGCCCGGCCGCCCCGGCCCCGGCCCCGGCCCCGGGCGATACGCACTTCCGCACGTTCCGCTCGCACGCCGAGTACCGGCGCATCACCCGCGCCAGCGCGCTCCTCGACGCCTGCGGCTTCTACTGGGGGCCCCTGAGCGTGCACGGAGCGCACGAGCGGCTGCGCGCCGAGCCCGTGGGCACCTTCCTGGTGCGCGACAGCCGACAGAGGAACTGCTTCTTCGCCCTCAGCGTGAAGATGGCCTCGGGCCCCACGAGCATCCGCGTGCACTTTCAGGCCGGCCGCTTCCACCTGGACGGCAGCCGCGAGAGCTTCGACTGCCTCTTTGAGCTGCTGGAGCACTACGTGGCGGCGCCGCGCCGCATGCTGGGGGCCCCGCTGCGCCAGCGCCGCGTGCGGCCGCTGCAGGAGCTGTGCCGCCAGCGCATCGTGGCCACCGTGGGCCGCGAGAACCTGGCGCGCATCCCCCTCAACCCCGTCCTTCGCGACTACCTGAGCTCCTTCCCCTTCCAGATCTGACCGGCCGCGCACCGCAGCATTAACTGGGTCGCCCTTTTATTATTTTCTATTATTAATTATTATTTCCCTGGACCATGTGGGTGCCCTCCCCACCTGGGTTGGAGGGAGCGGGCGTAGGGGGCGAGGCGCCTCCTGCCCTGGGCTGGAGACCAGGCCGCAGACCCCTCCCCAACTCTTGAGGGTGCCCCCTCCTGGTGCTCCCTCTGGGTCCCCCTGGTTGTCGTAGTAGCTTAATTTAAAACTGTACGTGGGGCCAGGGCCTGAACTCGTACCTCCTACCTCTTCATGTTTACATATATCCAGTATCTTTGCACAAACCAGGGGTTGGGGGAGGGTCTCTGGCTTTATTTTTCTGCTGTGCAGAATCCTATTTTATATTTTTTACCACCAGTTAGGTAATAAACTTTATTATGAAATTTTTTTTTAAGAAAAAAAAAAAAGGTTTCTAGAGCGTGTGCTTTGGTCAAAGGTTTTCCACGGTTCTGAGTGGGTCCGGGTTCCTAATATTGACCTGGGTGTGGCCGAAGGTGGTGTTTGGCCCCCCAGGTTCTGTGGCTGGGAACCCCACATGGCTTCACCCTCAGCTCTCAGAGGGAGAGGAACCCTTGGTCTAGTTTTGGTGTTGTGTGTCTGGCAAAAGGGTACTTTGTGTCTGAGTACTTAATATGTGCCAGGTCCTATTCCGTACTTTATTTACATATGCTTAAATTTACTTAATCTATAAAGACTACCCTATGAAGCAAGGCTCTTATCCCCATTTTATGGAAGAGAAAACCGAGGCAGGGTAAATTTGCCTGTGGTCATTCTGGTGTTAGAGAAGACACTTGGGCCTTTTTTTTGGCCATCCTCCCAGAAATCTGTTTGAAATGGATGACAGAGGGGAAACTTCTTTCATTCTGTGACCACAGCTTCTTCCAGGAAGAGGGTGGGGGTGGGAGGGTTGATGAGTTTTTGGAAGGAGGAGTGGTACATTCTGAAACTCGGTATCTAGGGAGACAGAGATACTGAGATGGGATGGGGATAACAGGGTCAGGTCTGAACTTCCTTCTTCCCGCCCTGTCTTGTCTCTGTGTACTTTTTGGTGAACAAGCAACTTGCAACCAGAAAGACGCTCTGTGGTCTGCGGTGGCAGGAGGGCCCTGTTGGCAGCTCTGGGCAATTCCCCTTGCCGCTAGGGGCCTCAGCGACTGCCTCTGAAATGGCTTGCTGGAAGAGGCTGCTTTGCTGTAGCCCTCAGCAGCAGGCACTGATGCATAGTGGATGGAGTAGGTGATGTTTTCCAGAACTGGGGCTGGCCAGCATCACTAGAGAGTGCCCAGGACATGGGTTTTATGGCTACCCTGGATCTGTGGCCGGTCTGCTGGTCGCTTGGGGCTGTGGTGCTGCGCCCGGTGAATCGAGTCATTTTCCGGTGTGGGGCTAAGCGGCCTCACAC
Organism: Odocoileus virginianus; assembly: GCF_023699985.2. NCBI lineage: Eukaryota > Metazoa > Chordata > Mammalia > Artiodactyla > Cervidae > Odocoileus > Odocoileus virginianus. The sequence continues at coordinate 9,558,323 of NC_069706.1, read as the reverse complement.
ACACATTCCACTTCAATTTTGGAACTCCGGATGGCCCTCTGCAGTCCTGGACATGCTGATAATGGAGTGTCCTGATATTTAATAATACCTTTCAGACTTTAAACTGCAGCATAAAATGAACTTGATAGCCGGAAAGTTGGCGTGGCCCAGGCTTGTCTTGGGGATTAAACAGGTTCCAGGCCCCAAGGTTAAGGATGGCCGGGAGAGATTTAGGATCTCAGAGAGCTTTGGCAATTTCATCCTTTAATGAGGCGGGCTGGGAGGGAAGGAGGGAGGGAGATGACGTCTGTGTGCCTCCAAGGAATCACTGCTTTTTCTTCTTTGAACCGTCTCCCATCCCTTTGTTTGTGCTTTGTGGCCCAAGTCTTCTGTTCAGACTCTCCTGTCTCCTGCCCAGCTCTGGCAGGGCAAGGAGAAACCATGAAGGCAGTGCTTGGGCATACAGCAAACACTCAGTGAGCGCTTACTGTATGCTGGGCCCTGCGCTACTTTGTTTAAGCCTCTCAACTGGCCTGTGAGTTAGAAACCTCTTCCCCCTTTATATAGATGAGAAAACTGAGGCTCAGAGAGACAAAGTAGGGCATACAGCAAGTGGTGGAGCCAGGTGGCAAATTCAGACAGTACTGCTTCAGAGGCTGGGTAGCACTAGCCTCCCAGCTAGTGCCTAACAGTCGAAATAATAACAGCAGCAGCTGCTAACATATCAGCATCACTGGGAAGGCACCATTCTGAGTGCCTAGTCACCTATATTAAAACATTCAACCTTCACCTGAGCCTTAGGATTTAGGTGCTATTAACTAACATTCCTATTTTACAGATAAGGAAACAGGTCCTCATCTAAGGAGGGACAAATCACAGTCAAGTTTATAATATTTCCAGGGTTTTTCCCCCTCTCAAAAAAAAGCTTAGAAGTCACATCTTCATTACCCAAACTCAAACCCATTTCCCTTAGCAAAACAGCTGAAACTAAAGCTCCTCTACTCACACTCCCCAGACCTGGCCCCTTTTCTTTGTGAGTCATTTTTTTTTTTTAAAGCTATACTGCCATACATGGAGTGACCTGCAATGACCTAGAAGCCCCCGGGAGCTGCACTCCAGACCCCGGGTAACAGATGGGCCCAGCAGTGCAGACGCTGCAGGGCAGGAGGGCGGGGAGGGGGGGCGGCGTGCGCCGTGTGGCTTCCCCGAGGTGCAGGTCCTCTAAACCTCAGCTTCGTGATTCAGCAGCGCTGACGTCAATTTACAAGAATGAAAAGTGAGAGGAGGACTGGTGTATGTGTGGGCCTGGGCTGGGGGCCCAGGTGCGACTGAGGTATTCTTCCCACTGACGGCGGGCGAGCGGGGCAGCGGCAGGCAGGCAGGATGGCAAAGGGGCCGCTCTCCAGGCTGACGGGGACTGTGGGCCAGGGTGAGAACAGCCTCTGACCTGCATCAAAGCCTTTCCTCAGCGGGGGACTCTGCCCCCCATTTCAGAGATGAGGAAACAGAGGCCCAGAGAAGGACTGTCACTTACCTAGGGTCACACAACTCAAAAGTGATAGCCAAGACTTGCACCAGGTCCGCCGCACTCTCAAGGCAATTGGTTTCTTCAAGAGTGGAGGGGGGAAGAGCGAGGAACCCTGTGAAGAGGCATTTCCCCAGGTCTCACTTCAGCCTGCTTGATCTTCCCAACTTGAGTGGAACTGTTAACTGTCCCCCAGCCAGGAAGCGCAGAGCTGAGCCTCTTCCTGAAGCGATGCACATAAGGCATTTAGCCCAGAGTCTGGCTATACGTCTCCTAATGATGTGGTGCTCAATAAATGATAATGAGGTTCAACGAACACACACTGAGCACTGACTTATGTTCCAGGCATTACTCTTAATCCCAGTGGATACAGGAATGGACAAACTCGAGGGAGTCTGGCCTCTGCTCTCACAGAGTTCACGTTCAGGGCCTCTGACAGTAACTAAATATGAAACTAAAGGCACCAGAGCATTCCAAGTAGTGACAGTACTCAACATGAAAACTTTACTAGGTGGTGGGACAATGGACTGGGACTATTTCAGAAAGAAAGGTCAGGAAGGCCCCTCCAAGGTGATGTTGCAATTGTGCCTGGAATGACAGGTCAGAGCCGGCCAGGGAGGCAGGCATTTCAGGTAGAGGGGACAGCAGCTGGGAACGAGCTCAGCCCAGTCCAGTGGCTAGTGGAGCTGGAGGGGAAGGGACTGAGTGAAGGCGAGTGGCAGGAGGTAAGGTGGAATGGGAGGGCAGTGAGCACAGTCACTGGTGAGGAGTGTGGATTTGAACTGTGATGGGGAGCCAGGGTGCGACCTGATCTAATCTGTGCTGTGATCAGATTCCCTGACTGCTTCCCTGCCTTACTATATGTGTATCTGGGGATGGGTGTGTGTGTCTGTGTATCGAGGGGAGGGGTCATTCTTGGTCAGACCTCTCAGCTCCAGGTGTGTGTGTGTGTTTGTGTGTGTATGTGTCGAGGGAAGGGGTCATTCTTGGTCAGACCTTTCAGCGGGGGTGTGTGTGTGTGTATGTGTGTCAAGGGGAGGGGTCATTCTTGGTCAGACCTCTCAGCTCCAGCCAGTTGGGCCACAGAGGGGCAGGACAGTCACAGGACCTGCTGGGACTGGTCAGGGGATGGGTGTGTGTGTGTGTGTGTGTCGAGGGAAGGGGTCATTCTTGGTCAGACCTTTCAGCGGGGGTGTGTGTGTGTGTATGTGTGTCAAGGGGAGGGGTCATTCTTGGTCAGACCTCTCAGCTCCAGCCAGTTGGGCCACAGAGGGGCAGGACAGTCACAGGACCTGCTGGGACTGGTGCTGAGACCAGATCTGGGGCAGGCATCAGTCAGAAACCACAGCTATGATCAGATCCCCAACCTAGGTCTGAACAAACCCCCAGTGCACAGCCCCACAGACTCCAGTGAGGGGCTTCTTGGCGCAGCCGGCCTCAACTTTGGGAGAGGAAGCAGGACCTAGGAGGAGGTGGGCTGGGCCTGACATAGGGTGGGGGTGTTCAGTGTCTTTGCATCCCCCTCACCCGGGCAGCCCCTTCACCTGGCGTCCACTACCATCATCCAGAGACTCCCCAGGGCTCGAGGATTCTAGGGAATAAAATAGCCCTGGGCCGATTCTGGGGGTCTCAAGGTCCCTCAGAGAGCAGAGTGCGGTCTTCAAGGAAGCCAATTCACAGAGGAACAACAGTGCCCAAGATGGGCACTCAAATGCTCCTCTCACCTGGTCCTCACCCTCAGCCCACAGGGGAAAAGGATTCCATGCTTGAGACCACCTGTTTGGCCCCGATACACCACCCTCCTCAGAACAGACACCCCCGCGTGAGGGTGGGCATCTCCAAGCCCCAGTCCTCCAACGGCTCCCAGATGCGCTCAGGGGAAGGCCCAACTGCCCCCCAAGGACCCACGCGGCTGGCCTCAGTACTCACCGCACACCCTCCTGCCGCTGGGCCTTTGTACATGCTGTTCCCTCGCCTCATTAGGTCTGAAGGTGAAGGGCTTGTCCTCGTAAGAGTGCCGTCGCCTCAAGGCCTCGCCGGGCCCCAGGGCGCCCAGGCCGCCGGGTGCCGCGCACTGATGACGTCACTGGCCGCTCTCACCTGCTCCTCGGGTCTTGTCACTGCTCGCCTCCTTTCGACTGTGCTCGGGCTCCCCAAGGCCCCTCTGAGCCGGGGCAGGTCCCCCCGCCCGCGCTTTGCAGCCCCTCTGGCCTCCGTGTGGTCCTAATGCCGCTCTGGGCCTGCTACCCGCTTGGAAGACCTTCCTGCCCTCACCACCCACGCAGAGAGGGCCGTCAGGTCAAGCCCATAAGAGCGGGATCTCCCAGCCCACTCTGGTCTTAAGAGACCAAAAAGAGCTTCCAGTCCATACCAGTGCGCACCCGCCACTGCTGCACCAACTCACAGAGCACCCAGATCCTGAACGCTAGCTTTCTCACCTGCAAATGAGATTAATCACTGTACCCGTCCCGTGTCCTTGGAAGGAAAGTTATGACCAGCCTAGGTAGCATATTAAAAAGCAGAGACATTACTTTGCCAACAAAGGTCTGTCTGGTCAAGGCTATGGTTTTTCCAGTGGTCATGTATGGATGTGAGAGTTGGACTGTGAAGAAGGCTGAGCACCGAAGAATTGATGCTTTTGAACTGTGGTGTTGGAGGAGACTCTTCAGAGTCCTTTGGACTGCAAGGAGATCCAACCAGTCCATCCTAAAGGAGATCAGTCCTGGGTGTTCATTGGAAGGACTGATGTTGAAGCTGAAACTCCAGTACTTTGATCACCTCATGCGAAGAGTTGACTCTTTGGAAAAGACCCTGATGCTGGGAGGAATTGGGGGCAGGAGGAGAAGGGGATGACAGAGGATGAGATGATTGGATGGCATCACCGACTTGATGGACATGAGTTTGAGTGGACTCCGGGAGTTGGTGATGGACAACAGGGAGGCCTGGCGTGCTGCGATTCATGGGGTTGACTGAGCAACTGAACTGACTGACTGACTGACTGACCCATCCCATGGACGAGATTAAGTAAAAGGGTACCTGTACAGTGTTTAACACTTGATAGGTCTCCAATAATTAGGGTTGGCCTCTCTGCTTTATGATCCTTGCCTTGCTGCTGTTTTAATATAATGTCAATTACCGAGCAGCTAAAGGATGCTTATACTTTGCCAAGGTTGTATCACGGAGGTGGGCTCAGAAAAGTGAAGGAATTGCCCACCCCCCACCACAAATGTGTAAATGGCAAAGCCACAGTTTGACTCCAGGTACTTGATGCCCAAGGTCATGATCTTACCAACTACCATGCTCAGGGGTTCATGGGTTAATAAGTTTCTGAGACTTAGGGCCACCCTGGAGGATGTTCAGAGCCATACAACCAGCCAGGGCTCAGAGCACCTCATTCATCCTTTTCTCCCTAGCACAGGCTGGGAAGCCACATGAGACAGTGGGCTGGTAACTTATCTGCAAGGATGCATCAGAATTCAGCCTAGGAGAGGGCTGCTTGATAAGAAGGGACCCTGGGGGGGTGGCTCTGGGGCAGTCCTGGCAGTAGGCGGTGGGGGTGGGGAATGGGTGCAAATGCTGACGGGCAAAGACAGGAATGGTGTGAGCCTGACATCTGGATCCTGCGTTAGGAGGGTGACATTCAGGGCTGGCCCCGCCTGGGGACCTGCACCGGCCTGTGGGATGAGACACTCCCTCCCATACCTCTCACACTTGGGTGCAGCCAGGAGGCGCATCCAGGAGCAGGGTGGAGAGGAGGGGATGAGGCCTGGGTGAGTCAGCCTTGGTGGCCCCTCCCCTCAACGTTTCACTGTGGGAGGCGGCACAGAGGAGCAGAAAGCCCGGGGACCCAGGCCCTGGTTTCGAGTCCTGTTAACAGTGTGACTGTAGTGGCCTCATCTATAAAACCAGAATTAGATTCAATGCTTGAGAAGACTCTTGAGAGCCCCTTGGACTTCAAGGAGATCAAGCCAGTCCATTCTAAAGGAAATCAACCCCGAATATTCATTGAAAGTACTGATGCTGATGCTCCAATACTTTGGCCACCTGATGCAAAGAGCTGACTCATTGGAAAAGATCCTGAAGCTGGGAAAGATTGAGGGCAGGAGGAGAAGGGGACAACAGAGGACGAGATGGTTGGATGGCATCATCAACTCACTGAACATGAGTTTGAGCAAACTCCGGGAGATGGTGAAGGACAGGGAACCCTGGTATGCTGCAGTCTAGGGGGTCACAAAGAGTCGGACACGACAGTGACTGAAGAACAACAACAAGACTAAATGAGACCCACTCTGCCTTGCTTCGGAAGGGATATGAGAATCAAATGATTTATTCTAAGTGGAGATAACTTGGATCACCACGCAAATATAGAGGTTACAATAATTATTACTATTTTGCTTCACACAGGCTGCCCCGTGTATTTGAGTGAGCACAGCCATGAAGTCAAGACAGACTTGGTTGCATTCTCAACTTGTCATTTGCTACAAACAGTGGCGGCTACCAGCTCATCATGTCAATTGCTCACTAGACACTAGGCATTGTTCTATGTAATTCATGCATTGTATTTCATTTAACCCTCACAAGAACCATATGAAACAGACACTATTATTGTTATGATACTCATTTTTCAGATGAGAAAACAGGCACAGAGAGGTTAAATAAAGTGCCCAGGGTCATACAGCGGCTATGTGGCAGAACCTAGGAGGTTCCAACACAGGCAGCCCGATTTTACAGCCATCCCCTTGCTTTAAGCTGAGGTTTCCAAACCGTCAGACACCGGAGATCCACTTTTATGATTTTTACCAGCTCTATCCAAGTTGCAGCTGTTATGTTATTTAATGATATTCTTCAAGTTACTCGGTCTCCTTAGGTAAGTTTTATTCAAAGGGAAATGTACCATTACTATACACAGAAAGCCAGAGTCACCTGCCACAAAAAGATAACCCTTGAAAAAAATGCAATGAAATTCAAACAGTGTTAATAAGTTTTAGCTAGAGATTGGTGTCTTGCTCTGCTTTCAGAGAAGGTCTGCTGTGTGTGGGCTTCCCAGGTGGTGCAGTGGTGAAGAATCCACCTGCCAATGAAAGAGCTGAAGGAGATGCGGGTCCATCCCTGGGTTGGGAAAATCCCCTGGAAGAGGAAATGGCAACCCACTCCAGTATTCTTGCCTGGAAAATCCCATAGACAGAGGAGCCTGTCGGACTACAGTCCATGAAGTTGCAAAGAGTCGTACATGATTGAGCATACACACAAACAAAAAAGCCTGTTTTGTGTGTGGTTGAAAGCGAGGGAGGGAGGGGAAGAGAGAGACATGTCAAATGTCAGAGAGGTGTTTAAGACACAGTAGCACCCATATGAGACTGTCTCCTTTACTTGAGTGGAAAATAGGAAATCTTTCACAGCAACTCAATGTTTTATCAAAATGTCCCTGGGTCTCACCTAAAACCATCATCCAGGGACCCTCCAGGACACCCATCCTGTGCCTGGGAAACTGCCCAGCTTGGCTGCCAGCTGTGTGTTCGTGGGCAGAGCCTTAGTTTCCTCATCTGTGAAATGGGTAAGCCCTCAGATCTCACAGGTACAGAGTATTAAAAGGAAGTGATTATAAGCACAGAGTATGTGCTCAATATGAGGCGTGACGCTGGCAGGGCAGGGTGGACCCTATGTAGGGGGCCCAGCTTGGGACACTAAAAATGAAAGCCTAGCATGGCCAGCCTGGGGTTCCTCCGTGCTGCTAATCTTATCTTTTACCAAGTTCCCTCTGTGCTAACCTGGTGACAGGAAGGGCCACAGTTTCTGGAAGGTGGTCAAAGCGAAACTACCTCGGCTCCTGGCGGGAGGGGGGCCTGGTGGGCTCCCCAGCCAGGTGGGCAGGGCGTGGGGGTGGGGCGATGAGTGCAGGCTTGAGCTCAAAGTGGACCTCCCCCTCACTGGATTGCAGATGGGGAACTGAGGACCAGAGATGTGTGCTTGGCCCTTTTGCAGGCAATGGAGGGAATTGGGTGTGACCATCTAAACTACTGATTCGGTCACCTGACACCCCAAATCACACACACATACCCTTGGCTCCCCCTGCAAGTGAGTATTGCTACTGGTTCCCCTTTATCTAGCTCTTTCTAGATGGGTATCCTTATTGTCTCATTTTACAGGCTAGGCCAGGAGAGGTTGAGCTCCTTGTCTAGATCTCACGGCTGCTGAAAGTCACAGAAGCAGTACTTGGACCAAGTCAGGTGACCCCAGAGCACTCTAGTGGCTCCCAGCTGCTAGACACTAAAATCTGATCCCTTTCCCATGGGCTCTGAGGTCCTTCACTGCCCAGCCCCACTGTACATTTTAGCCCCTCACTGTCCCCTTCACATTCCCCATCTGCTTCCATCATCCTCTGGCCTTTTGAGCAACCCAGGGGAAGTCTTTGACGTTTCTATTGCCTTCTCTTCACTTGGCAAACTCCTGCTCAAGTCTTCGAAGCCCAGCTCAGCCATCACCTCCCCCAGGGAAAAAAAGGGTGTCAGTCAGAAAGAGTGGGGGAGAAGCAAGGGGTGCAGATCGGCAGAGCGAGGGAGCAAGAGGCAGAGCTGGAGAGACAGGGAGTGGGAAGAGGAGAGGAAAGACAACATGGGAAAATAGGAAGGAAAGAGAAGACAGAGAGGTCTTAGGAGTGAGAGAAAGGACTTGTGGATGGATGGGTGAGTGAATGAATGAGGGAATGAATGAATGAATGGGTGAAGGAATAAATAATCCAAACCATGTACAAAATAAAGGTCAAGTGAATAAAGAGGAAGCCCTGATGGCTGGGCCGGGCCGGGCGGCCGTTACCCCCAGCGGCCCCTGCTCCTACCCTGACAGCTGTGGATGGGGCAGGGCAAGACCTCTCTGGGCTCCGGGCCTGGTCTGGGTCCTGAAGTGCTGGCTGTGTCCTTGACATTTGACAATGCTGTGACTGTAACACCATCCCCTCCCAGCCAAGAACCTTGGGTACCTATACTGCTCCAGATGAAGAAAACTGAAAGTAAAAGCCATCCTGAGCTTTGCCCCAGTCTTCCTGTCCCTCAGCTGGTTTCTTAGAAATCAGCTGCCTGGGCTACCAGTGGCAACCTGGACTTCCTCCCTCACCCAAGTTCCCCCTCCCCTGGTGGGTGCCATGCTCCCAGCAGAGATGGCACTACAGGCCCATATCAGAGTTGGGGGGACCCCTCCAGAAAGAAAATTTGAGAGTCAAGCATTCATTCCACAAATGTTTATTCATGCTTCCAACAGGCCCAGGTGCAAGGGAGGAGACCAATCTGAGCTGTTCAGAGTGTTAGGAGAAAAAGGGCATCAATGGGATTTTGGTATCCCCTGATCCAGGTGGCTGCAGGGTTGGTGGAGGGTGAGGGGGAACCAGGAAAAGAGCTAACTAGTTTAAGAATAAGAGGACGGTGGAGGATGTAGAGTTAGGGGAGGCACCCTGGGGATGCCACTGTCAGAATCCTAAAGCATGAGTTGAGAAAGAATCCACCTGGGCAGTCAGGGTGGGGAAGGGCATCTCGGGCAGAGGGAACAGCATGTGCAAAGTGACCTCTGTAATCTCCCATATCTGTGTGTCGTTGTTCAGTTGCTCAGTAGTGTCTGACTGAGTGACCCACGGATGGCAGCACACCAGGCTCCCCTGTCTTCTACCATCTCCCAGAGCTTGCTCAAACTCATATCCATTGAGTCGGTGATGCCATCCAACCATCTCATCCTCTGTCACCCCCTTCTCCTCCTGCCCTCAATCTTTCCCAGCATCACGGTCTTTTCTAATGAGTCAGCTCTTCATGTCAGGTGGCCAAAGTATTGGAGCTTCAGTCCTTCCAGTGAATCTGTATAACTGTCCCTGTAGAGGCAAGTTTCTCTCTTTTTTTGCAGGCAGAGAAACTAAGGCTCAGAGAGGTGTGGTGGATGTATTTGCCCAAGACGTCACAGCTAGAGGGGCGATCCGAAGGTGGCCTAGCCTCTCCCCTAAGCGAACTCCAGTCAGCATCCAGATCCTGACCATGGCTGTCTCACTGGAGCTCACCCTCCACCCCAGGCCCTGGGCTCCCACATACAAGCACCTCTCCGTGGAGAGACAAAGTCAGGAGAAAAACGTGAGGCTCAGAGAGCTCAAGTGACTTGCCTACGTCACACAGCCTATTGGAGCACAGCAGGGATTCACAGCCAGGTTTGTGGGAGCCCAAAGTGTACCCTCATTCCTCTCCATGAGGCACCTGGGCCCTCGCAGAACAGTCGTGACCTGACAGTCTCTTTGCCCACATTCCAAAGAGGGAGAGGGGCCAGCAGGTGCAGAGACGCAGCGGCTGGAAAGGAGGGTCCACACAGGGGGCACTGCTCTCAGGGGACCGCCCCACCCGCTTCTGTAAGGTCCTGAGCGGGGCGTTGCCACAGCGCCTGTGACCACAGGTGGATGTGGGCAAGGCCTGGCCTGAGCTCCCCATGCCCCAGTTCAGGGTCGGCACATGACCTGAGCTGGACCAGTCAGAGACCCTCCTGGGACTTTTTCTGCAGGAACCCTCTCCTCTAAACGGAGGCCCGCTGGCAGCCATCGTGCCTGCGGGGTCGAAAGGGTGGAAGAGAAGAAGCACAAGACGGAGCCACGATGCATCGTGGGAGCCCCCACATCCAGCCAGACCTGAAACCCACGCCTGGGCTCACCTGTGACACACGCCACAAGGCTCCCTTTCTGCTTATGATTGTCTGAGTTACGCTTCTGTCACTGGCAACCCCAGAGAGTCTTGGGTAATCAGAGTTTGAAGAGCAGCGAAGGTCAGGGGTCAGGTTTGCCTGGAACAAAGGGTGAGTGGGTGAGGTGGAACCACTCATCCTAAGAAGAGGCCGAACAACTCTCTGACTGAAAGAAGCAAGACTAGTTTTGCCAGGATCTGGGGCCCAGGGTGCTCCCCTCTCCGGCTGACATCTGCCCTCAAGGAAAGCTGGAATGCAGACACTTTCACACCTCCTTGTTCATGGTGGTTCTTAACTTTTTTGTGCTGGGAAAAAAAAAAAAAAATTCCACATTAAAAAATTTTCCTTCCCTTTTTTCTTTTTTAAAACAGACTTTATTTTTAGAGCAGTTTTAGTTCACATCAAAATTGAGTGGAAAGCACAGAGTTTCCATATCCCCACTGCTTCCCCGCCCCCACAATCACATCCTGGATCAGTCCACATTATTTTTTAATCTTCACATTTGTTGTTAAATTCGTAAAAGAATCTACCAATAATGATAGCACAAAATACATCTTATATATTTTCCTGATTTCCAGATACACACTTTTTTCTTAAAAAAGACACCATTCTTTTTTCTTTTTAAATTATGATAGTATGATAACACATTTACAGGAAAGCTGGAAAATACAGAACAAAGCTACATATATTACAATTATTTTTTAAAGTAGATAAATTAAGGTTTTTAATTGGAATTTCAACATCAAACTCTCAGAAGTTAATAGAATGAATATACAGAAAAATAGTATAAAGTAGGCCTGAAAAGCACTGTGAACTAATTCAACATAATTAAGATTTATACAATTTTCACCCAACAGTAGGATACGAATTCTCTTCAAGTTCCCATAGACTATAAAGTAGGAGACACTGGAACATATCCAGGGACGTAAAGCAAGGAAGATACCACTCTTCATAACCCAAATCATAACCTGCTTTTTCCACTGAGCATTTCATGAACAGCCTTCCAAGTCACTGGTTGACAAGGTCGTAACAGTGGTACCTGTTTTATCAGTAAGGAAGCTGAGGTCCAGCTGGAGCCCGGAAGGCGACCCATGTTGTCCTTCTGAGGCACATCTCACTGGATGCTCTCAAGGGTCCACTGAGGTTTTGCTCCTTCTTTACAGACGGGAAAACTGCTGTGCAGAGAGGGGAAGTCGCTCCTGTTTGGGGGAGGCCCAGATCCCCGGGCAGGGTGGAAGGGAGGGGCTGCTGGCCGGCAGGGCTACATCAGCAGAGGCTGTGGGCACTCTGTGCTGAGAGGGAGGCTGGCCCTCCGAGGAACCAGCTGGTGTGTCTCTGAGCGGCAGCCTTGCCTCAGCGCTGCCTTGGTCATGCTGCTACTGACCTTCCCAGGAGGGACCTGGTGCAGAAGCGACTTATGCCACCGGCTAATTCTCAAACTCAGGCTCGCACTGAGCACCCACCATATGCCAGACACCACTGGGTCACCACATACACACCCGCAGTCTCGGTTCGTCCTTCTTACCCCTCTGTAGGGTAGGACTATTAGGATCCATTTTTCAGATGAGGAAACTGAGGCCTAGAGAAGTGAAATGACTCGCCAAGGGCCACAGAGTTAACATGCGGCAAAACCAAAATTGGACCTAAGTGAGGTCTGAATTCAGACAGAAGCATCAACCTCCTGACTGGGTCTCTGACTTAGTAAATTGTTAACCACACACACACACACACACACACACACAAACCAACTGGCCAACAGGTCTTCAGAACTGTGCTACAGAGCTCTGGCCTCAGCTCCATCCTTTTCCCCCATCTTCCCAGATTCCTTCATGAGACTCTAAGATGATCTGCTTGTTGCAAGGATGGTGAACCAGTCACTGGGATCCCAAATACGCCCTGGATTAAGACACGGAGCAGACACCAAGGTGACATTAAAGGCACTGATGTAAAATCCTATACTGTGGTTAGGAACAGCAATATTCCCAATTCAGGTTGACATCTGGCCCAAACACCATGGCTGAATGTAAACTCAAGATGACCTGTGAGCCAGCTGCGGCTTGTACAAGTTAGTAATAAGAGGTCCTATTATTGGGAGGTCCCAGCAGGGGTGTTCAGAATGACAAGTGACATGTAGTGATGTGCTGGCTTAGGCACCTGTGGACACAAATGGGGAGCTTTCACCACTTGCCTGCACAGGGCACATGCTTGGGAATCAGGGGTGACATTGAGTGTTGGTGACAATGAAGAATGCTTACACTCATCCTGGGTACACACTGCATGATCAATCAACGTGGATTTGACAAATGGAGGATGGAGGAGAAAATGGGTAACATTTAGTATCACTAATATCATTGGTGATATATTATTAGATAAGAGATATGATATATGTTATACGACATAAGGGCTATTCTTGACTTAGCACTAATTATATACAGGCATGCAGCTAAGCACGTCATGCTATCTTTAATTCTTGAAACAGTCTGGCGGGTGGGTCATCTTAGGCTGAATCACATGAAACTGCTGATTTTGTAGGTCAAAAACACAGGAGTATTGGCAATACAGTTCAACATCAGAGCATTTTCATTTCGACAGAATAAGTAAACCCCACTGGCAGGACCCTGGGGCGCCTGCCTGCTCAGAGGATGGAGTTTTCTCCTTGCTTCCTCCTCTTCACCCACCCTCTCATTCTGGCTACCCAGGCCCCCACAACCCCACCCCATTGCGGCCAGGTCTATATTTACAGTCTAGATTTCTGTGAAGTGGGGACTCAAGGAAGTGACTTATTCCAGAGTCATCACAGTCACCCAGAGATAATGACATCCAAGAAACCTTCAGTTTCTGTCCCCTCTCTGCCCCTGCCAATATGGGACTTTTCCCTCTCTGGGTTTCCAAGGCTCAAACCAGCAAGACAGAAACAGGAATTGTGTGTCTGCCTACCATCTGTCTGATGGGCAGATGAAATGGAATGGCAGATTTGTGTCCATTTTGCAGACTGAAGCAAATCTGTGCCCAAGCTGGTTGCCAGTCGCCCCATCAGGGGCAGAGAGGAGAGTGGGTGGGTTTCTGGACATCTGGGGTCTCGGCCCGGCTCAGCTTGGTCCAAGCATCCTAGAGGTCACTGGAAGGACCCCCGGGATCAGCCATGCCCCACCACTCCTGGGGCTGGTGCTGAACCGACAGCCAAGCCATGGGGGTGCTGGGCCCGGGGGGGGGGTGGAGTCTTTCCAGGTAGTCAGACTGAGAGAGAGGGTGGCAGCTTGCGGGGACAGCGGAGGAGGAAGGGAACAGCCTGGTCCCCGTGGTGCACAGTTCGGTCCCCGCCGCGCACAGCCCGCCCGCCAGGCACAGCCGGTCTTCGGGGAAGTCGCCGAGTCGGAGTTCCAGGAAGCGATAACGCTTGTTGAAACCTCTTTCTTGTGGCCTGGTCTCGTCACATGGCTTGGTGGGGACCAACGTCAAGCAGGGCCACAGGTCTGGGCCAGCTTGCACCCTGATAGTTGCTGCCACCCTGTGCTCCTCCCCCGAGGCTGAAGTGGGGGGTGGGGAACCAGGCAGGAGAAGGCATGTGTGGTACCCACCCCAACACCCCTCGCCCAGGCTGAGAGCGGAGGACCCCTGGGTGGTGGGGTTGCTGTGAAAACACACAGCAGGTGCTGAGGAGACAGAAAACCTTTGCTCCCTCCCCATGAAGCCAGGGAACATGTCCCATCATTCTAGGGCAGGACTCGCCACCTCATCACGACTGACTTCTCTGCTCTGGGGGCAGTCCTGTGCCCTGTAGGATGTGAGGAGTGTGCCTGACCTCTGCCCACTAGACGCCAGTAGTACCCACCCCCACCCCCAGCTGCGACACCAGAAGGGTCTCCAGACGTGGCCAAAAGGTCCCTGAAGGACAAAACCTGGACCAGATTCAGTGCCCAGTACACAGCAGGCGCGCAGAAATCAGGAGGTCTTCAGCCCGGACTGCAGAACCTGTCTGGTTCATTTTTATACTACATCACCTGGCATCATGGATCTGCGATGGAACAATTCTGGGGATTTTTCTGGTGGTTCAGTGGCTAAGACTCTGTGCTCCTGATGCAGGGGACCTGGGTTTGATCCCTGGTCAGGGAAGTATATCTCACATGCTGCAGTGAAGACCCAGCTCAGTCAAATAAATAAATGAAAATAAGTATTTTGGAAAAAGGGATAATTTGGGAGACTCTTAGTCCTCCAATCTCTCTTAGCTTCTCACTCCACAACACTAGGCTTCCCAGCTGGCTCAGTGGTAAAGAATCTGCCTGCCAATGCAGGAGACAGGGGTTCGATCCCTGGGTGGAGAAGATCCCCTGGATGAGGAAATGGCAACCCACTGCAGTATTCTTGCCTGGAGAATCCCAGGGACGGGGGAGCTTGGTAGGCTGCCTTCTATGGGGTCGCATAGAGTCGGACACGACTGAAGCGACTTAGCAGCAGCAGCGACTAAATAACAACAGCTCTCTTAGCTTCTCACTCCATAAGACTAATAAACATACCATCGAAATAAAACCAGTGCCGGAGGCCTTGAACTTGAGGACAGGAGGCTGAATTGAAGGTGTGGACAGGCTTGACACAAAGGGTAAAAAGAAAGGTCATGAGTCCCACCACCCAGTGTGGTCCCTGGAATCTGGCAGCCCTACTTCCCCATCCCACGCCCACCTGCCCCAGGCTGGAGACTGGGGGATCCTCTGTGGAGAAACTGACCCACCTAGGAGAGGACACTTCAGACACTGACTCTGGGATTCTACCGTGACAGCCAGAGCCTGCCCAGCTGCCTGGATGAGACTCACCTATCCACACGCCCTGTCCGTAGTCAGCAAGCTTCTGATGGTCTGTTTTCAGTTTCCTGATCTTCAGTGTGAACTCACAGATGAGGATCACTGGACACTGGAGGCAGGCGTGTACAAGGAAAATCAGAGATTAACACCAGCAGAGGAAAAGAGCTCCTGGAAAACAGGGCCAACACAGGGAGGAGGAAAATAAGACAACAAAACCCTAAGAGCAATAAGAGACGTTGTATCTCTAAAATGAGAACCAGAGGCTGCATAAAGGAACACTCAGTGACCAAGAAAGAACTAGAGAGGTGAGGGCAGAAAGAAAAACTTTCACTATTAGCCTTGCAAGTGACTGGAAAGCCAGAAAGACAGAGTTAAAATATCTGACATAAAAAGATCAACAAAGGAGAGGATTGTCCCTGAAGATGCAACATCCGGCTCATCGGTGTTAGGGGACAGAAAAAATGGAGGGGAAAAAAGTTTCTAAATCTGAAGGACGTGAGCTTCCATATGGAAAAAGCTTCTCAACAGCTGCGTTAGTTTTCTATTTCCGTGTACAAATCACCCCAGCTCTTGGTGCTACGGAAGGAAGACTTCTAAGAGAGCTCCCATCCTTTCCCGCCACCCCATCTCATCCCCAGGACATGTTTATAATGGATTCTGCTCCTGTGACTAGGTTACGATACAAGGTTGGTTTTACAAAAGGGAGGTTATCCAGTGGCTCTAACTTAATCCCCCTGAACCCTTCAAAAGTGGAGCGTTTTCTCTGGCTGGTGCCAGAAGAGGAAGGCAGAGATTTGAAGCACAGGAAAGATGTGGGGCTGGAGTGGAGGAGGAGAGGCCATGTGTGGATGAAATGTGGGTCGCCTCTAGAGTTGAGAGCAGCCCTCGGCTGATACTTGGCGAGAAAACAGGGACCTCAGACCTACAACCACAGGAACTGAATTTTGCCAGAATCAAGAAGGAGCCTGGAAGCAGATATTTTCCCCCAGAGTCGCCAGATGGGAACTGGGACCCCACTTGACCCCTTGATTTTGGCCCTCGAGTGAGACCCTCGAGCAGAAAACTTATGGCAAATTTCTGACCTAGGAAAACTTTGAGATAATAAATTTATTAAGCCACTAGGTCTGTGGTAATTGGCTACACAGCAGAAAAAAGAAAACTCGTAGATCTGCTTAAAAGAACAGATATTTATCTCGCAGTGTCTCTGTGGGTCAGGAACCAGGGAGTGACTCAGCTGGCTGGCTCTGTCGCAGGGTCTCTCAGGCGGCCGCAGCCAAGGAGTGAGCTGGGGGTGGGAGGACCTGCTCCGGGGGCTCACTCACAAGGCTGGAGGCGGGCGGCCTCGGCTCCGCACTGCAAGGGCCTTGCTGCGGGGCTGCTTGAGTGCCCTCACAACATGGCGGCTGGCCTCCCCAGCAGCAAGCGAGCCAAGAGGGGGTAACACGGCAGCCACGTGCCTTTTGTGACCTGGTCTTGGAAGTCACGTTATTATTTTAAAAGTAATTAATTAATTTTTGGCTGCGCTCTGGGTCTTCATTGCTATGTAAAGCTTTCTCTAGCTGCGGTGAGCACAATCCACTCTCTAGCTGTGACACACGGGCTGAGTTGCTCCGTGGCATGTGGAATCTACCTGAAGCAGGGGTTGAACCTGTGTCCCCTATATTGGCAGGTGGATTCTTAACCACTGGACCACAAGGGAAGTCCCCAAAGTCACATTATTATTATTATCATTGTCATCAATCCAGATTTATTCCTTCCTAGCTAAGTGACCCAGGGAAGCTTCCTCAACCACTCTGAGCCTCACTTTCTCTGTGCAGTGGGGAGACACTACTCTACTGAAAGGATTAAAATAGAGCTGAGAAGAAATAAAAATAATACCCCTTGAAGGACCCACCACACATCTGTGGGTCTGAGGAATCTTATTTTGTCTCCACCTCCCACTCTACTATCCAAGTCCAGATCATTCCTGGGCTCTTAGGTCCAAGCAGGAGGGGTCCAGGCCAGAGTTCAGGGAAGGTTTGGGGCCTGAATTGATCATGGAACAGTCCCCACTCTGACCCCTGAGCTGTGAGGGACACTGACCTCTCTGGGGTTGATCTAGCCCCTCAAGGCTACCTCCTGTTATCTTGCTGCTCAGAAACCCCTTCGTCCCCCTGGGTGGCCCCTGGTTCTGCTCCGAGCCTCCTTGTCTCTGCCTGTCACATCCAACCATTAGAAAACACACAAAATTTTGCAGAGATGCCTACAGGAAGTGCACTGATGGAGTCCAGCCCTGGATCAGGCTCCATCTGAGATTCAGGAGCAGAGACAGGGGAGAGGACGAGAGGGACCTGAGGCAGGTGCTGAGACTGAGTCCTGGCCCTGAAGTTCAAGCCCTGGGTTCTGCCAGTTTTGAGTTAAGAGTCCTGTCATGGCCCCTTCTGTTGCATGACAGGAGCACATTTCCTTCTCGGAGCTCACGCATCTCAGCTGGCATTTACCTGGCATTTACCTCGTGGGGCATGTATCTGTTCACTCACTCAACAAATATGCATTGAGCACCTACTCTGTGCCAGACATTCTTCTTGGCTCTGGCTCCTCAGCAGTGACAAAAACAGACTTAGTTCCTTGCCCTCTGGGACTTTACAGTCTCACAGGTGGACAGACACGACTATGTCAGATGCAGCTAAGTGCTATAGAGTAAAACACAGCCGGTGTTTTACACAGGGGGGCTAGGAGGTGCCGGGGATAGGTTGTTATTTTATTTGGATGGTCACGGAAGCCTCTCTGAGAAGCAGAAAACTAAAGAAGGTGAGTCAGCTACCCGTTTGTATGTGGAAAGAGCATTTTAGGCAGAAGCAAGAGCAGGTGCAAAGGCCCTGAGGCAGAATGTTCAAGGAAAGGGTTAAGTGTAGCTGGTACAGTGTGAATCAGGGGGTGAACAGTAGATGAGATCAGAGAGGTGGGGAGTGTGGGATTGGATCATTTAGGGACTTGTGGATCCTTAAAAGGGTTTTGGCTTTTACTTAGAATGAGATGCGAGCATCAGACGGTTCTGAGCCTAGAGCTGCTTGAAGGATTCCATAATACATGCATATAAAGTACTCAGTAGTGTGCTCGGCACACAGTAGGGGCTCCACAATTGCTGGCTTCTATTATTACTGTTGTTATTACTGCTTTAAGTACTAGGAAGCAAATTGGAAACTATAAAAAGTTATAGGGATGCAAATTTCCATTGCCTGACAGAGCTTCTAAGATGTTTTCAAATGCTGTTATCAAGCATTAACCATGCAAAAGGCAGGTTTCATTTCTTCATTTTCTGAAAGAGCAACCTCAGGCTCAGAGAGGTTGGGTACTGCAGAGCAAAAAAAGGGAAAAGTCCAACTCATCAGAACCCAGGTCTTCTGAATCCAGCTGATGCCTGCTGGTTCAGTTACTGGGGCTGACAGGCCTAGGTGGAGTGGGCAGGTGGTGGTCCCTGTGCAAAATGTGAGGCAGAAGCGTGGGGGTTGCACTTGGGGCCTTCAGCATCACTGAAGAGAAAAGCCTAGAGCCTCCAACTCTGATCTGGCTCATCAGGCAGAGCAGGTTCACAGAGACAAAGAGAGGCCCCAGGGCAGCACTGAGGACGCCTCTGGTCCAAGTAACAGGAAGCCCAATGTAAAGTGACTTAAAGAAGCTGGAAATGTAACATCTGGTTCAACAGGAAGTCCAGAGGCAGAGCGGGTTTCTGGCCTGGCGGATTCAGCAGTCCCACCAGAACTCCACAGACCGAGGTTCCTTCATTTCTCTGTTGGTTTCGCCCGAGGCTGCTTGGATGGCAGATGCAAATCCAGGGGTCACATCCAGCAGAAAAATGGAAACCATTCCTCTCTAGGGCTCCTTGCCCCCTAGGAGCAAGGAAACCTTTCCCAGAAACCCTCAGAAGGCTCTCCTCCTGTCTCGTTGGCCGGAATTGGGTTACGTGCCCACTGCTGAGGCGACCACTGACCAGACTGGAACTTCCTTAACTGACAGGGAATGAGTGCTGGAGTGTGTTAGTCACTCAGGCATGTCCGACTCTGCGCCCCCATGGACTGTAGCCCGCCAGGCTTCTCTGTCCAGGGGATTTTCCAGGCAAGAATACTGCAGTGGGTTGCCATTTCCTTCTCCAAGTGTTGGAGAGCGGGTCAAATTGATTTTGTAAAATAAAGTCCCAATTTTCCCTCCCTCCCTGTATCCATGCCCTTGACAATATGACTTTGCTGCTCCTCTCATTAAGCAATCTGGGTCTCCATCCTAGAACCTGGGCTGCTTTAGCCAACGGGAAGTGATGATGGTGATGAAGGGACAGTCTGCTTCCTAGCCTGGACCTCAAGATGCTTTTTGGCTCTACGTGTTCTCTTGGGATTCCACATCCGCCCTGAGAACAAGCCCAAACTGGCCTTCTGGATGACGAGAGGCCATGCAAAACTGAGAAGCACCATCCTAGCCGAGGCCACCCAATACCAGCCAGCCCCCACCGACCTACCAGCTAGCTGCCTGTGGATGCGAGAGTATACCAAACAAGATCAGCCAAGTTCTGCCCAGCCCAGAAGAACCAACTCACAGACCGTGAGCAGTGGTAAACGCTGCTTGTGTTAAACCACTCATTCGGGGGAGGTCGGTCATGCGGCAATAGCTAATGGCTCCAGAGGACTGGTCAGTTATGTGGTTATGTGGTTAACTACTCGCAGAAAGCCAGGCCTTTTAGAGGAGTAGAAAATGTCATTTATTCATTGACTGCATCTTCCTGTCCACTCAGACGCGGGCAACTCAAAGACCAGGAAGGCCTGTTCCCATCTCAGGAAGTCCCTGTCTGGGTGGGACATGGACTTGCCAATGGAAGCCTGAGCCCTCCCATGGCTCCCCACTGCCTGAGCAGGGGCTGACAGGCTGTGTGACCGGTTCCTGCAGGCCAGCTTCACTGTGCCCACCTCTCCACCCCTCTACCCGTCCCCAGGCCCCACACCTCTGCCCCCAGACCTTTGCACATGCTGGTTTCACTTTCTGGACACGCCCATGATCTACGATCACTATGCTCCTTTCAGACTCAGCTCGGCTGTTGGGGCTTCCCTTGTAGCTCAGTTGGTAAAGAACCGACCTGTTATGCAGAAGACCTGGGTTTGATTCATGGATTGGGAAGATCCCCTGGAGAAGGAAAGGGCAACCCACTCTAGTATTCTTGGTTGGAGAATCCCATGGACAGAGGAGCCTGACAGGCTACAGTCCATGGGGCCGCAAGAGCTGGACACGACTTAGCGACTAAACCACCATAATTAGCTGTCCCATCTCCCGGGAGCCTTCCCAGAAACACTTGCCACCCAAGTCAAAAGTCTCTGTGGAGCTCCCACAGTCCCCAGGGCTGCCTCTAGTCCTACCTTCATCACTCTGGGTTGTAACCCTTTATCCTTGAGTCCAACTGCCTCAATTCACAGGTATGAAATTGAGGTCCAGAAAGGAGAAGTGACTTGTCCAAGGCGAGCTGAGCCCCACCCAGGACTGTCCTGGCTGTCCACCTGCAGTCAGTCTTGTTGCTATCCTTTCCTCAGCACCCAGCCTATGGTGTGTGGGGGGGACACATCCTCCCCACAGTCCTGGTACACAGCCTGCATCCTCCCCACGGTCCTGGGACAGAGTCTACAGCCTCCCCACGGTCCTGGGACACAGCCTGCATCCTCCCCACGGTCCTGGGACACAGCATGCAGCCTACCCACGGTCCTGGGACAGAGTCAACATCCTCCCCACGGTCCTGGGACACAGCCTGCATCCTCCCCACGGTCCTGGTACAGAGTCAACATCCTCCCCACGGTCCTGGGACACAGCCTGCATCCTCCCCACGGTCCTGGGACACAGCCTGCATCCTCCCCACGGTCCTGGGACACATATTGCATCCTCCCCACGGTCCTGGGACAGAGTCTACATCCTCCCCACGGTCCTGGGACACAGCCTGCATCCTCCCCATGGTCCTGGGACACAGCCTGCAGCCTCCCCACGGTCCCCACGGTCCTGGGACAGAGTCAACATCCTCCCCACGGTCCTGGGACACAGCCTGCATCCTCCCCACGGTCCTGGGACAGAGTCAACATCCTCCCCACGGTCCTGGGACACAGCCTGCATCCTCCCCACGGTCCTGGGACAGAGTCAACATCCTCCCCACGGTCCTGGGACACAGCCTGCATCCTCCCCACGGTCCTGGGACAGAGTCTACAGCCTCCCCACGGTCCTGGGACACAGCCTGCATCCTCCCCACGGTCCTGGGACAGAGTCTACATCCTCCCCACGGACCTGGTACACAGCCTGCATCCTCCCCACGGTCCTGGGACAGAGTCTACATCCTCCCCACGGTCCTGGGACACAGCCTGCATCCTCCCCACGGTCCTGGGACACAGCCTGCATCCTCCCCACGGTCCTGGGACACATACTGCATCCTCCCCACGGTCCTGGGACAGAGTCTACATCCTCCCCACGGTCCTGGGACACAGCCTGCATCCTCCCCACGGTCCTGGGACAGAGTCTACAGCCTCCCCACGGTCCTGGGACACAGCCTGCAGCCTCCCCACGGTCCTGGGACACAGCCTGCATCCTCCCCACGGTCCTGGGACAGAGTCTACAGCCTCCCCACGGTCCTGGGACACAGCCTGCAGCCTCCCCACGGTCCTGGGACACAGCCTGCATCCTCCCCACGGTCCTGGGACACAGCCTGCATCCTCCCCATGGACCTGGTACACAGCCTGCATCCTCCCCACGGTCCTGGTACAGAGTCAACATCCTCCCCACGGTCCTGGGACACAGCCTGCATCCTCCCCACGGTCCTGGGACACAGCCTGCAGCCTCCCCACGGTCCTGGGACACAGCCTGCATCCTCCCCACGGTCCTGGGACAGAGTCCACATCCTCCCCACGGTCCTGGGACACAGCCTGCATCCTCCCCACGGTCCTGGGACAGAGTCTATATCCTCCCCACGGTCCTGGAACACAGCCTGCATCCTCCCCACGGTCCTGGGACAGAGTCTACATCCTCCCCACGATCCTGGGACACAGCCTGCATCCTCCCCATGGTCCTGGGACACATATTGCATCCTCCCCACGGTCCTGGGACAGAGTCTACATCCTCCCCACGGTCCTGGGACACAGCCTGCATCCTCCCCATGGACCTGGTACACAGCCTGCATCCTCCCCACGGTCCTGGGACACAGCCTGCATCCTCCCCATGGACCTGGTACACAGCCTGCATCCTCCCCACGGTCCTGGGACACAGCCTGCATCCTCCCCACGGTCCTGGGACAGAGTCAACATCCTCCCCACGGTCCTGGGACACAGCCTGCATCCTCCCCACGGTCCTGGGACACAACTTGCATCCTCCCCATGGTTTTGGTCACAGTCTGTATCCTCCCCAGGGTCAAGGTAGGCAGAACATAAGCAACATTCCCCTCTCCAGATGGGGACAAGAGGTTCAGAGGGAAGAGGCTTGCCAAGGTCACCCAGACAAGAAGGGACAGAGTGGGGACCCGAAAACAGACCAAGACGTCACTGTACTCTGGCCTCTTCTAGGGCTTTTTAGCTGAGCCGAGGCCACTGGTGGTGGGAGGGAGTATGGAGAGAAGGCTGGGGCGGGCAGGGGGGGAACCACGGAGGCAGGAAGAGGCTGAGCAGAAAGTGAAAGGGGCCAGAGGCCAAGAATAGTTGTGGGTGACAGAAGCAGGGGACTACGGATGCTGCCAGAAAGAGAAACCGGGCTGGGCCTCAGGGAGGCAGTGGCATCCACTCCCCAGCTCCCTCCTGGCTGGTGAGTCTGGGTGGATGCCCCCACAAGTGAGAATGGAATTGAGGGTGGAGGAACTGCCTTGGGGTGAGGAGAGAAGGCTCCACAGCTGGCTTTACACAGATCTTCCCATCATTTGTACATATTACAAAGAGCTTGGAGAATCTGGGACCAATAGAACCCATCAAGAGAAAACATCCTTTAAACCACCAGCCTTTGCTATAAAGAGAAACCAGTTTATCAGTATTTCCACCATCGGCTGTCGCTGTCTCCAGCAGCAGTTCAGTATAGTGGTGAAGCTCCTGGGTTCAGTCCCAACTCTGCCACTGGCTGGCTGTGTGACCTTTGGCAAGTCACTCCACCTCTCTGGGCCTCAGCTTGCTGACATCACCTACTTCGTGGGAGTGTCCTGAGGATTAGCTGAGTGGGTATGTGTGAAGCGCAAGGAGCAGGTCAGAGAAAGTGCTCAACAAACAACTCAGCTTGTACTCTGCACCATCGACATCTGTAGTTAACCGCACACACCACACACTCACACACACACATGCGTGGAAAGTCCCTCCAGAATGGACATGGTGCAAGAGCAGGGATTTGGCTTTGTTCACTATTGTGTCTCCAGCAACTGGAGCAGAGCCTGACATACAGCGAGTGCTCAATAAGTATGTGGAGAGAAGGCAGGAGGGCGGTATTTCCAGGTGTGGGGCATCCCTTCGGCTTCTCTGTACTTTCTCTTATCATGTTATCAGGCACGACTTGAATTGGAAAAAAAAAAAAAACCCAAAAACTGTTTCCAGGGAGAGCCGAGGGGGAGATGGCCCGTAGGCTGTGACTGCTGTCAGTTCAGGATGACCCCCTCCCTGCTCGGCGCCCCAGAGACCAACCTCTCCAGGGCCAGGCGGGGGTGGCAGCTGTGGGGCCAGCAGGCAGCTAGAGGTGACAGGAAACTCGTCAGGACAGGCTGTTCCCAGCCTACCGAGAACCGCAGCGAGAGGACACTCTGTTCACCCTGAGATCTGCACATCCCCTCCCGCCCCCCGCTCCCCTCCCGCCCCAGGGGAAGTGTCACCAGCGTCCAGGGTGGGGACCTCTGCCCTGGCCTGGGGCTCTTGTGGCTCCTCTGATCTCTACGAGGAACTCGGGGCAGATTGCTTTCCAGGAACCCTTCCTGCACTGGTGGGTGTTGGCTCACCGCCAAGGTCTGGGAGGCTGTGTGACCCCGGATGAGTTGCATACCTCTCTGGGCCTTCACTGCCTCACCTG
The DNA here is from genome assembly GCF_023699985.2 of Odocoileus virginianus. Taxonomy (NCBI): domain Eukaryota; kingdom Metazoa; phylum Chordata; class Mammalia; order Artiodactyla; family Cervidae; genus Odocoileus; species Odocoileus virginianus. The sequence continues at coordinate 9,534,302 of NC_069706.1, read as the reverse complement.
CCGAATGGAGAAAACAGGGCGCCCCTTTCAGGGGCATGGTGAGGATCAGGAGTGAAGCTCAACTGTTTTGTTTTTACCATCAATTACTCTATAAAAAGTTGCAATAAATACACACAAAAGTCACCATTAAAGTGTGCAGGTTGGTGGCATTTAAGACCTTCCCAAAGCTGTACAACCATCACTTCCATCTAGTTCCAGAATATTTTCATCAGCCCCAAATAAAACCTTGTACCCATTAGTGTTCATTCAGGACTACCCCCCTGCCCCCGGCCCCTGGCAACCCTAACCCTCTTTCATTTTCTGTGGATTTCTGGACATTTCATATGAATGGAATCATACAACATGTGGCCTTTTGTGTCTGGCATCTTTCACTTAGTATGATGAGTCCCGGGATCATCCATGTGGTAGCAGGTGTCCGTCCTTCTTTCCTACAATTCCAACAATGCCTTGAATCCATCACTTTTTTAAAGAAAAAAAAAATTTTTTTTTGGCCACACTGCATGGCATGCGGGATCCTAGTTCCCCAACCAAGGACCAAACCCATGCCCCCTGCATTGGCAGCTCACAATCTTAACTACTGGATCACCAGGGAAGTCCCTAGAATCCATCCATTTTTAAAAATGATTTTTGAAAGTGTTTGTTGTAAAACATGATCATAGTGTGCACTCATACAAAGTGTTCAATGATATATTGTGACACAGGCTGATGCCCATGGAACCTGGCTTAAGATACAGGACACTTCTGATACCCAGGAAGGTTCCCTCAGTTCACCCTGCCCTTCCTCCCCACAGAGGTGATCACTGGTTCTGGTTTCTGTCACTGTTGAATTTTGCCTTCAGATAAGTGGCATCAATCATACAACATGTGAGGTTTTATATCTGACTTCTTTTGCTCAATACGTCTGTGACCTTCCTCCACCTTATTACATAAGGTAGGATTTCATTTTTTCCTTGCCAAATAGTATTCCATCCTATGGCTTCACCACACTGTTTATCTGTTATCCTGCTGGTGGATATGCGGGTTGTTTCCAGGGATGTTCCCTGAGTGCCGCTGCCGCTGTGAACATGTGTGCACCTGCCTGTGGGGGCAGAGGCCCTGGGGTCTCGGGTCAGCTCCCAGGAGTGGGACTGCTGGAGCCTGGGGGCCGCTGTTGCTGTCAGTTTCCCAGGGACTGGTTTATGACTTCCATCCCCACAGCGGGCCTGAGGTTGCCCAGGGATCTGCATCTCCAGTGGCACTTGGTATGGTCGGCCCTGATGATTTAGACCTTCAATCAGGGGTTGTTATCATTTCTTCAGATCAAATACAGTGATGAGGAGAAAGTGGCAGGGTAAAATTCTGCACATAGACTGAAGCACATAGACCACTGTTTCCACAGTGAGATTTGAAACTAAGGCACTGGTAATAATAGCAGTTAATGCCGCCCATGGTTACCATGCCCCAGGCCCCGGGCCCAGTATTTTCTAAGCACTGACCCCTAGAATCCCCACAACCATCCTCTGAGGCCCAGTTATTATGCCCATTTCACTGATGTGCAAACTGAGGCCAGGAGGAGTTTATGTGGGTCACCCAGGTTATACAGCCAGTAACAGGCAACTTAGTCTCAAGTTGAAGCACATAAGTCCCCCGACCCTCTGACTTGGCCCTAAGAGGACTGGCATGTGTGGTTTTGGGGTGTCTCAAAAGGCTCCTCTGGAACTTGATTTCAGAAGGATGGGGAGCCCGACCCTCACCCCTACAGCCCCACTCACACCCTCCCCATAGCCCCACACACCACACATAAACACACCCTTGCACATACATTCACACCCACTCAAATAGCACCTACACACACAGCTGACGCCACACGGGACGCTGGAGGATGGCGGAGGGGAGCACAGTGGGGTGGGGTTCTCCCTCCGTGTCAGGGGGCATCTTCACCAGCTCCAGTGGGAGGCCCTTCCCCTGGGCAGTTTCACAGTCATTCCTCTGACCACAGCTGGCCTGTCTCCCAGGCTCGGGAGCACCGTATACCCCACGAGTGCTCAGGAGGCCATCCGGCTGGTGCTTATCAGTCCGATTAGCCTCATCACTCATGTAACCATTTGCCTTTGCTTGTCACACCTGGTGTGGTTTCTGTTTTCCTGGCCGACACATGTCAGGGCGGAGGTTTAAACCCAGATCATCTGAGGTCTGATGTTTCCCTGGTGGCTCAGTGGTAAGGAACCTGCCTGCCAATGCAGGAGACATGGGTTCAATCCCTGGGCTGGTAAGATCCCCTGGAGAAGGAAATGGCAACCCACTCCAGTATGCTTGCCTGGGACAATTCCTCCAGTATGGAGAAGCCTGGTAGGCTACAGTCCATGGGGTTACAAAGAGTCAGATACAACTGAGTGACTAAACAACAGTAAGACCAGCACCTGACTCCTGAGACTGCGGGGTTCACCATCAGGCAGCACTCATGGCCCCTCAGTGGAGAGGTCCTTGGAAGAGGGTTCCCTGTTTAAGTCTATCTCACCGCTCTTGTGGGCTGAATTCAGTAGCAGTACCACCTACTGCTAGGAGGGGAGAAATCGCCCGGGGTTGGGAACTCCCACCTACTCCCCAGCCAAGTGCTTACACAGAATCCCACCTTTAGAGGCTTTTCTCCCATGAAAGGAAGTAATATCTTCATTTGTTTGTTAATCAAAGGGGTCGCTTACTGCTCCTAAGAACCTCCAGTCTGTCAAGATTCCCGATGCACATAATTTCTGGGAATCACAGAGCGCTCACACAGTCTTCCCTGACTAAACCACATTGGGAGAGTGAGTAAACACACAATTTCCAAGGGGTTGCTGCTGAAAATAGCCAAAAATAGCTCCCAGAGGCCCCAGGCATGGAACTTCTCATCTAACCAGTGTGTTCTTCACGTCTCGAAATTCCATATGGGTAAGCCTGTAAGCTTGGTACAGTGACTTTCTTCTCTTCTACAACAGACATCCTTGTGTCCACACAAGAGTGTGGGTCTGGAGTCAGAAAGACCCAACCCAAGTTCACATTTCAGCTCTTTGAGTCATGTGCTGTGAGGTCTTAGGCAAGCTGCTGAACCTCTCTGAGCTTTAGTCTCCCAAACTTTAAAATGAAGATGACAATACCTGCCTTGAAGGACTGTTCAGTTCAGTTCAGTCACTCCGTTGTGTCTGACTCTTTGCAACCCCATGGACTGCAGCACACCAGGCCTCCCTGTCCATCACCAACTCCCGGAGTTTACTCAAACTCATGTCCATTGAGTCGGTAATACCATGCAACCATCTCTTCCCCTGTAGTCCCCTTCTCCTCCGCCTCCAATGTTTCCCAGCATCAGGGTCTTTTCAAACGAGTCAGTTCTTCCCATCAGGTGGCCAAAGGACTGGAGTTTAAGCTTCAACATCAGTCCTTGCAATGAATATTCAGGACTGATCTCCTTTAGGATGGACTGGTTGGATCTCCTTGCAGTCCAAGGGACTCTCAAGAGTCTTCTCCAATACCATAGTTCAAAAGCATCAATTCTTTGGTTCTCAGCTGTCTTTATAGTCCAACTCTCACATCCATACATGACCACTGAAAAACCATAGTCTTGACTAGACGGACCTTTGTGGACAAAGTAATGTCTCTGCTTTTTAATATGCTGTCTAGGTTGGTCATAACTTTTCTTCCAAAGAGTAAGCGTCTCTTAATTTCATGGCTGCAGTCACCATCTGCAGTGATTTTGGAGTCCCCCAAAATAAAATCTCTCACTGTTTCCATTGTTTCCCCATCTATTTGCCATGAAGTGATGGGACCAGATGCCATGATCTTAGTTTTCTGAATGCTGAATTTAAGCCACCTTTTTCATTCTCCTCTTTCATTTCATCAAGAGTCTCTTTAGTTCTTTGCTTTCTGCCCTAAGGGTGGTGTCACCTGCATATCAGAAGTTATTGACATTTTTCCCAGCAATCTTGATTCCAGCTTCTGCTTCATCCAGCCCAGCATTTTGCATGATGTACTCTGCATATAAGTTAAATAAGCAGGGTGACAATAAACAGCCTTGATGTACTCCTTTTCCTATTTGGAACCAGTCTGTTGTTCCATATCCAGTTCTAACTGTTGCTTCTTGACCTGCATATAGATTTCTCAAGAGGCAAGTCAGGTGGTCTGGTATTCCCATCTCTTTCAGAATTTTCCACAGTTTATTGTGATCCACACAGTCAAAGACTTTGGCGTAGTCAATAAAGCAGATGTTTTTCTGGAACTCTCTTGCTTTTTCACTGATCCAATGGATGTTGGCAATTTGGTCTTTGGTTCCTCTGCCTTTTCTAAATCCAGCTTGAACATCTGGAAGTTCATGGTTCATGTCCTGTTGAAGTCTGGCTTGGAGAATTTTTAGCATTACTTTACTAGCATGTGAGATGAGTGCAACTGTGCGGTAGTTTGAGCATTCTTTGGCATTGCCTTTCTTTGAGATTTGTTAGGATGAAATGAGCTAAGGTGTGTGTTAAGTGCTTGGCACAAATCAAATCTGCTCATATCCTTTACTCCACTTCTCTATGGTCTGTTTCTACTTCTTGAAGTCTAAGGCTTCAGCTGGGGTGACTCAGACCATCTGAGGCTTCTTGACTCACATGACTGGCCTCCTGGCTGGCATGACTCAAAGGCTGGGTGTCACTGGGACTGTTTACTCATGTGCCAACATGTGGCCTCTTCATGTATCTTGGGCTTCCTCACAGCTTGGCAGCCTCACATGGTGGTTCAGTGCCCCAAGACCAAGTATTCCAGCAGACAAGGTGGGACTGGCATGGCCTTTTATCACCCAGCCTCAGGCATCACATAGCATCACTTCTGCAAAACTCTCTCGATCGAATTCATCAAAGGACCACCCTGGAAGACTTCCCCAGTGGTCCAGTGGTTAAGAATCTGCCTTGCAATGCAGGGACTCAGCATCCCTGGTCGGGGAACTAAGATTCCACATGTCACGGGGCAACTAAGCCTGCACACTCCAACCAAAGAGCCCAATGAAGAGCCCATCATCTGCTGCCAATGAAGATCCCACATGCTGAGACTAAGACCTGACAGAGTCAAATAAGTAAATAAAGTAAGTAAAATCTAAAAACAAAGGAATGGTATGGCATAAACCAACACAATATTGTAAAGCAAATTATCCTTCAACTAAGAATAAATAAATAAAACAATAAATAAATAAATCAGTGTTTGAAAAGCTGCCAAGTCTGTGGTAATTCATTAAAAAAAAAAAAAGGCCACTTGGATTTATTGGAGGAGATAGGGACTCCATTTCTCAATCCCAGAGATATCAAAAATTTTATGACTACATTTTCAAAGCACCACACCCTTTGACTTAGCCATTTTATCCCTGGGTATTACTCCTCCAGAGATACTGGAAATAATTCCTGTACAAAAACAGTCATTGCAGCCCTGACTGTAACAGCAAAAAATCAAGAACCCTGATAAGAGATCTCAACAGAGGACTACATAAATAAATCATGGTGCACTCACATGGAATACTATGCACCTAAAGAGAAAAAGCCACCCTGTGTGTATTGATCAAGAATTATGTGGGAAAAAAACAAGGTGCAGGACAATATGTGTGGTTGGCAGCCTCCAGGTGACCCCCATAATTCTGAACTCTGACGATTCATGCCCCTGTGTGGTCCTCTCCCATGTTAACCAGGGCTGACCTGTGTAATTAACAGGGTAAAGCAGAAACATGTGTCTTTTGAGCCTAGACCATAGAGGATAATGAAGATTCCACCTTGTTCCCTTTGGGACCACTTGCTCTGGGAGCAAGCATCCATGTGGTGGGAACTGAGGCCTCTTGCCAATGGCCATGAGTGATCCATCTTGGAACTGGGTTCTTCAGTCACGCTCCAACTCTCAGATAACCACAGTCTCGGCCAACAATTTGAAGACCCTGAGCCAAAACTACCCAACTGAGTTGCTCCCAAATTCCTGACCCTCAGAAACTGTGAGGTAATAAAAGTTTATTGATATTTTAAGCCACTAAACATGTGAGTAATTGGTCATGCTGCAATAGGTATGTAGGGCTTCCCTGGTGGCTCAGAGGTTAAAGCATCTGCCTGCAGTGCAGCAGACCCGGGTTCGATCCCTGGGTTGGGAAGATCCCCTGGAGAAGGAAATGGCAACCCACTCCAGTATTCTTGCCTGGAGAATCTCATGGACAGAGAAGCCTGGTGGGCTACAGTCCACAGGGTCGCAAAGAGTCGGAGACGACTTGAGCAACTTCACTTTTTTTACCTTTCACAGTATGTATAGTATACTAAGATTGGGGTGAATGCATGAACTCTCTCACCAAGGAAATTTCTTAAGAAACTTGTATTGGGGAGGGAACAGGGTGTCTCAGGGACAGAGGGGAGCTCTTTTTCCTTTGGCATTTTGAATCATCTTTTCCAAAAGATCACCCAGATATCAAATGAGTAAATAAAAACAGGCAGGCCTGAGAGTAGTAACTGTGATTTTCATTCCATGATGTTTCTCAAGCTACCAGAAGCCCCCCCTCAAGTCTGAATCTACAACAAGGGTTCATAAAGAATACAAAGGCTGGGGATTCAGAGTCACATAGGAGCCCCACTTTGTACTAGCTGTGTGGCTTGGGGAAGGTTGCTTAACCTCTCCAAGCTTCAACTGCCTTATCTGAAAGACGGGGATCATCAGCTCAGTGACAGAGGCCCAACTTCAGCCAAAGGCCAGGTATTGGGTAAACGACAGATCTGCTGTTGTTTAGTTGCCCAGTCGCGTCCGACTCTTTGCGACCCCATGGACTGTAGCTCGCCAGGCTCCTCTGTCCATGGGGTTTCCCAGGCAAGGATACTGAAATAGATTGCCATTTCCTCCTCCAGGGGATCTTCCTGACTCAGGGATCAAACCCGGGTCTCCTGCGTTGGCAGGTGGCTTCTTTACCACCAGGATTCTTTTCCACTGAGCCACCAGGGAAGCCCTAATAGATTTAATTGTTAATAAGCTTTAAGGATCCGCTCTAGGCCAGGAGAATAGATAAACCCACTGAATCCCTTGCCCCCAGCTCTGGAGACAGGCTGGCCCGCCAGGGACAGCCAAGCCAGCCTTCCAGGGTAGAAGCTGGGTGAGAGGGTTATAAAGGCTGGGGGATACCAGCGAGAGCAAGAGACCCCACTGCAGGATCACCTGCCTACCCAGCACCCCATCCTTTCTATGAGTGTTCTGGTCTTGCCCCAGGACTCAGCTGGGGGAGGGGCAGGGGAGAGGCCCACCAGCCACAGGGCATCACCTGGAGGGGTGGGAGGCGGGGAGGGGTCCTGGGGTTAGGGGGGCCCTGGGCTTCAGTCGACCCGGATCTGGGCTCGCTCCCTGTTCAGCACTGGGAGGGGCATTTGGTTGACTGGCACCTGTGTGCCACATGACTCTACAGGGTGCTGGCACGGGGGTGGGGTGGGAGGGTCCCTGGGGAATTCTCACATGGGAAGCTGGGGCACCAGCCTGGTGGAGCAGAAAGGTGTCAGGAAGCTGTCCGAGGTTGTGTCAACTCAAGAGCCTGGCGAGTCCCGAGGCACAACTACCCTCCTCGGATGGGTGTGTCCTTGGGGCCCAGTGGGGTCTGCGGGCTGCCTGGGATGAAGGTAGAGATGGGAAGAGGGCTCACCACATCCATCCTGACTCCCAGGAAGACACGGGAGGCTGCGCCCTATTGGGTCTAGCGCCGGGGAGGCACTGCCTGCCCTGGCCCAGGGAGGGGGAAGCTGGGGGCTCGATTAGGTTGCTTCATTCATGACTCATGCTTTCTGGGACCAGCCTGGTCCCCTGGGAGGCACTTTCCAAGAAGGCTCCCTCTGGCCGCTCTGCCCCGTGCAGCTGTCCAGCACTCAGCTGCCCCCGACTGCCAGCCCAGGGTCAAGGAAAAGGCCATCAGTCCCTGCTGGGAAGGGGAGCCTCAATGGGTTGGGGCACCTTTTTCCTGGCTGGTGAACTGCCTGGGGCGCTTTTGGCAACATGACCAGTACAGTCACTTGTCCACAAGGAAACCTGCACCCCTGCCCTACCTCCATCCGGGGCTCCCAGGTCAGTGTACCCCATCTCGGGACGTCTGCCCTTGTAGCCTAGACTTGGCTTCTCCCCTCCTCTTAGTCCCCAGATCTGATCAGTGACGGTCCTCAGTGTGGGCTCCCCTGGAAGCGGACCCCTGATGAAAATCCAGCTGTGTGCCAGGAAAGATGTGGATGGGGGGAAGCTCAGCAGGGGGATGGAGGACAGACCCCACAGGGGCCTCACGCTGGAGTTGAGAGGGCTACCCCATGGGAGATATGCTCAGGCCAGCAAGTTGGAGGTTTTCCACGCCAACGTCCCCATGACTGGTAGGGGCAATTCCCTTGCCGAAGTGGACACCGAGCTTTTTGACTCTTACCAGACAAGCTGCGACCAGCAGCGGATGGTTCTCTGACATTAGGGGAAGGAGCTGACTGCGGCAGAGAAAGGTCCTTGAGAGGAGCAAGGGGTGGAGAAGGATGGGGGACGTGGGTGGGGAACCCACTGCCGCACCTGCTGAATGCTCCTGATTTGACCTCTGTTTCTAGGGGGAAAAAATGGCTTCCCTGGTGGCTCAGACAGTAAAGAGGGAGACCCAGGGTTCGATCCCTGGGTCAGGAAGATCCCTGGAGATGGAAATGGCAACCCACTCCAGTATTCTTGCCAGGAGAATCCCATGGACAGAGGAACTTGGCAGTCCATGGGGTCGCAAAGGGTCAGATATGACTGAGCAACTAACACTTTCACTTTTTGGAAAATTTGCTTCTCTCTAACCCACAGCTACCTTCATCTCTCAGGGGGACATCCAAGGGCCTCCTGACTGGCTCCCTGCCTTCCTGTGACCCCGCTGTCCACACAGTGTCAGAGGCACTTTGTAAATGCAGAGCTGGGTGGTAAACCCTCCTCTGAGGTGGCCCCCAGCTCTTGGAGATTGCAAACTCAGCTGACTCCAGGTGCGGGGAAGTGATATAAATGAATGAACCAAGAGCAGCCTGAACCAGCCCACCGCCCCCCTGCCCAAATACCCCGCTTAAAGGCAACCAGGGATGAGAAATGCCCGCCATGTCTGAGAACATAGGATAAGTGCCATGAGAGATGGGGGGGGGGGGCGAAGCCATGGGGAACAGAGGGGCCAGGCTGCCCAAGGGGGAAGCCCCTACTTAACTTCAATTAACCAGTCCACAGGGCCAATGGACCAGCATGTATGAAAGGCAGGGGGTGGGCATACGGCTGGAGAGATGCACACAGGGAAGGCAGGTGGGGTAGGGGCACGGGGAGGGCTGGGCGGGGAGTCCCCTCAAGAGGTCCTCCACCTGGCCGTGCAGACCTGGCCCTGGACCGTGTCCTGACAGCAGACAAGGTAGAATGGCAAGTGGAACTGTATGATCAGGTTTGGAAAAAGGATGTGCTACCTGCTGGGAGGGGAATCGGGGTTGCCTGGGGGACGAGTAGGGTCCAGAAGACCAGGTTACAGCCACTGGCAGTCCAGGTGAGAGAAGGGGCGCCTGGACCAGGGTGGTGGCTAGAGGGATGGAGAGGGGCGGACACACATGGCCAGGAGGGTTGCTGAAGTGCCAGATGTGGGATGGGGAACAGCTACTGCTAAATCTCAGGCTGGAGGCTCAGAGTCAGGATGGTCCATTCGAGAATACTCCTTGCCATTGCTTCCAGGAGCCCCCAGGACACTCAGGCAAGGAGGATGGCCTGGTGGATCTAAGAGGTGCTCCAACATCTCAAAGCTCTCTGGGGAGGGTGGGAGGGGATCAGGCATGTTCCCCTCAGGTTCTGTGGTGCAGCAGGGGAAAGGAGGAATAGCTAAAAGGTCCAGGAAGCCCTTCAATATCCAGGAAGAGATGGAGTTCTTAACAGTTCCCGTGTGCACATCCTGGGTTCGCTCACTCACCTGGAAAAGGCTCAGAAACCCGGGGCATGCCCAAGACTACCCCTGGGCCAGCTTCCCCTGAGCAGCAGGGTGAGTTTTCTAAAACACTGATCTGATCAGCACACCTCCAGCTAAAGCAATCACTTGGTTCCCACTGCCTACATGATAAGAGTCCAGGCTGCCTGTTGTGGTGGCACTCCGGGCTGTCTTGGATCTGATGCTTGACAACACTGCCTACCTCATCCTCCAGCCTGAACCCCATACTCCAAACCCAGGTTAGGGGTCATCCCGAACATCGCTTATATGTCCCGGAAGCCTGACCTTGACCCTGGTCAGCTGTTCCTGCACCTGAAGGCACTTCCTGTCTTTCCAGAAAAAATTAATGCTTCGAGTTGATTTCAGGTGTGCCCCGCCTCCCTCAAGGGCCTCGAGGTTTCTTAATGACAAACAACAGAATCCAATTGTGGCTCATTTAAATAGACAAACATACTGAACAAATACTGGGGTGCTCACCAAACGCCTAGGAGGGCAGGAAGTCCACATGAAGAAGGCAGGCGGTAAGAGGCAAGACCCCAACTCCATATCTGCCAGAGGCAGCATGGCAGTGCTCACGCTCCTTTGCAGGAGCCCAGGGAACTCCATGTCGCCAACGCCTCCCTCAGAAAGACTTTCCCAACCCTTCCCTTCTACGGCGAGCTGCTTGTTCAAACTCCAGACTGGGTACCTTTGATTGGCTGAGCCCATGTCACATGACCATGCCCTAGCTGCAAGGGAGGATGGGAAAGTGGGTGTGGCCTATTTGGGCTCCTCCCTTGGGAGGTCGGGTTGTGTCCTGCCTTAAGGCCTATGATGGTCTGGGAATTGAGGTTCATAATGTCGGAAGGGAGTTCGGAAGGTGGGGGACTCAAAGGTGACCAAAGCTTGGGTGTCTGTGACCCTCAGCATTCTGGGAGAGGCACAAGTGCAATATCCTGTGACTTCTTCCTTAATACCTCCCTCCACCGCCCCCCACGTCCGATACTTCACCAATCCTGTAGACTGGATGTTCTGTCTCCCTGCCTTCTCTGTGCCCACTCGTTAAGGACCATCCACACCCACCCCCGCAAGTCAGGGGGGAAGACAGGAGCTAAAGGGACATGACAGCCCAGTGTGACACAGTCGTGATGCAGGAATGTGGAGGGTTCCGGGAGCCCAGAGGAGACACATGATCCTGCTGGGGGTATCTGGGAAGGCTACCTGGAGGTGGCAATGCTGTCTTAAAGGATGAATAGGACCTAGAGAAGCAGTGGTGGAGGAAATACCATCCCAGGAAGACATGACAGCTTGAGCAAAGCCGGGGAGGCCCAAGAGGGACCTCAGAGGAGTTCTGGCAGCCCCGGGTGTGTGTGCGTGTGAGACAGGGGTGCCAAAGGATGAGGCCACTCTGAGTGGAGGGACCTGATGATGGGCCATCTCTGGGCCTGGCTTTTTCTTCTTTTTATTTTTGGCTGTGCTGGGTCTTTGCTGTTGTGCACGGGCTTTCTCTAGTTGTGGTGGGTGGGGGCTACTCTCTAGTTGCTGTACGTGGGCTTCTCATTGCAGTGGCTTCTCTTGTTGCAGAGACCAGGCTCTAGGGTTTGTGGGCTTCCGTAGTTGTGGCATGTGGGTTTAGTTGCCCCTTGGCAAGTGAGATCGTCCCGGGGCCAGGGATTGAACCCGTGTCCCCTGCACTGGCAGCAGATTCTTAACCACTGGACCAGAAGGGAAGTCCTGGGGCCCGGCTTTGAGCAAGGACTTGGTGCCAGGGCGGAGGAGTGAAATGGTCAGATATGAGCTTGAGAAGGATCCCTTGGAAAGTCTGAACGGAGCAGGGGGATGAGCAGCCAGGTTTGGACTGGGACCTGAGGCTAATGAGGCAGCAGAAACCAAAAGACGGGTTCGGAGGTCCAGTGGCTTCTGGTGCAAGCAGAGGAAGTTTGAGGGTGAATGGGAGGGGGAGAGGCCTGGGCCAGTCCCCGGCCCAGGCTCGTTTTCTCATGGGTGTGGCCGTCTCTGGGACAGGGACTGAGAACGAGCAAGGTCACCTCTGCTTCCTGCTCCCCGCTTCCCACAAGCTGAGGATGCAGCGATGAGAAGTGGAAGCTGCCGCCTGGCTTCTCAGGGTAGGCTGGGCCAGGTGGGCGGGTCACGTGACCCATCCGCCCAGGTCTGGGCTCAAGATGCTCTCCTGGCGGGGCGGCTGCAGCTTGCCGGCTCTGGCTCCCCTGTCAACAGTTGCAGGAGGACAGAAAGGGATCTTAGCCACGTACACCCTCCCCCTCCCATGGGGGCCCCAGTGGGGCCAGGTTTCTCGGGACAATCGATGCCATCATTCCGGGAAGCCTGCTCCAGGAGAGGCCCTGATTTCCCCCCATTTGCATAGCCACAGTAACAGGAAACAGGACTCACATTGCCTCATCGGCAGGGGCTGGGCCCCTGCAACGCCAGCTCAGGGTTCGGCCAGGATGACTGGCCACTCCAGCTCCCTTGTCCCCCAGACAGCTGGCAGAAGCCCCAGCGGGGCACCCTGTCCAGCAGTCAGACAAGTGGCAGGACAGGTGGCCGGAGAGGCACACCTGGATGTCAGACACGCAGACTCCAAGCAGACCAGCTGGGCTGTCAAGGGTGACAGCTGGGTGCTCTATGGGGGTCAAAGTGCACCAAGCTGTCGTTGAGCCACTGTGGTTCCCAGAAGTGATGGATAGACTTTCTTCCAGCAGGAAGTGTGCCTGTCTTCTACCTAACCCCACCCCCCGCCTCCCCATCACTTCCCAATTCCTCCAGCTCCTTTCCCGAAAGCCCAACTGATCGTTGAGCTGGAAATCAGTTTCTCAGATGCCCCTCAGCAGGTGCTGGGTGGGGTTCAGTGACTCCATGTGCTGTGCTGGACTCAGAATCCAGAGTTCAGGACCACTCTGGGTCTCATCCTTATTGGAACCAGGTAGTTTTGGAGCCCTGGACCACCCCCTCCCTGGGCCTCAGTCTCCCCTTCTGTACAATGGGGATGCACGTGTCTTCCTCTCATGGTTGGCATAGAGGAGAAACTGAGGGAGGGCACCATAGTAAGTTACTCCAAGTCTAGAGCTCACGTCTGCCCTTGGTTGCTATGCTTCAGGCTGCTTCATGGCAGCTATTGAACAGGAAGCTAGATTCTAACATTTTCTGAAGACGCAGCAGGGAGGAAGCTCAGCCCCCTCTAAGACACCCTGAAGTCACAGCCCAACCCAAGTCTGGATCTTGGCTCTGTCTCTTGGTGGCTGTGTGACCCAGGGAGAGCTCCTTAGTTTCCTTCAGGCTCAGTCTCTGCATCTGTAAAATGGGGATAAGCCGTGGTAGCTGCCCCTTAGGGTGGTGATGAGGGCTACATGAGGCAAGATATGAAAAGGGCCAGGTGGGAGAAGAAGAGCAATTCCAGGTGGCCATGAGCCCACCAAGCTTCACTCTGCATCAGATCCCCATGGGAGGGGCTGAGATTATAGAACTGAACCGCACATGGCTGTGTCCATGGCTCTTAGAAAGGTCAGGATTGAGGGAAAGAGGCTGGAAGCACTAATTCTCCTGTGAGGAATCCAGAGAAGGGCTTAGAAAGGCTACCTGCCTGGTGGGGATATCCGGGGAGGCTTCCTGGAGGAGGGGATATCTGAGCTGGTCTCAAAGACTGACAGGTTTGATAATGAGGGTGGGAGAGGAGGCAGCCTGGACACCTGTGGGCCTCCCCCCGCCCATCCCACCCCACCCCGAGGGCCCCTGAGCCTCCCTATAAGTCACTGCCACTTGATATGGGGTCTTCAGACGCCCATCAGTGGGGATGCCCGCTTTCCTAAGACATGGGCGCTCTCCTCACAGATGAGGTGGTGCCGTGCCTGGTGGGCTGGGCCCCATTCTTCCCTGGGGCACCCCACTGTCCTCTGCCTTCGTCCCCTGTTCTCAGGCAAATCAAGGCCCCAGGAGGCTCTGTGGACTGCTTCAGGGAGGGTCGCCCCTGGGGTGGTGGACAGCTGGATGGAGGCACAGGCACCCCACTCCCGAGGGAGCCCAGCGGGAGGGCCAGGAAGCCCCAGTCTCACTCCAACTGCTCAAATCCCAAGCACCAAATTCCCCGGCAGGGATGGCCAGGGGCAGCCCACTGTCCCCTGAGTCAACCCAGACCTCTTTATTCCTGCCCCTCCTCCCCAAGCGCTCCCGAGAGTCTCCCCTCTCCTGTCCACCTCTCCAGGCTGCTCGGCCACCCTGAGCCTAGTTTTCTGCAAAATGGAGCTATTGAGACCACTAGCTGAAGGACACCCAGGACTGTTGTTTCTGTGGTTGAAAAATCAGTGGCTGATCGGGGTTCCGTCATTTCTACCCCTGTAGGTAGAACTGGACGAGGAAGTGAATGGCAGCCCTTGGCACCGTGCCTGGCTCCGTAAATCTTTCATGGCCATTACTATTACTTCTTCTGGTGGACGGGGCTGCTTGGAAGCGGGGTGTGACCTCAACACCCAAAGGCTCAGCCCAGAGCCAGGTGGGGCAGGAAGACCACTGGGTCCCACCACAGGGATCTCCAAGCTCTGCAGTCTTGGGCGGGGTCCCCTGGTCCAGAGAGGGGCCGGCCTCTGACTTCCTTGGACACTCCTTGCTGAATCTTGATGTTTGTCCTTCCCCACTGCCCCAAAAGCCCTGATTCAGTGTCTCCCAAGCCCCGGGGGAGGGTTGTGGGGAAGGAAGACACTGAGTTGCTGTCCTGCAGGAAAAGTGACTCAGGGGAACCCTGCCAAGGTCCTTGGCATGTTATTGTTGGGGAGTGATTAAGTGGGGTGTCACGAGTGTGCACCCAGTGCCATAGGCAGCTATCACCTGACCTCTGGCTCAGTTCTGACTCAGGGTGGGCCTCTTCTCCCCTCCTCAGGGTTAAGATCCCCTCCTTATAAGCCAGTACCAAACTTTTCATTCATTGATTCATTTCTCTCATCTGCCCATTCATTGCATCAGATCGATGACGGTGGCCCATTTGGGTGACTCATCTTCATTCATTAGTAATAAGCCCAGCCATTCTTCTGTGGGCCCGGCCTCCCAGCAGCTGCCCAGCCAAGTGCGTTATGGCTTACAATTCTTCCACGGCCCTGGGGGGAGGACTACTATTACCCCCATTACACAGAGGGGAAAACTGAGGCACAGGAAAACTCAGTACCGCTGTGTGGAGTCAGGATTCAAATCCAGGCCTGCCACCGTCTCCAGAAAAAAAAAGTCACTGTCCCTCTCAAGCCTGCTTCTGCTGCTGGATTGGGGACCCCTCCTCTGTGCTCCTGTCCCAGCCCCAGGGCACCCCACACACCTTGAATTGTTGGCCTCACTCTGGGACTGTGATGTGTAATGGCAGGGACCTGGCTGGTCCCCTGGGTCCCTGCATCCATCACGTCATCCATCACATCCCTGCATCTTGGAGACTTGCCTCCCAGAGGCCACGGTCCCTGGAGGCTCTCTGCAAACTCCCCATGCCTGCCTTGGGTCCCTGCGGGAGGCCCGTGCCTGCCTCCAGTTCTCGGAGGACTTCTGGGGACTTCAGTGTCCCGTGGTCTCCCCACTGCACAGGGCCCTCTCTGTCCTCACCTCGTGGACCCAGGGGAGACACTCAGCCCTACCCCACCCCCTGGAATTCCTCCACACGAACCCCAGGCTCCCACGAGGCACTCATGAGAAGCGCAGTCTCACGGCTTTGGGAGTGTGAAGCCGCAGGGGGTTTGGCGGCGGTCCTGACATCAGGTGGGGGATGGTAGAGCTGCCCACGGCTCTGTGGGTAAGGACCACTCAGGTGAGGCTCCTCCTACCAGGTGGGATCCCTCTGCTGGTTTCTAAGGTTCACCATGAGCTCATCTTCAGTACTACGAGCCTGCTTGCACCTCTGTGGGCAGGCGTCCCACCTTTCCCCAGAGGCCTGTTGAGGCAGCGCTGGCTGATGCTGCAGACAGATTTTCACAGGACAGTTTGGTTTGAGACTGCAGCCACCCCGGGGGAAAGCATCGCTTCAGATCCCAGACCCACATGCCCCACCCCCACCCTCCCAGTCTCAGACTTTCAAGTTCTCACTGGATGCTTCAGCCCCTTCCCTCGTCTTCTGCTGCATCCCTGGGTGGGTGGGCAGACTGCCGTCCCCTCTTTTGGAGGGGGTTGCCTTCCAGGGTCCTGAGTCATGCGGGTTCTCAGTCCCTGCCCTACCCCGGCTCTGTTGCAAGGTGATGTCCTCCGACCCCAGGTGGGCAGGAGGTCCCAGCGTCCACCTTTGGTCACCTGGGATCCCCTCTTTATTGCTAGCCACCTGGACTTGCTTTTCTTCTGAGCTCATCAGTCGTTGTTGCTGTTTAGTTAAGTCACGTCAGACTTTTTGTGACCCCCGCCCCACCCCGGACTGTAGCCCACCAGGTTCCTCTGTCCATGGGATCTCCCAGGCAAGAATACTGGAATGGGTCCCAACCCAGGGATTGAACCCACACATCCTGCATTGGCAGGTGGATGCTTCTCCGCTGAGCCACCGTCAATACATATTTTCAAATTCGTTGTATTTATTAGATTTTATTCCGCTGAAGACTCCACCGGGGCTTCCCACAGTGCGCTCATGATGAAGTCCAGGCTCCTTGAAGCAACCCCACTAGCCTACACATGGTTTCCTTTAATTTTCACAATCCCAGGAAGGAAGTATTACTGTGTCCATGAGTCAGATGAGGAAACCGAGGCACAGGGAGGGGAGAGGAGGCCTGCCTGGGGCGGGGGTGGCAGGGGAAGGAGACTGTGGAGGCCACATCTCCTGCTTTATCCATCTGCTGGGTGCCAGCGGGCGGGCAGACTCACAGGAGCCCTGTCCGAGGCCCCCTGACCACTCCCTTCCTCCCAGGAAGGGGACACGTGGCAGGACACGCCTGGCTGCTGGCACCAATGCCAGCAGGTAAACACTGGGTGAGGCCCTTCCTTCTAGGAACAGGCTGCCCGGAGGCTTCCTTCAGAGAAGTGGGCAAAGTCGGCCCATCACCGCTGCCCCCCAGCCTGGGCCAGCCTGGGCCAAGGCCGTGTGGGTGGAGCACAGACCATCCTGGGATTGCTGGTGACCCTCTCCCTGAGTCAGGGAGTGGCAAGGTGGCCGAGTGAGATCTCACCCTGGCCGCATTCAGCGGCTTGTGTCTCAGCCGATCCCAGCCGCTGTGGCCTAAGTGGACTCACAGACCTTCAATCCTCTCCCTGGATTCCGGCCTTCTTAGCACCTGGGCTTGTGAGAACTCTGGGGGTTTCTGCAGGGCCCTTCACAGGCTGCGGGCACCAGGGGTGGCCTCGTTGCCAGTCCACCCCATGCCGCCCGCTGGTCCACCGGGAGGCGGGGCTCCTCCTCTGCTCACCTGCCTCCGCTCCATCCTCCTGGGCTTGACACAGCCCCACGCCCATCGTCCTAGGCTGAGCCAGAGCCTAGGTCTCCCTTTTTCCGTCTGGTAGCCACAAATCTAATGTCTGTTTCTATGAGTTCATTTGTTTCGATTCCACATATAAATGAGATAGTCTGGGGGATTTTCCTGGTGGTCCAGTGGTTAAGAATCTACCTTCCAATGTAGGGGACACGGGTTCACTCCTTGGTCAGGGAACTAAGATCCCACATGCCTCGGGGGCAACTAAGCCTGTGCCCTGAAACTACTGAGCCTGCAGGTGGCAAGAAAGACCCGGCATAGCCAAAAATTAATCAGTTAATTAAAATAAATGAGGTTGTCTGGTATTTGTCTTTCTCTGACTTATTTGGTTTTTTCCCTCAAGGTCCATCCATCCCATCTCATGTTGTGGCAGGATTTCCTTCCTTTTGGTGGCTGAATAACATTCTATTGTGTATATATACATATCTTCTTTACTCATCCATTGACAAGATGCTTAGATTGTTTCCACATCTTGACTATTGTGACTAATGATGCAGAGACCATAGGGGTGAAGAACTCTCTCTGACACAGTGATTTCATTTCCTTCAGGTGTATGCCCAGGAGTGGAATTGCTGGGTCATATGGTAGTTCTATTTTTTAATTGTTTGGAGGAACTTCCATACTGTTCTCCACAGTGGCTGTACCAAATTACCTTCCCACCAAGAGTACACAAAGGTTCCCTTTCCTCCACATGCTTCTCAACATTTGTCATCTCTTATCTTTTCGCTGACAGCCGTTCTAACAGGAGCGAGGTGATATCTCATTATGCTCAACAAATTTATTTTAAACCCAACACTTTGAAAAGCTCATTTTAATCAAAATGGACCTTCCACACCATCACCACAAGCAGCACACCAGTCTGGGTAGCCGTAAGTAGTGGATAACTGTAAACAGGTACACTGAAAACAAAACAGGTCTGGCTCCAGAGGTTGCCTGTTGAAGATTGGGGATGGAGGGGGTGGTGGCGCGCTGGGGGACGGGGGGTTCTTTCTTTGCCAAAAGGGGAAGTCGGCAGATGTTCTCCAAGGTTGTTAAAGGGAGATGAGCATCCAATGGAGGTTTTCTCTTTGTCTCCACCTGAAGGACCAGAAGGGAATATAAAAAATGAGAATCGAGCTTTCTTTCCTGTGATCTGAGGTTACTTGAGACCCCCAGGGCATCTCTCTCTCTTGGGGGGACCCAGTGGGAAAGTTGAGAGCCACTGGGGGAACTCGAGGGGGTGGGAGTGGTTTTATAGGGTCCCTGGAGGCTGTGATGGAGGGGGACAGGCTCCTTGGATGGCGACACATGCCCAGCCTCACAGATGCCCCCACTCTCATCAGCCCCCCACGGGCACCGTGTGGGGAGAGGACCTGAGTTTGAGTGTTGTGCTTACTATGAGAGTGAGTCAGCTTCTCCTTGACTCAGTTGCCCCCTCTGGGGAGCAGGGCTGACCCTCCCTGACCCGGGGAAAGGGAAAGTTCTGCAGGAGAGGTGGGGCATTAGTGCAGACCCAGACGAGGCCTGGTAGCTCTAGCAAGGGCAGGGACTGTGTGCAAAGCCTGCCAGTGGGGCCTTGACTGGGGTTTCCCCACTGGGCTGGGGGCAAGGTCAGGGCACTTGAGGAGGCCTAGAACAGTGGGAATCAACCCCAGTTCTTGCCCCCCCCCAATCTGCAACTGTGGGCAAGTCTTGTAATCTATCCAGGCCTCAGTTTCCCCATCTGGAAAGCATGGAGATGATAGTACCCGCCTTACAAAATTACTGAGAGGATGAAATGAGATGGATCATGACAACATGCTTAGCACAGGGTCTGATGCAGAGGTGACGCTTCGTGAAGACTAGTGATGAAGATAATGAGGATGAGGATGAAGAAGATGAGAATGATGCTGAGGGTGAAGCAGTTGATGAAGATGAGGCTGAAGGTGATAATGGTGGTGATGATGATGAAGGTGAGGATGAGGATAAAGAAGAAGATCATAAAGAGGATGAGAATGAAGAAGACAATGTTGAGATGGTGATGAAGGTGATGAAGGTAAAGATAAAGACAGATGTTGATGATGATACGTGTTTGTGAAATAATAATGCAGGGCAGGAAAGCATAGACTCAACCTTCAGAACATGTCTTCCAGGTGTTTCTCACGATTATCTTGTCACAACCTAGAAGCATCCAAGGTGGATGTGTGAACCTGGAGGTTCCCGACCCTTGGCTGGACCCTGCGGTGGGCTGTTTATAGGGCTTCCTCTCCAGAGGCTGGGCGCTCCCTCAGGTGGACCCTGCAGCTCCCTGCCCAGCCTGGGACAACCTTGCCCAGAGACTCCAGGGACCAGAAGGCACCTCCAGCTCCCCGAGGTCAGAGACCAGGGTAATCAGTTCATTCCTGATCCCACGACACCTCAAGGAGAAAGGGTCATTGTACAGGTGCTGCTGGGGGCCAGTCACATGACACCCCTCCTCTTGGCAAACCACACAGTTTGCCCATGGGTGCTTCGAGAAGAAGGTTCTGAACTCCCATATACCAGCAGGGGAAACTGAGGCTCAAAGATGGGAGGTCACTTGCTCTTGGTCACAGGGAAAGTTGGTTATGCAGTCAGGGATGGACCCTGGCTTTGGCCCCAGGATCTGTGTGTGTATTAGCAGGTGCATGAGTGTGCACATGTGCATATTTACACAAGCACATGTGTGTGTATATGTAGCCCTTGGGGCAAAGCTGTGGGGCTTCGTCAGATTGGTGAGCTGGGTTTTTGGCCACTCTTAGACTGATCCAGAATATTCTCCAAGCAGTAGTCCAGGGGCGACCCTATTAAAACCTAGGTCATGGGCTTCCCTGTTGGCCCAGTGGATAAGAATCTGCTTGCCAATGCAGGGGACACAGGTTCGATCCCTGGTCCAAGAAGAACCCACATGTCATGGAGCAACTGAGCCCGTGTGCCCCAACTACTGAAGTCTGCAAGTTCTAGGACCCTCCCCCGCTCCCCAAGCTGCAACAACTGAGCTACAGTGACTGAAGCTCCGGTGCCTAGAGCCTGTGCTCTGCAATAAGAGAAGCCACTGCAATGAGAAAGAAACCCCTGCATCACAGCTGGAGAGTAGTCCCAGCTCGCCACAACTAGAGAAAGCCCGAGTGCAGCAACAGAGACTCAGGGCAACTGAAAATAAAACTAAAAAAATAAAATAAAACTAAAAACCTAGGTCATGACATGGTCCTTCTCTGCTCGCAGTCCTCCCAGGGCTACCCACTCTCCCCTGAGAAAAGTCCAAGCACCCCCAGCGGCCTCCCAGGACCCTGCTGGTCCCGTTGCACTGCTCCTCTCAGATCTCACCCTTCCTGGGTCCTCCCCAGTCACTCCAGCATTGCAGTTCCCCTAATGAGCCCCCGGGCCTTTGCGCCAGCTGTTCCTTCTTCCTGAAATACTCTAATCCAGAGTCTATTTCTCCCTTGCTTCCTTCCTTCTTTGTTCATATGTGCCTTCTCAGCACAACCTTCCTTGATCTCCTTGATTAACTTGCAGCTGAATTGGCCAGCTGGGCCCCCTTCCTCAGCTCTATTCATATTTTCTCTTGCACTCAGCATTTTTTAACTCACTCTGAAATCTCTGTACTTATTTTCTTTCCTGCCTGCCTCCCCTTCCTGGGTGGTCTGCCCCAGGGGGCACGGAGCTCTGTTTGACTTGCTCGCTGCTGCCTTGGCCATGCCTGGTACACAGTAGGTGCTCAATCAGTGTTTGTTGAATAAATGTTCAAATGAAGGGGGAAGTGAAACCTTTCCTTCCAGTCCACCGGGGCCTCCCAGGGAGGGGCCGGAGAGCGGTGGGGCTCTGTGTCACTTCTCAGGTGCCACCAGGCTGGGCAGAGGGTGTCGTTTCCCAGGTATTTGGCAGGAGCTGCCCCCAAAGGGCTGTGCCCGCCCAGAGGGGTTGGCAGGAAAGCCAAATCAATAAAGTGCAGGAGATAAGCGGGTTCAAGAGAAGACATGGAGGGTTATAGGGCAATTTCCAAGCAGTTCCTGTGAATTTGCCGGAGCGGGCGAAGGTGGGGGCTCCTCGCCCTGCTCTCTGAGAGGTGGAGGACATGACTAGGAGCCTCATAGACTCTGGCTTGAGGCTCCACCACTTCTGAGCTGGATGACTTTAGGTCTCAGTTTTCTCATCTGTAAAATGGGGATAATAGTTGTGTCAGCCTTGTAGGGTGGCTGATGTGCATGAGACCAGGCATGTGCATTGCTTAGCTGGGCTTGGCCTGTAGGAAGTGTCCGTTAAGCGGGAGTTGTGGCTCTTCTAGCCTCTGCAACACCGCTTAGCAGCTGTGCAACCTTGGGTAAGTCACATGGCCTCTCTGGGCTGGGTCTCAGTTGCTCCTCTGTAAAAGGGCATAAGCATGCGTGTGTATTCAGTTGTGTTTGACTCTTTGTGACCCCATGGACTGTAGCCTGCCATTCTTCCCTGTCCATGGGATTCTCCAGGCAAGAATACTGGAGTGGGTAGCCATTCCCTTCTCCAGGGGATCTTCCCAACCCAGGGATCAAACCCAAGTCTCTTGCACCTCCTGCATTGGCAGGTGGATTCTTTACCACTGAGCTACCTGGGAAGCCCAAAGGGGACATAATGCCAACCTCAAAGGCTATTGGGAAAGCTTCTCAGCACCTTATAGAGGCTCAAAATGTGTTGATTGATTGGGGCTGGGAAGCTGGGTGGATGGGGACTCATCTGCCTGATGCCTGGGAACATCAGATCCAAGTTAGCGACACCTGGAAACGGCTTGGGGCAAGTGGGGGGAGGGGAGACACCGGCCTGGGAAAGTGGAGGATGGAGAGGGGAAATCCTGGAGACTTCATCGAGGAGGTGAGCTTTGAGCTGGGCTGTAAAACTGGGGTGAATTTTTAAAACCTTACTCTTGGCTGTGTTGGGTCTTCGATGTGGCTCCTGGGCTCTAGAGCATGGGCTCAAACTGTTGTGGTGCACCAGCTTTAGCTGCCCCGTGGCATGTGGGATCTTCCCGGACCAGGGATTGAACCCGTGTCCCCTTCACTGGTAGGCAGAGTCTTAACCACTGGACCACCAGGGAAGTCCATGGGGGAGAATTAAAAAACTGGCAGCACTCAGGCTGAGGCTGCTTCGGAGAAATGGCACCTGGCTGGTGGGAGAGCCGATGAGCCAACCTTTTCCGAAAGCCACTGGGCAATTCACAGCCAGAGCCGGAAGGTGATTTATGTTTCTATGACCTATGCTCGGAACCTCTTCTAGGGATTGATAACGTAAAATGTGGACAAAGGTTTATGTGTAAAGCGGTTCATGCCAGGGTGATTTAAAATAATAAAAGTGGAAGCAACTTTAAGTTCCACCCCGGGACGACAGCTAACCCGAGGAACACAACCCTGCCGCAGTACTTTCTACATTCTTTGGAAATGGAGCTTCCAGTAACACGGGCAATGTTGAGACCAGGGGGCTAAGTGTCAGAAGCAGGTCGTGAAATCACACCCCGTGTTAGGTCAATTGCTAAAATGCATAGGAAAAAAGACTGGAAGGACATCTCACAGCGTGCCCACATGGGTTGTCCCTTCATGGTGGGATTGAGGAATATGCTAATATTTTTCTAGGCTTTGCCAGGCTGTCACCAGGCCTCCACAGTCCTTTGGCGACCAGTGGAAGCGACAGAGTAAAAGAGGAGACAGGTGAAGGAAGAAAGCAGTGGAGAGAGGAGGTGGCAGCTGGAAGCCGTTCAGGGGGACACTGAGCTCTCTCCCTCAGGGCCAGTCCAACGAGCTTGTCCGTCTTACCTCCTAAACCTGTCACAGGTCACTTTCCTAGTGACCCCTCCCCACGCGATGGGCCCCTCCTGGCCGTCCTTCACCTGCAGCCCCCGTGATCTCTTGCAACATGTGTCCAATCACATCACTTTTTAGCTGTAAACCCTCCATGTTTTGGCTTTCTAAAAAATCATTTGTTTATTTTTAGCTGTGCTGGATCTTCATTGCTGCTTTCTCTAGTTGTGCCGAGTGAGGGGCTATTCTCTAGTTGAGGCGCGCGGGCTTCTCATTGCAGTGGCTTCTCTTGTGAAGCATGGGCTCTGGGGTGCGCAGGCTTCAGTGGTTGTGGCTTCTGGGCTCTAGAGCTCAGGCTCAATAGTGGCGCAGGGGTTTAGTTGCTCCAAGGCACGTGGAATCTTCCAGGATCGGGGCTTGAACCCATGTCTTCTGTGTTGGCAGGTGGATTCTTTACCACTGAGCCATCAGGGAAACCCCGCTTTTTGGCTTTAAAACATCTGCTGCTCTCAGCTCCGAGGCTAAAGCTCCTGGAGCAGACTCGGGGCCTCAAGTGGTCGCTCAGGCAGGAGCCTTGGGCACAGGGTCATGTCAGGATGTCCCCCTGCCTTTCTGTTCATCTCATTCATCATCATCTCTAGGCGAAGCCCGGCCTAGCACTGGGCTGCTGCAGAGTGGGGGCCTTGGCATGGAATGAAGTCTGAATTAACTAGGGAGGTGGTTTAAGGTGGCAGTGACATTCATGTGTTGAGCAGGGGTGTGTTCAAGGTGGTACCTGCTACCGTTCTGGAGGGAAGCCGGGCTGGGCTTGACGGCTGTGGCCCAGGAGGCGGTCTAGAGGGGCCACAGCAGGGCTGAGCTGTGGGGAGGGGAGCTGAGGTTCGGGTCGGGGGGGGCCCCCCAAGGCCTCATCTGCACACGAGTCAGTTCCCAGGAAGCCCCACCAGTTCCAGGTGTGGTGATTCAAACCTATCTTCCTTTGGAGAAAAGCACTTCAGATGTTGAGGGTTTTTTTCCCCCATCGCCCTGAAGGGCGGCAGCGAGGAGGCAGGACCACAGAGGGAGGGGTTCCAGCAGGCGGCCAGCTGGGAAACGGTACTCCATGTGGGATGCAAGGTCACCCAGGGACAAGATGCTGCCCCCTCCCTCCCAAATGCCCTTCCACCTTCCAGGTACTGTCAGAGGAGGCTGGGCCAGGCCTGCCAGTCACCTTCCCCGAGGCAGACTCCCGAGGAAACCCTGGGCCCCTTGCAGTCAGAGGGTACATGCAGCTGGGGGCTCCTGAGCCTGCCTTACACAGAACTGGAGACCGGGAGACTGTAGCGACTGGGCCATAGCCACCAAACAGGCCCAGCAACGGGGGTGGCGGAAGCTGCCCCGGAGGGTCTCATGCCAAGAGCCCCAGGCTCCCAGGCTGCCTGCCCTGGGCGCAGGACTTTGCCCATGTGGACCCCTGATTCTCTCCATGATCCAACAACCCACGAGGCAGCCTGTTCCCGCCCTTGCTTTGCACCCCAAGCCTGCAAGAGTGACCTGACTCCAGACTTTGCCTCCTCAAGAGAGGCCAGTACTGCCAAAGAACCGGGAGGCTGAGGAGCAAAAGGCTGCGGTCGGCAGGGCACCCTCTGAGCCGAGCTGCGCCAGGGCTCTCCCACCGACACTGTCTCCAGCTCTCCCTGGCCAGGCCTGGGGCAGCCCGTGGTGCCAGACTGTGAACTGGCATTCCAGATGATTTCAACAGCCATTCCCTCCTTCCTGTAAAGAGCCGGGGACATTCGGCCCAGCCCCCCGGGGGCAGCACAAGGCGAAGGGTGGGCTGCGCCCGGAGGAGCCCCACCCGACCTGTTTCCTCATTATTCGCAGGAAGGCTGTGCTGCGGTTGGGTGCTTGTGGGCCTCTCCCGGGCTCCTGGGGCCCGTCTCCCCACCCCAGCGCCTGGCCCAGAGAGGCTCTGAGACCCTCTGCAGGCAGGGAGCTGACAGCTGCTGTCCCTGGTTCCATCTGCCCCGAGCCCGGTCTTCCACCTTCTCCCTGGGGGGACCTTTCCAGCAAGTGCCTTTTTCTAGACTGAAGTCTAGATTTCACATCACGACTGAAATCCCTGGACCTGTGCTGGGCACCCTGCAGGCCCTGCTGCAGGGCGGGGTCCAACCTCAGCCCTGGGGACCCCAGCACCGTCGCAGCCCTGGGCCTCGTGGGCAGGCTTCAGGGGAGGTGTCCGGGCCTGCTGGGGAGGGAGGCCTGCTGGCGGCCAGTGTCAGGCTGGCCACAGAGCAGGGGCCCCCACCTTCTGTCGCATTGCCTCAACTCTTGGCACGAGTGGGGTGCCCCCTTCATGCCTTGCACTCAACTTGGGTTTTACCTTGAAGCCCAGAAGCTCCAGCTGTTTCTGGGCCAGCTTTGAGCTGGAGCATCAGAAGTTGTTAGGACAACCTGGGATGCCGCTTCTAGGGTTTTCCAGAGCCCACGCTGTCTGTGAAAGGCGCCTCCTGGCACAACTTCACCCGACTGTCCTCGGTGGGGAGCCCAAGGCCCAGCAGCGACATCGCACCGGGGCCCGTGCTCAGCCTACGAGGCAGGGCTGTAATGAGCCCATTCTCTAGGTGTGGAAGCTGAGGTTCAGACGGAGCCCAGCAGCTGAGGGGTGCTCCAGGCTCACGGCACCTGACCTGCCTGGGGTTGGGAGCTCCTTGCTGGAGGGAGCACCTGAGGTGTTCTCCCCGCCCCTCCTTTCAGGAACTGGGGGTACCTGGCTAGGGTGGGAGCGGGGAGAACCCAGTGGCTCCACCCCGCCCCGCAGCTCTGACAGGCCGAGGGGGTCAGACGGCCGAGAACCTTCCCCTCTGCCGGGCTGTGGCCTTCCCGCCATACATCCATGGAGCAGCGGCCACATTCTTGGTAACTCTTTTTTTTTATTGCCAAATTCAAATTTACAAGGAAGTTCCAGTTTTCATTTCCACCCTTGTGTTGAGTACCCGCGAAGCATGAATCACGCTGGCGAGAGCAGGTACTTCCCTGGAACGGTCCCGGGGCCCGGAAAGCATGAGGTTTCTCAATCCCACTCCACCCCGGGACAAGAATTATTTACATATTTTCAACTTGGAGGAACATAAGGAACCCTTACAGTTTCCGCCCCCCTGTCATCGTGACTACATTAAATATTTCTTATTTATTGCATCTAGAAAAGAAGGTGAGTGTCGGTCCTCACCCTGCCTCGCGCCTTTTGGACCAGTGCATCTTGAGACCTTAGGGAAATCTAGTGTATGTCTGTAGAGGTGCGTTCCGTCACTCACCCCCGGGTCGCAGGGCAGGTGTTGGGGGGTGGGAGGAGCTGCCTTCTGCAAAGAGCAGCAAGCAGGCCACGCCTGGAGGGGTAAGGGGAGCACAGAGGGTCTGCTGGTGCCGGCAGGACAATCAATACCCGCTCCTGGGTGGGGGGCACGTGCCTTTCTGACTTTGAGGCGCCCCTGCTGGCAAACCAGAAGCATATGTGCTTTCCCCCAGCCACTGTCAAAGCTGATGTTTGGGGGAAGACATGACCAGCTCTGCCCCTGACCTGGCAAACCCAATGGGCTTGATGTGGACTTAGGGAGGGTCTCTGGAGGGGCAGGACATGGAGATGGAGGGATGGATGATCCAAGTCTGGTACCCATGTGTCATGGGGCCGTGGCCCCCGCCTGCCCTGGGCTCGCCAAGAATTCCTGGTTCTACCTCTCTCTGCCCTGGAGACCCAGTTCCTGCTGTCTGGAAGGGCCTCTCTGGAGGTGCCCCCACCATTCGCTTTTTGGGGTGCTCCTGAAGATGCAGCTGTACCCAGTGCTGCCAAGACAGTGGGGATCTGGTTGCCAGCAGGCTGTGGGCGGCCCAGGACCAACCCTGTGAGCCCACTTTGGGGGAAGTCTGCCCCTGGGCCAGGCATGGGGTGGAAGCTTGGCCTGATCGCACCTTCTGCTCAACAGCCCACGGAGGCCGGTCTGCGTTCAGCTCTCCTGCCTGGTGATGCTGCCCTGGGTCCTTCCAGGTGTGTGGTCCCCACTGGCTGAGACCTTGCTCCTGTAGAGCTTGAAGAGCTGGGTCCACCTGCCTGGGCTTCTTCCTCACAATAATGCCACTGGCCTTTCTTCCTTTCTGCTGCTCCAGAATCGTTTCAAAAGCAGAAGTGGGCAGCCTCTGGAGCAATCCTGCGCCTCATCCCAGCAGATGCACCAGTGGGGTCCCCTCCCTGACAACACGCACTTTCTCCCTCCTTCTGTCCCCGCCACCTGTCCTTTCTGGAGGGCTCTGCTGAAAGTCATGGCTTGTCCCTCCTTGCTGGGGCCCCTGGAATTTCTGTCGAAATGGCCTTCTATCTGAGCTGGGTCTTTTCCCCTGATGGTGCTGGCTGGTCTCACCTGCCCAGGGGCTTCTGATGGCTGGAGAGACTTGCCCTGCAGATGCCACGGCCCTTACTCGGGGGAAATGGGTGTTTCCTTTAGGAGGCTGAATCTGGCCCAGGCAGGCCCTGCCTGACTGCAGATGGAGGAGGAGGCAAGGGGGACGGGGTCTCTGACAGGTGAGCTTGCGTAGCATCTTCTGAGGCCGCTTGACAACCCACCCCGGCCAGTGCTGACACGGTGGGTGCTCACATTCTTGTGGGAACACGTGGAGGCCAGTTCTACAAGATCTCAACATCGATCAGTGAGGTGAGGGTCGCTTGGCTGTGCCTGGTTTGAGCAGAAAGAGTATCTTGGGAGCTTTATCAGATACAGAGGAGACCTGGTCTGCACACGCCCAGCCCAAATGGAGACGGAACCAGGGGTTTTCATTACAAAACAAAAATAAACACAAATGAGCTTGCATCTTTACAGCAGCAGCTGAGAGGAAGAGGGCCAAAACCCAGGCTCCTAGGACACCATGTCCTTGCTGCTGGGCAGGGGCTGACCCTGGGGGTGTCCCTGCCTGTGGGCACCCACACAGCTAAGCAGCAGGCAATGGCCTTGGAGCATGGTTTCCAAGACCTTTTCTTTCCATCAGAGCCATCAGAGGGAGGCCAGAGTTCCTGCAGTCCCACAGAGTTCTTTCTTAGGCAAATGGAGAGATGGTGACAACTGAAGGCCATGCTGGAAAACCGTCCTGTTTGGTTTCAGTCCAGAAGGATGGGGGGTGGCCCTGAGCAGGGACCTGACCACAGTCCCCCTTTTCATGGAAAGATCTGGGTGACGGCCCTGGGCTGCCACGGCAGAGAAACTTTTGGCTCTCTCAGCTCTGTGTGTACCTGAGGATGTGCATCTCTCCCTTATTTATGCTTAAAAAGTACTTTAATCTTTCCAGAAGGGACTTCTATCATTCCACAGGCTCGCGGGTTAGTGAGAGACAAATAAGTCAGAGTCCCTAAAGACAGTGGAGAAAGCTGGACACAGAACTCTAAACCGCAAATCCCAGAACTTCAAGGGAAAATGAAAACGAAATCTCTACAGGAATATTACACTTACAACATGACATCAAACCTTAGGGTGGAGGACGTTTCTTCTTTTTGAACTTTTTAAATAGCTGTTTTTCATCTGTTGCCAAAAGCAGGAATAAATATCCAAAGGAGGTGTTTATCGAAGTTTGCTTTTCTAGAAATTTCTACACAAAGTGGCCACGTCTGCTGCTTCTCTGCACGCTGAGGATGGTGGCAGAGGACCTCCAAGACAGGGGAGGGGCCGGCTGATGAAGCGAGTGCTGCTGATGGGTCCTGCCGATGCCTGCACCCCCACACCCGGGGGCCGAGGGCTCTGAGACCAGGAGCCCAGCCCCCTCCCTGAGGCGGCTTTCAGACGATCCGGGTTCACCGGGGTGTTGCCACTGGTCCCAGCCTGCTCTCAAACAGGCGTGAAGGCAAAGAGGGATTCGAATTGGAGTAGAGGAGCGCAAGGATGGTTTGAGGTGCCCCCTGGGGCCGAGAAGAACTGTGGATGTTCCTGGGGCTTCTGCTGTATCAGGTCCCTGCCAGCGGGGCCACACACGCACGCGCGCGCGCACACACACACACACACACACACACACGTCCACCCCGAGGGAGGCCGGCTCAGGGCTCAGAGGGGTCTGCTGGCTCCGGCCGCCCGGCCCCCGAGCCCGGGGCCTCTGTGCCCACCACGGCTGGGGGCGGCGGCGGGATGCCGGTGAGGGCGTGGAGGCTGTGGCGGTCGACGGGCGGGACGAGGGTCAGCGACTCCACGCTCAGCGTGTCCGCGGTGTCCTCGCAGAGCAGGGAGATGGTGGGCTGCTGGGCGGGGATGAGGCTGGGCGACAGGGTGACGGTCTCCACGTCCGCACTCCTTGCCAGGCTCTTGCCAGGCCTGGCCTCGGCTTCTGTTTCATCGACAATCACCAACTGGTCGGGGAGGTTAGGCTGAGGCTGCTCCGTGATCATGGGGTCATCTGGGCAAGGGGGGGAGAAGAAAGAGAGGCACGCTCAGCTCCGAGAGGCTCTGCTCGTGCTGGTACCCTCTGCTCCCGTCCTGAACAAAGGCCCGGGGACATGTGGGTGGGAGATGAAGCATGTGGGGGAACCAGCTTGCCTCCCCTTCCTCCTTCTGGGGACACACCTAGGTCTGGGGCAAGTCGGCCAGGGCCCAGGGTTACTCTGACTTGTGAAGCAAGGGACACATTTAGGGGCCTGTGCAGAGTGGATTCCAGAAGCCCAGTTCCCCGTGCCAGGAAGCAGCTAAACCGGCTCCGAGTATGAACCACCTGCCCGAGGAGAAATATATGTTTAGGGAGAGATGGGCTTGGGTGTGCTCATCACCGCAGGCCATTTCTCAGAGTCTATATTTGGTAACAGTGCCCAAGAGGGAACTCACTGCAATATTAAAAAAAAAAAAAAGGAATTCTATAGAACTTTTCGGCTTTGCAAAACTAGAACAAGACTTTGGACTGTGGTTCTCTCGCCTGCTCTGGCTCTGAGTGCGGCGTTAGCACCCAGAAAGAGGCTGCGATCACCAGGCCATATCTATGCTGAGGGTCTCTCCCCTCTCCACCCCCATGCCAGGGCCACCGAGAGAAACCACGTCAGGAGGGAGGGGTGGCCCGAAGCAGTTATTTTTGGAGCAGCAGTTTCTTTCTTTGGTGCTTTTTGAAATCCGTTGATTAGATTACAGGCGAATGGCTTATTTGCTTTTCAAGGAGGAGCGGGGCTGGCAGAGACACCAGCTGGACTGGGGCTCCCTCGTGGGAAACACCTGCCGAGACTTCACGTGCCAGCGATCGGAAAGCACAGATGAGAAGGCCGTGGGCATCTCGCTCGGAGAGCAAATCTCCCTTATTACAGACCCTGGGGTCAACAGGGCTCTGAGCACACTGTGTGGAGTGGGAATCCAAAAGCACTCTGGGCCCTGGGATGACGGCAGGCGTTGTTTTTTGGTTCAATGTGATTCCACTTAAGTGAGTTGTATTTTTTTTTAAGTTAAGCCAAAACAAAACAGAACCGCAAACTGAACACAGAGCAAAAGAATGGAAAAACCAAGCGCAAAATAAAACCGAAGGGCGTACAGAATGGGATGAAAGAGAGGAAAGAGGGTCCCCAGCGTGGAGAAAGCACAAGCAACAGATGGGGTTTCCCAAAGGACACATCGCTCCTTCCCAGAGGACCCCACCCCAGGCACGGCGAGCTCAGAAAGGCCGCAGGTCACTTCTGCACAAGGTCCTTTTTCTTTTCTTTCTTTCCTTTTTTTTTTTTTAAGAGTAGGCCCACAGAAAACCACCACATGGGGCTCTGGGGTGGGGTGGTGTCGGTGGACACGGGTGAGCACTAGTGGAAAAAATGATTCAAGGTGCGATCTGAGCCCAGAAATGCTGAGTAAACAACCCCACACGCTTTCTGGTTTCTCTGAATTTCAGTGAATTTGCTCCACTCAGTAAGGACGCCTGGTGGCGACGGGCTGATTTCAGGCCTTGGGCTCATGTTGGGATGTGGCGTGCCCTGAACGTGAGGCTCTGAGTGTGGGGCTCACCTGCTCTGGCGGCCTCGCCTCGCTTCACACGAGCGTGTCCAGGAACTTATTACAGAAGGACCCACGTGTGGGCTTAGCTGCTGGCGAGGCAGTTTAGAGATGACTAACCATCCAAACGGCACTTCTGTGCCATCTGGAGACAGAGCTTCGGAGCGTTTCCTTCACGTTTTCTGCAGAATTCTCCAGGAGAATTCCCTCTTTGCTCGGGTCTGCACTTGCATGCAGATTTTCAAGAGGCTGGCAAACCTCATTCCCTGAGTCCTGCCCGGGTTTCTGGTGGTGAGAACGATCAAGCGTGTGGGAAGGCTGCCGTTAAATATATTAGGAAACAAACCAACAAATGATGCAGAACACACAAAAGTGGTTTCTTCTTTAAGAAAAGAACAACTTTATTAAAAGGATCCATTTGTCCCCTGAAAAAGAGCCTCTTCCTATTTATTTTTTTAAACAAGAAAAATAACCTTTTCTTACCCATTGTCTACAACACTGTTCTTTGTTTCTATCTACCTATCATCTATTTCCTATCTATCATCTAGCTATCTACCTATTGATCATCTTCTATCTATCATCTATCTATTTCCCATCTATCTATCTATATCTACCTACCAATTTTTAAACTAAGAGCTGCTTCCTGAATGTTAGCTCCAAATTTATACATACAAGGGAAAATTACCCAGGGAGGACACCATTCCTGGTCAAGCACAGATCTGCAGTGGTCACTGTGGACCCTCTGCCTCGCTTGCCTGCTGGTGTTTCTGAGCTCCGAGGGCACAGGTTCAGGCCTGACCCAGGAGACGAGCGGAGGCCGGAGCTGGAGAGCCCAAAGTCCAGTTCCCGTGAGGGGTGCTCAGCCTCCCCGTGGTGCTGCCTCGAGTTGAAACCAAGGCAGTGGGTGCCCTGAGTCCCTGGTTGGCACCCTTGGAGGCTGATCTGCAGCTCCAGGGCTGACGCTTGTTGAGTGGGTGACAGTTTCCAATCAAGATGAGGATTTGACATGCTCAGGCTGGGGGAGGTGGGACTGAGCGACATGGGGAAGAAAAGACAGCAAGTAGGAGTGCAAAGCTCAGGGCAGGCAGCTTTTAAATGCAAGAGAAGGCAAAGGCTCCTGTCTGACGAGTGCTGCTGCCCAGACGGAGGGCACAGGGCAGGGGGGGGCCCTAGAGGGAGCACTGCGGGATGGTGGCAGTGACCACAGCCCACACACGGCCGCTATCTGGAGCTCTGATCGCAAGAAGGGAAAACGGTGGAGTCATGTCCACCAGCGCACTCACGAGTGAAATGACTTGGCCTCTGGGTGGAATGTGATGGAATCCACCACTTAGATACGAGCAAGGCTGAGGAGAGGGGGAGTGGGGTGGGGGTGGGGCGGAGAGGAAAAGGAAAAGAAAAAAAAGCAACTAGGTAACTTCTTTGTGGCTTTTTGCAAATTCTGCCTAGCCCTTGTGGCCTAAACTGGGGGGCCCTGGGGGGAAGGGGCTGGAAACCCCCTTAGCTCAGGGCTTGTGCCTAGCCTGCTGCAGGGTCTCACCGAGGGCAGTGTTTCCAGACTGCCTGGCTCTGCCTCTCGGAGGAGCTGACCCAGCTGAGCCCCGTGGGTCAAGGGCCAAGGGGTTCGGTCCTCGGGTGGGATGAGGCCAGGAGGGGACCGGAGCTGAGGAAATGGCTCAGGCAGGCGGCTGGGGCTCCCCGTGCCCTCGCCTGGCGTTCTGGGGGTCTGCAGGAGTTGGAAATGCAACGTGCGGGGCGGTGGTGGGGGGCGTTGAGGGCCCGGGAGGCTAACGGAGGAGACCTGCCTGCAGTGACCGAGCCCGAGGTGCCGTGACAGCTGCCGATCGAAGCACTAAACCCAGTGGCCGCCGTGACTGTCGGCCTCCGACAGGCTGAACACTCGCCGGCGTCCTTTCCTGCCACTCCTGACTAGAGGGAAACACAGCGACAGATCATAGAAAGCTTTTAACAACCGCACAGGGAAGGGGGACATGGAGGGGGACACAGAGAAGTGACGGACGCGAAGCATCGACCACAGCGCGGGGTGGGGGGCAGGGGCTGTGCTCCAGGGTGGCTGCTGAGCGGCCCCCACGCACGGGGGACACCCCATCCCGCCCCCACCGACCCCGGGAGAAGGTGGGGGCTAAGACGAGCTAAGAACCACATCGTCCGCTCGTGGGACTCAAGCAGGTAAAGACGGCGGAGGTCTGTCCTGTTGGGAAGGAAAGCCTCGGGATGGTCAGCAACACCTGGTCTCGGCGATCGAGGAACAGAACTGCCTGCGCGTTAAGATGAAAACTCTGCATCCCTGGGCCCGTCTGAGCAGGGAAGGGTGTGTAGCTGGGGGATCGGAGCTGAGGCAGTTAGAGGAACAGTGGACTTCTGACCCCCCACTGACAAGGCAGCCCCTGAAGCCACCAGCAGAGCCTCCCGCGACCCCTCCCCGGTCACCCCCTCCCCCGCTGCGAGGCGACCCTCCACCGGCCGCGCTCGGCTCTGCAATCTGCACCTCTGAAACCAAGACTGAACCACAGCAGCAAGATCTGCGGGCAGGAGCCAAGCGGCAGGGGCTGGGTTCTAATCGGCTGCAACAAAAGTGTTAGGAGCATCTCCCTGGGGAGGAAGCAACCGCCCCCTCTGAGACAAACTCGCATCGGGGCTAAGCTTACAATGAACGCCACGGAGCACAACAAGGCGAACGGATGGAACTGTTGGCTTAAAGGGGTTAAAATGATGTTAGGTGTATTTTACCACACTTAAAATTAATGTCATGGAGAACACTGGGGAGAAGAGAAGACGTTTGACTTGGGGTTTGTCCTTAAGAGGCCTGCCCGCCTGCGGGGCTGGAGACTGGTGACACACAGGTCGGCCCTGAGCTGCCTGGCGCTCAGTCGGCCCAAGTGGGACCAGCTGGGTGCTTGGGGCTGAAGGTCGCGGGTTCAGACAGTTGTTTCAAGGAGCAGGTGAGGACGGGGAGGGAGGGACTGGGACAGGCGTCCAACATGGGGCCACCAGGAGCCAAGCTCTTCCTTCTTCCTATAAACCCTCGGGGAAGAGTCAGAGGGACCCCAGCTCAGAATGCCCTGGGCCTGAAGATGGACACTGGAAAGAGCGGCCTTGGCCTTCAGTCTGACTTCATTTCTTAATAAAAAAACTTCCATCATCCTCCTCAAAGTCACTCCCCCAGAACACAGGTGAAGCACAACGGACTGAAGGTCGGAGGCAGAGTGGCTGTCTGCGGAACTTGGTGTGGGTCACAGAGCTCTTGGTGGAGGCCTTTCTTACTAGAATCCCACAGTGTGTGCATGTGTGCATATGTGTGTGTGTGTGTGTGTGTGTGTGTGCACGTGAGCACTCGCATGGGCATAACCCAGAAGATACTTCTAAAGTGTTCCTACTGATCCTCCATGTGGTTCGAAAATTAGGTCTATTCTCTCTTTCCGGCCATATGTTTTCTTCAATTTCAGTTTCTCAAAACCATAAAATGTTTAAGGGAAAAAAAAAAACCCTGCTCATTCCAAACCTGTGATTTTCTCCTTGGAGAACAAGCCGAGGCCCACGAGGCTGGCTAAGCCGGAAGAGCTGGCGACAAGAGGCTGGGTGCCTGGACGCCTCTGCAGCACAGGGTACCTGCTGCTCCCTGCAGAGACTTGAGGGTTCCAGCAAACTGTCTTTAAAGGACGGTGGGAAGAGGTGGACTCATGCATCAGGTGTTGAAATCCAACAATAAAAGCCCTCTGGGGCCCAGCTTTGATAGATAAATAATTCACAACGAAAATAAAATCCCCTTGCCCCCAGCTCTTTCTGGTTGGTCCCGTGGTTACCACAGAATTCAGTTTTGACTTCTCCTTCAGTCTGGGGGCTTCCCTGCTGGCTCAGACAGTAAAGAAACCACCTGCAATGCAAGAGATCCAGGTTTGATTCCTGGGTCGGGAAGATGCCCCTGGAGAATGCCATGGACAGAGGAGCCTGGTGGGCTACAGTCTATGGGGTTGCAAAGAGTCAGACATGATTGAGGGAATACACTTTCACTTTCCCTTCAGCCTAGGGTGTCCTTTGGCCACGCTTTGAGGGCCTTCACTTGCTAAGAAGCCACTCACGAGTGTCCACGATCTCTCTTTGGTATGTGAAGGAGACTCAGAAGCAGGTGCTCCCCACATGGAAGGACATCTGTGGGCCATTGGCCACCTGGTGATCTGTCTAGGCGGGTCCCTTCCCCCTTCTGGTGACGGTCCCTCTGCCTGTGCGGGCCTGGAGCCTCAGCTGGGGCCGTGGCCCTGATGGGCTGTTTCTTGGAGACAGACCAGCCCTTGGGCCTGTATTTGCAAGAATGGAATTGATAGGTAGATCCCAGAGAGGTGGGGGAAAAGAATGGACTTGTCACCAGCCAGACCCTGGGCTGGGCCTTGAGGAACTGACCCAAAGGCCACCTTTTCCAGGGAGCCCTCTAGTCAGCCCCTCATTCTTGGGCTTTCACCCCCAGTGATGCCTCCTCTGGGAGCCTTTGGCCCTGCCTGCCGCCCCCAGCTCATAGTTCATAACGGGCGGCTTATCTGCGTGGTCCTCTGACAGACTCAGCCTCCCCAGCAGCTTGCACATTCCAGGCTTTAGGGCCTGCGCACAGTAGGAAATCAACAAAAATCTGTTCCTTTAGAAAAAGTGAACCTGGCGGGGGTGGGGTACCAAGGCCGAGGCAGTCAGAGGCAGAGGGAAGAGCCTCTTGGGCAGGGTGTGGGGGCTGGGTTGGTGGAGAGACGCTACTGAGTTCGGGTCTGACGTCCATGTGACTGAGGGCCCCATGGGAAGCTGAGGAAATTCGTGTTTGGGATAAACACGGGCCTCTTTCAAACCCAGGCAGGAAACGCACGGTCCCCTGGGCTGGACTGAGGGCGGAGGCAGAAAGCACAACGGAGCGCCAAGAGTTTCACACTCTCCTCTGGGGGTGAACCCATGGCTGAGGACCCGTGGCCGTCTGGGGTCCGTTTTGGGCCTGACTGGGGGGCCGCTGGGCTCCCCGCTGCAGAAGCTGCGCAGTGACCGGGCCTCTGTGAGCGGGCCGAGGCTCCGAGGCTGGCTCGAGAGCAACGGTGAGCTTCGGGAAGAGGAGATGCCTGCACCGCACTGGCAGTCTCCAGCCGGGAGCTGGACAATGCCCAGGTCTCAGGGGCGCCTCCTGGAGGCACCGGGGACAGACGCAGGGAGACGGCGAGGCTTGCAGGGTCGTCTCCGCGCGTGGCGAGGCGTGCAGGGTCGTCTCCGCGCATGGGGCAGGGCTCCGGACCTCGGAGGCTGGGCTCCTACCTGGGCCGCCTGCTACCAGCCGCAGCGTCCTGGCCAAGCTGCGAGACCCCTCTGAGCCCCCGCGGTTCTCAGCTTCTCAGCGTGAGGCACAGGGTGGCAGAATTCAACGGGCAAGTGCCTGTAAAGTGCCTGTGAGCCGCACGCCTGACACGCGCATTTGGGGAGCAGCGCCTACTGGGGCTCCCTGTGGCGGGGACACACCCAGAGGGCTGGGCAGTGGGGGCCCAGGCCACACTGATGGCTGATAGTGTGAAGGTCATCTCTGCTTTTCATGGACGAAAAGTCAAAGTGTTATTGCTCAGTTTCTGACTCCTTGTGACCCCAAGGACTGCAGCCCAGCCTGCCAGGCTCCTCTGTCCATGGGATTGTCCAGGCAAGAACACTGGAGTGGGTAGCCAGGCCCTTCCCTTCTCAGGGGATCTCCCATTTCCTTCTCCAGGGAATCTTCCTGACCCAGGGATCGAACCCGGGTCTTCTGCATTGGCAGGCAGATTCTTTACTGAGCCACACAATTCCAGGTTTCAACCCCATGGGTCAGAGAAAAAGAACACTGGGCTCATCTCCTAGTGGACAGCACTTCCCGAGTGCTTTCGTAACCAAATCCTGACATGCACAGTGTGGCTTCAAGAGCACAGAAGCCCTGGAGTTTGCTAATTCCAGCTGCAGAGGGCCTGGCACCTACTCTCCACCCTGGGAACTTCCTGGACTCAGAAGGCTCTGGAAACACAGGGCCAGGGATGATTCTGAGCCAGCACTGCGCCCTCAAAACCCACTTTGAGGACAAGCACCCCCGCGGCTGGGCTGCAGCTGTATGCTGTCCAGGCTGGATGGGCTGTGGGGTGAGGCCCTGGCCGGAGCATCTGCCCAGCTAACCCTGCGGGGGAAAGTCTGATGACTTCCAAAACGGAAGCCTGAACACTGGGCCACCACCCAGGCGTACATGTAACCGGGACACGGGAAGACGGGTACCTGTCCCAATAGAACCCTCCCCCCTTGTTTCGTCCAGCAAGGCTGGGTAGGACACCAGGCAGAGGCTGGCATCATCGGGGTAGACCTGCCCCTCTAGGGAACATGGAAACCCCATGGGCTGCTTTCTGGATGGACCTGGTGGCTGGAGGTTGGGCATCAAGAGGAAGTGAGCAGAGACCCTCCTGGGGCCTGCCGCCCCAGCCCTGGCGCACCCTCTCCTTGTGGGGATCGACAGCTGGCTCCTCAGTTGAGAGGGAAGCGCCAGCCGCCCCACAGGCCGGCCCTGCATCGGGAGGTGAGTTATTTCAGTGTCTGCAGAGATCCGGATGGGTAGGCTGGGCCCCAGGCTTTTACTGTCAGGCAGCATAAAACATAGGGCCTCCAGTGCCCGCTTCTGCAGGCCCGCCGGGGACACGCGGATTGGGAGCAGACAGCTGGGGCCGGACCATCACTCATCTACCTGACAGCGGCTGACGGCCCCCGTGTTTCAGCGAGGAGGCGACACGTCATTGGCACCGAGCAGGGGATCATAGGGGGTAGGGACGGAGGCCAAGAATAAAGAAACTAGTGCAAAGTGCAAGGTGGGCAAGATGCTGAGCCCCATGGGCCACACTCGGGTGGACCTCTGCACACCCAGGCCCGACTTTGATAGCGTGGTTCTCTTCTGGCTTCAGCTGGAGGCAAAGAAGTGTATGGCTCTTTGGTTCATTTAGCTGTCAGCTGCGCCTCCTTAAACACAAAAGGAAGGCGTACACAGCGGCGCCAGGAAGAGACCTTTCATCCAAAATGCAATTGGAAGTCTGTGTGTGTGTGGGTGCATTCGACAGACACAGAACGGTGCACACGCCGGAGCACGCAGGCACACACGTGTCACGTCAACACACGACCCTGCTCTCGGGCCCTCAAAGCCAGCATGGGCCCAGGCTTCAGGGGGAAGCTGAGGGCTGTCTTTGGCTTCTGAGAAAGCTCTGTCTGAATTTTCCAGCTACAAGCCTGGGAACGGCGGCAGCAACTGCCTGGACACGCAGCCAACCTTCATTTGGGCTCAGAAATAGCTCAGAAAGGGCGGCCGTCTCTCCCCGGGGTTGGGGCAGGGAGGGGAGCAGGTGCGAGTGGAAGGGGGCTCTAAGTGCGGTGGCTGGAGGGTGACCTTGCTGCTGGGGCCCTCGTGAATGTCCATCAGAGATGGAGGTAAGGGATGCTCGCGGGAGGAGGGGCGGGGGTGC
The DNA here is from genome assembly GCF_023699985.2 of Odocoileus virginianus. NCBI lineage: Eukaryota > Metazoa > Chordata > Mammalia > Artiodactyla > Cervidae > Odocoileus > Odocoileus virginianus. The sequence goes on along the minus strand of NC_069706.1, from coordinate 9,495,770 downwards.
CCTGAGCCACAGGCGAGGAGACCAGGCGCGGTTAACCCTTTGCTGAGAACACTGGAAACTGAAAACTCTAGACAGAGGGCTGGGCGCCCAAGGGGATCTCTGCATCTGGTGCTGAGTGGCTGGTGGCCAGGGGCCCTAAATTTCCTGGCACCGTGGTGGCTCCCACCCCAACACACTGCTTTTGTCAAGACCCGTCAATCCATCAGTCAACAAGGGTGTGTGCAGGTGTCCCTGAAATAACAAAGGGTGGGGGCTCTGGAGGGGACCCCTCAGGAACAGGGAATGACACTGAGGGTCCCCAGGTGGGGGTGCAGACCAGAGTTATGGAGGTCCCTCAAATCAGAGACGTCCGGGCCCTCCAGACCCAGGGGTCACCCGCCGGGGTGTAAAGCAGCGAGCAGGCGCAAGGCCCTGCTCCTCTGGCTGTGTTCAGGGGCCGTGGTGCTCAGGAAACAAGTCTGGCATCTTCATTGCTGGGGTCTCACGCGCTGCAGCCAGGGGCTCATGAGTGAGGGGCTCAGAGAGCTGGGCAGACCACGTGCGTGTCTCACGCCAGGCTCCTTGCACACAGGGTCTCTCTGCACCACGCCCGTGCTGTGTCAGTCATAGGAGGGCAACCTGTGACTCCTGCCCATCCTGACAGACTCCCCAAAAGACTGTCAAGAGGCAGCCCCTGCTCACAGACGACTGGATGGCCCCAAGCCAATTTAAAGAGGAAATTGGTATGTTATGGAGGGGAAAAAAAAATTTAAAGACACAATTCTTTTGCCAGAGTTCAAAGCATCACATCTGGGAGACCCCTCCTTGCAACACCTGAGACTCTGGAGGTGACAGTGGGATGAATTGAGGCTGGGTCGCCCGCTGCCCACCCCTCCAGCTCTGCGGCCCGGGCACCAGCCCATGAAGGGAGCCATTCCTTGCCTGCTGGGGGCCGAGCCAGCCACCCACTGCTGACGGCACGCTGGAGTGGAGGCGGAACCCCGGGTGGCAGAGTCCCCAGACACGGCGGCGAGGGGCAGCCAGGAACCTCAGGGAGTGGGGTCGCAGCGTTTCCTCAAGTCCCCCCGCACCGCACCGTGTCCCGCGGCCAATACCTGCGGGGCTCTGGGCGGCTGAGGGGGTGGATGACGAGCTGGCGCCTCCGGAGTCGCAGTGGCTGGTGCTCCCGCTGCCGCTGGGGCTCCCGCTGGCTGAGGGCGAGGGCGAGGACAGGGAGGACGAGCTGTGCTGGTTTATGCACTGGGCCACGGCAAAGCCTGCAAAGCAAGGTGGGAAGCTGTGACCCAGTGGGGCTGCCAGCTGGCCTGGCAGTGGGTGCCGCCTCCCCGGGGACTGTGTGTGAGGTCCCGGGCAGGGGGCAAGCCCCCACCTCGAAGAGGAGGGCTAACTGACCCAAAGCCAGCTCCTTCACGGTCTGGGTCTGCTCCCCAGAGTTAGCTGAACTCGCCAGGCGCGGGATGGGCCTGGACATACTTCGATGTCGTTTCGTGGGTAAGGGTGCAGAGAGCCATAGAGCCCAGGGAGCGTGTGTGTGCACGAGGGGGTGGGTGGGTGCGTCGCTGAGCCATAAATCAGTGCCTGATGCTGGCTTAGCATCGCGCCAGCTGCACCCTTGAAGAGAACTCAGCCTCGGGGCTCAGAGGCGTCCTGGTGACGTTCACAGAGGGACTCGGGACACCCTCACCACCAAACCGCGGGGCCTCTGCTCACGTGGCCCAGTCCTGCCAGAAGCAGGTGCCCAACCTGAGCTCTGAAGCCGCCCTGGGCGCAAGGGGAGACCCTGAAGATGCCCCCTGCCAGGGACTCGGCTCTGCCCTGGCGGGTCTGGCGTAAAGTTTGGTGTGGGAGAGACGCAAGTTCTGGTGAAAAGCAGGCAATTACAGTTTGGCTTGTTCCTCTGAGCAACTCTAGGGTTGAGGATGGGGCTGCGGCCTGCCCAGCCTGAGGGAGCGGAGGGGCCCTGCATTTTGGAGACTCACAGAACCTGCAAGCCCTGCCTGGCTCAGCACCAGGACACGCGCCCAGTGTCTGTCCCAGCTGCGAGCGCGAGGGGCGTGGGTCACCGTGCTCTCCCAACCCGGCTGCTGCGGGGAGAACACCCACCCAGCCCGCTCGGCCCTGGGTGCTGGGCAAGTGGTGGGAGCAGGCTATTCTGAACAAGCCACCCCGGAGCACCCGGACGGGGACTCCTGCCTCCTGTACAGGGCTTTTCTAAAGGGACATGGCTCCCGATCTTATCCACGAACTGCCCGGGAAGCTCTCACGGAACAGACTCCTTGTGGATGCTCCTCGGGAGCCCAGGCAGGCTGTGCTGGTTCCTGCCTCAGCCCCCCAGGAGCTCTGTGCCCCTGCTTCTGCAGCAAGTTGGGGTGGGGATGCGGGCAGGGCCTTCCCCCCACTGACAGCAGGGTCCCCAACCTCCTGGCCAGTCACATCAAGCCTCCCCAGCCCTAGCGCACTCCTCCGGGCCCCAAGCCCCACGCTCGCCCGCCACCAGCGCCCACTGACACTTCTCCCAGCAGGTTCTCCAGACCTGACTCGGCCTTGCTCAGAACTCAGGCACGTGTCCAGCAGGGGTCCGAGAACTAGGGCCCTCTGTCGGTTTGGTAAGGCAAGTTCGACTGGAACCCGGCCGGGCCCTTTGCGTACATTCTGCCCGCGGCTGCTCACAAGCTACACTGGCAACGCCGAGTCGCTCCAAGAGGGGCCTCCAGCAGGGCCCCAAAGCCTGAAATGCTTCTCTCCCCGACCCTGGATGGGAACAGCAGGCACAGCCTGGGAGAGGGCGGCGGCACCATGGAAGCCTGGGCTCCATCCCGGTCCACTCGCTTGCCAGCTGTAGGGCTCTGGCCAGTCTCCCCACTTCTCCAAGCCTCCTTGCCTCCACCCCCTGGTGGGCAGGTCTGGGTGGGGTGAGGGAGTTTGCAAGGGGACCCGATGCTCTGTTCCCACCTCAGGACTTGGGGGAACCCACACCCAGCTGCCCCCGTGGAGCAGCTCTTTGTCCTGATGTTTGTATAAAATTATTTTTGTCTGAGGATCAAAAGCTGGGTCTATTTATACCTCCAGCGATGTGTTGGTATGCGGATGTGAAGCCTTGAGGGGGCGTGGCGGTAAGCTCCTCGCCCCCCCCCCCACCCCCGCCCCCCCCGCGGAGCACGGCAGGACTTCGCAGGAACAGGCGTGGGGAGATGATGGTGTTGGTGACTGGGGAGGTGGGGTCGGGGCCTCAGCTTAACTACCGCGAACATCAAGGCAAATCCAGACGGGAGTCAGGAAGATTCCCGGGGGTGGGGAGGGGTGTGGGCAGCCACAGCTCCACAGAACCAGCTTAATAGTGGCTGACTTCTTAATCACTTCAGGCGGTAAACCCCCAAGTATACAAGCTGTTTACTTGCCTCGAAAATGAATCACTCCCTAACAAATCAAAATGTTAGGACGGCTTTCCCTGAGCGGCTTATGTATCAGAACCGTGAACGGAGGGGGCCAGAGAGTATGGGAACTGAGCTGAGGGTAAGCTGACCCTGTTACACTCTGGACAAGGCCCCAGCCTCGATGGTTTGGCGGCCACCAACCCCTTCTCTTAAGATATGCGTCTTCTCTTCCTTCTCTCTCAAGCTCTTTAAAGCCCTGATTTATTATGGTAAGACATGTGGGGTGGAGTGCGTGGGGGAGCCAAAGAGACGCTGAGACTGCAGTCAGGACAGCTAAGTTCTTTCATGAAGGGAACGGATTAGGGGTCAAGCCATAGATGGACAAAACATATGGCGCACCTCCTGCAGGTGCTAAGAGTTAGAGAAGAAAGGAACCCCACCAACTGCCGATAACACCCGTTCGCAAGTCTAGATGGGTGGAGGCCACCGAAGGCATCTCTCCCTGGCCTGCTGCTGTAGAAATCCAGCTCCTCTCCGTCAGTGGCATGGGGACCCAGAAAGCCTCGGCGATGTTTCCTGTTTGTTTGTTTGCTTTTTAGCCCAGTAGCCCCCTCTGCAGTTTCCTCCAGCTCCTCCCCAGATCGAGCTGGCAACACTGAGAGCCAGTTCGACCAAGGGCACAGCAGAGAACTCAGGGAAAGCGCCTGCGGTCAGGGCTCTGGGCCTCCTGCTCTTGCTTCATCCTGTTCTCGATGAACTAGCTTTGCCGGGAGTGCCAACGGGCTCTCTGGGCGCGAGTTAAACACACATGGGCTGCCAAGTACTTGCAAACTCACAGATGCGCCAGAGATAATGGGACCAGGGCACAGGCAAACAGGCCTCTGTGAGAGCTCCTCCAGCAGATAAAATTCTTGGCCCTTCCCAAGAAGGTCTCAAGAATAGCCTGTGAGATGTGAATGGAAAGGCCATGGATCTTCATACCATCCGGCTGATCCCACCTTTAGAAACTGATGCTGTGGAGGCACTGTGAGTGGGTGCATGGATATTCAAAGCACTGGCTCATGTGACAGGGAACTGGTGACAGCTGAAGCATGCACCAATTAAACAAAAGCCAAATAAATCCTCCTACGCCCGGATGATGAAATCCTTGGCGGCTGTCAAACATGCTGGTATAAAAGAAGATGAAGTGTGGAGGGAAACGCTCAAGACATAGTAAATAAAAGAAGGTTTGAAAATACATGTCCCATCTGCTCCCACTGTTGTAAAAAAATAAATAAAAGGTAAAAAAAAAAAAAAAAAAAAGATCTGCCTTCTGATGTAGGGGACATAGGTTTGATCCCTGGTCTGGGAAGGGAAAAAAATAAGATCATGGCATCTAGTCCCATCACTTCATGGCAAATAGAAGGGGGTAAAAGTGGAAACAGTGACAGATTTTACTTTCTTGGGCTCCAAAATCACTGCAGATGGTGACTGTAGCCATGAAATTAAAAGACGCTTGCTCCCTGGAATAAAAACTATGATAAACCTAGACAACATCACTTTACGGACAAAGGTCCAGATAGTCAAAGCTATGGTTTTTCCAGTAGTCATGCACGAATGTGAAAGTTGGACCATAAAGAAGGCTGAGCGCTGCAGAACTGATGCTTTGGAATTGTAGTGCTGGAGAAGGCTCTTGAGAGTCCCTTTGACTGAAAGAAGATCAAACCAGTCATTCTTAAAGGAAATCAACCCTGAATATTCATCAGAAGGACTGATGCTGATGCTGAAACTCCAATACTTTGGCCACCTGATGTGAAGAGCCAACTCATTGGAAAAGACCCTGATGCTGAGAAAGACTGAGGGCAGGAGGAGAAGGGGACGACAGAGGATGAGATGGTTGGATCTCACCTGATCTCATCCATGGCTGGATGGATGGCATCACCAGCTCAATGGACATGAGTTTGAGCAAATGCCAGGAGATAGTGAAGGACAGGGAGGCCTGGCGTGCTGCAGTCCATGGGGTCGCAAAGAGTTGGACACAACTTAGCGACTGAACAACAACAGCCCATGGAGCAACTAAGCCCATGAGCTGCAACTAGAGAAAGCCCTCAAAAAGCAATGAAATGTAGTGCAGCCAAAAATTTAAAAAAAAAAAAAAAAAAAGACTTTCTTCATTAAAAAAAAAAAGTTGCTGCCAATTCATCTCAAACTTTTCACAAAAAAAAAAAAAAAAAAAAAACCAGGCTCTGTATCTTTCCTTGTATGGAAAGAACAGTGTTAGTTGCTCAGTCGCGTCTGACTCTTTGCAACCCCATGGACTGCAGCCATCCATTCATGGGATTCTCCATCCAGGCTTCTCCATCCATGGGATTTTCCAGGCAAGCACGCTGGAGTGGGTTGCCATTTCCTTCTCCAGGGGATCTTCCCACCCAGGGCTCGAACGTGGGTCTCCTACGCTGCAGGCACACTCTTTACCAACTGAATCACCAGGGAAGCGCTCTCCTTGTACCGGGAGCGGAGCAAACAGACTGGAGTGGAAGTCGTGGGGGCACCAGGCGGTTTACTAGGGTGAGTTTTAATTTTTTTGGCACTTGTCTGAATTTTCCAGGACTTCTACCACATACAGCACTTTTAACCAGAAAAAAGAGGGGAAGGATGAAGGAAGGCACCCGGGGGCAGGCAGAAGCTGCCGGGTCCCTAACATAGACCTTCGATCTGTCCTGGCCTCTGGAACTCTCTCCCCAGCAATCACCAAGAACCGGCCCAAAGCTGGGGCCAGACGCGATGCTCCGGAGCAGGCGGACAATGGTGAAATGCATTCCCCGCTTTCCAGGAGCCCCAGGCTTTACAGGGTCAGGCAGGGGTCTTCCTGCTGCCCTCTGGCCCTGTTCTGACAGTTATTCTGGGAAGATGAACTCATGAGTAACTCTCTGGCATTTGTCAAGCACACACACAAAATACCATGAAAAGGTCAGTCTGCTATTTTAAGTCCACTGATAGAGGGAGGGCCGGTCTGCAGGTCAGGACCCCTCATGATCTTGGATGGGCCCCCCCATTCTCTGTGGGTCTGTACATTTTTATGAGAAACACAGTACAGTGAGTGAGGCTCTCTGCACTTAAATGGTCAGTTTTCTTTTTCCCTATAAATTTAAATTTGATTTGAATCCCACAGCCTTTTGGGGACGTGGGGAAAGCGGAAGACACTGAAAAGTGCACCCTGAATATACGTTGTGCACCACCATTGTTGACAAACCTAGACAGCATATTAAAAAGCAGAGACATCACTTTGCCAACAAAGGTCCAGATAGTCAAAGCTATGTCCAGTAGTCATGCACGGATGCAACAGCTGGATCATGAAGAAGGCTGAGCATCCAAGAATTGATGCTTTCGAATTAGGATGAGATGGTTGGATGGCATCACTGACTCAGTGGACGTGGATTTGAGCAAACTGTGGGAGATGGTGAAGGACAGGGAAGGCTGGTGTGCTGCAGTCCGTGGGGTTGCAAAGAGTCGGACACGACTGAGTAACAACAACGCTGTTGCCTTTGGGTGGAACACCCACTAAGCTTTCCCCATGAGAGCAAGGTTGCCATAGAAGGCAGTGTCCAGCACTAGCCAACTGCAGCCCAGAAGCTTGCAGGTATGTTTGGCTTTGCTCACATCTCGTTTGTGCTTTGCTTGATTTAGGCACTACCACTCATACACTGGGAGATTCTACATACAAGTCTGGGTTTCTGGCTTCTTAAAAAACAATGACCTGGCATCACTGGGCCCTATTCCCACGTGGCAGCAACTGGAAGAAGTGAGTGGTTCCCTTCCCCTCCCTAACTTGCCTGGTGCTCATAGGCATTTCAGTTATGAATCTCTGCTCTTTATCTTTGGATTCTTGGTCAAATCCATGGGACCTGGAGAAGGAAGTTCCAGCCCCCAGTGACCTTTCGTCAGCTCCCTCCTCCAGCCCTACCCCCCACCAATCAGTGGGGGCCGGGGAGGGCCTGTGGAGATGGGGCCCCTGCCTCTTGCAGCCCAGGGAGGTCTCAGACTGAGTGACACGAATCCATTGCTTGGACCTCCCTGGTGGTCCAATGGTCAAGAATCCGCCTGCCAACGCAGGGAACATGGATTCAATGTGGTCTGGGAAGATCCCGCATGCCACAGGGCAACTGACCCCATGTGCTACAACCACTGAAGCCTGTGCGCCCTAGAGCCCATGCTCCGCAACAAGGGAAGCCACTGCAGTGAGAAGCCAGAGCACCGCAACTAGAGAGTAGCCTTGCTGTCTGCAACTAGAGAAAGCCCAGTTTCAGCAACGAAGACCCAGTGCAGCCAAAAAAACAAAAGAGAACGACTTGCTCTTGGCCTCAGCTAGGCTGTTCCCTCAGTCTGGAATTCCCTTTGGCCTCTTTTCTGCCTTCACAAATCCCTTCCCTATCTTTTAAGGCTCAGACAGCTCCGGGCCAGCTTGGGCAAGGGTTTCTGCAGTCAGTGGGGCTAACCGTTCTTTCCCCTGTGCTCCCAAAACCTAGCCTATCCAGCCTTGGGGCCCCATCAGCCCACATAAGGCATATGCCCAAGTAGGGCAAAAGCAACTTGACTGCAAAGTTGCTTTGTTATTATGTGCAACAACTATCATTATTTTAACAGCTAGCACCTGGAATCCTTGGGGGTTCAGAGTGCTTTGAACAGTGTTTCTGATACTGTGAGCTTTCCCCCAGTACCGATTCTCCCCTTCATCTGCAATTATAGAATTTGGCAACTAGGCACAGCCCTGTGACTAAGCAGTGGCCAATGAGATAGAAGTGAAAGTGACATGTTTGGTTTCTAGGAAGGGTTCTTCAAAGGAAAGAGGTATGCTTTCCTCCATTCTGCTTCCTGAAACATGGATGCAGTGGTTGAACTCCAGCAGCTATCATGGCCCAAAAGGATGAATCACATACTAGGGATAGCAGAGCATTGGGCAGGAAGGATCTTGGGTCCCTGATGCCTTTGTGGAGCCCCTGACTCCCTTCATCCAGGATTCCTCTCCCTTAGAGATAAATAAACCCTTTGGGATTTTTGTCTACTGTGCAGTTGGACCTAACCTTAACTGCCAGTTGTGAAAAAACTTCGGTAATGCAGAGGTGTGAGCTGAGCTCTGTAGGGACAAGGGACTGGCTGGCCCTTGCACTTCCTGGGGGAAATCTGGGGTGGTAGAGTAAGGAAAAAGAGGGGAAGGAGCAATTGAGAGGGGACTTTTCCCATGACCCCACAAATCTTTAGGCAATACTCCTTCAGCTCTTTTCTTCTGCGGTGCAAGTGGCCTTTTTGGGGGCGTACATAGGAAAGGAACCGAGTTCCCATCTGGGTTCACACCAGGCCACACAAAGATGACGCACAAGAGCCAAGACCTGGAAGCAGCCAGGACCACGAGAGAGTCAAGGGTGGGGAGGATTGCACGTGTGCGGGCAAGAGGGCCGAGGGGTCTGAGCCAAAGTTTCCTAAACCCCGGAGAAGCAAGGAGGCCTCAGCTGACCTCTGCGGTCTGCCCAGACCTTGTACTGTTCTGCGTACTATGATTCTATATAAGAGATACTGGTTATGTGACTGACATGCCACTCTATCAGGTTGAAGACTGGAAAATCTGAAAACTACCTGAGCATGTGGGAGATTCAACAGAGACCTTTCAGAGAGCTGAAGGGGAGGGAACCCCACTGGCTTAGACTTCATCTCAGGGACTGTGACCACTGAAAGGTAGCAAGCTCACTCCAGAGCCTCACCAGTTACAGGCACTCCTACAGATTAACTGCTTCCAGGGAGGATGCAAGGTGGCTGATATCTTAAAAACCAAACCCAAACAAATGCCATGGCTACTAAATACTAAAACTACTAAATACTGAAAGCCACGAAAACACAAACTAAACAGTGAGACTCCAACAATAAAGGTGAGTGGAAAGTGAGAAGCTACATCAGAACAACTTCCAGTGAGGGGAGACTGACGTCACCACTTGGCTCTCATTTCCTCGGGGGCCAAGACCTCAAGGAACACTGTCCCAGGGGACCGAGCTCTCATGACATCCCAGCTCATATTAGAGATTACACCCTCCTGGGCAAGGTCCCTGACGGCAGGTTCCTGGCAGAATCAGCTGCCTGGCTGGAGATGGAGTCTCGTTCTGGAAAGATAATGTCACATCACAGCATTTTGCAATTTTTTTTTTTAATCTTGACAGTGAAATTCTAGTTTATATGTGAGATAAAAACAGAACTTCCCTGGCTGCAGGTTGCCTGATCAAGGGTAGGCTTCCCTTCTCCTGTCTCTTCTAGAACGAACCTCTGTAGAGCCTGCCTGTGAAAATCACAGACAAGTCAGGTGGGTAACTCAATGCCTTGAGTCTGCAGGCTGCAAACTCAAGCAGCAAGGGCTGGACAGGTAACAGTGGTGAAAGAGAAGTGAGGGGTGAAAGGCAAACAGTCTCCTCCACTTGCCATCTGTTTTCCCTTGTTTGCTTGCAACATGGGCACTGAGAAATCACTCTCTTCTATCAGGAAAATGAACCTGATTCATGGGGCATTCAGCCTGTGTCAGGGAGACAAGAGGGAGCGGGGGAAACTGGGGAAAACTGGAAACTACAGTTCTGCAGCCCCTCTGACTGCTGCTGCCTGAGAAGGCGGCCACAGCTTTCCATCCCTCAGGAGAAGCTGGTATCTAGATTTTGGTGTAAAACTTCCTGATTTTTAAAATTGCTGACAATTCACTTCACATTTCTTTAAAAAAAAAAAAGAAGCAGGCAAGCCCCAGGCAAACCAAACCAAGCATGTCTCCCGTGCGCCCGTGGTCTCTGCCAGCTGGGACAGGGGGCATCAAGGCCGAGCTCCTGACATGTGCACCTTTGGAGTCTGAATGACACGACCCTGAGTCAATGAAGGCTCACATGGATGTGTTTCAAAGAAGCCCAGTTTCCAAGAGACCTCTTTCAGGATATAGATTCAAGATCTGAGAGGGAAGAGCCGTCCACCCTGGCAAAAACCAAGCCTTGCTTCTCGACAGTCTCGGCTGGAATGAGGACTGTGGGGGTGGGGGTGCCCCACCCCCCCATCAGTCTTTCATTAGCAAATTCACCCCGGGGCCCTGGCTCAGGTTGTGAGGATGCAGTGTCCGTATTTTTCTCACCGCTCCTCAATGCTGGGAAACAGTAAAAATAATCAATTGGCCCCGTGACCTCGCGCACAAAGCTGAAGACGGCAAGTGCAGCCATGTCCCGATTTCCCCCACCCTCGCTGGCTCCTTCCTCGCTGGGCCCCTTCACCTCCCCCCAGCGCAGCCTGCCTGGGCCCTGGGGCCAGAGAGGAGGCGCAGGGCTGAGACGGAGTGTGGGACTCCGCCTTCGGGTGGCTCTGGATGGACTGTATGTCGTCTGCAGGGTCTACCGGCGATATCAGAGGCTGCCTTTGAAGCCTCTACCTCCCCGCCTCACCCTCCGCTTTCCCCCGCCAGATGAGAGCGATGTCCAGCAGTGGGGCTGCACCTTGGCAGCTCAGATGGTAAAGAATCCACCTGCAACGCAGGAGACCAAGGTTTCATCCCTGGGTGGGGAAGGTCCACTGGAGGAGGAAATGGCAACCCACTGCAGTATTCTTGCCTGGGAAATCCCACGGACAGAGAAGCCTGGTGGGCTACAGTCTATGGGGTCGCAAGGAGTCAGGCACGATTTAGCAATTAAACCTCCAACTATCTAAGCCAAAGTGCTTGCAACTGTTCAAAGAACATGGGGGGCGCAGGGCGAGGACTCGGCTTCAGAGTCAAGTTCAACAGCAGCGTACCCACTGGGCCATGAGTGGCCAGGCGTTCACCTAGGCCTCCTCTAAGGAATTTGCACAAAAATAAAAGGATCCACCAACAGATCCCCTCTGTCTCCCTGTAGTGAGTCACACGATTTACTGTTTCGGGGTTGTGGGCACAAAACTCTGGCCTCTAGGCCCAACACACGGCCACCCCACAATGGTGACCCTGAGCGATTTCTGATCTGTGTGTGCGCTTTCTGCTTGGCCCAGGGGGCCGCTCTGGGAAGAGGGCATTTCTACCGCCTCCCTCGGCCAAGCCTGAACAACCTCACCACAGGCGACGCCCTCCATCACTGACGGGCAGGACCTCAAAATGCTTAAAGACTTTTATTTCCGGTTGTTTTTTCTTTTTAGGGGATAAATGTCCAACATATAAAAATAGCTGGAAACTTGCAGAATCTTTTAACCTATAGCTGTTTATCCTCAGATAAATCCTCTTGGATTTTAAAGACTATACTTGAAAACCTGCAGGAAAGAAAAAACGGTCTTTCAGTATCTGTTCTCTTTGTGCTCTCTCGGTCCCAGCTCTGCCCCTCAAACTGCATTTGTTCTCCGGTGACGCCTCCCTGGGGGGGCTGCCACCCATGGAAGAGACCTGGGGTCTAAGCGGCCCTCTGGCTGCCAGGGGGTGTCTTGTGAACGTCAGCCCCTCGTGTGCTGCCCTATACTGCCTTGGACATGAGCCTCTCTCCAGGCCACGGGGGTGGGGGGGCTGCCGGCAGGTGGGGACCACGCTGGACTAGATCTCCGAGAATCTCTTAGAGGAGCGTCCCCTGAAGGTGGCCAGGACTTGGGCTTTGTTCCCAAGGGCCAGGGCCCTGCCTTGCCCAGCCCCTGCCCTCTTCCAATGACATTACCGTCTATACAATAGTGAGAAGAGAGCTCCACAACAGTCTCTCAGCAGAGGTATTAGAAAGCCCACCAGTGGCCATCTCGGCTGCCTCTTAACTGAGGCAGGAAACAGGGCTGAAAGAGCAGCGAGAGGGAGGCCCGTTAGACAGCGATCGGGGGTGCTTCCAGATGCAGGGAGTGGGTCACAGACCCCGGACTCTTAGTCCCAGCGGAAGGCCAGAACCACTGGCCAGGGCTGAATTGAGTCAGCTGCAGCCCTGCGTGCAAAGGACAAACAACCTCCTGAGGCTCTCAACGGGCCCAAGGCCCACTGGTTCTTTCCAGCAAGTCTCCACCCCACTGGCCCTGCTCTGTACGCTCAGGCCGGAAGTGGGTGACGAGTGCTGACAAGTGCTCCCAGCCTCACACGTTCTACGAGGGGGCCGTGTGCAAGGGGGCCAGGGGACCAGTTTTGGTCTTCCGCATGTGCAGTCCACACGTACTTAACACACTCCCAGAGCACCCACCCACCTGTGGTCCTGGTTCCCTGTGCGTGTGTGGACCATGGGTGGCTCCCTCCTGCAGCAGGGCCACGTCAGGGGCTCCGGCCACGCGCCTTAACAGATTGGGGTTAGGCCAGATGGACAGCTGATGACGTCGGCTGACACATCACTGGCAGTAAGGCCTGGAGATGCTATCTGGAACTACGTGGGGCGGGTAGGATCAGGTAGTGTGTGAGGAGCCACACACAGCCCAGAGCAAGCTTCAAAAGCCATGACCGAGGTTGCTGAGTGGACGAGGCTGTCACCTTCGGACCTGGCAGTGCTGTTTGAAGCCGCCAGGCGGACGGGGGACACAGCTATGGGAGAGGACACCCGAGAGCAGATACGTGACTTCGCGGCTGTAGTTCCCACTCTGGACACACAGCGTACAGGTGTGAAGGGAGTTCGGGGGTCTGGGCACCCCGTGTGGCCATGTGACCTCAAGGAAACCACTTAGCCCACAAAGCCTATGGCTCTCATGTGTAAAGCAGGTGACCACAGCTCCCCTCAGAGGGCCCAAGAAGAGTGAACAAGTCGCGACGGTCTAAGGGTTGAGTTAGCATGAGCTGTTTTGACCACTTAGCTGGCATTTATGGTACAACTGGAATTTGGGCCCAGTGAGGCAAGAACTGGGGATGTTCGTTTTTAGGAGGGTCTTCACACCTGGGGGATGTGTCAGTAGCAACAGCTCACCTCAATAGAGAAAAACAGCACAACACACAGCAGAATCCTTCCTTCTGTTAGCTGTCAGAACTAAAGGTCACAGAAGCAGGGCTTTTAAAAAGTAGCTGTCAGTATCTAAGCTTAATGTGTATTAAAACAGTATATCAGAAAATGAGCTTCTTGTTACTTCCACCTAGACTCTCGGAATCTCATCTGTTAAGTTTGGGCTCAAGACATGCCTGATTGGGGACTTCCCTGGCGGTCCAGTGGTCAAGAGTCCACATTGTGATGCAGGATTGACATAGGCTGGATCCCTGGTCAGGGAGCTAAGACCCCACGTGCCAGTGTGTGTGTGTGTGTGTGTGTGTGTGTGTGTGCACGCGTGCTCACATGTGTGTGCCCCTCTCTGGCTCAGATTCATTTTTTTGTTTCCAAAAGGCAGCAGCTTCAACAAAATGTTCAGGAATGATGCTGTCACCTAAGGAGAGGTGTGTGTCTTCTCGATGGAAAATGCCTGAAAAGGAGGCTTACAGGGGGCTTGGAGGGGCTTCTCAGGTGGGCTCTGGTTTCTCCTCTCTGCTTCCTTGCAAATGCTAAGCTAATGCGTTCGACGTTACAATCACCCTGGCTGTTCTGCATTTGTAGTTTTGACTTATTTTTTTTTTAGTATTATTAATATTTCATCATAAAAGTATTGATTTCCTTTAACTAAGAGACTTTAAAGTTTGCTGCATCCTTAAGCATGATTTTATTATGTCTTGGGGCCAAATGTTTTTTGCCTCCCCCCACAGGAATGCGTTTCCTTTTATATAAAGTGTGTCAAGAAGAAAAAAGGAATTGATTCACAGAATTCTGCCTCATAGGCAACTTTTAAGGAACGCATCTAGCACAGGGCTACTTGGATAGATATTTCCTCAATGTGATGGTAGTGTCTCATGGTTAAGCCAGAAGTAGGAACAAAGCAGAAAATTTATATTAAAATACAAACCAGCTCCAAGAGAAGGTAACACAGGAAAATGAAGACAACTCTAGATATGACCCCAAAGCGTAAAAACTCCCTTCGAATGCCGAATGAGTCGGAAAAACGTGTGTCCACACTGTCATCACTCTTCCTGCCCTTCAGAAAGTCAGCAGAAAACAAGCAGAAATACTGCCGCTCTGGGGTTGCCTAGAGAAAGCTCTGTTTTCCTCTGTCTCTACAGCACCGGCTGCAGAGTTAGGGAAAAAGACGCTGGGTTTTACAGACCAGTCCAGGAAGCAGGCGGAGGGCAGTGGCTGGCAAACCAAACCAGGCGCTCTGCAATGTTTAAATATTGAGCATCCTTTCTCCTTCCTCCACATTTATTATTAACTTGGACCCGCATCACCGTGTGCATTGACTTCACTTCTTCCAAAGAATCCGAGACACAATGGACAGTGAGTGGGGGCGGGGCTGAGATTTGGGTTTCTTTCTCTCAGACCCTTGCTGGAAATCCTTTACGGTCAGCCCTACGTTTTTAGAGCCATGAATTCCTGGAAACGTCTCAGCCTTTCAATGACCCCTGGCGCCCGAACGCGGATGATTAGTGCCCCAAATATTGACAGACCGGCCTCTCTTCCCCTTCCAAACAAGCGAGCAGTGTCGGAGCAAGGCTGCATAAAGATGCCCGTTGCCACCGGGCGGGTGAGGTTGGGGAAGCGTCACTCAGACAGGGCGCTCTTTTGTTGGGTTGGAACTGCGGTTCCCTCTGCTTCGCCCAGGTAGAAATGAGATGTCTGTGATGCTACGTGAGTGTCAGAAGCTCCCGGTTTAAAAAGAAACAAACCCTGTCTACAGCCACCAGAGGTCCTCTGGTCGGTGATGGGACAACAGGCTCGGGGGCTGGCCACGGCCCCGCTGACACACAGGCTCATCAGATGTCCGTAGCCTGGCTGGCCGCCGGGCCAACCCGGCCCCACTCCTTGTGGTGACCAACGCTTTGGATTAGAAATAGAAACCTCCAATCTTCCCAGAGGGCAACGCGGCGGCACCTTTTCTGGGGAAGGAGTGGGTGGTGGGGGGTGGACCATCCATCACGCCCCGGGGGAAACCAGCTGCCCTCCTGTCCAAAGAAGATCCCCTGGACCTGCCAGGAGGAATAAACCGGCTACAAGCGGTCCTTTTGCCTGGGCTTTTATCTGTTCAGGGGAAATTGTCCCAAATGACCGGCCTGCAGCTTCCACTTTCTTTTAAAAGACAGGGCTACATTTGAGATCGATGTTTTCCCCTGAAACGCCGGCTAAATTTATCCTTCCCTGCATCCTGCGCTCTGGTTTCTGCACTCAGTTGGCCCTCGTCATGCCGAGGGAAGCGTCTCGTCTTCGGACGCCCCTCCCTTGCTGGCGGTCCTCGAGCACTCAGCCCTGTCCTGTGGTCATCACTTCGCACAAAGCCCCCTGGGTTCCCGCCACCGTTCTCCTGCTGCCTCACCCCGTGGAGCCCCCATGAATTGAGCTCCAATCTCCCGAGGTCTTCACTTGGCCCAGCTCTCAAAATTAACCCCAGAAGCCTTCAGGTTGGCTGGTTTCGGATGGCTCCTGACCACCCACTCCCCGCAGTCTGCCCCCCAAAGCGGTGTCACGTGATTGCCGTTGCGGGGCGTGAGATGATGTAGACTGCTCAGGGGCTTACGGGCTGAACCGACCAGAGGACTTACTTTTCTCTTCTGGTCTCGCCTGGCAGGCTGCCCTGTGAGTGAGATTTCACTGATTGATTTCGTGCCTGATGCACCGAGAGCCCGGTATCTCTGAAACCTTTATTCGTAGACGCGGTTGCAAGAGAACAGGCACTTGCAGCTATGGTTTCTATTTGCTGTTAACCTGTGGACTCTCTCTCTCTCCCTTTGGCAGGAATAAGAAATAAAATAAAAATGAGTCTTACTAGAAAGGATGTGCATGCCCACGCTGGTAGCACGTACGCACCTGCCATGGATAGGATTTGCCCTGGGGGGAGCAAATCCAGCTGAGCAGGCTGGCATCTCTGGAGAGCCCTGGGGGATGAACATATGGGGTCTAGGTGGGACCTGAGGGGTATCCCCCACTTTGGTTTCTGGAAAGCAACCTGGCAAGGGGCTCTCAAGAACCTTAAAGGATCTCCCTGATGGTCCAGTGGTTAGGATTCTGTGCTTCCAATACAAGGGACATGGGGTCGATTCCTGGTCAGGGAACCAAGATCCCACAAGCTGAATGACACGGCCAGAAAAAACAAACAAACAAAAAAGCCTTAAGTACAGGCATTCTGATTAGTACTAAAGAATGGTTTCTAAAGGAATCACTGGAGACCTGGACAAAGATTTCTGTGTAAGGATGTTCATCTCAGGGTGGTGGTTCACAATGCAGTAGAAACAACCTGTGTGTGTGAATGCTCAATTTTTAAGTTGTGTCTGACGTTCTGTGATCCCATGGACAGGTTCCTCTGTTCATGGGATTCTCCAGGCCAGAATACTGGAGTGGGTAACTGTTCCCTTCTCCAGGATCTTGCCAACCCAGGGATTGAACCCAGTTCTCCTGTATAGCAGGCAGATTCTTTGCCATCTGAGTCACCAGGAAAGCCCAAAAATACCCGAGTGGGTAGCCTTTCTCTTCTCCAGGAGCTCTATCCAACTCAAGAATCAAACCAGGGTCTCCTACATTGCTCGCGGATTCTCCACCAGCTGAGCCACCAGGGAAGCCCCTCACTCTCAGAACTGTGAGACTATATTTCTGATGTTTGAAGCCACCCAGTTTGTGGTACTTTGTCATAGCAGCTGTAAGAAATGGATACTCAGACCCAGACTATTATGTAGCCCTTGAAAATGAAGTACTAGGAAGAGGGGTTTGGCAGCCTGGGGAAATGCTTCTGGCATGACAGCAATGTCATTAAAAACAAAACCCTTAGAAAGAGACTCACAGACTTAGAGAGTGAGATTATGGTTGCTGGGGTGGAAGGGACAGTTAGGGAGTTTGGAATGGACATGTACACACTGTGGTATTTAAAATGGATAACCAACAAGGACTTACTTAGAGCACAGGGAACTCTGCTCAGCTTTATGTGGCAGCCTGGAGGGGAGGGGCGGGGAGGGGAGAATGGATCCACGTTTATGTATGGCTGATTCCCTTCGCTGCACCTGAAACTATCACAACATTGCTAATCAACCATGCACACGTATGTGCTAAGTCACTTCGGTTGTGTCTGACACTGTGTGACCCCATGGACTGTAGCCCACCAGGCTCCTCTGTCCATGGGATTCTCCAGGAAAGAATACTGGAGTGGGTTGCCACACCCTCCTCCAGGGGAGCTTCCTGACCCAGGGATCAAACCTGCATCCCTGTGTCTCCTGCACTGTGAGCAGATTCTTTACCACTAGCGTCACCTGGAAAGCCCAACTGGCCATGACAAGAAACAATTAAGTGGAAGTTGCTCAGTCATGTCCGACTCTTTGCGAACCCATGGACTACACAATCCATGGAATTCTCTGGGCCACAATACTGGAGTGGGTAGCCTATCCCTTCTCCAGCAGATCTTCCCGACCCAGAAATTGAACTGGGGTCTCCTGCACTGCAGGTGGACTCTTTACCAACTGAGCTATGAGGGAAGCCCATACTCCAACACAAAATAAAAAGTACCAGAAAACCCCGCAAAACAAAACCCAGCAAAACCCTTACACAACAGGGAGTCTCTATACACACAGGGCACCACATTTAACATCTCCTAATTATCTACTGTGAAAAAGAATCTGAAGCTGCATGCCTGAATCTAACATAATATTATAAATCAACTATAGTTAAATTACAAAAAAAAAAAAAAAAAAAGGAATCCTCTGTGGTATAGGGAATAGCAGGCATATGGGGGTAGGGAGAAGGGAAAAACCAACAAACAAAACAAAGCGAAAAACCCAGACAACACAGCAATTCTGATCCTTGGGTTCACATGCGTCCAAGGGTGCCTACTGCAGCAGCGTCTGTGATAGCAAGCCAGGAAACAACCAAAATGCCCAGAGAAAAGAACAAATGGATCCACACTATGGAATATTACACAACCCTGAAAAAGGATGAGTGAAATCTATACGCATTAACACAGAAAGATTTTTGATTCACTGTGGTCCCTGAAAATCAAGCTGCACAAGGGTATGCAGAACAACGATTCTGTTTGGGTTAAAAAAAAAAAAAGGTTTGGGTTAAAAAAAAAAAAAGGGCAGCTCAAATCATAAGACGGCTACAGATCCATAACCCCTTCCTTATCCTAAACCCTCCAACTTCTTTACCACTAGTGTCACCTGGAAAGCCCAATTGGCCATAACAAGAAACAAACCCTTGAGGTTGGAGGTGTTCTGGGCTTTATAGACTCTTTAAGGGTTAAAAGACCATGGGGCACACACATATATACTAGGTCACACCCTCACCTGGGTCTCAGGTAGCTGAAAACCAAACTGATTAAATTTCTGCAGGGAATAAAACCAAGTCTAGTCACAATAGATGGTGGCTGTAAGTCTTACAAATAGCCTATCAATAGTTCAGGGCAGGTTCTGCCATCAAGTGACTTATGAAAAGCCTCGTGGTGCTCAGCGCTGTGTGGACTTCAGAATCGCAGAGAGGGCCGAGGCCCCGTGCTGCCCACTGGCCATAGGTGGACATGTAACTGCATGGGGACGGATCTGGAAAGAGATGAGCCAAACTGTGGACGTCTGGGGAGTGGGGAGCATGGCGGGGGGGACTTAGGTCCTATTTGTAACATTTTCATTTCTTTTAAAAATGAAGAGTCAACTCATGTATTTCCTGTGTTGTGTTGTGCTAAGTCGCTTCAGTCGTGTCTGACTCTGTGTGACCCTATGGACTGTAGCCCACCAGGCTCCTCTGTCCATGGGATTCTTTAGACAAGAATGCTGGAGTGGATTGCCGTACCCTCCTCCAGGGGAATGTATTTTCCTAGGTAACTAAAAATTGGGGAAAAAGAGAAAGAGAAGAAAAACAGAGAAAAGTAACAGATGAGAAGTAAATGGAAATACTAGTGGTGGAGTGGAGGGGTGGAGAGACTGGGGTGATATCTTCTTCTATAGCTTAATTCCCTGGCGGTCCAGCGGTTAGGACTCTGTGCTTTCACTGCCGAGGGCACGGGTTCAGTCCTTGGTCAGGGAACTAAGATATCCCAAGCAGCAGAGCATGGGCAGAGGAGGGATCGGGGGGAAGGAATCTTCTTGTAGCTTAACAGTTCCCATTGACAATTTTATACATTCATGCATTTAAGCCACAAAGGCACACAAGAGGCTTGCGGCCACAGGGACACACGAACGGCTCCATCCATCCCTGTTGTCGCCAGCTCATCCCCAGTGCCCTGGCGACCTTGGGGGACCGAGTCCCGCTCTCTCTGACTCACTTCCACCGCCGCCCCCGTCAGCTCCTGCTCCGCCGCAGCTCCACCGCCATGAAATATGGCCCCTTCCCGGGGCGCTGCTCGCACGCCTGCCGCTTTGATTCATCATCTCTTACTCTCTCCGTCCTTTATTTTTCTGCCCTCTTTGGCCTTTGATTGCTTTTCGGGAGTTTATCATATTGAACTTTTATCCCTTTCCAGGAAACCCTATTCTTTTTTTTTTTCCCTCCCTTTCACAATTAATAAATAATCGAGATAGCACTGCTTTGGACAGAAGCACATCCTGCCTCTTAAACGGAACTGCCGGGAGCATCTCTTGGGGGCCCTGTCCGGGCCCGTGGAGGGCACATCGTCTGTCACTAGGAGGAGAGCGCTGTGGTCCACTGCCATGCTTAGGGAGAGGGTGCCAATGGGTTCTAGGTATCTGAGCTGCTCTCCATCTTATGAGACTGCTGCAATATCAAGGCTCTCTTCGGAGAAGGGACGGGAGGATGGGGGTGCGGGGCGGGTCTGAGTGCCAGGGTACTGACAGGGAAATAGAGGCACCGTATCTGAGTGTGAGTGAGGACTCTGGAAACAAACAGGTTAAAGCCTCAGTCTGGGGATGCTGCCTGCCTGTGTCGCTCAAAGCCTGGGATTCCCAGGGTGCAATATGGAGGAAAAGAATCTGTTCCTCACGCATTGCAGTGAGAATTAAATAAGAATATAGGGCTTCACTTTATAAGAAAGTGTATTTTAAAAGTCACTACTGCAATTTATTCTTTTTTTTTCTTCTTTTCCTTCATCTTTGCTTTAGAAATATAGTTCCAATGATATTACTTCTAATAGGGGCAGTTCATCAAAGGTAGCTTGTTGCAATGCTTAACTTATATTTTTTATAAATATTGCCTACCAAAATATCATCTCTGCTTAGTGCTTTTGGTTTTTTTTCTTTAAAACATTAGAATAGATGTAAATAAGTTATAGGGAGTTTTATGTATATTTAACTGTTTTGCTTTTCTCTTTAATCCTTTGATTATACTGTGTTAAATAAAATATAACAATATGCCTAGTGGTATATATTTTAACATTTTCTTATAAGAAATACATTTTTAATCTAAGCACAAAATAGTGCTTAGTGGATGATTTCAAGATATAAGAGATTTTGGAAACTCCACCATAAATAAATATTGTTTAAGTGAGGAAATATTTTGGTTTATGATTTTGTTAAAAGAACCCCCTAATGGAATTGGCAGTCATTGATATGGTATCTTTAAGGTGGGGCTGAAAGTACTGAAACAGTCAGTTTTGTAGATAAATCTGAATAGCATCTCATGGACTCAGTGTAGGTCCTGTTGGTGTCACAGATGAAAATACCACATTTCTACTTTAAGCATATTTCAAAGGTGCCTGCTAACTAAAATTTTTCTTTTATCTTAATGTTGTACCACGTAACATAAAGTTGTGTGTATGTGGAGCAAATGTAGAAGTTATTCAGGATAATAACAGATTTTTAAACAAAAAGAATGTACAATATTACATCATGATAATATCTACAGTACATTAGCAATCATGAGTTAAGGTCATATATATCTATTTGCCTGAAAATATCTTGATACATTAGTATATTAATATTGTCAATAAAATATTCAAAGGTACTGAGCTGTATTTTCCTATTATTAAAGTGCTGGCATAAGAAAATTTACACAAAGTACCGTAAAGTGAAGCAGATTCCAATTACCTTCTTCCTTTCCACAGCCTTTTTTATTTTATTAATTATATTTTAAGATTCTGTGTTGTGTGTGCATGACGGACATGTACCTTTTTGTTCACCATTTAAATCTCCTTTAGAATGAATTGAGATGAAAATACAATTAAGTGGAAAATTAGGTAGTCAATCACTGGAATAATTCTCACAAGGTTATTACTTTTGGAAGAGATAAAAAGGAAATATCACTGAAGCATCTGAGTTGGCTGTTCACAGAGAGCGCTTCCCTGGAGGCTCAGCGGTAAAGAATCCGCCTGCCAGAGCAGGAGACGTGGGTTTCATCGCTGACTTGGGAAGATCCCACATGCCGTGGAGAAACTAAACCCGTGCACCAGGAGTATGCAGGCTGAACTCTAGAGCTGGGGAGTTGTGGCTACTGAGCCCACATGCCATGACAGCTGCAGCCTGCGTGCCCTAGAGCCCGTTCTCTGCAGCAAGAGAAGCCACCACAACGAGGAGCCTGCACATGGCAACGAAGAGGAGCCCCTGCTCGCCACAACTGGAGAAAGCTCTTGCAGCAACAAAGACCCAGCAGAGCCATAAATAAATTTATTAAAAAATAAATAAGAATACACACAGCCATGCTTAGCATGTGTGTATGCTAAGTTGCTGCAGTTGTGTTCGACTCTTTGTGATCCCGTGGACCGTAGGCCACCAGGCTCCTCTGTCCATGGGGATTCTCCAGGCAAGAATACTGGAGTGGGTTGCCATGCCCTCCTCCAGAGGATCTTCCTGACCCAGGGATTGAACATGTGTCTCTTATGTCTCCTGCATTGGCAGGTGGGTTCTTTACCACTAGCGCCACCTGGGAAGCCCAGTGCTTAGCATAGGGGCTGATACAAAGTAATTGCTCAATTCACGGGACCTGGCCTTATTAAGTTAGAGCACCAGGAATGACTCCAAGCATTTATCTCCAGACCCCCACCTCGCCAGTTTTGACAACACAAAAAGAGGAGCACTCTAGCCCTAATCATCTCCAAGAAATAACATGGGGCATTTGGGATCAAATTTTTAAAAGTCCCTGTAGCGAGCTGGACGGAGCGGCTGACATGTCATCACCTGGTACCAGGAAGTGACCTGCAGGTAGCATTCACCTGTTTTCTGTCTTGGGGTCACAACACGGACACAACTTCAGAGGTTTTCAACAAAGGCTTGCAGCAGTGATTCTAATACCTACTTTCTTTCCCAGAAGTCGTGATTCTGAGGTCAGACCACAATCAACAGAGATTTCTGGAAAGGTATGAAATGCAAACTTATCTCATGATTTACAGGAAAGAAAAGGGAACAGGCGGCTGTTTTACCAGCAAGAACAGAGTCGTTTCTTCAAAGTCAAAAAGAAATGGAAAAAGGCACATTTTAGGGAAGGGGGAGGCCGCAACGTGAGTCTGGATTGCATCAAGGTTTCCAAATTATCTCAGAATGTGCTGCAGGTTCCAATTTCTTTTTTTCACTTTTGGATTGCTTTAAGGAAAATGTTGCATAAATAGGACTATTTTATAATTAAATGGGACACAAATGAGATAATCTGGTCGTTAGGCAAAGATGACAGCTTTGAGACCGTCCTACTAGTTTAGAACTGGTTTTGAAAATATAACATTTCCCTGGTGGTCCACTGGCTAAGAATCTGCCTTGCAATGCAGAGGACGCAGATTCGACTCCTGGTCAGGGAACGAAGATCCCACACGCCACGGTGCAACTAAGCCTGCAAGCCACAGCTAGAGTCTGTGAGGCGCGAGGAGAGATCCCACATGACGCAGTGAAGATCTCGTGTGCTGAAACTACGACCCGATGCAGCCAAATTAAAAAAAAAACTCAGGCCTTTTGGATTGGTAGTCTGCACTCAAATTACTGATTTCAGAGCAGGGTGATGTTTCTCATGTTTGTGTAACATTTCAGAGATTATATTACGCTTTTACAATCATTTCGCTAGATCTTTACAAAAACCATGTGAGAAAAGGTTCACAGCCAAAGGACCGGTGTCAAGGACTGCCTGCCACCAATGCTGTTTCTGCCTGTCACAACTTCAGTTCCCTTTCCTCTTCAATAGGAAGAGATCAAGCCCTGAGCCCTTGGAGTGGCAGCACTGACTCCAAGACCCTAGTCAACCAGAGAACTAAACCTAGGGAGTATCAGATAGTGAGAACTCACACTAAAGAAACCACTGGAATACAAGACCCAGCATCACCCCCAACCACCAGAAGCAGCCTGTGTAGGACGCCTCAACTAAACAACAAACAAAACAAAAATACAAACCCAGTCATCAGCAGACAGGACTACCACCTCACTCAGCCTTGCCCATCAGAGGAAAAAGAAACAAACCATCAAAAACTCAGCACAAATCTCACCCTATAAGAAGCTTACACAAACCACTGGACCAACCTCAGAGGGTAGAAACCAAAAGGAAGAAAGAGTTCAAAAAAATCAATAAAACTTTGTCAAAAAAGCACATCTTTATTGAGGTATGACCACATACTGTATAATCTACTCATTTAAAGGGGTGTGTGTGTGTGTGTGTGTGTGTGTGTGTGTGTGAGTTGTTTAGTTGTGTCTGACTGTTCGCGATCCCATGGACTGTAGCCTGCCAGGCTCCTCTGTTCATGGGATTCTCCAGGCAAGACTACTGGAGTGGGTAGCCATTCCCTTCTCCAGGGGATCTTCCTAACCCAGGGATCAAACCTGGGCCCGTCTCACTGCAGGGAGTTTCTTTACCATTTGAACCACCAGGGAAGCCCATTAAAGGTATAATCCAGTGATTTTTCAGTCTATTCAGAATTATACAACCATCACTAGAATCAATTTTAGAACATTTTCATCCCCTGTGTAACCAGTTGTAAATTAACTTGGGGGTTACAAACACATGTATCCCCAGCTATGCTGAAATGAGCCCATCACCCAGTCTTTTCAAGAACATCTGACTCTGGGTTCTCCCTTTTGTTCTGAGAGTAGTGTAAAACATTTATTCTTCACATCAGGTCTGGACACAAGAACTATCTCTTCCAACAGAGTTCATTCGGAAAATGTCCTGGGTCTAATTCCTCCTGCTCTTTGTGGAAGAGGGGAGGGTACCCGCACTGTTGCTGGGAGCCTGGACTACACACCTTTGCTGGGAAGCAGAACTGAGACCTTGCGCCCCACTTATCTGGCCACAGCAGAAACTGATGACAAAGGGGGCACTGTGTGTCCAGCCAAACTGGCAGCAGGAGTCACGAGGACAGTAACGTTTTTATTCCTTGAGGATCTGGGCAGCCTGTGGGCCCGGCACCACTGACTTGCCCATCTGGGTGGGTGCCTGAATGGGAGGATTCCTGCCCAGGTCAGATCCCATCGTTGCTCACTGTACCAGCTCTCAGCCAGGCCCTTCAGGGCCCCGATCATGGTCAGCAGTGCTGGACTACCTAGAGCATCCACAGGGCCTGGCAGCTCTGATGGGAGGGATGTTTCCGGTCACCTGAGTCCACAGCAAACAGTGTCTAGCGTGTAAAGGGATACTGAAGACTTGTTGGCTCCATCCATCCATCCAGTGCTTTCTGAGCAGCTCCAGGAGCTGGGCATTTATCAGTCAACGAAACACAGTGTCTGCTATCTTGGCGCTTACAGTTCAACGATGGGATGGGATGGGATGGGATGAGATGGGATGGGATTGGGGAGGGTGGAGTGGGCAGGCAATGAAGAGACAAACTAATGGGAGGGAATGAGTTTGAGGAAGTGTTAAGCAGGGCAGGAGGCTTCTGGAGGGCAGGGAGGGGGCACCGGACGGTCAGGCAAAACCCTCTGAGAGTGAGGTCTGAGGAGCGAGACAAGAGGACAGAGCCAGGCAGGTACCTAGGATGAGAGTGTCCTGAGCAGAGGCCAACCCAGCGCAGGGACTGCAAGGGGCACCTGGCACAGTGGCTCAGCTGGGCCCACGCGGCTGCCGTGGAGTAGCTGGGGCAGCGGGAAGAGGCAGGTCAGTCTTGGGAGAAGCAGGCTGTGTGGGGTCTCAGGGGCCACTGAGACCCCACGGTGGAATCTGGCCTTCATTCTGAGTGAAATGGGAGCCAGGGATGGACTTAAGCAGAGGACACAGGTGATCTGACTTAACACCTGAAAAGGATCTCTCTGGAGAGATGCTGAGACCACTGAACTGGCCAAGGAGAGAAGCGGGGGGATCAAGTTTGAAGGCCAAGGTCAGGAGGCAACAAACAACATCCCAAAGGTCAAATCCCCAAGGCTGGCCCATAGGCCTGATTTAATAAGTGAAGTGTGGCTTATTGCGGGCGTCTGCACATTTGTATACTGTCCTGCTAAGCTGCAGGCCGGGTCAGGTTCTGACAGAGACCACACACCCCTTTAATAAAAGTCAGTGAAACCCTGGCCTAGGAAACGGGGTGAGAGGGGACTGGATTGGGGCCACACTTCCCAAGAAGCACTGGGGGCTGGGCGCTCTGGCTCTGGAGTGGACAAGTGGTTTGGTCTGCAGCTGCTCTGTGTGAGGATGTGTTTTTGGCCACGTCTTCCTCCAGCCAAGTGCGGCTCATGGGATCTCATGGGCAGCCTAGCCTGGGGCCCAGCACTGCGAACAGCTGTCCTCCTCCTCCAAGGGGTGGGTGTGGTCATCTCGAGGGTGGCCACAGGCCCCCTGCTTGAAGCCCGCCAGTGCTCCCCGGGGCCTCCCAGGGTGGTTGACAGCAAAGGGGGTCAGGCCCACGTGGCCTCATCTCCTGCCTCCTGCTGCCTGTACGGCACAGGCTCCCTGCGAGACGCACATGTGCACCAAGGTTTTCGCATCCCAGGTCTTGCCACCGCCCGGGATGGCCTGCATTTAGCCTGGCCCACCCGTCCAGACCTCCCTCAGGAGCCCACCCTTTCTGGGCAGGCCAGTGCCCCTGTCCTGGGCTCCCATGTGGTCACGCACGATCAGACTACATAGTAATAGCAGGTGAGGCACTG
This sequence comes from Odocoileus virginianus, assembly GCF_023699985.2. Lineage (NCBI taxonomy): Eukaryota > Metazoa > Chordata > Mammalia > Artiodactyla > Cervidae > Odocoileus > Odocoileus virginianus. The sequence continues at coordinate 9,469,520 of NC_069706.1, read as the reverse complement.
TCTTCCCCAGGATCCCAGGACTCCTCGAGGGCAGGGCCCATCTAGAACCTTCCACTCCCCAGCCTAGGCAGACCATGGCATAGGGCATGGCTCAAATTGTTTCCTGAAAGTGGGACAAGCTCGAAGACTTGGCCTTTCCTGAAACTGGGTCCAGGGAGCCAAATATATCCTGCTCCCATATCAGAATCCCCTGTTCTCTCAAACTCGCCAAGCAGCAGCTGCTCCGATGGAGGACAGCCCCTGGCTGAGCAGATTGCCCAGCTGTCAATCCATCTCCAGGAGACGATCGAGGCAGCTGGTCCATGGCGAAGGGACATGGGTCATGGCGGGCCCCGGGCTGTGCGAGCCCCATGGTAGATGCTCGGTGAACATTTGAGGATTAATAAACGAATGACAATCAGGCCACAGCATCTGACCCCAGCATCAGCATCAGAACCCTCTTGTAAGGTCTATTAAGAGAAATTCAGAGAGATCTTTTCATTTCTGACAGTGTCCTCAAGACAGGGTGGGTGCGCGAGTAAGCCACGGGGCTTCAACAAGCACCAGCGACCCTCTCCTCTCTCTGCTTTTATTTATTTTTGGCTGTGCCTCATGGCGTGTGGGGTCTTAGTTCCCCGACCAGGGATCGAACCCGTGTCCCTGGCATTGGAAGTGCGGAGTTTTAATTACCACACAGCCAGGGAAGTCCCTCGTTACTGTGTTAACTGGGCTGCACTGGGCATGGACGTGGGGCTTTTCAGATGCTCTCGAGGTGATTCCAGGAACACGCAGCCAGGGTGGAGGGCCCCAGGGTAGGCTGGCTCGACCCAGGACCTCAGGTGGGGAAGAGCTTGCTGGGCTGGTATGCTGCGCTTCCAAAAGAGCTGAGCCTGCCCTGGGCCCCGTGGGGGCAGGGCCTGCACGCCTCTCCAGCTGAGAGCAGGGGTTCTGGTGGACTGACTTCCTGGTCACCTGCTTGGCTGTCCCACCGACGTTGTGTAGGTAGGGGACCGTGGAAGGTCAAGCCCACCTGCCTGGAGAAGCAAAGGAGCTGACCCGAAGGCTGTGCTGAGTGGAGGAGGCCCTGCCACCCCGGCCGCAGAGGAAGAATGAGACCACTCTAGCCTGAGGCTGGAGGGACGCCCCCCAAAGCTGGACACTGAGCTTGGCTCCTCGGGGACGGCACCACTGTGCCTCATTTGGACAAGAAACTGAGATTTAGGAACTCTAAGGTGGGTGAAGTGAGGTTGAGAGTCACTCAACCAAATGGTACACTGAGAAAGTGCCACGTGCTGGGGACAGGAGACACTTTTAAGGCACAGTTCTGGGCTTCCAGCTGTTTGCAGATTTCAGGTCAGCAACTTGAAGGGAATTCTCCTCTGATGGGCTTGTTAGTTATGGGATTCTGAGCCTTCTGGCAGGCCCCTGACCTGTATCAGTAATAACAAATAACAGAGAATAAGTGTAAAAATGAACATGGAACTCTGCTCAATGTCATCTGGTAGCCCGATGGGAGGGGAGTTTGGGGCAGAATGGATACATGTATATGTATGGCTGAGTCTCTTGGCTCTTCACCTGAAACTGTCACAACACTGTTAATTGACTATACCTCAATACAAAATCGGGGCTTCCCTGGTGCCTCAGACAGTAAAGCATCTGCCTGCAACGTGGGTTCGATCCCTGGGTTAGGACAATCCCCTGGAGAAGGGCACAGCAACCCACTCCAATACTTTTGCCTGAAGAATTCCATGGACAGAGGAGCCCAGTGGCCTACAGCGCATGGGGTTGCCAAGAGTTGGATGTGACCGAGTGACTAACACTTTCACTTTCAATACAAAATAATTCTTTTTTTAAAGGGTAAAACTGAGAACACAGAGAGTGAGGCTGCGGGCCAGGGTCAGAGTCAGCAGAGGGAGGATGGACACTGTGTTGCTGACTCACTGTGCAAGTCCCACTAAGTTCCTCAGCCACCCTGAGCCTCCGAAAACCTCAAACACAAAATGAGCATGTGCCTGCCTCTCCACAGGGGGTTCTGAAGGTGAGATCACGAATCCATGAACATGCGAGGAGGAGCCGAATGCGAAGCACAGTAGGTGCCACTGACGGGGAGCCGGGGGAGCCTGCCCCTCACTGTGAGGCTCAGTCGCTTCCTGACTTGGCACCCCCCCACCCCGCATATGCTGTTCCTGCCTGGAACACCATCTCGCCTCCCCATGCAGTTTGTCCAGTGAAACCTTCCACTGTCGACGCACACCACCTTCTCAGGGAGGGCTTCCCTGATTCCCACTAGAGAAGGCCAGGTTCCCTGTTACCATCCAGTTATTTACTGGTATGATTCCATGTATAATGCCTACTATTCTTATAGATTGCAAGCTCCATGTGGCAGGGCCATGGATGTCTGGCTTGCTCATGGCTGTCACCTCAAGCACAGCGCTTGGCACAGAGGAAGCTCAATACCTGTTTGTAGAACAAAGGAATGAATGAAAAGATGAACTCCACTGCTTTCACCAAACTCCATCTTTGTGGCTCCGCGAAGGCAAAGAATTGAAGAAGTCCCCAGACTCTCATCGCTCCAGGGCTTCACTATATCCTGCCAGCCCCAGAACTTTCCAGAAGGTTTCTAAATTTACCCTTGACCAGCGGACCCTTAAATCTCTACTGCGGAGGCTCCTGCGTTTGGCTGGTACACCAACATTTTCCACTGCAGGTCAGCACCTTATTATATATTTTTTAAAGAGTTCTGGCTGAAAGCCAGCCTGGGCTACAGAAAGCAGGAGAAAAAGCTGTTGATACCTCACACCTATTGGGCAAATGTCAACTGGCTTGAGGAAACTTAGACAGCCACTTAGTGCTGCCAGCCAAGCACAGGCATCTCGGGCCTGATTCATCAGCGGGCTCTGACAGGCGTGCTCAGAAAGCCCTTCTTGGCCCAGAAGCGAGAACAGGAGCTCGGGAGCCACGTGTGAGGGGAGACCACGTGTGGGTTGAGATCATGGTGTCTCGGCTTCCAGCTGTGACTCCCCAGCGTGAGGCCGGGAATCTCTTCAGACCCCCAAGCCCCGAGCAGGATCCCTGGACCCTGGACCGAGCAGACCATGGAGGTGAGGTGGCATCGGAGTGGTCAGCCACACCAGGTGACACTGTGTGACCTGGGGCCAACTGCCCAACCTCTTTGAGCCCCATCTGTTAAGTGGGGGTGGTAACGAGGCCTTTCTCCACAGGTTGCTGTGTCCCCTGTTTGTGGAGACACTTGGCCTGAGGCTGGCAACGTGCAGAGCCTCAAAAATCCCCCTTCAGTGGTGCCTGAGCCACTGAGACATTTCAGCCTCAGGATGGCTCAGGGGGTGGAGGTCAAAGCGTGTGACTGCTTCTCGGAGATGCCAGCTGGCTGGTCACCTCGCCGCTCCAGCCTCAGTCTCTCCATCTCCCTCCCCTCGTGGTATGACTGACAGCAGCCATGGGGAACGCTCTGCCTGTCCCGAGCTGCCACACGACGTGTGAGGACAGCGCCATCCTCAGGAGCAGCCAGCCATGACCCGGAAGCTGCACCCAAAGGTGTCACCAAGGGTGCACCCCCACCGGCCTGGGGCCTGGCTCCTGGGTGGACCCCAATGGCCCCCGCACCACTCTCTCGGATCTACTCACTACCGAGCAGCCACACAAGCTCAGAGAGACTTGTAATCAAGTGCAGTGCCCCCCAGAGCCACAGAATGAAATCCGCATGCCTTCCCCAGGCCTGGCCCCACGGCCTGAGCGACCTTCTCCCCTACCCTCGTCTACAGGTCCTGAAGTGACTGCCCACAGCCATCACCCTATTTCTGTGTGTGCCTCCCGATGTGGCCGTCTGCTGCAGGAGGTGCTGGGAGAGTGCATGCTCCTGCAGGGGCTCTGTCTTTGGTGGCTTTATCAGGGCAGGTCCCCTCTGCCCTGAACACCCCCTAGAATACTTGCACATGCCCCATGGAGGGGCCTGGAGGAACTGGGTCAGTTGCCCTGCAAGGGGAGCTCAGGGCAGGCTGCTTGAGCCCTCTGGTTCCCCCAGTTGCTGAGATACCCAGACAACGGGAGGTACCCATAGAGCTGGGCTCCAGCCCTAGTGAGGTGGGTGCTGTCATCAGCCCCATTTGACAGAAGAGAAGACTGAGGCTCAGGAACCTCATGGAACTTCCTGACATCACACAGTGGACGCTGACTTAAACCCAAGGAGGCCGGCTCCAGGACGTGTGCCCCTAACTTCCCTGTGGTGGTGGCTCCCTGGCAGGGAATGTGGCCGGTGTGAACAGCATGGTGGCATATGCTGGTGCTCCAATGCTGGTGGCCTTTAAGTGACTCGAGGCCAGAAGCTTCCTGAGGTGCCTGGCCAGCCTGGGGTGCCCCTCTGCTGATCCAGCGGGGCCATGAGTGGGTACAGGGTGCTTTATGCATTTGCTCTATGCTCAGAGAGGGGACAATGAGCAGGTCGTGGCCTCCCCCAGGCCCGGGCACTCTTATAGGGTGCTTTGGATGTTGCTCTGAGCCAGTGGCCACCTCCCTTGGGCATCAGGCAGGAAACCTGGCACACACACAAAAAGCATTTTTCCAGAACACCCAAGACTTTATAAATGTCAGCTATTTCAGGACATTCTCCACTTTACTAAAAGAGTGTGTCTGTGTGTGGTGGGGGAGGTGTTTGGGGGAGAATCACTCCATCAGACTGATGCAGACCCGCTCAATTCATGAGGCTGCAGGGTGCGTGGGATTCAGCATCTGGGCCCAAATGTAGCCGAGGAAGTTAACACGCTCAGAAAGCCACAACAAAGGACAGTTTTACCCCAGAAGTGCCATGGAGGCTTCAAGTCAACTTAGCAGGAAAGGAAAGAATGCCGAGCGGGCAATAACCTCCTTCTCAGGAAGCAGGCAGACGCGTTAGAAAGAGCAGGAGCCTGAAACCAGGCTCAGGCTTTCTGGGACGAGGCGCGGGTGATGCTGCCTCTGACTTTTGCTCGCTCAGCTGCAAAAGTGGAATTAGTCACACGATGGTTTTCGCATATTTACCTCCTGGTTTTCTGTAAAGCAACTGGCCTGGTGCCTCGCACATAGTTGGCATTCAATAAAAGGGACTTTTATCCTGGGGCCTTAAAAAAGCCTGTGATGCTAGAAGCATATACCGCATACACCACGTATCTGAATTTTTTTATAAACTCGCAAATATTTTGGGGGGAGTCACTGTAAAGCACCGTCTGAACTTAGTATGTCACACGGTTGAGGTGTCTACTCTTGAACCATGTTGTAAGGCTGCGGCTTTCAAGGACCTGAGTTCACAGTGGGCAAAGATGGGGATGGAGGAAAACAAATCATCAGCCCCCATTTGCTGGGCTTGGACTGCTTTCCTGATGACTGGGGCTTTAAGGAGGCAGGCTGCTTTAATATGAAAGATGTCACAAAACAGCCATTCCCGTTACCCTGGGATAATATTGACTTCTGGCCCTTCAGGGATCTGAAATGCTTAAAAAAAAAACAACAACATTCAATAATACTCTGTGTGTGTTTTCGGAGAAAAGCACATTTATACAAAATGCCACGGCTGGAGAGCCACAAATAAAAGAAGCTGTATTTCGGTCATGGGATGCTGGCTACAGAGAGAAAAGTATGGCAGAGAGGCGGACGCTCAGCAGGGGAGCCTGGGCAGAAGCCTTTGGGGGCTCCGTCATGCCGTCACACTCAGTCTGCGACGACAAGCCAAGCCACGGGTGGGCCAGCCCTTGGCGGCCCCTGCCAGCCCCCGGGAACCTTTCCAATCATCACAGCTGCTGCAGGCCTCCTGCACAGAACAACGTACGCGAGCAACGACGGTGCTGGGTCAGAAGCGGGGATCATGGAGACGCCCCTGTTAAATGCGCGTGCATAACCAGAGCAACGAAGCCTGGGCGCCCTAAGTACCGAGCCCACACGCTCTAGAGCCTGTGCTCCGCAACAAGAGAAGCCCTCGTGTGCCACAATGAGCGCAGTGCAGCCAAAAAAAAAAAAAAAAAGCACAGAGAATATTCCGAGAGAAACCAAGGCTCCTGGATATTCTGCCTGAAGCTAGCCCCCGTGGTCCTCCAACCACACACTTTTACTGGTCACCAGATCCTGTTCGTTCCACAGCCTAGATATTTCTGGACACGCTTCATGTTTCTTACCCCAGGGAAATGCTTGTGCAAGGGGCCGTGGAGGCGCTCTTATTTGTTAAGGACAAAAAAAAAAATTGGCCACAACTTAAACATCCATCAATGGGAGATTGGTTAAATAAACAGTGGTTTGCCCACGAGACTGACTGTTCCTCAGCAGTCAAAAATGAATGAGGGCGCTCTTATGAACCCACATAAAACAAATGCAAGATATTTTACTGAGTGAAAATAGCACTCATTTAGGTTACAAAAAAAAAAAGGCAATACTATGCTACAAGTATAGCATGTGTGTGCGTGTTGAGTCGCTTCAGTTGTGTCCAACTCTTTGAGACCCCATAGACTGTAGCCTGACAGGCTCATCTGTCTGTGGAACTCTCCAGGCAACAATCTTGGGAATGGGTTGCCATGCCCTCCTCCAGGGGATCTTTCTGACCCAGGGATCAGACCCGTGTGTCTTATGTCTCCTGAAGTGGTAGGCAGGCTCTTTACCACTAGTGCCACCTGGGAAGCTCAGGATAGTGTATAAATACCCAGGAAAAGAAAAGATTCAAAGGACATACACCGAGCTGAGCAAGACGGTACCTCTGCAGAGACCTGTTCTCAGCCACAGAATGGGCACATCCCACACTGCTTGGGCGCTGAGGGCCAAGGGAGGGGCTGAGTGTGCCTGTCCCTCTGTGCACCCCTTCACCGCTGCCCGTCAGACTCCAGTCGATCAAAACCCAAGCCTCCTGACTCATCGCTCCCCTGGCTGAGAACCTTCTCTGCTGCTTCCAGGGCAAAGGTCCAACCCTCTTTTGCTAGCAGCCTTCACTACCTGACTGCCCAGCCTTCCAGGCTGGTTCATCACTTCCCACGGCCATGTGGCTCAGTGTCACCTGCCCCTTCACGTGCTGTCCCCACCAGACCCGCCTCCCTGCTCTGCACGACCTGCTTACTCATTCATGGCCACGCCGGGACTTTGCTGCTGTGCGCGGGCTTTCTCCAGCTGTGGGTGCAGGTTTCTCATCGCGGTGGCTTCTCTTTCTACGGGCTCCTGAGTGCAGGTTCAGTAGCTGCAATGCACGGGCTTAGTTGCCCCACATCACGTGGGATCTTCCCAGACCAGGGATCAAACCCGTGTCTCCTGCATTGGCAGGGGGATTTGTATCCGATGGACCACCAGGGGAGTCCTGCACAACCGGTTTATAAGTCCGTCTCCACCATCTGGTCCTCTCTGTATGCTCAGCATTTGATTCACAAAAGCACCCCTGCTTTTTGCCTGAACCTAGTTAGTGTATTTGTCATGTAACTTCCTTGGAATTTTTTATATCCTTTTTTAAAAAAAGTTCTTCCCTCACCTGCCCCCTCCCCAGTTCCTTCTCCTGGTGATCCCCTACCTTGGTCCCTAGGAGCTGCCACGCTTTGAGGGGGCCATTTAGGGCATAGGGGCCCCCCTGGTGGCTGTGGCGGTAAAGAATTGGCTTGCAATGCAGGAGACCCAGGTTTGATTCCTGGGTCAGGAAGATCCCCTGGAGAAGGAGATGGCAACCCACTCCAGTATTCTTGCCTGGGAAATCCCAAGGACAGAGGAGGCTCATGGCTACAGTCCATGGGTTGCAAAGACTTTAGGGCATGGAGGAGAGGGGAGGACACGTGGAATACCCAATTGCCTAAGTCCCTCTGAACCTTCAGTGCTGTGACTGTGTCTGGTCCCCACCTTCTGTTTTGGTTCTTCTCCAGCCTCGCAGGTCCTCGAGAATTAACAACTCTTCTCCCAAGCGTCCGCACACTCAGCAACGCTGCTGACTTGCACCTCACCCTCTTGGATCCTGAGGTGCGCATTGTGACTGGTTCTTGGGAAGTGGTAAAGTGGTTCTCAAACCCTGTCCCAGGGGAGCCGTGGGGTTCCATGAGCTAGCCAGAGACATTTTAAGGCCAAAAAAAAAACAAAAAAAAAAACAGAATTCAAATCAAAGTAGTCTTTTTCCAATTCGCAGATGAAATGAAGAGCTAGAATCAGTTTCTAGGTTTTTATCCCACAAATGAGCCTTCAATCCTCTGCATTTGTTATCACTTGTCCACTAATAAGAACTTACAGCTGATAAAACAAATGACGAGGCAGCAAAAAAGAAACGCTGATAGAAAAAGGCTTAGAAAGTTTCTTCAAATAAAGTTACGGGCTTTTCCTTTAGACGCAGACATTTGCATCCACGTTCTCTGTTGGTTTCTGTGCTCCTGAAATGGGAGACGGTAACAGTGACAGTTCCCAGGGTTCCCCAAGCACACCGATCTGGCGGTGTTCTGTCAGCAGATAAACTTCAGGAGTGAAGACACGGGGGTTCGCAGAGTGGGAAGCAGAGGGGCCAGGCACACTCCCTGTCTCTGAGCTTGGGTTTCCTGGTCTGCACACGGAGGACAGGCGCCAGCCCCCAGGGCTGTTGTGCGGCTCAGCGGGAACTGCTCCGCTCGGCCAGGTGTGGAGCTGATGACCCGCCAGTGTGCGGGAGTGTGCTGGGACCCAGGCTGCAGGGGACAGGTCTCTGTTCATCTCTGGTCCTGACTCTGCCTCTAAGAGCTGTGGTTGTTGTTGATGTTCAGTCGCTCAGTCATGTCTGACTCTGCTACCCCATGGACTGCAGCATGCCAGGCTTCTCTGTTCTTCACTGTCTCCAGAGTTTGCTCAAACTCGTGTCCATTGAGTCGGTGATGCTATCCAACCATCTCATCCTCTGCTGTCCCCTTCTCCTCCTGCCCTCTATCTTTCTCAGCATCAGGGTCTTTTCCAATGAGTCAGCTCTTTGCATCAAGTGGCCAAAGTACTGGAGCTTCAGCTTCAGCATCAGTCCTTCCAATAGCTATGGGACCTTAGGCAGATCATGTGACCATAATCCTTACAGCCCTTCTGGAGGAGGAAGCACATTCTGCCCTGGTGTTTTATTAGCCTTTCTGAAACGAGCAACTCTGCATGACTGCGCGGCTTGTTATTTACAGCAGAAGGGGCTCCTGGATTAACTTTGTGCAAACTGATTTAAAGTGTGGAAAGGGAACTTATCATTTGGGGGCCCAAGGGTCAGCCCTGGCCAATAACAACGACCATAAAAAACACAGAGGTAACTTTTACTGCACCTGTGTGGAGGCCTCGTTTCAGGTGCTTACGTGAATTAACTCTTTTTACGCTCACAGTAGCCTAATGAGGTAGGTGACTTTTCCATCCCTACTTTTATCTTTCAAACTGTGGTAAAATAAACATAGGGCTTCTCTGGTGGCTCAGGGGTAAAGAATCTGCCTGACAAAGCAGGAGATGCAGGTTTGATCACTGGGTTGGGAGGATCCCCTGGAGAAGGAAATGGCAACCCACTCCAATATTCTTGCCTGGGAAATCCCATTGACAGAGGAGCCTGGAGGGTTATAATCCATGGGGTTGAAAAGAGTCAGACATGACTTAGCGACTAAACAACAAAAAGATAAACATAACATAAAATGTACCACTTTATTATTTAGTGTACAGTTCAGTCGTGTTAAGTATATTCACACTATTATGCATCCCCATTTTTTATATGAATAAACAGGCCTAGAGGGGTGACTAATTGACCCAAGGCCATATAATGAGGACAAGGTGGAGGCAGGACTTGAACCTGACTGTCTGCTCCGGGGCTGTGCTAAGTCACCTCCTCTGATGACTCACCTGGGCAAGCCCTGCTGCTGAGAAAAGAAACCACACAAAGGATGAACAGAAAGAACACTGGGGCAGGACACTGGACATTCTACCTTTCCTGGGTACTTTTCCAGCTTTCCGATTGTGCTGCCATAAACGTGCTTCACTTCAACTAAGAAATCCGGAGTTGAGAAGCGACAGGAGCCGGGTTGTGGGGGCAGGGACGGGCGTGCCCGTGAGCAGCTGGGCCTCGCCCTGGCACTTGCCCCCTGTCCTGTGCTGCCAGTGAGGCTGCCCTGTGTGGGCCACCAGCACCCACAGAACATTCCAAGGCGTCGCCAAGGTCAAAAGGCAGCGTGAAGCTGGGGTTTTGGCCTTTTCCTACAGCCCGAGGCCCGGGCCCCCAAGCTCTTCTCTGCCGGCAGCCCGCTCCTTGATGCATCGTTGTGCCTGGCGTCCCGAGGGCACTCATCTGCTTCAGCGTCTGAGGTGGGTGATGACCCCGAGCAGTGAGGCAACACTCAGTTCTTTGGAACTCTTTTCTCATCCCAGCTGCCACCTCTCAGGAAAAGCTTGTCTGGGGCCCAGGGGCTGGCACTGCCTGCGGGGAGTGCATTTCACAAGAAGGCTCCTCAGACAAGTGCTGGTGTGTCTTTGGGGAAACAGTCTTTTGGCGGGGCGGCAGCGGGAGCAGGGCACACTCCAGGGAAGGGAACCTTGGGTGTCCAGATTCGGGGATGTGGTTCCTTCGTGGGTGCTCCCAGCCTGACAGTATCCTCAGGCTCCGTCTTCATGGCTGCCCTGCGGGCTCTGAGAAACAGCCTGGCAAGCAGGCTCAGGGGCCCCATGGACTCAGCTCAGGGGCCCCATGCCTCAACCCAGCCACTTGAAGGCTGATCTCTTAGAAACATCTGCCAGGCAGCTTTGAAAGAAGCGCAGATCCTGCTGCTTTTGCTCAGGCAGGATTCTGAAATCTCACTTCTGCTTTTTTATTCATGGTAGACCAGGAGCAAATTTGTATGAGGATGGCCTTGAGCAACCCAGACCCCAAGCCCAGTTTGGAAGCAGTGACTCTGGGAGAAGGGTGGCTTTCTGCATCACAGCTTTGCAGGTTTATCCCCCATCCAATGGAGGTGGGCTTGGAGTGGGCGGACTCAGGAGCAGGTGTGCCGCAGAGAAGACAGGGATGGGAGCGCGCTGGCTGGGCCAGGGCCTCCAAGAGCCCCCTCTCTCCTGACCTCTGCCCTCCCGACCTCTCACTTAGAGACAAGTGGCAGAGCTGTCAGTGAAATGGCTCCGCCGTCACCAAGGCCCAGTGTTAGTCGCTTGGTCGTGTCCAACTCTTCGTGGCCCCATGGACTGTAGCCTGCCAGGCTCCTCTGTCCATGGAATTCTCCAGGCAAGAATAGTTGAGTGGGTTGCCATTCCCAGGGGATCTTCAAAACCCAGGGCTCAAACCTGGGTCTCCTGCATCACAGGCAGATTCTTGACCGTCTGAGCCTTCAAGCAAATGGTATTCAGAGGCAGAAGTGGAGGTACCGGTCTCGGCCACCCTTGGTAGCTCCATGAGCTTGGTCTGGGCCTCAGTTTCCTCTCTGTGCAGCAGGGGAAGGGACACTCGCTTTCAGAGCTGTGCGGAGGACAGAATTAATGCATACAAAGTGCCTGGCACGGTTAATGCCTCTGGTCAAACGGTACCCCACGCTTCCAGAAATGGATGACTTTTCTGTCCAAAACATGTTGAGGGTTGGAGCCGACGATACGGTTTTTGTCTGATACTGCTGAGGCCTGGGGTGGGGAGAATTCACTTTGGGAGCATCAAAACTGAGTCAGGAATGAAAGGCTCTGGTGGTGGGGGGCTCAGGGTCTGACCAGGGTAGACCTGGGTTCAAAGCCTTGCTGAGGAAGACATACCGGTGTGACCTTGAGTGTGTGGGTGGCTTCTACATGCAGAAAAGTGGTAAAACCTCCCTTCTGAGGAAGATCAGCTGAGAGTCCTTCATAAAGTGTTTAACAGCTTAAATATGTTTTGCTTTGTGAAAAAAAAAAAACAAAAAACGGGCCTCAAGGTCAGATACAAGTTTCTGTAACTCTCTGTAACTCACCGAGCCAGTGGCTGGGGTCTCTGATGCAGGGAGGGATTAACATGGGGCTGGGGAGACTGGAGGGAGGTGGGGGGCTGCTCTCCTTCCCATGTGACTCCAGAAAGGGTATTTTTTTTCCCCCTTGGAGGAGCTGGAAGGAGAGAGTTGGCTTCAGTTTTATAATCGGAAACAAGAAAAATAACAGGCTTGAAAAAATGAGTTTCTGGGAAACACTGCCACGAGATGACATTAGCACCTAGTACGTTCTCCCCAGGGGAGAAGTCAGAACCGAGGTCTATGAATTAAACATCGATTTTTTTTCTCCTGCCCCACCCCCTTTTTTTTTTTTTGGATGACAGTTCCAGGCTTTGTGGTCAGCTGGGCTGGCACCAGGCGCACTGCAATCCTGCATTCTTCCTCAGTTACTCAGCTGCCAAAGGCTGGTCCTGGAACGATGCTGCCTTTCCACAGAACTATTAAGTGTTCTGGGTCAGGGACTGATAAGGCTGGTTTATTTGCCTTTGACAGCGATCACACCTGCGGAAGGTACGGCACTTGCCCTTGTGCTCAGGGATTTCAATGTTTACCCAGAGACAGACGGCGCCCCCAGCCCAGCGGGACAGGAAGGGAGAAAGGCCGACCGTCCCGCCGGCATCCTGAGCCCCCCGCTGACTGGGACAGGAGCCCGGCCTGGGGGTGAGAGAGGCAGCAGTGACCCAGCCCGAACTCCAGCTACCAAGCCTTGCCCGCTGCCTGCTCACTGGGCACCAGCTGGCTCATGGAGTGTCGACCAGACAGGGCAATATAAACAGGGCCCCAGAACCTCCTACGCTCACGAAGTGTCGACCAGAGGGGGCAATATAAACAGGGCCCCAGAACCTCCTACGCTAGCGCGGCACAGTGATGGAGACGAGAAGACAAGTGGGCAGCTTTAGTTAAAGGGAAGGGCTCTGAAAACTGCACCTCAAAAAGTTAAATTCCCATTCAACCCAGCAATTCCACTCCTAGGTAGACATCCCTAAAGACTGAACATGGGTGTTCAGACAAAAACTTGGCACACACACACACTCATAGTAGCCCTATTTGCACTGGCTCAAAGGTGGAGACCACTGTCAGGGCTGCCAACAGGTGGAAGAATGAATGCACCAAAGGTGGTCCAGCCACACAATGGGGTACAACTCAGCCGTGAGAAGGAACAAAGCTCTGACACACGCCACAAGGTGGATGCACCGCCAAAACACGATTCTCAGTTAAAGAAGGCCCTCCCTGGAGGTCCAGATGGTAAAGAATCTGACTGTAACGTGGGAGACCCGGGTTTGCTCCCTGGGTCGAGAAGATCCCCTGGAGTAAGGGCATGGCAACCCACTCCAGTATTCTTGCCTGGGAAATCCCATGGATGGAGGAGCCTGGTGGGTCACAGGCCATGGGATCACAAAGAGTTGGACACAACTGAGTGACTAAGCCAGAAACAAAGGTCACACAGTGCAGGGTTTCTATGAAATACCCAGAAGAGATCAATCTATAGACAGAACAGATGAGTGGCTGCCTGAGGCTGGGGTGGGGGGTGTGCGGGGGGAGAAGGAATGAGGAGTGAGTGCTTAGTGGGAACAGGGTTGATTGGGGCCGAGGAAAATATTTTGGAATGAGTAAAGGTGGGTCTTCCCAGGTGGCACTAGTGGTAAAGAACCCGCTTGCCAAAGCAAAAGACAAAAGAGACACAGGTTTGATCCCTGGTCAGGAAGATCCCCTGCAGGAGGGCACGGCAACCCACTCCAGTATTCTTGCCCGGAGAATCCCATGGACAGAGGAGCCTGGCGGGCTACAGTCCATGGGGTCGCAAAGAGTCAGGCACGACAGAAGTGACTGAGCACACACGCACGCAGAGGGGTTGGCAGCCCAGAATGTGAAGGTATTAATGCCGCTGAATGGTGTTCTTCCAAATAGTTGGTTTTATGCTGCATGAAGTCCACTACAATTGAATAAATAAAACCCAGCTGCTACATGGGGTGGGACTGGGGCAGCAGGTGTTGGGGGCCCTGGGGAGGCCTCTGAGGAGAAATGCATGCAGGACCCTGAACGCTGAGAAGGCACCAGGCTTGTGGAGGGTTCCTGGTTCTAGCCAGAGGGCAGTGAGGACAGTGGTCCTTACGGGCTCAGGAGGTGCCGACAGAAAGCCAGCGCGGCTGAGATGCTGGGCTGTATCATCTTCTAAGAGAGCCCAGGACAGAGAAGAGAGAGAAGCCGACTGTGGAAAGGGGGCAGGGGCCAGATGGCGTAGGACTACCCTAAACAGGGTGGAGGGCACTGAAAGAGGCAGACAGACGTCTACCCTGGAGGTAACGACTGGTCCGGGGCAGATGACGGTCCTCAGCTGCGGAAGGGTCACTTTTGTTAAAACATGTCATTGAGCCCCGGTCATTGAGCGCCAGTGGGTGTCAGCCTGCCTGGGTGTGTCCCACTGCAAGCCCCCAACAAGTTGCGCTCTAGAGCCCTTCTGTTTGGGTAAGAATTCGGCAGGGCCTGGGCAGGACCCAGCCAAGGGGGACTACGGTGGTCTGTCACCAGCTCCCCCACCCCCACCCCCAGGTGAATGCCTGAGAGCAGCCCCTGGGCCAGAAGGAGTCCAGGAGAGGGGGTCTGCTTGGCTTGGGGAGGCCAGAGCCCTGGCCCTCAGATTGGAGGCCACTGCCCTCTGATGCCCAGGGTCACTTCCGGAAACAGCCTCTGCTCTGGGGTCTGCTGGCCCACGGTTGTCTATGGAAAGGCTGCCCTGTGGGCTAGTTTTGGACACCCCGCCCCCTCCTCGCAGGTTCTGGCAGTCGGCTGTCACCATGGGTCAATGGACTGGGTCCTGGAAGGCACCAGCCACGGAGCACTGACCGCAGAGCTGGACTCCAGCCCCGGCTGCGCCCGCCCACCCAGCACACTGGCCACTGCCCACCCAGCACACCGGCCACTGCCCTCCCTCCCTGGCCAGCCACGCTCACGGCCTCTGCCCTCCCGGAGCTGAACATTCTGTGGGGACGAGAGCCATAAACATAAAACTGGCCAATGAATAGAATTTGTGATTGTTTTCATAGCCAAATGGGAGAAGAAAAATACACCAAAGTGGCCAGTCGCCTATTAGCCCTGATTTATATTCTACTTTAACATCTCATCCAAGGAAATGAAAGGTATGTGCTCATCAAATATAATCATGTAGAGCTTTGAAAGGGGAAGAGAAACGGCTCTGTGACAACTCCCCAGGCCTGCAGAGAACAGCAGGAGACGTGTCACGATCAAGCCAGCTAGCTCCTCCGGCAGCCACCCCGGGGACAGGCGGCCAGCCGTGGTTTTTCCCTTGTCAGCTATTCTCCAGGCGGAGGTACGCTGCCACAGTGTGGTCCATGCAAGGGACAGACACAGAGCAACACCCGGACGGCAGGTACGGATGCCACAGCATCGCAGGCCAACCTGGGCCGGGCTTGCGAGGAGCCCTCCGGCAAACCCTTTGAGGAAGGTGAGCGCGGTGACTTACATGAAACTGACAGGACTTGCATCTCACTCGCTTCGGTGACAGCACCGAAGTTGAGGCAGGGGGCTGCCGCTGAAGACCTGGGGCTGGGTCTCAGCTCCCTGGTGCCCCCTGCCGAAGTGCCACAGCCTAAACCACCCAATGTCTGGGGCCCCTGCGGGAACTCCTCGTCTCCCTGGCGTTCTCGCAGGGAGAAGGGCATCGGGTGGGCGCTGCCCTGAGGCTGTGCAGAGACTGAGGACGGAGGCTCACTCCTCACTGGGTGAAGGCTGAATGAAGGCGCCATGTGAAGGGGACACTACAGGTCCCCGCGGGAGTGACACTCTTCCTGGGGGGAGGAAGATACCCAAATATATTGGCTGGGTACAGAGCCGCCGGGCCACGGAGGCTAATGTGACGGGGTGGAGCGGGGCAGCAGGGATCAGGGAAGGCCTCTCTGAGGAGGCGGCATGCAGACTGAAGCCCGAGGGATCATCAGGAAGTGGCCACACGCAGATCTACTGGGCAGCATGCAGGGCCAAGGCCCTGGGGCAGGAGAGAGCAGTGAGCTCCTGCGGTGGTTCTCAAAGCATGAGCTGAGGAACCCTGGGGGCGCCTCCCAGGGTCAGAACTCTCATAAAGATGACAACGGCATTTTCCTTTTACACTCCTCCCAGGAGGACGCAGAGGAGCTTTCCGGAGTCCAGGCCAGCATGACAGATTGAAAGCAGCAGCAGCCATGAGAAAACCCAGCTGTTGTCTATTAAGCCAGATATTAAAGAGACTTGCAAAAATATAATATTCACTTTTGTTTTGTTTTGTAAAACAGACTTATGGTTCATAAAGAACTATGTTATTTACTGCTTTACATAGGATGGGTTATTGTTATTTTTTAAACAAATACATTTTTAAAGTATTTCTCAGTTTTAATTTCCAATAGCTGAAATATGGGTAAGTACAATCCACACAAACTAAAGATCTTTGGGTTCCTTAATACTTTTCAAAGAGTATAAAGTGGTGCTGGGCCTTCCCTTGTGATCCAGTGGCTAGGACTCCACGCTTCCACTGCATGGAGCACGGGTTTGATCCTCTGTTGTGGAACTAAGATTCCACATGCCACACAGCCAAAAAAAAAAAAAAACACAAAGGAGGGATCCTGAGACTCAAACCTGGAGACACACTGACTTGGAGGAACAGCAAGGGTGGGGGCTCGGGCAGGGGACGGGGTGAAGGCTTCGGGAGAGCTGCGTCTGAGAGGTTCGCCGGGGCTCATGGCACAGCGAGCATGCAAGGTCAGAACGAGAGACCTGGATTTTGTTCTAAATGCAAAGAGGAAGCTACAGGAGGGCGGCAGGGAGAGGCATGATGTGATGTGATTTTTGTTCTAGAAAGATCCCTCTGGCTGCGTGGAAGGGAGAGGATGAGCCTGGAAGCCAGGGAGCATGTGGATGCTGCTGCCGTGAAGAGGGGAGAAGTGCTGGGGGCCGAGAGAGGGAGAAAGACCCGGTATGTTCTGGAGACGTGGGTGTGGGAGAACGAAGAGAAAAGATGAGGGATGATGCCAAGATGCTGGGCGGCTGTGGGGTCAGATTCTGAGGCAGCAGGTGGTGAGCCACCGGGAGGCGGGCGGGGTCCCCTCTTTGAGGGAACGCTGACTCTCTCTGAGTCATGCCAAGCCTCAGCATTTTCCACTGGCTCTTTAGGTCGCATCTCTGGCCCAGGCGAGGACAGGAGGGCAGCCAGGCCTCTCTACCCAAGGCCCTGGAGCAGCCGTCCTGCGGCCGCATCTCTGAGAACGTTCCCCACCACCCGCCCTGCCAAGGGCTGCCGGGGGGAGACACTGCTGAGGGGTGGGTGGTCGCTTTCAGGAGCTTCCTGTGATACAGTCCCAGCTGGTGCCCTGACCCCGGGACCAGCAGGAAGACACCGTGCATGCCAGCTGCGCCAAGCCCTCTGCAAGGAAGGTCCAGGGCAGCAAAGGTAGGCTGCCATCCCTGGCACCGGACAGCCTGGCCCCTCTCTGGAGGTCCAGTGGGATGGAAGAAGTGATCGCATGGCCATCTGCAAACGGTGGGGGGGGATCCTGTGGACGCCCAAGAACCTGACATTTGGCTCTGTTTATAACTTTACGCTCGCCTTGTTCCAAAGACGAGGGAGTGGAAAGGAGGACCAAGCTTTCCTCCTTAACCCATTACTTCCTGAGCTCAAAGAAGCCCTGATGACCCAAAGAAATGGTTTCTTAACTCACAGAATCTTGCACATCAATTACATTTTAATTAAAAAAAATTACAAAGAGGTGCTTATAGACATGTTATAATAAAATTACAACTGTGTGTGGGATTTCCCTGGCAGTCCAGGGGTTAGACTCTGCCCTTCCAATGCAAGGGGTGCAGGTTTGATCCCTGGTTGGGGAACTAAGATCCCACATCCTGTGCAGCCAGGAAAAAAAAAAAAAAAAAAAGAATTATAACTGTGTGGAAAAAAAAAGGAAAGGAAGAAAGAAACGATTTCTTACCAGGCCAGTCTGTATTTAGTTAACCTAGACTTATGGTCATCATTTATGTCTACTTAGCAACCATCTCTACAGAGCATGAAGCAATCTGGGGAATTTTTTTTTAATGTTTATTTATTTGGTTGCAGCACACGGGATTTTCACTGCATTATGTGGGACCTTTCTCTGATGCGGCTCCTGGACTCTCTAGTTGTGGTGCACAGGCCCAGTAGTTAGGATTCACAGGCTTAGCTGCTCCGTGGCATGTGGGATCCCAGTTTCCCCACCAGGGATCAAACCCGAGTCCCCTGCATTAGAAAGCAGACTCTCAACCAATGGACTACCAGGGAAGTCCCAATCTGGAGAATTTTTAACAAAGAACCCTCCAGACCCCTCAGCAGGCAGAACCGTCTCACGTTTCACGGCTGAAAACAGGCAGGACTACAGTCAGTCTCGAAACCTAAGACCGGATTTAACAATGGAAGCAATCGCAGGCTGTGGGTGGCAGAGTGAACTGGCGCACTTTTTCTGGGACTACATATATTAAGATGAAAAAAACCTCCCCTTTGACTTGGCAGATCTACCATTGGGTATTTATCCCACTGACACATGACATTTGCACACTTACAACAAGAATACCCCAAGGAGATTCACTGTGACGATGGATGAGCAAGAAGCTGGAAATGACCAGCATCGCTGTCCAGTCAGTGACCAGCGTCCAATGCCCATCAGCATGAAATGTTACAGAAGATTCTTTGGGTCCATCCATATGAAAAAAAACTATACCACAGTGAAGGAGCATGAAGTCGGCTTACACATGCTTTCATGTAACGCTGACTCGTCAATAATCGAACACAGCGAGATGCAGAATCACACATACGGCATAAGCCCGGGGTATAAAAACAGACAAGCAAAACATGTCTGGAAGGACATGCAAGAAACTTTTAACCATGGTCACTTCTGGGGCCAGGCAGTCTTATTTTTCATTTTATCATGTCCTGTTTGGGTTTTAAGAAGTCATATGCTTATAGCATAAACTATATGAATCCCATGGAGAGAGGAGCCTGGCAGGCCACAATCCATAGGGTCGCAAAGAGTTGGACACAACTGAAACGACTTAGCATGTACAGCATATACTATATTTCTAAAATCAATGAATCAAATCGAAGAACGAAATGTGAGGTGGAAGGGAAACAGGGACCCTGGTTTGGGTCAGGTTCTATTGACCCCATTTGATTCTTAATTGGGTAACTGCTTTTGAAAACATTTCGCAACATTTGCAGTTGAGGTGTGAAGCCCTAAGCCTGGAGGGGTGAAGTTGCAGGGAACAGCTTGGCCAGTTTTCTGAAGTTCTGTAAACAAGGGCAAGGTTCTCTTGTGAGAGGTCAGGGTGCAGACATATCAGAACAGGAAGGGGGAGCCCACTGGCCCTTGTGGAGAAGCGGTGCTTGCAGCTCCACTGGAGACTTTGAATTTTCTATTCATGCTTCTCTTTCAGATAGGCGGGGAGGAAAGTTAGAGCTGTACTTTGGTGAAAGTGGGAAGAGAAGCTCCCAGAAAAAAGACAGTGGCAGTCACCCCGTGGGCAGCAGGACCTTCTTCTGAATTCTCACTTCTTTAGGGGCTTAAACAGGAACCACACACACCAAATCTTTCTAGTCAACCTACATGGAAAAGGAAATGACTCTTCCACAACCTCATTACTAATACTCTAAGTATTTCCAAGAAACTTCCAAGAAAGTTTTAGTCTTAATTCTGAGAAGCTCTTCTACATCCTCAAACATCCTCAAACAAATCTCTGGAAAACCAAACCCCAGTGATGGAACATCAAAGGGAAAGCCAAGATTTCTTTCTGGGGCTTGTGTCTGATCTTGCACTGGACTTTGATAAGTTCTAAGAAGCTGGGTTTCTGAGAGGGGAAGGGATGCTTACGAATGCTCGAGATACAGAAGGTCCTGGAATCAACCCTCTCCCACCCCCTGGAGGGGACAGGAGGTGGTGTGTGTGGGGGGGGCTGGCTTACCTGGCACCCTGTCCACAGAGGCGAACACAGAGCGCTGCACAGTGGGGTCGCTGCTGCCCCGGCGGCACTGGTCGTAGAAGCGGAAGGGCAGGTGCTGCGCTGAAGATGAGCCGAGTCCAAACCCCAAGACCTCGGTCGTCGGCTGGATCGGAAGGTCCAGGAGGGCTATGTTCAAACAAACCCGTGGTTCAAGCTCAGCACGTACGATGGGCGTGTAGGTGATGAGACTTTGGGTGGCTGTGGCCCAGCCAGGCACATCCCGTGGGCGATTCTAGGCAGGCAGCCGACAGCCTCGAGCTGGGGAGACCAGCATGTCACCGAGGGTCTCGACTGAGGCTCAAAACACAAGGGGCGCCTTGCATGGTGTTCAGAGAGGAAGGCCAGGCCCATCTTCACCTCAGAGTCTTGGTTTCCATGCACAAAAACCACACCAAGGCTTAGCGTTGTGTACGGTTTCAGACCCTGAACCAAATGAGGCCAGTTTTGCCACGAAATTCACAAATCTATGCGTGCAGGGAAGAGTGTGTGTGAGAGAACACACACGCGTCTGTGCTTGTGTATTTATGACTCTGTGTGTGTATCTGTTGCTGTCTTCCCTTCCACACGAAAATCTCACGATACAGCAAAATGTGGAGGGGCCTTTTAAAATTTATTTAAGAAATACCCAACGCGTGAGACTTTGCAGGCGGTACAGTGATTAAGACTCCACACTTCCAACACAGGGGACCACAGGATTGATCCCTGATTGGGGAACTAAGATCCCAGACGCCGCACGGCACGGCCAAAAAAAAAAAGAAGAAAGAAATACCCAAGGCGTTAGTTCTAACAGTCACTTCACAGCATAATTCTCCATTTTCAAATGAAATATTTAGCCTTTATGCCAACTGTGAGAGATTGCTTTACATTAAAAAAAAAACACCCTGGAAATAAATCTTTAGAGAAAGGACTGAATGATTTAAGTCACTTTGCACATTACAAAATGCTTCTGTAATGATTTTGGAGGCCAAGTTTCAGCTAAGTGAGAAATAAGATGCGGACTGTGTGTGATGCAGGCCTGCGCCAATCAGCGGAGCACGTGCAGGAAATAACTGAACCCACCATGCCCAGAAACCCCGCCCTCTCAGTGTTTATTTTCAGGGGACCCCTCAGAACACGCCCGTTCCCCCCAGTGGACTGCTCGGTGCTTGAGCTGAAAGGCCCTGGTTTCCTGAGAAAGGCTGGTGGTGACTTCAGGAGTTGATAGAATGCCTTTTCCCCGTG
The DNA here is from genome assembly GCF_023699985.2 of Odocoileus virginianus. Classification (NCBI taxonomy): domain Eukaryota; kingdom Metazoa; phylum Chordata; class Mammalia; order Artiodactyla; family Cervidae; genus Odocoileus; species Odocoileus virginianus. The sequence goes on along the minus strand of NC_069706.1, from coordinate 9,448,404 downwards.
GAGGATGCTGTGCTTTCTGCCCTGATGAAGGGAAGGCTCTCACATCAGCACCTTCACTTCTAAAAAAGCTGGGGCCTTCCTGACACTGGACGGCGCAGGGCCTCCTCACTGATTCACCACATCCCTGAGCCATGTGAAACGATGCTTGCGAATCCAGTGCTGGGTCCCAGGCCCCTCATCAGGCAGGGCTGCCTCTCGTGAGAGCTGGGAACGGAGAGGAGGAAGGGACGGGCTTTAGCGCAGGAAGTCCTGCTTTTGGGTTCTGCCAACCAGCTGCCTGTGTGGCTTTGGGCAAGTCACCAAGCCTCAGTTTACTCATCTATGAAATTGGTGAACAGGCTCTACTCAGCTCCAGGGTGGTTTTAAGGGTCAGAGGTGGTAGATGAGAATCAAGGCACTTTGCAAGTATAAGTTAGAGGCCGCCGTGTGCTGGAGGGGAGCACCATTGTCCACACGGATGGCTGCACCTCTTTGAGCAGCCCCAGACATTCTAGAAACCAAATGCTTAGGATCCTCCATCCTCTCACCAAAACACAACTGACTCCTGCACCGCGAGTGTCCTCTCCTAGAAAAGTCACGAGGGTGCTCGAGGTCAATGTGAGACCCAGTCTGACGGCTCAGAGGTCACCCAGCAAGGGGTGCCGCACTCACCCGCTATCCTCTGCATCTTCATGCGTCTCGCCTGGATGCGGCCCTTGGCCAGGCGCTGCTTGGCGATGATGCAGCGGATGTGGTCCGAGAAGATGAAGGTGGCTTGCAGGATGGGGAAGGGCTTGGAGTGGGGGCTGGACGCAGGCTTGTGGATGGTGATATTCAGGGCGCGGCTGTCATCCTCCACGCCGGTCACCTGCATGTCCTGGGGCGGGGAGAGCGGCCAAAGAAAGGATCTCCATTAGGTTCAGTTAGGAAGGTCGTTCTGTCAGGAAGGTCGCTGCTTGGAGGCTGTGGACCCACGTCTCCTCTAGAACAAGGGCCCTCAGACTGAAGTTTGCTTTTGCTCTGAAGGAAACCATCAGTTCCCCAAGTGCAAGCGTTGAGGATGGGCACAAACCAGACCAGGCCTGGCAGGAAACAACAGGGTGGGAAGCACAGCCAGTGCAAGTGGCTGATGCTGGCTGTGGTGGCTGGTCTTGTCCCCAGAAAGACTTGAGTCAGCTGGTGAACCTGAAGAACACCAGCGGCCTGTGGGATCATAGTGCTTGACCAGGAATTGAACCCACACCCCCCTCACATTGGAAGGTGGACTCTTAACCACTGGACCACCTGGGAAGTCCCAAACCCTAACAATTCTTGCTTCTGAGAAACCAGAGATAACAAACCCAAGGTCCTAGTTCTTTCTGGCATGATTCCACCTACTAACAATTCCTTTCCTGCTTCTCTTAAGAAAGTGAAAGTCACTCAGTTGCGTCCAACTCTTTGGGACCCCATGGATTATACAGTCCATGGAATTCTCCAGGCCAGAATACTGGAGTGGGTAGCCTTTCCCTTCTCCAGGAGATCTTCCCAACCCAGGGATCGAACTCAGGTCTCCCGCATTGCAGGCAGATTCTTTACCATCTGAGCCACAAGTAAAGCCTAAGAACACTGGAATGGGTAGTCTATCCCTTCCCCAGCAGATCTTCCCTACCCAGGAACTGAACCAGGGTCTCCTGCATTGAAGGCAGATTCTTGACCAATTGAGCTGCCAGGGAGGCCCTCTCTCTTAAGAAGAGGGCATCATTAGCTATTTGTATGTCTCTGACGAATTTCTGGTCCCTAAAGGAAAAAGCTAACTCTTTGAGAAAGAGACATTTGAAGGAAGTTGCCCTTGAAAGGTAGAGAAGGACTCACATAGACCAAGTATCAAGACAAATGTGATCCAAAGCCTCAGAATGGATTCTGTGCAAAGAATTTGCTTCCCACTGAAGTTTGAGTTAAAAGGCAGCGGACAGGAGACAGGCATGAAAGTCAAAGGCTAGAGGAGGGGGCAGAAATGTTGGAAAGGCTCATGAAACAAGACAGAGACTGTTCAATGGCATTCCATCTGGCATGGAATGTTGCAGTGGGGATTAGATGAGATATTACGCTTTTAAAATGGAGAGAGAGGCTGGCGCATGGTAACAGCCTGACAAATAGGTGCTCCTGGAAGACGACCAAAAGAAAAGGTTTATGTGGCTTTCATTGTCTGATGGACGACACGTATTAATCCTTTGAGGGAGAAAAACACTGTCCTGACACTAAATTCTAAAGGAAATTGATTATAAGCCTAGATAAATAAGAAGAAGCACTAAGTTACTTAATGGACAGTCTCCGACGTGGAAGTCTTTTTTTAAATGCGAGCTTCTTCAGATAGTTGCTGTGCACATCAACCTTCTGTAAAAGACATTTTTTAAATGGAAAGGTCTTGAAAAAGAGGAGGCTGGGAAATAGTTGCAACAGCGTCTTCAAACCCATGGGTGGTCCTCTCGGGGAGGGGGGTCACACTGGAGATGGATGTGGGTTGGCCCCGGCAAGGCCTTGCCAGCAACCAGGACTGCCCAACAAGGAAACAGGCCCGGCGCAGGGCAAGTAAGGCCCAGGGGGTCTGGTGGGGGCGTGGGGTTTGAAGGCTGTCTTCAACTTGCCTGGCGCTATGCTTCCTTCAACCAACCAGCTGGCATTAGTCACCCATCATTAGACAAACACTAAGAAAACCTAAGCTCCAGCTTGGCATTTGGCAATTTAAGAGCCCAGGCTTGATGGAGAGATGGAGGACACGGGAACTTCCATAAATCACCAGCAGCAACAATCATTCTAGAGAGGAAACGGGCCCAGCCCAACTTCTTTGTATCTGCCTTAGGGAAACCCTGGCCCAAGTGCACAAGGCAGTCAGGACAATTTTGTTCACGGCAGCACCATATGTGAAGGAAGAAAGCTGGGAACAACCACAGGGCGCTGACTACCTCCGCCTTGGGATGTGGTCAGGCAGCAGTTACAAGAATACCAGAAAGTCTCCATAGACTGACACAGTCAGGCCTCCAAAACATTCATTGAGTGAAAAAAAGCAAAGTTTAGAATACATGCAACATGAGAGAATAAAAAATACATATAGACACACCCTCTTTCGAGTATCTGTGTACACTTTTTAAAAGTAGTACATGCATGCTAAGTTGCGTCAGTCATGTCCGACTCTTTTGTGACCCTATGGACTGTAGCCCGCCAGGCTCCTCTGTCCATGGGATTCTTCAGGCACGAATACTGGAGTGGGCTGCCATTTCCTACTCCAGGGGGTCTTCCTGACCCAGGGATTGAACCTGCGTCCCTGCGTTGGCAGGCAGATTCCTTACTACTGGGCCACCAGGGAAGGATAGTACACGTAATTCTATTCATACATGCAGCTGGCAAAGCACCATGTCTGATACCAGAGGAGGGGAGTCAGAAGTGGGTTTTGGTTAAAGAGAACTTGGCCCTTATCTGTGAGGTGTTCTGACTGCTGTCAGGGGTAATCTGTTCACGCAGCCCTTATGTCATTAGCACCTGACTGCAAAGATGACACTTTGGTGGGTGTTTGTACAGCCAGTGGAGAAAAGCTTCCAGGCTTCTCAGCCATCATACCTGCAGAAGGCCTGCGAACTTGACCACTCCCCAGCCCAGCCTGGACACGTCGGGCTCCACCAAACTCATCTGGTAAATATCGACAGCCAGGAACCGCTGGAGCATGCCGCCGTCTTTGGTGACCACCGTGCACGCGATCAGGTCGCTGTTGTCTGGGAGGAGGGGGACAGAGAGCTGGGTGAGGTGCAGTCCGCCACACAGCCTGAGCGACACATGTGGGCTGGTGTGTGTTCCACTGGGAGGCGCAGCTTGGCGCCAGAGCCCAGCCTGGCAGTCACACACACTGGGCTCAGAGTCCCTCCTCTGAGTCATGCTGGGCAACCTTCTATATCTCTCTGGGCTTCAGATTTCTCATCCAGAAAATGGGGATCATGCCCAACCCACTCAAAGCACTGTTTGTGAGGATCGGCTCATATAAAATACATAAAGCACCAGTACAGTCACAACGAATGAGTTCCATTCCGAGAGCACGTTCTAAGTCCAATTTGTTTGTAAGTCCAACAAAGTCAGCCTAGGTACCTGACTAACAGGGTTAGCTACATAGTAATGTACTCTACTAGACTTATAATACTTTTCACGCAAATAATACACACAAAACAAACACTAAAGATGAAGAAGACATTTTTAATCTTACAGTACAGCCCCTTAAAAACAACAGTCGTATCAGCTACATCCCCGCTGCTTTTACACTGGCTTCTGGACGTGCCGGGCTCAACAAAAAGACACTCCACGACTGCGCTCTATACAGTCCTGTGCAGTGACGTACACAGAAGCACAGCCATGCGCTGAGGATGCACGCGAGTGTCAGTGTATGCCAGAGACGTGAACGAACTTACGCGCTGGGACAAGTGAATGCACGTTTGTATCTCTCAAAGTTGGCAGCTTGAAGGTTTGAGTGTAGGGGACTTACTATACAATACTGGCTGTGAATTAGGTACTGCAACTGTAGCTAAAAAAACACCCAACAAACCCAGAATCTCAGTAACATTTCAGTGCTTCCCTGTAGGCATTGGTGGTTTACACCTGTGACTGTGTTTGCCCAGATTAAGTGAAGACAGGAAAGGAAGAGCCCCCGGCTTGGTTACAGAATCACCAACACTTCACCTTGGAGTCTGACAACTTACAGCCTAGCTCTGCATGAGATGGTGTGTGATTTGGGGCAAGGTACTTGGCCCCTCTAAACCACGGTTTCCCACCTGTAAAATGGGAATAATGTCCCTGATCTGGAGATGTTTGATACCTTAAAATGAGAACAGGTAGGGAAAGCATTTAGCAGGGTTCCCTCAGCTTATGCTTGGTCCCTTCTCTTGGCTGGAAGTTATTCCCAGATTTGATGTCTAATTTAGTGCCTGTCCTTGATGGCTTTGAACTCACCATGGTAACACAGGGCCAATAACTCTACGGCCTATTCTGAGTTCCTTCCAGTGAAATCCTCTGTAATATATTTTAAAAGAAATAGCTGAACTAGGAAACAACCGAAATACCCCCAAAGAGGGGAACCACGTGAGTATGATTTTTTTCCCATCATATGGAAAATTACATACCCATTTAAAAGTTATGTCTAACCAAAGTGTGAACTGTGGTTACTTAGGAGGAGGGAAGTGAGAACTGGGGGTGGGTGGGACTGTGTGTGTGTGTGTGTGTGTGTGGTATCAACAGAACTTTAATTTTTGCCCTCTGTATCACTGATTTGCTTGAAATTATTTTAAAATGAGGAGGTAGTCAACATACACTTTTGAAATACACATTAAAGACCCAAGAAAAAATCCTATTTACCAATAATTGCAACGGCACCGGGAAAGACATTACATGTTTAAATGAACAAGATAGTAAAAAACTCTGTAATTGTGAGTTTGATATGTTAAAAGATAGTATCCCTACAAAGAAATACAGGCTTGGAGAAATATACCAAAACATTAAAAGACATCTCTGATTAGAAGAATGCTGGGTGATTTCTTTTTTCGTTAAATAGTTTTATGGAGAGAGAATTTATATACCATAAAACTCACCCATTTTAAGTGTACAGTTCAAGTTTTGGTAAACTTAGAGCTGTGCCCTGTGGCACTCCAGCGGTAGAACACTGTCAGCACCCCAGTACATCCTGTAACCTAACATTTGGCTTCACTTTATTGGTGGTGGGCGATGGGGGAAAAGTAACACAGATAGTAACAGTCCTGGCCCCAAACGCAGGAGTTTGCCGAGTTTTCGCCTCCCCTCATTTTCGCTCTTCATTTAGACCCGAGGAATGACGGGCACATTTCTCCTCTGCCCTCTTCTCCCCTCCTCATTCCTCTGCCAGGGATCCCTGCCCGCACCTCCCACACTACCTCCGCTCAACGCTCTGAGCACACAGTCTGAGATCCTGGCTTCCTGGGATGTCTTCCGGTCCAGCAGCTGTGACAGGCCTTGTGATTCTGCCTTTTCTCCCCAGCATGTGACCACCTAGCGTGGCCAGAAACCCCTGGCCAACACCAGCACCAGACAGGCTCAACTCTCTGGATTGCACGTTCTCATTCTCCAGGGCAAGGAGCTTCCTCCCTTTCCCAGGAATCTAGCCAAGTATTTAACAAGAGTTCTAAAAATGACTTAATCCAGAATTTCTAGTCCCATGCAGAAGACATCTAGTCTTCTGTATCCTCAGAAATGGAAGTCCTCACACTCTTTCTTGCAAACATTTTCTCTGCAGCGCGTGGAGTTTGGCTTCCCAGGTGGCGCAGTGGTAAAGAACCCACCTGCCAATGCAGGAGGCACAAGAGACCCGGGTTCGATTCCTGGGTCGGGAAGATCCCTTGGAGGAGGAAATGTCAGCTCATTTCAGCACTCTTGCCTGAAAAAAAAAATCCATGGAGCCCTGAGGGCTACAGCCCATGGGGTGGCAAAGAACTAGACACGACTGAGCGTGCACACGCGCACACAGACACAGACACACACACACACACACACACACACACACACACACACACACAGAGGTCGAGTTTACTTTCTTAACTCAATACTTACATCATGTTCCCCAATTAGCATCTTTTACTTTTTAAAAAGAGAAAACTAAGCTCATAAAGGATGTTTTCTCCTTCCTCTTTTCCTTTCTCTTTCTTTCCTCTCCCCTTCCCCCTAAACAGGACAACCTGCTCTTCCTTCCCCACATTCACAAAAGAGGTTCATCTGCGGGTGAGCCCGGAAAGCAGGCACAGCCAAGGTCTGGGTGTCAGCGGGGTGTGTCAGCAGGCAACCCCCTCATAAAGCCCAGGGGCCTTTAGGGGCTTCAGGGGGGAAGGAAAGACCTACCACCTCTGCCACAAAGAACTCAAAAGGAAGGACAAAACCCCAAAGCGGAACAACTTTCAGAAATGCAGTTGAGACATCAAAGCCCCGTGAGAGATTTCACAAGAAAACTAAAAGGCAACTGTCACCAGTGAGACAGGACGGCCCTGAGAGGGAGGGAGCCCCTGGCTTTTCAGAAGCTGTGGGGGCAGTTAAGGAGAAATGAAGCGGCTTCCACGGGCTGAGCAGAAGGGCACCCGGGCATCCTTTGGGGGAGATGGAGGGAGTCTGGTCGGGGTGACCTCTGTGGGCCTCCGGGGCGGCGTCTCAGGGGACGCTTGGAGCACCTTGCCTCTCCCCGGGCTGCTCCACTCACTGGCGGTGGGCATGCCCATCGGAGAAGGACTCCGAAGAGAGCTGCGGATTTCACTCTGAGCCGGGGGGAGCGGTGCCAGGTACCAAGGTGCCGGGAGGGAGGGGCACCTCGTGGGGAGGACGCTAGCGGCAGGCAGCTCTGTCGGGGGGCGTGCGGCCTTCTGAACCACCCTGCCTGCCTCTGAGGGCTGGCTTGCCGTCAGGGGCGCCAGTGTGGGTGACGGGCCATCCCTACGGTGCGTGCATGACGTGTGCTCAGGCGGGTCCGACTCTCTGCGACCACATGGACTGTAGCCCGCCAGGCTCCTCTGTCCATCGGATTTCCCAGGCATGAATACTGGAATGGGGTGCCATTTCCTTCTCCAGGGGATCTTCCCGACCCAGGGGTCGAACCCGTGTCTTGTGCATTGGCAGGCAGGTTCTTTACATCTCTCAGCCAATCTGGTCTCCAGCGTCCTCCCACCAACTTCATTCCAAAGGGGTGGCGCCAAGGACTCTATTTCTTTAAATCTACAGACATTTATCAGAAAACACAGACTATTCATGTGACCTTAGGAGCAGGAAAGGATTTCTCTAAAAATGAAGAATCAATACATACAAATAAATAAGATTAAGACTGATAAACTGACTACCTCAGAATTAAAATTTAGCTCATGGATAATGAACAACTTTATAACCAGACTGGGGGAAAAATTTTCAACATATCTCTTTAAGAGGCAAAAGATGAACAAAGTCGAAAATATGAAGAACTCCACAGGCCATTCACGGACAAGAGAATAAACACACACACACACACACACACACACACACACAAGTGCTAGCCTTCCTGCGAAACCAGGAAACAAATGAAAACAGGATCCCACCTACTGGCAAAAATAAGTGTTAAGATAACATCGGGTATTGGTGAGGCCGTAGAAAACCTGATATTCTTAAATACTGCTGGTAGAATAAATTAACATAGCCATTTGGAAGGGCAAATCAGCATTATTTATTAAAGCTGAAAGTTTTATACTCTTTGACCCAGCAATGGGTACATTTCCAGGAAAACGCCCACCTGGGCTGAGACAGGAATAAGGATGTTTACGGTGAGATTTGGGTATGTAATGACCTAGATGTCCAGTGAGAAAGGAAAGCTTATTTAAAAAAAAAAAAAACAACAAAAACATATGGCAAGGACAAGGAGTGAATGAGATCTCTGGATGTTTCAACAAAGTTCAGTCTCAAAAACTGAGTGGAAAAAGTTGCAGCATGACAGGCTGTGACACAATTTCTGTAAAGTCAAACCACACAGGACAATCCTGTGTATTTTCTACGAACTCAAGCATATATATGTAAAAGAAAAACTTAAGAAAATGCCTGGCAGGGTGCAGAGTGATTACCTCTTTGGAGGGGAGGTGGTGGGACTGAGGCTAAGGGTCAAGGCTGTTTTAGTCCATATGGAGTGTTCTGATTTTTTCAAAGAGGTAAGTTGTTTGTGCAGGCTTCCCTGGTGTGGCTCAGTGGTTTAAAAAAAAAAAAAAATCTGCCTGCCAAGGCAGGAGATGTGGGTTCAATCCCCAGGTCGGGAAGATTCCCTGGAGAAGGAAATAGCAACCCACTCAGTATTTCTGCCTGGGAAATCCCACGGACAGAGGAGCCTGGAGGGCTGTAGTCCATGGGGGTCACAAAAGAGTCAGACACGGCTTAGCGTGACTAAATAACAACAACATCAGGTTGTTTGTGTGCTTAAGTGAGGGGATAAGTGACTCTCTTTCCACACTGCTACACAGAGGGCCTCAGGTCCTCCTGGGGCCCAGCAGGGTTGGGAAGCAGCCCCAGGCCCAGCTGTTGGCCATCGGCACGCTGCCTCCCCACCACCCACTCACACCCCCCGATCCCAAAGTGTGGTGCCAGCCACTGAGCTCTGGGCGACGGCAAGAGACCAACGGGGCCTCCTGGTGCACAGGTGTGCACGTTTCCAAACTGGCCAGACGTGTGAGCTGAAGAAGCCCTGGTGTCCAGTTCAACAAACATGTGGGTGTTAGATCCTGCATTAGGGAACCAGACCGTGAAGAATGAGGCTTGGCGCTGCCTCAAGGGCTTGGGGGGCCGGCAGGGAGGCTAGGGCTCTCGACCACAAACCATCATGCAGACCAAGTCTCCACCTGGGGAGGGACAGAGCCCAGAGGGCAGACCAGGTGGGATGAGAGTTGTCTTCATCGCACCCCAGGACCGAGAAGGAACCTCCCTCCAGGGAGAAGTGACAAGTTCCTCCCACCTTTAGGTTCATTGATTTCTAAGGGGGTGGGGAGGGGAAGATTTGCCATTTTATTTGAAAACATTAAGCGGGACTTCCCTGGCAGTCCAATGGTTAAGATTCCGTGCTCCCGCTGCAGGGGGCACGGGTTTGATCCCTGGTTGGGGAACTAAGAGCTCAAAGGCCTCACAGTGTGGCCAAAATATAAAGAAAATAAAAAGTTGAAAATAATAAACATATAAACTGCTACCGTTTAAAAAAAATTAACCCTATCAATCTCTTTAAATAGATAACACATTCACATGTTCCCATTTTAAAAGGTGTGGAATTTTTTAGACTCAATCGTAAATCTCCTGAGTCCTCTTCCCCAGAGACAACCACTTGACTTCTTGTTACCCAACCACTATGAATTTCCAGGGCTTCCCTGGTAGCTCAGTGATAAAGAATCCGTCTGCAAAGCAGGAGACCTAGGTTTGAGCCCTGGGTCGGAAAGATCCTCTGGAGAAGGAAAGGCCACCCATTCCAGTATTCTTGCCTGGAGAATCTCACGGACAGAGGAGCCTGGCAGGCTACAGCGCATGGACTGTACAAAGAGTTGGACACGAGCTAGCGACTAAGCCACCACCATGAATTTACAAGAGCGCACGCAGCTACAGATCCTCCTTCACAGACGCTACACAACCCCTCGTGCTTCTGCCACTGAAGCCCGGATCTCGGCGATACATCAGCACCCAGCTCCTCACTGATTTTCACAGCTGCATCCTCTCTCACTGTACTGCATGCTCCGCCGTGTCCGACTCTTTGTGACCCCATGGACTGTAGCCCACCAGGCTCCTCTGTCCATTGGATTTCCCAGGCAAGAATACGGGAGTGGGTTGCCATTTTCTCCTCCAGGGGATTTTCCTGACCCAGGGATCAAACCCACGTCTCTTGCCTTGGCAAGCGGATTCTTTACCACGGAGCCACCAGGGAAGCCCCCTCCCACAGTAGATGTGACTCTAAATTATTTAACAGTTCCCAGTTGATGGCCATTCAGGTTGTTTATTAGTTTCTGCTACAACAGACAAAGAAACAGCCTTACTCATGTACATATGTGAGAGTAAATCTACAGCGGCAAAGTAGAACTTGTGCTAAATTTTTCTCTTGAAAGCACTCATGCTTTACTAAAATAAACATATTTTATTTTTTTATTTTTTTTAAAACATATTTTAAAAGGAAACTTTGTGTCATGACCATGAATGGAAAACCAGAATTACAACATATAAGGTGACTGTGAAAATAGATTTAAAAGAGCTTTTTTTTTGGTTAAACCAGAGCCAAAAGCCTACTCTTTTGATAAAAAAGGTTATCAGCAGTTAGAGAAGTTCTAAGACAAGCAAGTACCAATCTCGGACCTGCTCCTTGATGTGACAGAAGGACCTGAGGGGTACCGAAATGTATTTTCGTGTGGACTACACTTTCCAGAGATGGCCACGGCAATACTCGCCCAAGGGACTTCTCTGGCAGTCCGGTGGTCCAGTGCAGGAGACGAGGGTTCAATCCCTGGTCGGGGAACTAACAGCCCGTGTGCCATGGGGCAACCAGAGAAAACTCGCACACCCCAATTGAAGACCAAACACCAAACCCAAACAAAAAACCCTCCCCCTCCCACACGCTCTTCTTCCAGTGTGACCTTGTCCCTCCTCCCATCAGGTGGCAGTGTCTATGTCCTTTCTCCTTGAGCCTGGGCGGCGGGGGTCGGGGGGTGGTGGTGGGGGGCAGTCCTCTGTGATGATCTAGACCAACAGAGCACAGTGGAGGGGATCCTGTATGGTTTCTGAGGCCAGGGCACAAAAACGCTTGGAACGTGTCCAGCATGCTGTTAGAAAGTCTAAGCTGTCATGGAGACATGACTGAGAAAAGCCCAGGCCCTGGGCCCCCAGCCCCCAGCTCACCCTCTAGTCTCCAGAGGGTGCCATGTGGAGCAGAGACGAGCTGCTGAGCTCTGGGCAAATTATAGATCTTTGAGCAAAATGAATGATTAAAAAAAAAACAAAACCAGTTGTAGCTGTTTAAAAAGCGACTATATTTTAGGGTGGTTTGTTACTCAGCACTAGAGAGTTGCACCTGTGATTTATTGTAATTTAGTGCTGTATCCAGGCACATTTAAAATTGACACATTCTTCCAGCACCACTAAAGGGCTGCATACCACATCATGGAAGACCAGCCTGGAAAAACAGCCTGGGGCTGATGATCTGGGATGCACAGAAGGTCCTGCAGTGTTTAGCAGATTAAAGAGGAAAGGAATGCAGCCATTCTCCAACAGAATTTTAAGATGCTGAGAAAGAAGAGGAGGAGAGGACAAGTCACCAAAGAGCCCCCTTGCCAGGAAGTGCAGAATGAGGGCAACTCATCTGGGTGAAAACAACTTGGGTTGTGGAGCCATAGCGACCTGGGTTTAAATCCCAGCTCTGCCACTAAAAGCTGTGTGATCCTGGACAAGCCACCTCCCTCTCTGCATCTCAGGTTACTTATAAGCCTGGCAGGACCACCAGGGGATCTGAAAGAGGCCTGGGGCCAGGCCCAGGTGGTCTCCGTCAGCAGTGGCTGTTGCCAGGAAGCACTCTGACTTTTTGGAGCCCTGACTCACTGGTCAGAACCCTCTTGCCTCTCGCTTGCTGGAGGCAGGCTCTAGACTAAGGAAGCCATGCTCTTCAGAGGGAGAAAATGAATCATGGATTTTGGTTGCTTCTCAGAACTCTTGTGGGGTGGTGGGCCCACACACCCAGTTACTCTCTAGAACATCTACCCACCTTAGCTCACTGCTGCACCCCAAGGCCTGCCAGCACCCAGGGGTCCTGAGGCCTGCTCCCTAGTCTGGACAGAAGCCCCAAGAAGGCAGGGCCTGACCTGTCCCACTCCACGCTGAAACCCCAGGAGAGAGGCTGGGCAGTGGCAGGCACTGAAGAAGTACTTGTCCCCTACAGAAGGATGCTAGCGTCTTCTGGTCCTTCCATATTGAAGGCTGTCCTTTCAGTCCCTGGACTGAAGCCTTCCTCCAAGGCTCTCTCTGACAGGCTATAGCTCATTACAGAGCAATAAACGGGGCTGATTGACTCTTGCTGTATTTAAATGATCCCTTCATAAAAACACACGGATGCCAATACTATAATTTAATTCTTGGCTTGGTAGCTCCAAATACATTTAGAATCGAGGTCTTTATCCTTACGGCAAGATTTCCAGGCCAGCTTGAATTCCAGCGCTTTGAAATCCAATACCCTGGACTTTAGGGCCAATTCTGGGAGCACCACCACAGCTGGAGTTTAGATTACCAACTCTGTAAACACTACCAAGTCTTCCAGGCACCTGCTGTGAGTCAGAGGTCAGGAAGGATTGAGAACAAGGTACAGATTCCTTGAGGAAGGCAGGCTCACCCTGGGATTCCAAGATAACATGCCCACAGGGGGAGCATTAGCCACTGATAGACCAGGATTTCCTCTCTGAGCCAAAAAGCATCTGAGTCCTTTTGCAAGGAATGTGTGGTCCTGGCCTCTCAATGGATCCCAGAGCCCACTGGGTTTCTCTTCCAGACCTGCAGGCATTCCAGGGATGAGCAAGGAGGCAGCTGCAGGGCCCTCGGGCGCTCGCAGAGTGAACTAAGAGGATGGGATGGCTGGCTTCCCTGGGGGGTTGGTGGTGGTGTCCGGTGGGGACACACAGCTATTTGGGGCTGTGGCCCTCTAGAACCACGAGCTGAAAGACTGTCAGGGCCGTGTCTTTGGACAGAGGTCCCCCTTCCCAGCTGCTGACCAGAACTTCTCTGGGCCAGGCGCTGAGCTCCCTACTTGACAAGTTCCTGGGATCCTACAGAGGAAGAGTGGTTCACTGATTCCCAAGGACACACAACTGCAGGGCATCAAGTAACATCCTTGAGGACACATGCCCTATTGATGAGCTATGAAGCCAGAGTGACACGTGTGGCCTCCACAGCATCCTGAACAAGCTGACTGGGACCTGGGGTTCTAGTCTTTAGGACGAGGCTGCAGAGAGGAGTGACCCTTGTTTCCTTCAGAAGAAGGGGCACACCCGATCTGGGCTAGCTCTCAAGGGTGGAAGATGCTGGCTAGGTCCTGCAAGGGGACAGTTAGAGGACCCGAGCTCTCAGCAGGCAGATCCCAGGGGTTTGATCCCGTGGTCAAGTTGAAAAACCTGCCGTGTGCTCCTGGGCAAGGTCCCCCTTCACTGGCACTTGGTGGTCCCCTTCCAGCAGCGACCTGGGACCTCTTTCAGGCCCACTGGGTATCTGCCACCCCAGGGCTCCAGTCTGGCGCAGAAGGATACTGGAGGAGTGGGGCGGGCCGAGCCCCTGCCCTCATGAGGCCTTCAGACGAGTGGGCAGATGGCAGCCTTGTGAGACCAAGAAGCTACCCGGTGGCACTGAAGACAGCATTGACAGCGACCCCAGGGAAAACCAGTCTGGTGTGGCTCTCTGATAACGGGAAGCAGCTGAGGACAGAGGTCTTAACTGACCAGTAATGCAGGGCTGGGAAGCAAGTGATGAATCATCGGGCTCCAGTTGGCTCTCTGAGGGGGTGTTGTGGGGGGAGAGGCCGGCGCAGGCGGTACAAGGATATCAATCAGAAGAAGCCCGCTGGGAAAGCGCGATCCATCTCCCACTGTCACCACTCCATCAACATCCACTACAAAACTGAAAACGATTGCCATCCTGGGGCATCAGAGACACACACATGTTTCCGTGGGAGCTACCCTGAGTGCCAAGGAAAGGAAGACCTGTGCTGATTCAAATGGAACCCAGCAGAGCTGGCGCCACAGGGACTGACTGGTGACCCGACAGACCCATCAAAGGAAAACGGTTCTGTCCGGGTGACCCCTGCACCTTCTCGAGCCTGGTGAACACTGAGGGGAGACTTCACGCACCGCCCACGGCATTCCAAAGTCAAAACGAGAAAGAGATGTGGTGGTTGCCACTGAGGGTGTGGACTGGCACACTCAATTAGGTTGGCTGCTTCTCCTGACAGTCAAATCAATCCTTTGAAGAAAATTAAGTAACCATTTCTCCATCAACCCAGCAACAGCTTATGGGTTATTTGCTGCAAGTAGCAATCAATTACTTCATCGTCTTTGAAGCTCCCTAAAGCCCTCCTTCCCAGCACAGCATGGGGCAGCTGTAAAGCGCGATATTTCCTGGATGGAGAGCATATCTTGGCAATTTCTACTGCCAGGCATGCGACTCTGGTCCCTCCAAAATGAAGGGGAAGGGATACTGGGATTCCTTGAATTTGCAAGGAATTAGGAATAATTTAGGCAAGGTGTTAGTCGCTCAGTCGTGCCTGACTCTTTGGGACCCCATGGACTGTAGCGCACCAGGCTCCTCTGTCCATGGAATTTTTCAGGCAAGAATACTGGAGTGGGTTGCCATTTCCTCCTCCAGGGGATCTTCCCAACCGAGGCATCGAACCCAGGTCTCCTGCATTGAGGGCCAATTCTTTACCATCTGAACCACAAGGGAAGTTTGAATTTGCAAGGGGGCGTAGCAACTAGGGATGCAGGTCTTAGGACACATGTTGAAACCCAAACACCCAGGGAAACTGTGACCTAGTACTAGGTTCCAATGTTTCATCCATGATCACCTGGGCTACCCCCAAACCCACACCGATGACCCGGCCTTCGGCTTCCTCCCCTAGAGTTTCAAGAGGCAGGTGTCTGAAACACTGTGGAGAAAACTCCCAAGGCCCCGAGCTCTGTTCCCCACCCATAACCACAGCTCAAAAGGCAAGGGTGACTACAGGGAACAGTCACCAGACAGGCCATCTGGGGTTGAGATGTGGCCCCACCACTCTGGTTGTGTTGACCCTGCTGGTGACTTCGCTGTGGTCACCTCAAGTGTAGGCCAGGGTAATAAGACAGCTGTATCGCTCTGCCTTTTTTGCCTTTTTATACAGTTCATGGAGTTCTCATGGCAAGAATACCAGAGTGGTTTGCCAAGGAGAAGAGGGTGACAGAAGATGAGATGGTTGGATGGTATCACCAAGTCAATGGACACGAACTTGGGCAAACTCGGGGAGATGGTGAAAGACAGGAAAGCCTGGCATGCTGCAGTCCACGGGGTCTCAAAGAGTCAGAAACAACTTGGTGATTGAACAACAACTGCTCTACTTTATGATATGTATGTGGATGCTTCTAGGAAGAAGAGTACTGCTGTCAGCAGTTGACTTTGAAGAAAGAAAAAGAAAGAAAATTTGGGCTGGTGGCTGCATAGAATAGATGTGATAAAAGAAGTAAAGTTGATCCTCAAACAACAAGGGGGTCAGGTGTGCTGACCTCTTGTGCAGTTGAAAATCCACTTACTGCTCTTTCTGCCTCTAAAACAAAGTGATAAATGACATCCAAGGGCGGGAAGCTGAATGTTTTGGATAGGATCAGGACTTAAATCCTAGTTCTTTTGATTTCACGTTCTGTGATCTCTAACCCAACACAAACTTGTCCCCACACTTAATGTAAAGATCTGTAAAATGAAAACATACGTACTATATATATTGAACAAAATCCATGTATACATGGACACATGGCAGTTTATGGGCACATTCTTAGAGGCAGAATGTGGATGGTGGATAGAGAGAAGGGTGTTCCTTATACAATTCTGTCACCTTGGTTGCATGCTTGAAATTTTTTGAAAGGAAATGTTGAAGGAAAAACTGACCTTCTAGGGTCGTGGTAAAAGGCATACAAGCACATGGCAACTGAGGATAACACACTCAGGCTGGGCAAAGGTTATTATTAATTCTTGCTCTGAAGGGCTTCCCCGGTGGCTCAACAGGTAAAGAATCCACCTGCAATGCAGGAGACTCAGGAGACTGGGGTTCAATCCCTGGGTTGGGAATATCCCCTGGAGGATGAAAATGCAACCGACTCCAGTATCCTTACAAGGAAAATCCCATGGACAGAGCAGCCTGGTGGGCTACAGTCCATGGGGTCACCAAGAGTCAGATACGACTGAGTGACACAGCCTAAGCCTAAGCTGTGAAAATCTATTTGGTTCCTGAGTGTGAATAGCAGGAATGTTTTTGGTAGTTTGTTTGTTTATTTTACTTGGCTGTATCAGGTCTTAGGCGAGGCATTCAGGATCTTGTTCCCTGACCAGGGACTGAACCTGGGCACCCAGCGCTGGCACCATGAAGTCTTAACCGCTGGATCACCAGGGCAGTCCCTGAAGAGCAGGACTATAATAGGAAGAGTTTGGGTGTGAGGGGTACCTGCAGCGCTCTTTGCAGCATTTCTTTCTAAAACTGTATTTTTGGCTGTGCTGGATCTTTGCTGTTGCACACAGGCTTTCAGCAGAGGTGGCAAGTGGAGGCTGCTCTGCAGTTGCCGGGCACAGGCTTCTCCGGTTGAGGCTCCCGAGCTCTAGAGCACGGGCTAAATAGTTGTGGCCCATGGGCTTAGTTGCTCTGTGGTATGTGGGATTTTCCCAGATCAGGGATTGAACCCATGTCTCCTGCACTGGCAGGCAGATTCTTTACCACTGAGCCACCAGGAAAGAAAGCTCCATGTAGCATTTCTTAAACTTGTAGATTCTTAACATCACTCAGCAGATTCCAGGTCCACTGAGGACAGTACATCACACTCTGTTGATATGGGTGGGTAAGTCTGTCATTTGTTAATCCAGCAACTATTCAAGCAGTGATGGACTGGTGCCTTGGTGACTGTTAAGTGACCTAGGAGCAAGGGCCCACTGCTATTTTCAGACAAGGAGCTGAAGGCCCGGGGAGGCCAGGGCCACAGGCTGGGAATGGCGCTGGGCTCGGGCTCAGTTCTACCTGCTTCTAGAGGACGCGTTCTCCGTGGCTACTTCCTCTCTCTGGCTTGGTATGCACATGTCCTGTTGAGCAAACTAATGTGACTGATTTTCACAAAGTGGTCAAGAAAACCCATCCCCTGTCTTCACCTTTCCCCCTTGGGAAATTTCAAGAGACTCTCTCCTTAGAAGAACAAAGGCCAAGGCAAGGATTTGACTTCTTGTTCCCCCATGTCCAGACATGCATGGGGCATCTCCTTTTCAGACTACTCTAGCCTATGTGAGGATGTGCAACTTGCAAATGCTTTATTCCTTGTTCCTTCTTTGCAATTCAACAAAGTTCACAGATAGATGACTTGGTGGAAATGTAATTACCAGAAACAGAATCCAAGTGAGCCGCGATTCCAAGTAGAGTATGGCATATCCCCTTATCAAGTGACACGCAGCCTGCCACCAGAGGCCGGGCAATCTGATCTTTACCACGCATCACCGGCGACCATGCTTATCTCGACACTCACTCTCCAGAATGCCACATTTGCATAGGACATTGCATAATTTCCTCTCAGAAAATGGCCCTGTTTAGCATGAGTAAATAAAGTTACCTAACTCTGAGGCGGCTGAATGGAATACTTGAGATTTCCAAGAAAAGATTTGAATACCTAAGCTCTTCCTTATGCACTGCAAGACTGGCCTGACAAACAAAATCGATTGCTGGCAGGGCTTTCTCCTTCCCGCCAACTCAGAAGACTGCAGCCAATGAAGGAGGGTGCCCAGAGCTTCAGGAGCCCGGGTGCTCCCCGCCCCCCGAGATTTCTCTGCCCCGGGCCCCTCCCCGGGATATGGTCAGGCTGCCCTGGGCTGCAATCAAGGCTCTGCCTTTCCCTTCGTCTTTTTATCCTTCCACCAGTCTCTCTACCCAGTGTTTGCCCTGTGACTACTGGGTGTCAGGCACTTGGCAACAGGGATGCAGGAGGTCCCTGCTCTGGGTGACCTTTCTGAGCCTCGGTTTCCGTATCTGGAAAATGAACACACCGCTTACTTCATAGGGATGCTGGGAGGAGCACAGGAGATGAAGCACAGAAAAAGGCCTGTGATTTTTCTGCCCACGAGTCATGCAGGCATATCTCCTTTCTCCCTCTGGATAGAAGGTTCTTGAAGACAGGGCCAAATCTTCTCTTTCCTTCAGATTTCCTCTTTATGATACTTCCTAAGAAAAGTCATGGGGGTATTGTAGAGAGCAGATCCTGGCCTGGGGGATCCTCCCTCCTTGGGTGAAGGGAGGGGAGTGCTGCTGGCAGATGACTTCAGCTGGAGTGTTCCCCCAGGTGTTAAAAAGTGCCAAGGTTTACCCTATTAGCACCCCTGGAGAAGGCATAGGTGGGTGTCACACAGGCATCTGTGGGGGATCTGGGCACCCACAGATGCCAACTGGACTTCCGGTCAATGGCTCTGAGCTTGACCTTCAAGGGCCTTCTTGGGTAGGGAATATTCTATCTTGCTAATATCCAACCAGGATCCTCCTCTCAAGAGGGGTAACCGGTACAAAGAAATGACTTTGCAGATGGAATCATTTCTATCCTCTTTCCCCTTCACTGTCCCAGACTTTTCATTCCAACATTTCTAAAGTACTTTCCTCCACGCTGGACCCTGTCCTTGGCAAAGGTGGCCACAGAGATAGGCAAGCCTTAGCCCTCGGGGGCTCCTGGGTTCCGTGGGGGAGACTGGACAAGTGATCATCACATTACAGTGACGAGGGCCACAGCAGGGAAAGACCAGGGGTTGCAGAAGGCCAGAAGAAGCCCACCAACACGGCTCAGGGGCACAGAAGGCTTCCTACAGGAGATGGAGTTTTAGCTGAATCCTCAAAGAAGCCCAGAAATTGACCAAGCGGAGGAGGTGAGCGGTGCTTCGGGCCGAATCAAGCCACCATCCCTCTGTGGAGGGATCCCGGGCTCCTCTCTGATACGCTCTCACATCTGACCCTTCATGGCCCGGCACTAGCCTCCCACTTTGTCACCAGTCCTTCAGGGTATCAAGCTCTTTGCCTGACTTTGGTCAGAAAGGCTGGAGGGGCATCCACATGCATTCCCTGGCCCATCACTGGGGTCTTCTCTCTATATCTGTCTCTCCTCTGGGTCTTAGTCCTTTGAGACAGCATAGTCTCGTAGTGAAGGGCAAGAGGAAGGGGCCAGACTGCCTGGCGTGGGAACTTGGCACGCTGCTGCCCACCCTCTGAACCCCAGACACCTCATTCATCAAATGGGGTGATGACAGTACTCCAGTATTGCAGCTATGGAGACTGGATGATATTTGTCAAGCGCTAGAATAGTGCCTGGCATGTAGGAGTAACAGAATTAGCATTCTGCAGGGTTTGGTGAGAACAGAGAGCTGACAGCGAGAAGACCCTTGGGTCTGCACCCCAGCTGGGCACTTACGAAGCTTGCGTGGCCTCGGTCAGGGCAAGTGACCTTTCCAAGCAGGCCTCGGTTTCTTTCTCCCTCCAACAAAGAGGTTGGGACTAAACCACACGCCTCTTTTCTGATGGGAAAGAACGTCTAAATTTCATACCAGGGGACACATTTACGGCCGTTTGGCAGAAATTAGTTCACAGAGTGAATGCTTACCGGCATAGCAGTCTGATTTTTAATTAGCTGGTGGGAATTCAGTATACTTCAAACATTAACAGTAAAATATGGGAGACCTCTGGTGGAGACGAGCCATACCTTTGGGCTTAAACAAAAGCTGTATCCTTCACACACCAAAGTGCCTGCTATCCGTTTTTCATCACGAGTGCTCATATGGAGTATCGATAAACCTTTGGCACTAGAACAACACTTTCAAAGCATATGATTTAAAGTGATGCAATTAATATGAAACTAAATCTTATCGGCTAACTCTGTATAATCCTAGGCACCCAATCGCATGGCCTTCTTTTAAACTACTAAACTGTGTTTCTGATGAGATAAGAATCAAGAATCTCAGCTATTTTTCCCCTGTGAGTTTTCTCTTCTGTTGAAAGTGAACCAGAACATGAACTACTCTGTTAAATTCATGAAGAACAAAATAAGGAAGGGAAACTCATTCATTCCTTCATTCATTCACTCATTCCTTTCACTAGTTTTTCAAGGTGGGTGGGTCCTCACAGACTTGAAGGATATGCTACAGTTAGCAGGGGGAAGTGTGTGAGCTGTGTGGTCAGAGGCAAGCAGGAACGTGTCTGGGAGACTTCGGTCCTTTGGGGGGGGTGGCGGGGGGGGGGGCGGTAGACGGCAGGGCTGAAGGAGCTGGGGAACCCATTAGTAAGGGCTGTTTATTGAAGCCATACCAAGGAGTGTAATCAGATACCCAGAACTGCAGATTCAGGGAAGATTGTCATGGTAACTTAAGGTTTTGCTTGCGGTTATTTACTGAAGCTTAATTCAGGAATTTAATTGGAAGTTTATAATTAAGACCCAGTCTGGAACTTATACATGAAAAACAGGGCTTACCAAGAATATGAAAAAAAAAATTAACAAGATTTCCCAATAGTTCCTTTATTTATTAATTTGACAAATATTTACTGTGTATCTGCTACAGTCCCAGGTACTAAGGATGCAGGGTGAAAAAGAAGGTCCTCGCCTTCCTGCAGCTCACAGTCTGGTGGATGCAGACAGACTATAAACAAATAACTTGAATAAATCTATTAGTAGAGAGTGTGCTTACACAATGGGAAGGCAACACTTGACTTGCTTATAAAGAAACTCTTCTCAAAAGTTCATTTGTAAATCCTGCAAATAGACTATTCAGAAGTTCCACTTGCAGAAAAGGGAACCCTCCTACACTCTTGGTGGGGATGTAAGCTGGTGCAAGCCACTATGGAAAACGGTATGGAGGTTCCTCAAAAAACTAAAAGTAGAGTTGCCGTATGATCCAGTAATCCCACTCCTGGGCATGTTTCTGGAGAAAACTCTAATTCGAAAAGACACATGCACCCCAATTTTCATAGCAGCACTACTGACAAAAGCCAAGACATGAAAGCAACCTAGGTATCCACTGACAGATGAACGGATAAAGAAGATGTGATTGTTGTTGTTATAGTCGCTTCGTCGTGTCTGATTCTTTGTGACCCTATGGACTGTAGCCCGCCAGGCTCCTCTGTCTATGGGATTTCAAGGCACCATTTCCTTCCCCAGGGGATCTTCCCAACCCAAAGATCGAACCCACGTCTCCTGCATTGGCAGCAGGACTCTTTACCACTGAGCCACCAGTGAAGCCCATATATGGAATATTACTCAGCCATAAAAGAACGAAACAATGCCATTTGCAGCAACATGAATGGTCCTAGAGATTATCATACCAAGTGAAGTAAGTCAAAGACAAACATATGATATCACATACATGGAATCTAAAAAAAGACAAAAATGAAATTATTTGCAAAACAGGCTCACAGCCATAGAAATCAAACTTACAGTTATCAAGGGGGAAGGGGTAGGGAGGGATAAATTAGGAGTTTGGGATTAACAGATACACACTACTATAGATAAAATAAACAAGAAGGTCCTCCTGTATAGCACAGGGAACTATACGCAATATCTTATAATAACCTATAACAGAAAAGAGTCTGTAAAAAATATATTTATGTATAACTGAATTACTTTGCCATACATCAGAAACTAACACATTATAATCAACTACACATCAATTTTTTAAAAAGTGCCACTTGCAAATATGTATCTATGTTAATTTCAAGTCATAACAAATGCAGTATATTGAGTATTTTAATAAGCACCCGGCTCTGCGCTAAGCACTCAAAACAGTCCAATGAAGAAGGTATTATTATCTGTAGGTTACAGATGAGAAAACCGAGACCTGGCATTTATTCACTCGCCAGAGGCTGTGCCACTGTGATTTTCAGCACTGTCAGTTCCCAGGACCCCAGGCAGGAAATACCCGCTGTGAGCCAGGCCCAAGTTCCTCCTTATCCTTAAACTCATTTAAAACCAAACCCCAATCCTATGAAAAGACTCAAAGCTAAGCTGGATGAATCCGGACCGGCCGGGTTTGACTGCCTATGCTCAGACTCAGCTGTTCTTGGAGCTGAAGCTGAGCGACTGTTTGGGCTAGGTCACATGAACTTCACTGCCTTCGACTGCTTTGCTGGTTTCTTGGCAGAGGAAATCCACCAGCAGGGAGAGGAAGGGAAAGGTTAAGAGAGACAGAGGTTTTGGCAGGATGGTAGGAGCGGGTAATAGGTGGCAGGGAAGCAGAGAACTTGAGGAGCTGCTAACACCAACCTCCTAACTACAGCATGGCCAGAGCTGAGAACTCCATGACTGACTTTAAAAAAAAAAATATTTGGCTGCATCGGTCTTCGTTGCGGTGCATGGGATCTCTCCTGTGGCTTGCGGGCTCCAGAGTGAGTTGCTGTTCAGTCACTAACTCCTGTCTGACTCTTTATGACCCCATGGACTGCAGCACACCAGGCTCCCCTGTCCTTTACTATCTCTTGGAGTTTGCCCTAGTTCACGTCCATTGAGTTGGTGATGCCATCCACCCATCTCATCCTCGGCTGCCCTCTTCTCCTTTTGCCCTCAGTACTTCCCAGCATCAGAGTCTTTTCCAAAGAGTCGACTGTTCATAACAGGTGGCCAAAGTATTGAAGCTTCAGCTTCAGGATCAGTCCTTCCAATGAGTATTCAGGGTTGACTTCCTTTAGGATTGACTGGTTTGATCTCCCTGCTGTCCAAGGGACTCTCAAGAGTCTTCTCCAGCACCACAATTTGAGCGAAAGGGCTCAGTAATTGCAGCCAACAGGCTAGTTGTTCTGCGGCATGTAGGATCTTAGTTCCACCACCAGGACGTTGAACCCACGTCCCTTGCATTGGAAGGTGAATTCATAACCACTGGACCACTAGGGAAGTGCCCTCCCTCATTCCCACGCCTTTCTGAACTTGATGCATGGAGCCTATCTGGGGAGCTAAGATACTATAGATTCAAACTTGTTAGGAAAAAAGAAGGCAAAGTAAAGGCAGGCAGTGCTTTTCTCACGTGGGAGCTAGTCAGGCTGTCCACCAGAAATAAGAGTAAGGCACAGGCTGAGGAGAGGAGGAGACGGCCAGGCGGCGGAGGTCTGCCAGACACTGGGCAGCTCCAGCGGCCGTGCCTCTAACCCCCAGCTGCAGCCCTGGCTGGATGAGAATCACAAGCCTCACCATTTCTGCCTCCTGCCGTGGGTCGGGTGGAAAGCACGCTCTGGGTCTCCACTTACCCATCTGTAAAGAGGGGTCATAACAGCACTGAGCTCCCAGGCACTGTAGACTACACAAGCAGAGGGTCAGTAAACACCACATCCTTGTGATCAACACTGCCTCTCCTGCCTCCAGGCCACAGAGGAGGGCTCTTGAGACTCAGCAGGGTGAACACAGCCAGGATTCTGAAAGACTCCGAGACCTCTGTTTTCCCTGTTTCCTGACTTCATGGCCTACACTGGCCTCATAGGACTCTCCGGGTTGATGGACATGTCCTTCAACTGTGTTGTCACATGTCGTGTCGCTCTTTAAATCAAAGTAAGATGAAGAGTTTCACTGCCTGTCGTGCCAGCCACATTGGTTACGGAGCATCTGAAATGTGGCTTGTGTGACAGAGGGACAGAATCTTTAGCTTTACTTAATATTTTTTGTAATCAGTTTATTTAGTTTTGGTTGTTCTGGGTCTCTGATGCTGCACGCGGGTTTTCTCTAGTTGAGGTGAGCAGGGGCTACTCTCTAGTTGCAGTGTGCAGGCTTCTCACTGCAGCGGCTTCTCCTGTCGTGCACGGGGGCTCTGTAGTTATGGCACATGGGCTTAGCTGCTCCTCGGCACGTGGAGTCTTCCTGGACCTGGGATCGAACCTGTGTCCCTGCATTGGCAGGCAGACGCTTAACCACTAACCACCAGAGAAGTCCTACTTAATGCTTTCCTGGCCGTTCTGTGTGGCATGTGGGATCTTGGCTCCCCAACCAGGAATTAAACCCACACCCTCCTGCATAGGAAGCATGGACTCTTAACCACTGAACTGCCAGGGAAGTTCCTACTTAAGGTTATTTTTATTAATTGAAATTTAGATAGCTATGAGTGGCTCTCGGCTAGAAGGACCCAAAGGGAGAGCAGAGAGCTGACCATGTATGGACTGTGGGAAACGGCCCCTCTTCACTTCTGGCAGCCACTCTGAGTAAGAAAGACTTCTCAGGAAAGCTTGGTGACCCCAGGCAGCACGACCCAGGGCCTGGGAGCTCCCTGACCTGGAAGGATTGGGATGCTCTGGCCACCTGTACTCTTGACTCCCGGCTCACTCAACGTGGGAGCGACTGCCCATGAGTCATCTTGCCCGCCACGGCCCCTGCAGATCCACAGAGGACAGGTTACACAGCGCTGTGCGGTAGAGGCACCCCAAGGCCGACAGGCTCTGCATCTCCATCTGGCCCTGGGCGGGGAGTCCTCGTGGGTCATCTGCTTCTCTGCAGCTAGGCCTCCAAGGACAAGCCGGGTCTGGGCTCCACTGCCTGGCGTTCTCAATGTCCTGGCCTCCACATGAGGCTGTGCACTCACGGAACCAATGAACTGCTAAGTTACTCCTCCATATCTAACACTGGGAAGGAAGGGTCCAGACACCCTTTTTTTTTGGGGAGGGGGGTGGGTACTGAGCACCCTTCTGTTAGTTACCTGCTAAAGCCTGCCGCAGAGATTTAATTAAACCTTACAGTAGTGATGTCCAAACTGGACTGGCGTGATTTCATGTGGAATCACCCGAGAATCTTTAAAATCACTGACTTGGCTCCCACCCTTGCACACCTGATTTCACTGGTACAGGAGTGACCTGGGCACTGGGACCACCGTTCTGCAGCAGTCAGCAGACCCCTGCCTCCCAGCATCACCTGAGGAGGCAGACACTCCCTCCTCATTCCCCTGTCCAGCCAGCTGAGGACCACACTTGGCCAAGACCACACCCTGACCAATGGTAAACCTGGCCTTGATGAAGAGGCTTATAGTCCTGCTATTAAAACAAAAGAAACTTGAAGTCCATTCTTAATCCAAAATGAATCACAAAATCCTTTCCCTCATCTTAATCTGAGACCCTGGGGCCAGGGGTTTTCAGGCCATTCACAAAACAGGACTGGAAAGCTGGGGTAGGGGGGTGCCTTAGGCACATGGAAGGTGCGTCGAAAAAACCCCACTAAACAGGTTAGGCTGTAATGCCATCCCGGGTCTGATGGATCGCTCATGGCATCCTTGGAGTTCATTGGAAGGGCCCTGAACTCAGTCCTGTATGTCAGCACTCTCTGCCATTAATGATTCAGGTAAAGGATGACGTAAAATAACAGGGCAGGGAATGAAGTTAATTGAGCTAAGCCTTTTAAAAATATTTCTGATACATCAAATTCTAATTAAAGATTAACATGCACAATGGAAATATTAAGAGGCACTTACAGAGGCCCCCAGAAGAGAGGGAGAAAGAATGTAATCTGTCAAGGTGAGGACACTGATTAAATCGTTTGGATGAGGGGGGACTGGTAAGTGGATGAGAGGCATTTACTTACAGCTGTGATTTTAAATCAGGAAAACAGCTCTTGGTTACTGACCCAGCTGCCTCCACTGCTATGGCCTTCCTGGAGGAAAATTTGGCAACAGGAAAGGAAACCTTCCAACTGAGCTTGAGCTTGCAAGCCCATTTCTGGAACAGTCTGCTAGGGCCCCACAGAGATTCAACTACAGGGAAGTTCAAACCTAGGAGGATGTGTGTATGTGTGTGTATGGGAGGAGAGGGCTTAAGAAATGAAAAACTCATGGATAAAAGGAAACAAAATCTTGGCAGCCTCTCATGATGGGGTGTTACATAGGCAGTTTTTAAAAAATGCTTTTAAAATAGTGTTTCTTAAACTGTAGTCATTTCTTTACTGTCCTGGGGATTTTTCCATGGTTGTACCATCAACTGTACCATTTATTTGATATGTATTTGGTAAATTTTGTCCCTCCATTTAAAAAAAAATGTATTTACTTGGCTGCCCTGGATCTTAGTTGCAGCATGTGGGATCTAGGTCCCTGACCAGGGATGGAACCTGGGCCCCTTGCATTGGTTGTGGGGAATCTCAGCCACTGGACCAACAGGGAAGTTCTGACTCTCCTTTTTAACTTTATTTTAAAAGATAACTTTGCATTGTTGCCTTTATTCCAATGTTCATTGGAAGGACTGATGCTGTAGCTGAATCTCCATTACTTCGGCCACCTGATATGAAGAGCCGGCTCATTAGAAATGACACTGATGCTGGGAAAGATTGAAGGCAGGAAGAGAAGGGGATGACAGAGGACGAGACGGTTGGATGGCATCGCTGACTTGATGGACATGAGTTTGAGCAAACTCCGGGAGATGGTGAAGGACAGGAAAGCCTGGCGAGCTGCAGTCCATGGGGTCGCAAAGAGTCAGACATGACTGAACGACTAAAGTACAACGATGGATCATTTGCATAAGTACAAAATTAGCATCATCTGTCTACAGAGGATACAATATTTAAATGCACAAAGTAGTCATACATGCACCAGTAGAAACAGTCTCAGGCACCCCCTCTCGAAAAGCATACTGAGAAGAGTGCTGATGACATGGAAACATGTCCCCACAGGGTCTGGAGGTCACCAAACAGCAGGCACAGAAAGGCCTCGTTTTTTGTAAAACAAACTCATGGTTATCTTTGAGTTATGGTATGGTTATAAGTGATTTTTTTAAATTATTATAAGGAAATACAAACATGTACTTACTTTTAAAATTTTTTTTAATTAATTTATTTTAATTGAAAGATTATAACTTTACAATATTGTGATCATTTTTGCCATACATCAACATGAATCGGCCACAGGTATAAGTGATTTTTAAACTGCTTCTCTTGAGACTTTCCTGGCAGTCCAGTGGTGAAAACTCCACACTCCTGATACAGGGGTCACAGGCTTGATCCCTGGAAGGGGGAGATCCTGCATGCCTCAAGGCACAGCCAAATTAAAAAAAAAAAAAAAAAATGCTTCTCTCTATTTTCTAAAATTTCCACCATGAACTGATTAACACTTTTACAATAAAAGATATTTATAAAAATTTCGGTGGTCCTATATTTTTCCTGCAGGGCCCCAGGTGCTTCTTGAGATGTAGACGTGGAAGAACCCAGGCTCAACTGTCATCTGTTACCTTGGGGAAGTGGGCGGGAGGGAGAGGCACAGGAACGGCTTGGTTTTATTGTCTTAAAAGGACAGTGTATTTGTACAGTATTTGTGTAATTACAAGTTAATGAAAAAATATTAACTTCCAAAGCAAAAACCCATTTGGTGCCAATCTTACACCACTGCTGTGCTTCAGGCTTCAATCCTGTTTAACCATCCGGAGGCATGTGGCAAACAGCCTGGCCACGACGCTCACTGGTTCCCCCTGAGACAGACCCGGCTGCAGAGAGAAGCCAGGTGCCATCAAGGGGAAGCTGGGGGGTGGGGAGAGCCCCGAACCAGAGTCAGAACACGCTGTGGCCGGGCTGGGCCCAGGGCTCACACAGCCTCGTCCCTCACGGGTTTTTTTGTTGTGTTTTTTTTCCCCCTCGTCCTTTCTTGTTCATTCTCCTCTCTCCTTTCGGCCACTTGTTCTCCTTCCCGTCTCCCTTCTCTCTGGTTTTTGCTCACAAAGCACAGCTGAGAAAAGGCAGGCTTTCCACGGTCCATAACATTACCGCCCACTTTTTCCTGCTATTTACATCAAAGATCCCAAGCTCACACATTTGAAACTGAATGTCATTTGAAAGATTACCGACTTGAAAAAAAAAAAAAAAGATTAGCAACTGTTCAAAGAAGAAACAAGTCATGGAAAGTCTGACTTTCACTCTGGTTCTGCTTGATCACAAGAAGAAAGTAGAAACTTCAAAGGCATCCAGGGTACCGAGGAAGCCCAGAGCTGCGAAAGGTTATTTGCTTTTTCGTGGCTGATCCACTGGGGTGGGGGAAGACAACTTTTTCCACCCCTGACAGGGAGGGGGTGTTTTTAAAGGCCCACAGCCCCTTTTTTAAGTGGGCCCCCTGCTTCTTCACAATGAGAATCACTGCTTTCATTCTCCATACTTCATTGATTTAAATTTGGTTCACATAAAATTCATGCAAAGCTAATCTCTCACATTTGAGTTTTATTATAATCTCCACAGTAGGGGCAATAGGGAAATAAACATATTTGGGCAAGGGGAGCCCAGGCATGCATACAGGGCCCCCGAGATTAAAAAAAAAAAAAAAAGGGAAAGATTCTTTCTAAAGAACTGAGATGCAAACAAGACACACGAGGTCAGTTCTCAAGAAGGGAAATGCCGGGTGTATGCGGCCAGCTGTGGTAACCAGGACTTGGATGGGCGGGGTCGGGTGGGGGGAGGTGGAGCCTGCAAAAGACCTCAGACTTCAGAGGGCAGGTCTCCCTGCCGGCTCGGGCTCTCCCCCCCAACCTGCCTGAACAGCTGGTGCCTAGAGGCCCGTTAAGCCACAAGCGCACACCTTCTGCCTCCTCCCAAAAACCTCGCACCTGGAGGTAGAGCCTGGCCCGAGGGGCGGTAGGGGCCTCCGGAATGTTTACTGTAATCACGCGTGGGAGCTGGAAACTTCTCTGGCCAGGGCCTGGCTGGGACTGGCACACGCGCAGCTTCTGGGTCAAGCCTGTGGAACCCCTGACTCACAACACCTTTCAGTTTCCCTTTGAGCCCCCAGGGTTTGCATCTTCTGTCACCAAAAGGTGACGCAGCAGCAGGGCCTGTTACAGGCTGCTTCCTTAGCACACAGGCTGAGAAGGGGCCTGCTGGGGTAGGAAGTACCCCGGAGAAGAGGTGGGGACCTGGGCGTCACTCACAACAGGGGTCCCCGACCTCTGCGATCTAATGCCTGATGACCTGAGGTGGAGCTGATGTAATCATCATAGAGATAAAGGGCACAATAAACACAATGCGCTTGAATCTTCCCTAGACCATCCCCTACCCCCTGGTCCGTGGAAAAACTGTGTTCCACAAACCCGGTTCCTGGAGCCAAAAACGGTTGGGGAACCACTGACTTAGAAGACTGGGGTCAGTCCTGCTTCCTAACGCCACTGTTACAGAGGACAGAGTGAAACCACCATGGTCCCGCAGGGCCGAGGAGACCTGTCTGACTGTCCAAGGGCACATACATACACCCCCCTCACCCTCGCCAGCAGGTCGTGAGGTCAAGGGACCCTCTCTACCCACTGGGCCCTCAGCCGCATCCCATGGCCACCCTGGTTCACGCCATTGTCCTCTCGTTCCAGGTCCAGTGAGAGGGACATTCCACCAGTTGCCCGCCTGTGTCCTTGCTTCCCCAGCATCGCCCGTGACCGTGGCCGTGGCAGGAACTTTCTGGAGCACACATCCAAGTGTGTCACACCTGCGGTCAAAGCACGGCCCTTCTTCTGACGGGCTCCCCCTCAACCCTGCCAGACCTCCCCGCCGTGCCCTCTGCTCAGTCCTGTGCACGCCCTGCCCTTCTCCACCCATTTGTGCCCTCTGCCGGGTGGACTTCCACGCTACCCTGAAGGCCTGACTGATGCTCACAGCTTCAGAAATGAGTTTGTTCCGAGACACACATATGTGGGGGCTCCTTATAGCCAGGAAGCGCAGACGTAGGAAGCGGATCCCTCACCGCCTCCTTCGACCAAGGCGAGCAGAGCAGAGGGAGGCGAGCCAGTCTGGGCAGAATCACCCAGGCGTCCGTCAGGGCGTCGGGAGCCTGCTGTTTATTTGGCTGAGCACCACAGGCTATGTCGGCTGCTCTTTAGGAGGTGGCAATGGACAGAGAAGCCTGGCGAGCTACAGTCCACGGGGTCACAGAAGGTCGGACATGACTGAAGTGACTTAGCACGCGATGCACTCGAATTACTCAAATATACGTTTTGGAGACATGGACGCACATTGGCTAAGGAATAGCGGCTTCTTTCCCCAGAGGTCCTGGCTTTAGGGCCTAGGCTCTGGGTGAGGGATGACAAGATAACCACGATTCCCAGGTCAGGCTGCCCACTCTCTCCCCTCGACAAGCAGGTCTAGCTGAGCTCACGGAAAGGTCGCTCTCGGCGTGGCCCCCATGGCGCCACAGGGTTGGCGGCGTGGGGACTCTGGAGACTGAGGATCCCCGGATAGGTCCTGCAGGAAGCTCCAGGCAAGGACATCCGTGTCCTGGCTCCTCACGAACCTCTGCACTCTGCGGAGGCTGCCTGCCTGCCGTGAGGGCGGTGGTCATAACAATAGGGCAGTCATGACAGTTGACATGCACTAAGCACCATATTACAGGCCAGGCACTTGCTGGATAATTAAGTAATTTAATTCTCACAACAACCCTATTTTCCAGATGAGGAAGCTGAGGTCCTGAGAGTTTAAGGAAACTGTCCAAGGTCTTATAGCTAATAGGGAACAGACTCTGGGCTCAAGCCCTGAAGATTCTGAAACTGCTTCTTCTCTTTAGAAGGGAAGAGAAAGAAAGAAAGAAAGAAAATCAAAAGTTCTGGGGGATGAGAACTGGAATTAATTACGTTCAAATCTGTATTTGCAAATCCACTTTCAAGAAAATGCTGAGAGTGCAGTGCCTGCGAGCAGGGAATGGATTCAGCTTGTTTTTACTGAGCTTCCCTTTAATCACACAGATAGGGCTCCTGCACACCTGGCCCCAGCAGACCCTGCGGTGGGTGCCGGCTGGCTCCTGGGGAAGTGTCCCCTCCAAGCTAACTTCTGGCAGCCGGGGGTGACATTCCTCAGAACTTCCTGCCGGGGTTTGAGGCACCCCTGCTCAGAACATGCCTTCCCTGCAGAAAGCAGTGGGTGCTTTAGAAGGAAAAGCTCTGGGCATGCCTGGGCTGCAGCGTTGTTACCAGAAGCCTAGCAGGTCATCCTGTGGCCTTAATCGTAAAATGCTGGTTCGTGTTCCTTAGAAACCTGCTGTGTTTCAGGAACGGTGCTCAGGGCCTTCCCAATGATTCTCCTCCTTTTCCAGACGAAGGGAACTCAATGCTCCTGTTCAGTGTCTTTGTAGTCACCTAGCTGAGCAGTGGGGCAGGCTGGAGGGATGGGGGTTGGCATTTTGGGCACACCGCCCCCCTTCTACGCCTCCCTGCTGCTGGGCCAGGAGCCCTCCCTCCTCGGCGCCTGTACCTCCTGACTGCCCTGCAGAGGTGGCGGGGGGACGATGACTCTTAGCCCTAGCATTGGGGCTGGGGTGAGAGCTGTGTGTGTGTGGGGGGGTGGAGGGCGTTCCCAGGGCACACAGTTCTGTCGCCTCAAGTGCCAGGGCTGGAATTCCAGCCTCCAAAGGCGGGCTCTCACCTCTCAGCCCTGCTCTCTCACGCCTACAAAGCCGGCCTTCTTCATGGAGAGGCTGACACTGAACAGGCAGTGAGTTTTTTACTGAAAGCCACACACAACTTCCCTTTCACCCTTCGGAATAAGTGATATCTTTCTCTACACCAGTTACCAATCACCTCGGTCTTTTAATAGAAGCAGCTTGTCGTGTGAGTTGGGGCAGATATAATATAAACATAGGAGGGGAACCTGTTTTGCTCAGGACTTTACTGAGAAAGGTTGGTGGTTTTTAAAAACAAAGTCCGTGGGTGCCTCTGATGATGAGGGGCTACCGGAGTGGGCCAGGGTGTGCAGGAGGCTGGGCAGTCACAGAAGAGATGGTGAATAAAACAGCCCACTGAGGGGACACAGAGGCTCCGCGGCACTGTTTGAAATGCTCTCAGACATCACCCGGCCTTCCCAGGTGGCGCCAGTGCTAAAGAACCTGCCTGCCAATGCAGGAGGTGGAAGAGACATGGGTTCGATCCCTGGGTTGGGAAGATCCCCTGGAGGAGGGCATGGCAACCCCCTCCAGTATTCTTGCTGGAAAATCCCATGCACAGAGGAGCCTGGCAGGCTACAGTCCATGGGGTCGCAGAGTCGAACACGACGGAAGTGACTTAGCACACGGGCACACAGACATCACCCTCTGCTCCCTGAGAACATATGTCATGTGAGAACTTCAGTTCGAGTCCCCCATGGTCCCTTTCCTGACCAGCCCCTAAGGGTCATTTAGGGAATCCACAAACAGGGAAAAGGTGAAACACTTTGAAGGTTCTCCTTCAAGCCATGTGAATGTCGATGGGGCGCCCGTGGGACTGACGAGGTTCTAGTTCAATGAGGCAGGTCCTCTTCCACGGTTTTTCTCAGGAACCAGAATTCACGCAGGGGACGCACGTTTTTATGAGATGGAGGTTTGGCAGCGAATCAGATAACCAAGCAAGCATATTTCTGGGACTATTTTAAAACAAACAACTGTCAAGCAGAGGGTTGGGAATGTCTAAACAGATACTCTGAGTGTGAAGGATGCTGGAGGTTTGAGTGGACACAGCTGCGCACCCCGAGCGCACATGGAGGAGACCGCCTTCCAAGCGCCGGAAGTCTCTTCGATGAGCGAAGATGGGGATGGGGAAAACGGAGCAGAGCACGGGGTCGGCTGCTCTGGGGGTGGCAGGGGGCACCGTGGGGGTCAGGGTGGGCTGAATCCAAGCCGGGAGCCGAGCCCTGGCTCCTTGGTGAGCCGCCCTGCTGTGCTCACCGCCGAGGTGGCTGAGTTTCGGCAGGCTCTCTGCCTCTCTAACCAGGCTGACGGTGGTCAGCCAATGGCTGTGCCCTTGCCCACCACACTGGCACAAGCGCAGAAGGCTGATGGTGGTCCTTGAGGGAGAGGGGCGAGGAACTGTGCGCCCCCTACACTGTTGGCAAGAGGCCCGATGGGTACAGCTGCTTCCGAGGAGGGCAACTTAACAGATGCCACTGTACAGAGCGAGGTACTAACTCTCCTGCAGGGATTTCACAGTAAGGACTTCCTCCCAGCACAGAGCAGGAAAGCCCCAGTTTTAATTGCAAAAACCAAGCTGTGGGCCGAGATGTGCACGATTCCGTTTGTGTAAAAGCTAAAGGGATGGTCATGCATTCAACAAATAGTTATCACATGCCTACTAAGTGCCAAGCCCCATGCCAGGGCTGGGGTGTCGATGATGAACAAGACAAAGTTGGTGCCTACGAGTATGAACTTACATGTGCGTCAGTGCAGAGGAAGGGGTTTGGGAGGAGACATGCCCCGACCAAGTTGCGAGTTATTGCTGGAGAGGCTGACGGCTCAGGGAGGGGCCACAGGACAGGGGGTGGGGGTAAGGTTGGGTATAAAAGGATGCTTTCACTTTTCATTCTATACACTGTATTGTCTGAGCTCTCTCTTTTTTTTTTTTTTTTAACAACATGAATACATTTCTGTATTATTTGCTGAGTTATTTTCTTTTTCTTAATTTGGCTGTACTGGGTCTTAGTTGCAGCACATGGGATCTTTATTCACAGCATGTGGGATCTAGTTCCCTGATCAGGGATCGAACTCAGGCCCCCTGCACTGGGAGCTCAGAGTCTTAGTCACTGGACCACCAGGTGGTTTAGTCGCTCAGTTTAGTCACTCATGGACTGTAGCCCGCCAGGCTCCTCTGTCCATGGGATTTCCCAGGCAACAATACTAGAGTGGGTTGCCATTTCCTTCTCCAGGGGATCTTCCTGATCCAGGTATTGAACCCATGTTTCCTGCATTGGCAGGCAGATTCTTTACTGTCTGAAGCACCAGGGAAGTTCCTATTTGGTCATGACCCTTAAACAGTCAAAAAAAAAAAAAAAAAAAAAAACCCCAAAAAACAAAAAAACCCCAAAAAGGCCATGGAATTACAGACTCAACAATAGGACCCCAGCCGGACTGTTGGCAGGACAGGTAGGTGAACAGAGGTGGTGTTAAATATGAGCTCATTTTCCAACCAGGACCAAGGCTGTGATTTTGCATCATTTCCAGGCCCTCTGGAAAGAACAGGTGCACAGAGCACTGACTCTAGCAGCCCCTCTGTCTCCTTTGGAGAAGGTCTTGACCGTGGCCAGGGTCACGGGCACACCCTCAAGCCTGAGGCTGTGCATCAGAGAACAAGCCCCCAAGAGCACTGGGCCTCTTCAGCCTGCGCAGCTAGGGTCACTGCGGACCCTCTCTCAGCAGCTCTCACTGCATGTAGGAAAACACCCCTGAGATTTTTCTAGGACCCCATCGAGGGCCCCACCCACTTCTAGCTGAGACTGGTACATGGAGGAGAGCCCATGAGCATTAGCAGAAGTCCCTGAACAGGAGACATTCTACCCTTCTGGCTAAGGTCTGCCTGACTCTGCTTCAGCTGTGAAGAAGCAAGAGGTCTTGGGGGTCAGGCAGCCGGGGCCCCCAGGCTGGGCCTGCTACATCTTAGCAGGGCAACCTTGGGCCAGTCACAGGACTTCTGGGAGCCGCAGGCCTCAAAGATGTAAAATGAAGATGCTACCTCTTTGAAAGAGAAAAGATTCCACAAGAATCTCCCCTGCCCCCATCCCCAAGGTCTGTCTAGTCAAAGTTATGGTTTTTCCAGTAGTCATGTATGGATATGAGAGTTGGACTATAAAGAAAGCTGAGCACTGAAGAATTGATGCTTTTGAACTGTAGTGTTGGAGAAGACTCTTGAGAGTCTCTTGGACAGCAAGGAGATCCAACCAGTCTATCCTAAAGAAAATCAGTCCTGAATATTCATTGGAAGGACTGATGCTAAAACTGAAACCCCAATACTTTGGCAACCTAATGCAAAGAACTGACTCATTAGAAAAGACCCTAATGCTGGGAAAGATTGAGGGCAGGAGGAGAAGGGGACCACAGAGGATGAGATGGTTGGATGGCATCACCAACTCAATGGACAAGTTGAGTAAGTTCTGGGAGTTGGTGATGGACAGGGAAGCCTAGCGTGCTGTAGACCATGGGGTCACAAAGAATCGGACACGACTGAGCAACTTTGGAAGAGGTAAGATTCCACAAGAATTTCCCCCACCCCCACCCCCAGTCCCCCCGCCCCCTCGTGAGCCGTGTAAGGGAACCTCCAATGCCCTGAGGAACTTGGTAACAAATGCAAATTCCTCACTAGTTTATCAGCATTTTAAATATATATCCCTGGTGACTATGACACCTAATTTGTTTGTATATATTCCCTGCCTCCCTGGAAGAAGTGTTGAGACAGGAATAGAACTTTCTTCCCTGGGGCTGAAAGAAATCTGGGATTGAATCCCACTGTATTACTCAAATCCAGCCTTCTAAAAACCAATGCTCTACCAAACAGAATCTGTCCAAAATGAACATCTATTGGTGGCTATAAAAAAAAAAAAAGTAGCTCAAGTTCATTCCGTGAATTAAAAATGACGCTGTGCTCATTCGCTCAGTCATGTCCAACTCTTTGTGGCCCCATGGACCGTAGCCTGCCAGGCTCCTCCGTCCATGGAATTTTCCAGACAAGAATGCTGGCGTGGGTGGCCATTTCCTTCTCCAGGGGATGTTCCTGACCCAGGGATCGAATCCACATCTCTTGTGTCTCCTGCATTGCAGGCGGATTCTTAAAAACGCCAGTACTGAATATTAAATGTGGTTCACAGCTGCCTCACCACCCCACCGCCAAGCCCGAAGGAGGGAGCGCTACTTCCTGGACACGGTGAGAGCCCGACAGGAGAAGGCGGGGTCCTGCAGGTGACTAAAAGTTCACCTCACCTGCAGGCCTCGGGGGATGTGAGAGGGTTTTAGAAGGCACATGTGCGAATGGTTCCTTTTATTTTAGTCACTTTCTTATTCTATTTCAGTCATTTTATATAGCATCTCATGGAAAAATATGAATCAACTTTTTGGCCAACCCAATATATTTACCTTCATGTGTAGTGAAAAAAAAAAAACACTGAGTTGTGGATCCCAAGATTTCTGGTAAAAGCTAGGGTTTGTTTAACCTATTCCACCTGGCCCTGAGATGGAGTTACTGTGAACAGATTCAAAGGAAAATGTTAAATGGACAATAATACATTTGGTTCTCTGATGTGGCAAACTCCTCCAAGGTGGTACCCGAATACTTCCCATGTGGGGAGGACTGGTAGCTGGATGCCTGGGCTGAGAGGAGGTGGATAGGAATTGAATGGATGAGACAGCACAGCACTGATTTAAAAGACGACAGGAGGCTCTGTAAAGGTAAGAACCGGGGCCGTGTCCCGGCACTCAGGCCGTCTCTGGGGCCCTGATGTAAAGTGACGCGGTAACGGCCACTGTCTGAGGGCTACACGTCTTGGCGAAGTCTTAGCAGGGAAATTAGTTACTGCTGAGTCCCCATCCCAGGTATTCATACAGCAAAGCACGTGAAAACGACATGGATTCTTTTGCCGAATCCTCAAAGAACCTCTCAGAAGGGGTAAATGGTTACTGTTCCCATATTATGGGGGAGATGAAGTTACTTGCCCAGGGGATAGAGACAGCAAGTGGGGACCTGAGCTAAGGGGACTGACCCAGCCTGGGCTCCTAACCACTGCATCCACGGCCCCTACCTGTCAGGCCAGGGTGTGAGCCCAGGGACCCCCACCTGAGCCTTATTCTTGGCTTCAGTGCTTGTGTATACATGCCAGAAACCAAAGCAGCCTCCTAGACCAAAACAAGCACACAGTCGGGAAGATCCCCTGAAAACGGCAACCCACTGCAGTATTCTTGCCTGGGAAACTCCATGGACAGAGGAGACTGACAGGCTACAGCCCACAGGGTCACAAAGAGTGGGACACAACAACAACAACCAAAGCACCTAACAACAACAACGGCAATACAGTAACAGTGCACTTTCAACAAACGGTGGCTTTGTGCTCGACACACGCTACCTCGGTTCATCCTCATGACATCCTGGTTGAGCAGCCAGGACTCATCACTCTCCCGCAGAGGGCCCGAGAGGTGGCGT
Organism: Odocoileus virginianus; assembly: GCF_023699985.2. Lineage (NCBI taxonomy): Eukaryota > Metazoa > Chordata > Mammalia > Artiodactyla > Cervidae > Odocoileus > Odocoileus virginianus. Next base: position 9,411,323 of record NC_069706.1, on the reverse strand, counting down.
CACTACCCACGGCACACAGCCACCGAGTGACAGAGCTGGGAGTGGGACCCAGGAGCTAGCCAGGCACCAGAGCTCACGTCCACACCCACTTCCAGCCCCGTTTCCCTCCCAGGCGTCAGCCTCGCCACTCCTGTCATTATCTCGCTCCGTCCACACATGCTGAGGCCCCTGCAGGGGGCACCGGCCGAGGCGGTCAGGCAGTGTCTGTGCTCTGCCAGCCTCCCTCTTCTCTGGCGGTGGTGCTGGGGGAGCCCTGGGGCAGTTCTGGAGCTTCCTCTGATGCCAGATGATCAGTCAGCAACGGTGATGGTCTAGGGACATGATCATTAGCAAATGAACCACACTTTCCCAGTGGGCCTGCCTCCTCTCACCCCGGCCCAGAGTCTGCCAACTAACATCTTGAAACCACCCAAGGCCTTGATTGAGGTTTTCCCTTTCCCTGTTGGCTTCGGTCTTTGCTTCTCCCTCGGTGTCAGTCTCTCAGATTTCTTCCTGGCTGAGTGGCGGAGGGGGGGGTGGGGGGTGGGGGGTGGGGGGGGTCTGAGTGCTCCTGGTCTCCCACACCCCAGAAGCCAGTTGTGGAACTGAGGTTCCCAGGGGTTAGGCAGAGGGTGTGCATTCACCAGCATGGTGCAGACACTTGCTGCACCAGTCGCCCCTGCCCCGTCTCCCCGCCCTCCGACAGCTGTGTGAGGCCGCGGGGACAGTGAGCGGAAAGCTCACCCTTCTGGCTGAAGCAGCTCGCTCTCTTATCCTCGCCCTTTCCCTGTGAGGAGGGGGTGGGTGCCAGGTGGTACAGCCACAGAGCCGTGAAGCCTCTGTCATCCCAGTCTCCGAGGGATGTGAGAAGCAGGGCTCCTCGCTGACCCATGTGGACGGGGAGTGCAAGCAGGAAACAAACCTTCACTGTGTCCAGGCGTGGAGAAGCATCATTCCCGAGGCACAGCCCAGCCCGGTTCAGAGGGAGCAGCGCACAGTACCTGGGACCAGAGCCCCAGAGACTGTGAGATGAAGCCCCTTATGAGTTAATGGCTATTCTTGGGTCCAGCAATCCAGGACCGCAACGGGGTAGGGACCACCAAGGGCTTGTAACACACAGGTGCTGTGCTAAGTGGTTGCTGTTGCTGTTTTAATTAACTAATTAATTTTTGGCTGCACTGGGTCTTCATTGCTGCGTACAGTCTTGCCCTAGTTGTGGCAGCAAGCGGGGTGAGGCTACTGTCTCCTCGTGGTGCGCTGGCTTTGCTTGTGGCAGAGGACTGGCTCCAGGGCACATGGGCGTAGTCACTCTGCGGCGAGTGGGACCTTCCCGCCCCAGGGACCGAGCCCATGTCCCCTATATTGGATGGGAGGATGATTCCTAGCCACTGGGACACCAGGGAAGTCCGCGAAGTGGTTTTAAATGCATTTTCTCACCAAATCTTCTCTGCAGCCATGTATTATGTGGTTGGCCCTACTTATCCTCATTTTGCAGACGGAAAAACAGGCACTTGTAAAGATGAAGAGGGCAACCCAGGCCTCGTGGTGAGCAAAGGGCTGGGACTTGGTCATGGGTGAGGCTGTGATGGTCCGTCTCCGCCTCCTGGCAACTCCCTTCTCGGGGGACTCAATCTGAGGCGAGTGATCTCTGTTCTTCAGTGAGTCGCCAGGCCGTTTGTTTTTTATAAGCCACAGATGTGCCCTCTGACCATCCAATTAAGGCTTGCGGCATGAAATGGGTGTCATGTTCCTCCAACGGCCAGGCTGAAAGCTGCTTCTCAAGATCGCGCCAGGGACAAGGATGTGGGCTTCTCCGCTCATCTGTGAACTAGCCCAGGGCTCCGTCCCAGTCGAGGACAGGTGTAGCAGAGGTGCTTTTCGACCCCTCCGACGCCGATGACGAGACTCCCAAGAAGAAGGCTCCCTTCCCCCACCTGAAAAGGCACCCATTTGCTGGCTCTCGGCAGAACTCCTGATTTATACCTGGGGCCAAGAGGGGCCTCGCCAAAGCAGGGCCCGCAACGGCTGTGAGTTATTCCAGTCGACGCGCAGCCATCTGGCCACGGGCCCTCTCTGCCTCTGGAATTGATGGCACGGTGTTAATTCTCCTTGAGGTGATGGCTGCCCGAGCCTAGGCCGCTTCTCTCTGAGCAGCGTCTTCCAGGGGAACTGCATGAAGGCGGGTGTTTCCAGGGACTGGAAGGAGCACCAGGTAGAGTGCAGTGTGATTTACTCCCTGCTTGGACGCAGCAATTGACCTGTCAAGTTTCAGTTTGCTTCCCTCCACAAGGAGATGATGAGATGACTCACAGCTGGGCACGTTCAGAAGACGAACACCAGGCTGTCGAATCCAATCCTGATTTCATCCCAGCTTCCCAGTGAGAGAAGAGACCGGCTCAAAGCGAGGGAGAATGTCAGATGCTATCAGAACCGAGTTGCTCAGTCGCTCAGTTGTGTCTGACTCTTTGCGGTCCCCTGGACTATAGCCCACCAAGCTCCTCTGGCCATGGAACTTTCCAGGCAACAATACTGGAGAGGGTTGCCATTTCCTACTCCAGGGGATCTTCCCAAACCAGGAATCAAACCCAAGTCTCTTGAATTGGCAGGCGGATTCTTTACCACTGAGGCACCAGGGAAGCCCAGAGTCAGAACCAAAAGGTCCCCCTCATAAGCCCCTGGGCCCTGAAATCACCATCTGTTTTTTTAAAGTCAGTGTCCTCATTTGTGGGTTGGATCCTACGTCACTCTCTCATTTCCCTTCGTTCACTTGTGGCAAAACTTCACAAGGACCCACTAGGCTGGCAGCCCCGGGATTCAACTGTGAACGAAGAGCTGGGGTTTCTCCCTCAAGCAGCTTGGTGCCCACATGAACTGGAATAATAGCTCAAAAATAGAAAACTACATACAGTGACCAATGCTCAAGAGAGATTTGGTGGCCAGAAAAGGTTTTGCTGGGAAGGGCGCTGTCTGCAGAGATCTGAAGGATGTCAGGGAGTGAGCCAAGTGAAGGGGAAAGAGCGCCCCAGGCAGAGGGCCCGGCCTGTGTGATGACCAGAAGCAAGGTCAGGGAAGCCAAGGAGGGCTGCATGGCCGGGACCCAGGTGGGAACAGCAGCTGAGGCCCGACTGCAGACCTGGCGGGCTCAGGCTTTGACTCTGCTGGTGAACAGCAAGAGCAGTAAGACAGAGTTGAGCTTAGACATCTGCTGACAAGAGGCCAGGGGCCGTGTTCCCTGTACCCCTTCCATGACCACACCAAAAGCCCGCGGCCGGTCTCCATCCTGGGAGTCAACATAGGCAAAGGCAGCTCAGGGCCACCTGGTCCCCTCCCCGGGCAAGCTCCGAGACAGGCTCCCCTCAGTCAGCGCTCCCAGCCGATGGGCAGCGAGGAGGCTGGTGGATCCCCCAGGTCAGGAGAGAGAGCTGGGGCTCAGGACTAGGGCCTGGGGTTTATTCTGGTCTCTGAACTCCACCTTCGACCAAAACCAGGACTGGGAAAGCAGAGACGTGATCACCCGTGCTGAGGAAGAATAAGGCTTCAGGGCTGAAGAGTTGGGCGACACAGGATGGGAGTGGAGGTGGTGGGCTTGGTGGGTGGGAGCCTGGGCACTGGAGGAGAACGGGCCTGGAGTCAGAAGCCGGCTGAGCCCCTCTGGTGGAGGGGGGTGGTGCGGGGGGCAGGCGGCAGGCATCTTCCGTAAGTCCTCAGTGCCTGGCGTCCGTTGAGCTGCTGACAAGGGGTGACTCCTGCCCAGACTCGCTCAGCGGCTTGTCTCAGAGCCCTTGACCAGGCTCTCCAGGGGTTGCTGCTGGTGCAGGGGGCGGGGCTGGGAGAGTAAGCTGGAGGACTTGCTGGAGGAGGAGGTGCAATGAGACCCCGACAGGGAGCTCCCCCACTCTCACCATCCCCCCCGGAAAGTGGGGGGCAGGGAAAGCATCTATCTGCAGCTGGCTGTCCTCCTCCCAAAATTTTTGGAGCAAAATATAATCTCACATCCCCACACAACCAAACAGCAAAACCAGAATACAGATCCAGCAGATTTGGAAATTTTAAAACTTTATATCCTGGGTGGGAGGGATACCAGCTGCAAGTGAGTCTGGCCGTAGGAAGAAAATGTATCTTACTTTTCAAGAGAAGGCAGAAGGTTGTAGAAAGGCACTGCAGAAGTAGGGCCTGCCTGTCTGTATTCTGGGCTGGGCCTAGTTGGCACACAGTAGGGCCTCAGTAAATGGCCGCTGAACTGAAGCAGAGTCCCGTTGGCCATCTGGACACGACTCATTCTCAACACACCTGTAAACCCGTCAGGACTGAAGCCTTGTTAAGTCTCACATTTAATTCCTGACTTTCACCCAAATGAGTTCCTGTCTTGGTATCACCCGGTATCATCTAGGGAGTGGAGTGGGGGCTGTCACTTGTTTTCAAGAGAAACACTGTCCTCCCGGCAGGAAGAAGTGAAAGCTGGACATGGGCCTAGCAGGAGGGCAGCCCGGGGGTGCTGGGGGGGATATGGGGCCACCTGTGAGCCCAGGTTCCTGAGGGAAGAGTGACTCAGTGGGTTTGGAGTCTATAAAACAAGTCACCATGCTTTCTGGTACGTACATACACAGAGGTGCTCGAATGCACACATGTGCACAAACACACATCCTTGTGCAACACAAACACAGTATCTGAAGTTGCGTGCGTGTGTGCTAAGTCACTTCAGTTCTGTCTGAGTCTGTGACCCTATGGACTGTAGCCTGCCCACAAGGCTCCACACTCCATGGGATTCTCCAGGAAAGAACACTGGAGTGGGTTGCCATGCCCTCCTCCAGGGGATCTCCCCAATTCAGGAATGGAACCCGTGTTTCTTATGTCTCCTGCACTGGCCGATTCTTACTAATGCCACCTGGGAAGCCTGGCCTCTGAGGTTATGGTGGGTTCTTTTTTTTAAAACAGGAGTTAAAAACATGAGTTAAAACATGAGTTAAAGACATGGAAGCAACCTAGATGTCCATCAGCAGACAAATGGAGAAGAAAGCTGTGGTACATATACACAATGGAATATTACTCAGCCATTAAAAAGAATACATTTGAATCAGTTCTAATGAGGTAGATGAAACTGGAGCCTATTATACAAAGTGAAGTAAGCCAGAAAGAAAAACACAAATACAGTATACTAACACAAAAATATGAAATTTAGAAAGATGGTAACAATAGCCCTGTATGTGAGATAGCAAGAGAGACACAGATGTATAGAACAGTCTTTTGGACTCTGTGGGAGAGGGCGAGGGTGGGATGATATGGGAGAATGGCATTGGAACATGTGAATTATCATATGTGAAACGAATCGCCAGTCCAGGTTCAATGCATGATACAGGATGCTCAGGGCTGGTGCACTGGGATGACCCAGAGGGATGGGATGAGGAGGGAGGTGGGAGGGGGGTTCAAGATGGGGAACACATGTATACCCATGGCAGATTCATGTCAATGTATGGCAAAACCAATACAATATTGTAAAGTAAAAAATAAATAAATAAATAAAACTGAAAAAAAAAAAAAAAAAGAGAGAGAATTATCAAAACCAAGGGAGGTATCTGCAGAATTTTTGCAGAACCTCAATTCTCATACATACACTTAAGGCCTAAATCAGAATGTTTTTCCATCATGGTCAACAATGTTCTCATTTCTTGAGGGGAAAAATAAAACCAAGAACACATTTATTTCATTTTTATATTCAGCCACTTTAGTCAAGAACTAACATTCTACCACAGACCATTTAATGACTGGAACCCTCTAATCCTTTCCTGGAGAAAAGTCCTTCTCAAAACCAAATGGGGGCTTTTGATTAAAATTCCTCCTGGCCAAAACGGGCTGGAGAAAACCCGCACTTTCAGTGGGGCTGTCCTAAAGAAATGATGTGTGAGAAGCCGCGAGGACCCTGTGGCCTGAGGATCCGAGGGAGTGGTGCCCAGTGTGTGTGCACGTGCGTGCGTGAGGTGGTCCAGGACTGAGGGGTCAGATGGCCACAGAGGGTGACACTGGAGCCTTTTAGGTCAAAAAGGAGAGTCTGGGGGACAAGGGAGTCTGAGCTGCCTGGGAGAACACCCACCATTGGAAGAGCCTCAGCAGCAAGAACCTCGAGGAAGCATGGAGAAGACTGGCAGAAAAGGCAGGAAGTGGGCGGGTACCGGAACCCCGGGGAGGCGACCTGGGGGACATCCGGGGACAGAGACCCTGGGGACGGTGGCAGGAAGCAGGGAGGTGTAGAGAGAGGGGCTTTCACCTGTCCCACCAGAGCGGGGCCCTGCTGGCATGCCTCAGGCCTGCCTGGGGCTGAAGGGTCAGGGAGGCGGGGTCCAGTCACGTGACCCAGGAGCACCTCAGGGTAGCTGTCCTGAGCCGGGGCAGGGTGTCACATGGGGCCCCGTCTGCTGCCAATCTCCACATCCCAGCCGTGGTAAGGAGAATAAAGGCCTCCAGAGACGTGCATGCTTTGAGTCCCTGGAACCTGTGAAGGCTTCTTACCAAAGGGATGACCCAGATGTAATTAAATTACAGAATCTGAGATGGGGAGATGATCTGGGTGAGCCCCGTCTAATCAGAAGAGGCCCTTTAAAGTCCTGGAGGGAGGCAGACAGGGAGGTGAGAGGAATGTGATACTAGAAGGCTTCAACCCACCACATCTGGGCTGAGGATGGAGGACGGGGGCCAGGAGCCAAGAGTGCAGGCTGGAAAAAGACAAGGGAAGGACTCTGCCCTGGAGCATCCAGAAAGGAAAGCAGGCCAGTGATTTTAGCCCAGGGAGACATCTGACCTATAGATTGGTGAGATAATAAATGTCTGTGTCATTTCAAGTCACTAAGTTTGTAGTCCCTGGGCTATAGCAGCCACAGGAAACACACATATCACCCCACGTTCTAGACACAGGGTATGACCAGGTTGCCACACCACCCACACGTCTCCACTTAGGATACCCCCGCCTGGAACATTCTCACCCAGCTTGGCTGCCTGCTGGACGCCCACTCAGAACTCCACTCAGCTCAACGGCTGGGGCTCTCAGAAGCAAGGCCTGTCCCTGTTCACCCCCACAAAGAGCCAAGGCCTAACGATTGTTCTCTCCGCTGCCACCTGCAGTTTGCATCGCAGCACCCATGTCCATCTGCTGCTGTAACTCCTCCCAGGATGTCACCGGCTGCTTGGAGGGACGGCTGTGTTGGATTCTTCCTCACGTTTCTACACCCAGGCAGGGTCTACCACTCTATAAATGATGGACGCGATTGTTGGTAAGTGAATGGAGGAGGGCTCGTTGCCTGAAGGCAAGGGCACACATTCTGGGGTCTGAATCCTGTGTGTATCCTGGCTCCCCCACTTCCTGGCAGAGTGAGACCCTGGGCAAGTTATTCTACCTTCTGTGCATGGGCTTCTTTGTCCATAAGATGGAGATAATAACAAGACCTACGTGGCCAGGCTGCGAGGGTTACTTTAGTTAACCCGTTTCAAATACATCACCTGGCTCCAGGAAAAGGACCAACAGGTGGTGCTTATTATCATTCCTGTGGGATCCAGGAAGGGAAAGGCAGAAGCCAGGGGCCAGGGAGTGGCATCAAGGCTGACGAAATCTAGTCTAGAACCTTCCTGAGACACTGCCTGGCACTCACGCCTCCACATCCAGCCTCCTCCATGTGAGTCTGCTGCCAGGGCTCACTGGGCTGAAGGCGGCGGAGGGAAGAGGGCCTGGCGTGGAACGGAGAAAGCTGTAGACTATTGTCAGTTTCGCTGCTCTGGAGAATGTAACCCACCACCAGGAGGGAGGCGCATTTTTACGAGGCACCAGTTACAGGCTAAAGGTTAACTGGAGTTATTTAAATGACATGCCTATTTCCTGGCTTTACACAGTTCTGGAAAACCCCAACTGCACTCAGAAAAAAACGGAGAGCATGCTATAAAATTCAAAGGCCTGGGTATGGGTGATGAAACAGATGAATGCAAAAGATAATCTGGACGTGCCAAGTTGAAAACTAGGAAGCTGCGTGGGGGCTTTTCTGTATGAGGATTTGGCAGGGAGAGGAAAGGTCTACTTCACCTTGACCTTGGTATTAGAAAAAAACCCCCAAAACAAAAATAAAACTGGTGGCCCTGAGCAGACCAAGGGAGGAAGGAAGGGAAGATGGGATGAGAACGTCTAGCTCTCAGTTATAAGCAAGATGGTTTAAATGTGGGGAGACCTAGAAAAGCAACTCAGCCCATGGGCTCCTGAGCCTCCCGGTCTGGCTGTCTGCTCCCGAGGCATTTTTACGACTGTGCCTGAAGCTGAGCAGGCGGCGAGGGTACAGCCTGCCCAGCCTGCCCAGCCTGCAGGCACCGGGTAGAGTGGCAGGGCTGGGCTGGTGTGGTGGTCAGGGAGGCCCAGCTGCTCACCAGGTGCTTCCTCTCTCCAACAAGGTGCCCCAGGCTGGAGAGGAGAAGTGATCCGGCTGTCTTCATCTAAGGCAGAAGCACACCGCCTGCATGGTTAACTTGCAAAAAACTCAACTGCACTCAGGAAGGGAGTAGGGAGAGAAATGTTTAGATGCCATGACTGCCACCGGAGGGAGGGAGGTGGCAGGTGGGAATTGGTGCCTCCCTCGAGGGCCCTCAGGCTCTCCTGCCTCTGCCCGGAGGGCCCTATCCTGTAGTTGCTCCCAGGTAAAGACATTTCTCCTCTTTCTCCTCCGGTGCTCAATTTCAGGTCAATTTCAGCCCTGGAGTGAAGACCTGCTGAGTTGGCTCACTGAGAGAGGCGACTCTCCTACGTGGAGCCTTCCCAAGGGGTTTGTGAGGGTGACTTGCATGGCGCAAAGCCTCCACCTGAGAAGTGGACTGCAGAGCCTAGAGAGAGACACGGCCGCCGCACCAGGCCACAAAGCCAGCCTCCCTGGTGACGTCCGGTTGACGAGGAGGTGGGCAGGAAGAGTTCTGAGAGGGAACCAGGATTCATGGAGAGCAGCAGAGCAGAAACTAAGCATGGAGTTCCAGAAACTTCCTCATTCTGTCCGACCCATGGGTTTGCAGCACTGGCTGCACAATGGAATCCTCCAGGGAGTGCTGACAACCAGAGGGGCTGGGGCCCATCCCCTGAACAAGTGAATCAGAGCCTTCTGGAGTGGCACCTGGGCACAGAGCGCTTTTGAAACCCCTGAAGTGATGAGGCGGTGGCAGAGGATAAGATGCTTGGATGGCATCACTGATTCAATGGACATGAACTTGGGCAAATTCTGGGAAATTGTAAGGGACAGGGAGGTCTGACATGCTGCAGTCCATGGGGTTGCAAAGAGTCAGACGTGACTCAGCAACTGAACGACAACAAAATGGTGATTCTAAGGCACAGGGCGGGTTCAGACACTGGGAGTTTTGGGCCAGAGACCATCAGCCCCACCCCCACCCCGTCCTGCAGCCCCCACCCCGTCCTGCGGCGTGAGCAGGTCCGCGGATGTGTAGCCGCATGCAGGGCATGGCAAATCAATTTTCACTTCCATTTCTAGGCAGGTCAAAGTGGAAATGACAAGTTTAAGCGTTTAAAGGTCCCAAGATCAGTACCCTGTACATTTCCTGAAAGCTCAGCAGAGCAAACTACATTTGACATTCACTGGGAAAATCAGCACGGATGGCCTGCTGTGCCGGGAACATGGCGCCCTTCTCGCAGGATTCAGCGGCCTAGCCTACGTTATTCCAGGTGCTCCCCGTGCTCGGCTTCAACCCTTTCTTAGGACTCTAGCTGACCAGCTCCCCAGTGCTTCTGCCGCATCCGAACGGAGCGTAAGAGGCAGAAGATGCTCTTCTCCCTGGGGACCGGGGTGGGCCGGGGGCTGAGGGCGGGCTGAAAGCAGAGCGGGTGAGCAGCAGGACAAGTTCTGGGGATGGGGCACTGGGGTCCTGGGCCGGGCGGGGGTCTGGGGGAGACGACAGCTCAGGGCAGGTGCCTGCTCCAGTCGTGGACCTTTGGTAAAGGTCACGCGCGGTCTATCACTGCTTCAGGCTCCCCAGAGATTTGTTTTGGGTGTTCTGTGGTTAATGAGAGCGCCGGCCCAGAAGCCAACCCTCTGCTCCGGAGGCCTGAGCAGTCACTGGATCCTGCCTCGTCCCCAGGCTGCCAGCCGGGCGGGGTGGCGGAGGTGGGCGGGGAAACTGCTGGCTTGGGGTGAGGAGCCTTGTGTAGGCAGAGCCCCAGACAGCCTCAGCGAGTGGGCTGCCGCGAGGGATGTCTTGAAACTCAACGTTAACCCTCAACCCGGCTACCCCACGAATTTCTGTTTTCTGTGGCAGCTCACTGCTGCCGCCCCCTCCAGCAGCCAGAAGTGAAGAAGCGATCAAGGAGGCTGGCTTCAGCGCCCGGGGCGGGACTCGCGCCCGAACCTTGTGACCGGCAGGAGCACAGCGGGGAGAGTGGGGGCGGCAGGCGGGGACCCGGGCGGGCCTCCGGGGGGCTCTGACAGCCACCTGATGGAGAGCGGAGACAAGCAGCGAAGAAGCTGCCCGCCAGTCACAGGATGGCTTCCAGACCCCAGGTCAGGGGGGAGGCGCTGGATCCATCTGATGCCTGAACTGGCCCAACTTGCAGAGCTTGGTTACAGGGATGGGAGGCGGCGGGATTCTCCAAGGCTTTAGGCCCAAGTGAACACAAGGATCACACTTCTGTTTCATGACAGGCAGCGCAGGTCAAGTGAGACGGGCTGCTCTGTTGGGCCCCTTAAAGTCTTGAGGCACTGTGTCAGCACGGTGGGGGGGCGTCTTCCCTGGTGGTACAGAGATCTGAGATTGGGGGGCACGGCCATGTCAAAGTCTGACTGTGCTGGAGCTGGGACCCCCGCTGCCACCTGGGTGCCGTCCATGGTCCTGGCTGCCCTGAGATGCAGCTGCATCCACTTCCCAAGGGTGCTGACCTGCCGCAGATGTTCCTGGAGCAAATCTAACCCACAGGTCCCCTGAGATCAGAGAATCAAAACCGTGGCCCCATTTTCAAATGCCTGGCAAGGACTGGGATTTGGGGAGGGGGCGCGGAAATACTTAAAGTGGAACATGCCTTCAGTGGAAATGATCATTTTACTAGGCAAGGAAGGAGAAAGCTCAAAAGTCAGTCTCTACACTCAAACACCTTATCTCCCCCAAGGCACAGGATGGGATCTAGAAATTCTGCCTTGCAGAGGGAAAAAATAATCATTTTTGTCTTTTTTCAGAACTGTCTAGGACTACTTTTAATACATAACCTACAACAGAGGGCACAGCCATTAGGTGACCTTGTGATTTCAGCAGAACATGTCTCTCTAATGTAGCTCGATTATGATTGTAAGTTTATAAAAACAGGGAAAGATTACAGGAATATACATTAAACCACATCAATGAGCGCTACTGAGAAAAAAAAAAAGTCCAGTAGACAGGTACCAATCAAATAATCAATATGTAGGAAACAGCTACATCACCCTGCTTTAAGAGAACCAAATAATGTTGCAATTGGATTTGCTTTAAAATTTTCCACTTGAACAAAACTGACAGCTGTATTATAATCACATTTCCAGTCACTTTATAAGATACAAATTTCATTTCTCCATATTTCTACTTCATTTCTGAAAAGGGGCCAAGCAACGTTATTCATCAAGCACATGGAGAGGCAGCCTAATTCATGGGGCAGGGGGAAAATGCTGTTAATTCCATGTTTTCCATTTCCTGAGAGAATTGGTGGTTTAATTCAAACATGATTCTTTTCTGATCAGTCTAGTTCAGGGTTCTAGTTTCAAACAAGGGTAGGGGGGCAAAAAAGCAGGATTTTAGTCCTTAGGTAAAATGACTTGAGATTGTTGAAATTAAGACCATCTCCAGTTTTAGAAAACACCAGGGTGGATTTAAGATTCTTGGTATATTTCAACAGGGTTATGAAAAAGCCTGCACTGAAAACCTGGCTACTCAAATATCATAGTAACAATAAACAAATATTCTTTTAATTCACAATCCAACTGTCTCAAATTACTCAAGACAACCTTTAGAAATGCCACTTTTGTATTAATGAAAGTGCCTTAAACGTTTATGCAGAAGGAAACCCACTCTAGTATTCTTGCCTGGAAAATCACATGGACAGAGGAGTCTGGTGGGCTACAGTCCATGGAGTTGCAAAGAATTAGACATGACTGAGTGACTATGCAGGCTAAAGTTTTAATCAGTTCAACCCAACAAGCCTTCTTGGAGTGCCTCCCATGTGCCAAGTCCTGTTACTAGGGACAGAAGAACAAAGTACTAAGTGCATATCTGAGGTGTTCCTGGGGAGGGGTGAGGAGGAAGCAGGCTGGGAGGACAAGCCTGGCAAAGGCCCAGCGGTGGGGAACGCCGGAGGGCTGTGTCGAGGAACCAGTGAGCAGCACCACAGCCAAGTGGGCTCAGAAGCAGGGAGACATAAGGCAGAAGAGGAGGGCCAGGGGCTCTGACATCTACAAGCGGGGAAGGGATGTATGAAATGCACAAGGTTGGGCTAGACTTGCCTTTCGGAGGCCAGCCACATGGCAGACGGACCAGAGCGGGGCAAGGTTCTGTGCTGGGACCCCCACATGGAAGACACTGGGTGCTGAGTGTCTATGCTGGGGAGGGGGCAGAGCTGCAGGGGGGGATTGCCGCTGGCCCCCTGACCCTGGGGTTGGAGTAGGGTCAGGAGTGGTTCCAAGTTAACAGGTGGGGATGAGAAGAGACCCAGCATAGACCGTATTCCCTTTAAAGATAAAACACGGAGGCAGAGTACAGGCTGAAGAACCACAAAATCACACTCGCCTGATACAGGACTTCCAAAGCCACATGCATACTCGCCACTCGGGTTTCACGATAACATTAGTGCTCTTCGGTGTCGGTAATGAACAAACTACTTCTCTGAGGCTCCGAGCCTGAAAACGCTGGAACTAAATTGCCCCGGAGGAGCCATCTGGGTCTGAATCAAGCCTCTCTTACAGGTTTCAGTTCTTCTCCAATCAGCTGGCACCCAATTTCCTGAAAAGTCATTTTTTTCCAAGAAACTTATCTAATTAACAAGGCTTTCCTAGTGGCTCAGATGGTAAAAAGTCTGCCTGCAATGTGAGATACCCAAGTTCGATCCCTGGGTTGGGAAGATCCCCTGGAGAAGGAGATGGCAACCCACCCCAGTATTCTTGTTTAGAAAATCTCATGGACGGAGGAGCCTGGCAGGCTACAGTCCATGGGGTTGCAAAGAGTTGTACACGACTGAGTGATTTCACTTTCTTTCTTTCTTTCTATCTAATTAACAGGCCCATGTGACCTCCTCCACGTCTCAATGTATCCCCTGGACAGAAACAGTCAAGGTTTCACTTTGTCAGAGCTCCTCCAGAGCATCTACTAGTTTAGAACAATTATTTTGTGCCTAACGTGCAGTTCAGATGAAGAATGCTAATGACTATTTCTACCAGGACAGCTTTCACACGTGGAGGAGGACACTGAGCACTTCTGATGGACTCACTCTTTATCAACAGAACAGTTCTGAAGCAGGCAGTATCATCTCCCCATTTTCACAGATCGGGAAAAAGGTTCAGAGAGGTTAACTAGTTTGCTCAAGGTCACATAGCCAGGATTCAAACCCAGAGCCCCAAATCCTAAACAAAAGCAAAAACATCACTTTGCCAACAAAGGTCCATATAGTCAGAGCTATGGTTTTCCAACAGTCATGTATGGGTGTGAGAGTTGGAGCATAAAGAAGGCTGAGTGCCAAGGAATTGACGCTTTCAAACTGTGGTGCTGGAGAAGACTCATGAGAGTCCCTTGAACTGTAAGGAGATCCAACCAGTCAACCCTAAAGGAAATCAACCCTGAATATTCATTGGAAGGACTGATGCTGAAGCTGAAGCTCCAATACTTTGACCACCTGATGCAAAGAGCCAATTCATTGGAAAAAAAACCCTGATGTTGAGAAAGACTGAGAGCAGGAGGACAAGGGGGTCGACAGGGGATGAGATGCTTGGATGGCATCACTGACTCAATGGATGAATGTGAGCAAACTCTGGGAGATAGTGAAGGACAGGGAAGTCTGGTGTGCTGCAGTCCATGGGGTCGCAAAGAGTAGGACACGACTTAGTGACTTAACAACAGCAACACTCCTCATTGATTAAATGTTGATTTTTAAGGATTTGATCTGTTTCTTTCCACTTCATTAAGTTTTTATTTTGAAAAAGTTCTGTCAAAATAAGCCCACACGGGTCCTTGACCTAGATTCAACAATGGTTAACATTTAGTGGCATTTGCCTCCTCTCTCACTGTACCCACACACGAACATATTTCTATTTTCTGAATCATCCCAAAGTGAGAAGCAGCACAGCACTGTACCCCTGGGCTCCTTGGTCTGTACTTCCTAAGAACAAGAGCGCTCTCCCACAGAACCACAGTGCCATCATCATGCCCAAGAAAGGTAATACTGACCTCGACGACATTATCCAATCACAGGCTACATGCAACTTTTTTCCAGTTCAACCCCCCAAAGCCCCCTAAACCTACTGTTTTTATTCCTCAATCCAGGATCCAGTCTCAGGGGTCAGCTGTCGGGCCCCTTCCGTTCTGATTATCTAGAATCTAACTGCTCCCTGGCTCTCACCGTCCTGTTCGGTTTTGCCCGACACTTCTCCCATTTATGAAAAGTTCAAATCGAGTATCCTGTAGAATGGCCCGCATTCTGGGTTTGTTTTTCACAGTCTCTATTATTTATGCTCTTTTCTCATTCTCTCCAAGATGGGGCACAGGACAAAGACTGGGCCATCAGCATAATATAGCAACATAGAGGGTTTTCCAGAAGAAACAGGATCTCAAAACTAGCCCTGGCCTTGCAAGAGAAGCACATCAATGAGCTCACATTTTCATGGACTTACAATCCAACCACATAACTTGCTTAGGGAGCTTCACGGTACTCTTGCTGGAAATGACTCTTTACGCTAGATGAGCACTGCTGGAGATGTCCACTTTATCTAAAAGCTCCTGCCTGCAAGGGTGCTGGAATGAAGCACAGAAAGTGTTAAAACTGGGGAAACGAGAATATATTACATTCCTATTCATTAACAAACAAAGGATAACAAAGAGGAGGGGCTTGGTCCAGGGCTCAAAGGCAGATGGAGAATTGGGAGTATGGATGCCACATGTGGGAGTCATCGGCCTTGTAAGTGCCCACAGATGTTCTGGGGGTGTGAGTGGTCTGTAGGTTGGAGGGGGGCGTGCACAGCCAGAGCAGAGGCCTGTGGTAGGAACATGCCTGGTGTGTCTGAAGAACAGCACAGATGCAGAGAGAGCTGGGGGTACTGGGTGACGCCCAGCCTCACAGGCCCCTGTAAACATCTCTCTTCCTGGTCAGAGTGGGATGGAGGTCACTCTGAGGAGGCCTGTGAGGAGGACAGGGTCTGACTGCTGCTTTAAGAGGATGACACTGGACACCGTGTCGAGAACAAACCGTAGGGAACGAGGCAGAAGCTGGGGACTGGTTGAGGTTTCTGCAACGGTGCAGGTGAAGGATGATGGCAGGGCAAGCTGGGTGCTAAGGAGTGGAGCTGAGAGAGATGGCCAGATAGATCTGGAAGGAACTGCCTAGGTGTGGTGACCAGTAGGATGTTGAGTTTGCGAGGAAGAGGGGAGTCAAGAAAGAGACTCAGTTTTTTGCCCCCAAGATGGAGCAGCCGGCTGCCAACTGGGAGATGTGTGGGCCGCGTCCCCACGCCCTGTTCCCCATTGTCACTGGCTCCGGGGCCAATGCTGCAACCTCCTAACTAGCCTCCCTGAAGTTGTGCTAGGCACTGTTCCAGGCACGTCACATGTATTAACTCACTGCCTCCTCCCAGCAACTCCCATTTACACACGAGGAAACCGAAGCACCAAGAGATCACGTTACTCATTGAAGGACACACGCTGGCAGGTGGCAAGGGGCCGAGCTAGGATTTCTCCCAGCACAGACTGGCTCCCAAGCCTAGGCTCAGAGCCATGAGGCTACGTGGCCTCTCCAGCCCCTGGACACGGTTCATGGGCCTGTGCACGGCACCGTGCAACCCGGCAGCTCCTGTCCCAGAAGCGCACAGTCAGGGTAGCTGTCCACATGGATGCCCTTTGCTGACTTCCCCCTGCACTGGAGATGAGATCTTGTTCATCTCAGCTCCTCTCTGCCCTGCTCCTCACCTGCCAGCCACACTGGCCTCCGACACACCAAACCCATTCTCACCTTCCACCTCACCCTTCCCCAACTGGCGGGCCTCATCTCTGCATTTTCTTATGCAATATTCTGGCTCCCCCAGCACATGCCTCTCCAGAGAGGCTTCTCTCACCAGCCTCTGAGGCCTTTTCTCTGATAGTTTTCTAGCCCTGGGCCCCGTTCATCATCTCCACAGAGTCACCTCCACTGACCCATGACTGTGCAGTTAGCTTTTCCTCCCTTACCTGTTTGTGGTCCCTTCCCTGCCCCCAGCTGGAAGCACCAAAGAGCAGAGGCCAAGGCTGGCTTTATTAGTTCACTATCATATCCCATCTCAGCACTGTGCCTGGCATACAGCAGGTGCTCAATAAGGAGCTGAATTAATGGACGGGTTTCACTGAATGCATTTTAAAAATCAGGATACAAGATTAGGTGGGTGCTGTACATGGCACGGCTACAACTATGTCAATGTCAAGGGCCCCTGTGGACGTTTCCTGAAGGTGGCTGGCATCTCCCGAGGGTGTCATGACGGAGGAGTTTCCCCTGCTGTCACTGCGCATGTTATCCGGTCACAGGCAGACAGGCAGGCACCTGGTTCTCTGCTCGTCTTCAGGGCACCGCTGGGCTGTCGGTCAGTCAGCCCAGTGGTGACTGTGCAGGAGTGCTCGCCTGGGGCCCAGACACGATATAGGACCCTTCAACTGTTCCCACACAGTCTTTTTTTTTTTTTAAGTCTTTATTGAATTTATTACAGTATTACTTCTGTTTTCTGATTTCTGGTTTTTTGGCCACAAGGCATGTGGGATCTTAACTACCCAACCAAGGATCGAACCTGTACCCTCTGCACTGGAAGGTCAAAGTCTTAACCACTGGACCACCAGGAAGTGGTGGTCTTTCTTACCCAGAGCCATCTTTCTTACCCCTCCCTCACCCCCAAATGATGCCATCCCATAAGTGATGAACTGGTTTAAATATTTTGGGAGGCATGCCCCAAAATGTTGTCGAAGCAGAAAATGCCAAGCCAGGGCGCCCCACAGTATGAGTTCTGTGCCGGTCACTCACTGGCTCTCATTCACTGAGAACCTACTATGTGCCGAGCCGGGTGCCACATGCTTCCTGCACGTGATCTCATTTGATCTTCAACAGCCCTCCGGGCAAAGTCATTTAGAACCATCTTTACGCAAGGCGACTGAGCCTGGCAAGCAGGAAGGCCCTGAGCAAGGCCACAAAGCTGCTCACTTCCAGCTGGAGCAGGGGCTGCAAACTCAAGCGCCCATGGGGCTAGGCTGGCGGAACACAGGGGAGCCCAGGCCGCATCTCCAGCTCCACCCAGAGCAGCAGGGGGCCGGGAAGCTCCCTTTTTGCAATGGTGGCAACCAGTTCAATCAAGAAGAGAAGCCCCACGTCCTTATCTGTTAGAGAGGAGTATTTATAGATGCAGTCCCATTTGCTTTAATACACAGAGGGTGGGAGGTGGTGGTTAAAAAGAGAAATGGCGGGGCCAAGGAAATGAGGCTCCACAAAAGGGTAAGAACTATTGAAGCTGAAGGCTAGGTGCATAGAGACTCACAATTTTATTCCCTCTAAAACCTAACCTCTTTTATCTAGTCAGGTCTACTCTAGTCTTCCCTTCCCACTGCCCTTTTGTTTCTCCTTCCCTCCCCTCCCCTCCTTCCCTCATGGCTGCCAATTGTGACCTCTGCCCCACGCCACCCTCCTCTCCAGTGAAAACAAAACAGGCTTTCGGTACAGTTCCTTTTTTCCCAAAGGGGTGACGGCCTCTTTGATGCGCTTCGTCAGAAGCTCCCTTGGCAGAGCTCACCCGCCACACCTGGCGCTGTGGGTCAGTGGATGTACGGGATGGCTTCTGAATGTTCTGATGTTGTGGTTTCTTATCGAGGTGTGACAGGTTTAGTAAATACTTCAAGTAACTACTTCAAGTCAACTCTTCCTGCTGCATTCCTTTAAACCCATTTAAGCAGTTGACCAACCCCAAACACTCCTCCCTGAGTCAGCTTCCTCAAGCTTCAGGGAGACAAAACATGACCTCCTAAGAAGCAAGCCCAGCCTCCAAAATTTAGCAAATCTGAATGCCCTCACCTATGCTAGGATGTTTCCTACCTTTAGTATACACAGAAGGCATTTGGTGAAGTGCAGAGCATTGCTAATTTTTCCCCATGGAAAGTGAGAAGCTCGAGCATTTAAGAATAATCACACACACAAAAAGTCAACACATGCATATCTTACCCTCATACCATATGCTCATAAAATCCATAATTCATAGTATTTTCTGGCCGGCACCCTCTTTAGCAAAGACATAATTTGCAATCACGCTGGGTAAAGACAGACAGCCATTACTTTCTTAATGGCCAACTACCCAAAAAGGCTCAGTTAAGTGATTTCAACTAGCAATCTAATCAATTCAAATTGATAAGTGAAATACTTTTAACCTTTGTTTCAGCAGGCCATTCCTAGTGGGAGGAGGCAGGGTATGTGAATTCCCAGCATAAAATTTAATTCCATTTCACGGATGCAAACATTTTTTGCTGCCCTGACAGAGAGGCCCCGTTAAGGCAAACTGTTTTTCTCTCTTTCCTTGAATCCAAACAGAGAAAGATGGGTTTATGGGTCTCTTCAGCCTATGCCATCAATTTAAACCTTTACAGAAACCCCCGTGGCCATATTTCAAGGAGGAAAGGGCCACAGAAGATGGGCAGAGAGCACAGACAGGACGTAGTTTCCTTGCTCCTCTGAGAGAGAAGAAATAAAGGAGCATAAACAAAAAGGAAGCAAAAAAAGGAGTCAGACCACCAGGCATAACCATAACAACCATTTACGGAGACCCTCCCACGAGTCAGGCCGTGTGCTCTTTGTGTGCATCACTGGATG
Source organism: Odocoileus virginianus (assembly GCF_023699985.2). Lineage (NCBI taxonomy): Eukaryota > Metazoa > Chordata > Mammalia > Artiodactyla > Cervidae > Odocoileus > Odocoileus virginianus. Next base: position 9,392,293 of record NC_069706.1, on the reverse strand, counting down.
TGATTATCAGGCAACGCTGACTCCATTTTCCTGAGCACAGTTACATGTGAGGCACTAGACTCGGTCATCTTATATTTCATATTATAGTTCACTCAAGTCTCAAAACAGCCCCGTAACATAATGAAGATCATCCCCGTTTTCCAGGCAGGGAAACGAAAGTCATGGTGGTTTCAGTCACTTGCTTGAGAGAATACAGAGCTGGGCAGGGGCCTCTTGCTCAAAAGATACAAACCCTCATTGGTCTGCATCATAACTTCAGGTCACACAACTGAACAGTTTTTGTCAAGACTCATTCCACTGTATACTAAAACTCGGTGAACTTTACTGGATGCAAGCTGTATTTCAACAAAGCTGATTTAAAACAAGGACTCTCTCTCTCATCGTCCACTACAAAGTGGCCACCTGCTGTTTCTGCCTCTCCAGCTCCCAGCTCTTCTTTTCGAGTTCCCTTTGGGGGCCGCCTCCTTCCTCACCCCCAGGTGATGGGGTTCAAAAGGAGCAGGTCCCACCCTCCCAGCATCACAGCTGAGTACGTGACCTTGACCTAACCAATCAGTGAATCACATTCTGCTGATCACTGACTGGGTCAGGAACAGTCTTGTGACTCAAGCTGGGCCAATGAGAGCATTGCTCTGGACTTCTCTAAAAGTTATAGGGAAAAAGAAGCTCTGGTTTTGTCAGGGCTGCTTAGCCAGTTCAGCAGATCTTAGAGGTCCTGATGGCCATCTTGTCACTACTTGGTGAGAGCTCTCTGGAGGATGAAGCCAGAACAGAGGAAAGAAAAGCTGAGAGAAGGAAGGTGGCAGTTTCCTGACGACATTGCTTAAGTACCTAGATCAAGCCATGCCTGAAAGGAGATCTAGATTGTTACACTGATATCAGTGAATCTGCCTCTCTTTTTCCTTAAGTTAGTTTAAGTTGGCCTTTCTATCTCTCATAACCGAAGAGTCTTAATATATCACAATGTTACAGCAAATAAGAGGAAAAAGTTATATGACTGGGAGAAGGGTTATAGGAACACAACCAGGCTTTATATTCTGTCTCCTTTAAATCTCAGTCTCACACTGAAGAGGAGAGCACTGAGGCGCCAGTTGGATGCTCAGGCTTGCAGGCTAAGCACATGGTTCTTGGGCCTCCAGAGCCTTCATCTTTACCTAAATGCTGGTGGCTTGCGTTTTTGAACACTTTCCTTTTTTTAACCAATCAGGATCCTTTAGTCATTAAAATCATACAGACCACCTTTAACACACACAACCGACCAGACTGGTGCTGCTCTGACTATATGGAGGGCAGGGATCCTAGAGCTGTGCCCACCCCTGCTTGAGACCCCAATCACCATGCACAGATACTTCAGCAAAACACCTGCACAGCACCCCTTGGTCTCCGGAAAGCAGGGCCCACAGACTGACTCCAAGTGTCCAGAATCTAGGGCCTCTTTTCTGAAAGTTTTGTGTGACATGCGCACTGTCTAAGTTCACGGTGACAGATCAACCCCAGTACGACATGCAGGTCGCCCATGAGCCTCCCAGTGATGCGTGAGCCAGCCTGGCGGTGTCCCCCCACCCCTGCTGCCATGACGCAAGATGACCAACTCACTCAGGTCGAGGACGTCATCCGTTTTGATCAGGTCTTCCTCCCGCGTCAGGGGCAGCTGGGTCTCGGGCTCCCCTCGCAGTTGCAGGGACAGGGAACGGAGCATGAAGAACACCCGGATGGCCTGGACCAACAGTTTGGAGAGCAGAAAAGAGTGAAGTCAGTTTGGTGAGAAGCTCTGTATGGAGAAATCACACAATGACTCTAGATTTAAAATGAACAAGACAAAGCCCACCTCTTTTAGCATCGTGGTTCTGGTGCTTTTAGAGCCAAGATTTAAAATGAAAATAGTCAAGGAGGCAGCCTGTGTGCCATCACCCGCAGGCTTGGGCTGGGCCACTGGACCTCGCTGAGCACCTGCCATTTGCCGGGACCCGCCCTCTAGGGTCACGTGACCCTCGTGGCACCTGCATGGCTGGCAGTCCTGCTCGGCAGTTGAGGCTCTGAGACCCACGGAGGCCATGTGATCAGGCCCAAGCTCACACCTAGAGAGGGCCAGAACCAGGTCCCTTCTAACTAAACCAGCCCAGAGTCTGAAAATCCAAACCATGAGTGTTTCAAGGTCCACCTACTGAATGTGGGGGTGGGAGAGACAGAAGGTAAGATGCGGGTGGGGTTCAGAGCCCGCCAGACCCCACAACCCATCACCTGGAGCTCTGGCCCCTTGGCCTTCCAACAGGGGCTGTGCCCCTCTCAGGGCAGAGGGCCTGGCACCTGGCAGGTGTGTGGTGACGTCAGTGCCCCGGGAGCCCTCAGGTCTCCCCAGCCGGGGACAGAGGTGGGGACAGAGTAGGGCCCCATCAGCACAGGGTTCCCGGCCCATCAAGAAAGCATCTTGGCGGACCCCAGGGTGAGCGGGGGTTTCCAGGGAACGGGAACAAAGCCGAACCCCAGGCTAGAAGCCAGAGAAGCTTGTGCAGCCTCCGCTTAGCCACCAGTCTGCCCTGGAGGTAACTCCCCGCGAGTCCCAGGTTGGGGCTGACCTGCCCACCAACCAGAGGCCAGGAAGTGGAGCGGCAGCCACGGGGCCCACGGCCTCCGGGCTACTTGCCCTGATGGAGGGAAACAGCCCCCGAGTCAGGTACGGAAGGTCTGTGCTGGACTCCTAGCTCCACTGCGCTGGGCAAGGCCCCCGGCCCCAAGAGCCTCAGTTTCCTCCTGTGTGAGATGGCGATGTGAGTCTCTACTGTGCGGGGCTGCGGGGAGTCTCTGAGATGATAGTGGGGGCAGCAGCCAGCACGGGGTCTGTAAAGGGGCAGCCAGGCCTCACTCCTGCCACTCCACAGCTCGGCACGAGGAGGCCGTGGGGACAAACCACTGGCGAGACCCACAGCCCGCTTTTGGGTCCCCTTGTTGCCAGTTCTGAGGCTTTAGGCCTGCCCACTGAGATGGGAGGTTGTCCGTTGTATGACAAGATGCCTCTCAAAACAAGGGGCAGAGGGAACAGATGACTGCCCACAAAGAGCCAGGTTTGCACTGACTTTTGTTGACCCAGGAAACGAGGATGCTGTGGGCACCTCTGAACCCTAATCTTGACTTGGTCTAGAACTGCTGGGAGATCTTGGGCCAATTACTTAATGCCCCGATGCGGAAAACTGGATGAACAGTCCTGTTTCCTGGACCTATTCTGGCGTCAGGTCTTCCTCAGTCAGCCAGAAGCACTAGAGAAACATAAACTTTCATATGATAAAGATGGTGGCTGTGGGGGCACTGGTGTATTATTCGATTGTTCTAAACATTTTTGTTTGTTTGCATGTTTCTGTTGTTTTATTTTTTGGCCGTGCCGTGTGGCATGTGGGATCTTAGTCTCCTGACCAGGGATCGAACCTCTGCCTGCTGCGTTGGGGCCTTAACCATTGGACTACCAGGGAAGTTCCTGTTCTGAAAGTTTTGAAGAGCAGTCTTCACAAAAACATCTGTGATAATCAGCAGATGTCGCTCTACAAACGCAGTGTGAGAAGCCCGGGCTCATGAATGTAAGGGCAGATTCCCACAGGGCCAAGGACTCCACCTGGGTGAAAGCAGGGCTCTCATGGGCATCTACAGGGTTTGGCGGGCCATGTTCACCAGCTCCACAACCCCGAGAATCCCCAAGAGAAAGGTGAGACACCGGGATTAAAGGTCATCTGATCATCTCACTGTCACCCTAAACAACCACTACTCTCTCTGCGTACCCCCGGCCTGCCAGGTACGGGTGGGGGTTGCACCCCCACCATTCGAGCCATTTTAACCACCGTGAGTGGTTCCCATTTTACAGACAGGAAACCGAAGCCTAGAGACGTCAGGGAGACTGCCCAAGGTGATTCACCTAATAACTGACTCCAAAGACTGTCCTTCCAATCACACGCCTTTGCCTTCAACAGACTGAAGGATTAGGACCCATGCTTTTATTGAGTGTTTTTCTTGACTTTGCTCAATTAATGTGCAAATTGAAAGGTATTACTGAAAGGAAAAGAGTATTCTTATTCTTTCAGATGCTTCCATAGGAAGATTGACTCAGGAAGAATGGTTTAGATTTGGAAAGGGGAGTCAGCTGACCAAGTTTAACTATCAAGAGAAATGGGCATGTTCAGGGTGGTGGGGCAGTAGACAAGCTTAACTACAAAGAACAGACCTTTCCAGTTTGCTTCCGTGCAGTGGGAGCAAGGAGAGCCCCACGAGTGGGGCAGCGGACGGCTTCCAAGTCAGACAGACCTTAGTCCAACCTGAGTCATGTGATTCCCCAGGCCTGGGCTGGAGCTGTGGAAAGGGGGTCCCCACCACCCCAGATCATGGGGCCACCTTGAAGATGCAAGGAGACAGTACAAAGACCACCCTGAGCCCCAGGGCTGGGCCTGGAACAAACACTCAGCCTGAGCCCTCTCCCCTGCCAGCTTGGCCGCACGTGCAAGCTATTGAGTTCAAGCGACAGTCACTCAGGCCAGGAGCCCACTGAGGCCGTGGAAGCCAGTCATTCTTAAAAAAGCGCTTTAAAGTAGGCACAGCCCTTTGGGAAAGCAACTTGGCAATACCAACAGAGTCACAAAAAAAAAAAAAAAAAAAAAAGTTCATACCCTTTGAACCAGAAATTCCACTTCTGGGAACTCATCCTAAAGAAATAAGCCAAAAGAAAGGAAACACTGTATTCGTCAAGCTGCTTATTACAATTTATCTGAAAATAATGTAATACTGGGAGCAACCAAAATGTCCACCAGCAGGAAAATGCCTAAGGAAATTAGGCAAAAGTCACCAGTTAAACTTTTATGCAGGAGTAAGAAATTAGACTTATTAAAACTGTATCAATGAAAAACTTCTTGCTCACAATGCAAAGAGAAAGGCAGCGAGGATGAAAGCAAGTCTGTCGCCCATGCACCCCTGCAACCATGAAAAGATGTGTCTGCAGACAAAGCTGGGAGGAGACACACAAAGTCTGTGTTGTTTGTTTAGGGTGATGAAATCGCCGGAAATTCTTTCACCCTACTTTTGAAACTCTGTGAGATGTTATTGTATTTTCCTTAATGCACGATACACATCCAGAGAGTAAAAGCAAAATATCCTATTTCCTCAAGGTCAACAGTGATAAACACGAAAACTGTTTGTGGTTTTATGAGGGAACAGGGACATAGAACTGGAGTGACAAATAAAACTTCATGCAAATATCTTGATTTCATAATGGCTTCCATGGTTATTCCATAAAGACGGCTAGTGGCTTAAATTCAGATTCTGGTATTCATCAAAGAGTCCTCTCCCCAACTCTCTTTTCTCCAGTGTTAGGCATCAGTAGGTTTTGACCGTTAAAAGACTTGGTTTCTTCCCCACTTAAGAGGCTAGAAAGCGCCATCACTCTTCAGCACCTCACTGCTGCTCTCGGTAAGGGCTGAGCAGCAGCACACAGGAGGAACCTGGGACTCAGAGAGGCTAAGTAACTTGCTCAGGGTCACACAGCTAAAGGTGGGATTCTGCCTCAGCTGGTGTGACTCGTGTGCCTGTGCTTTTTCTTAACTGCTTCTCTCGACTGCCCTGCCACGAGGGCTGGGTTCAGTTCAAGTCCAGGTTCTGCCTGCATGTTCTTGTCAGACCCCAGGAGTTCCTGTGACCACATGTCAACATGAATTTCCCGTCTCAGCCACAATCGCTCAGTGGCACTCTTGCTATTTTGGTCTTCTTTTGCATTATTTATTTATCCTTTCTATTCTTGCTTCTTGCCCAGTGCCTAGAAAAGGCTAGACAGATAAGTCGAATGAAAGAATAAACAGTGTAATTTGCAAAAGGCAAGGGGGAAAACGTGACTTCGTTGCCAGATGCTTCCCTGCAGCCTGCACAGCCCGTGCCCTCCTCTCCTGTCCGCTGCACTCACTTCGCTCCAGTCACCCCACACCTCAGACACTCTTCACTCTTCCTCATCTCGGGGCCTTTGCACTCACTGCTCCCTCGGTCTGGAAAAGGTCTTGTCACGTCTTTGCCTGGCTGGCTCCTCACTCCCCAGGTCTCTGCTCGGACGTCATCTCTGCCAGGCAGCTTCTCCTGGTCACTCAGTCTAACGCAGCACCCCCTCTGTCCTTCAGAGCCCTTGCTGCAGCCTGGTATCACCCCTGACCACAAGCTTTGCCTCTCTCCAGGCCCGGGAACACCCAAGGGCGGGACAACTTTCTGCTCACTCCTGCACCCTTGGGAGAGCACTTGGCACACAGTAGGAGTCCAGTGGCTCTTTGATGAACGTACAAAGGAATGATTCACCATAAAGGGTGGTTTGAACTTCTTTGACAAGTCCTTAAGGAAAATAAAGGGTGGTATTTCTGAAAAGCGTCAGCCTCCTAAAAGTTAGAAAAGCCTACAGTTGGCAGGGGAAAAAAAAAAAAGAAGGAAAACCTCTGAATCCAACAGGACGAAATGGAATGTTCTCTGGATACGGGCAAAGAACTTGAAACAAACCACATAAGCCTTCAATTGCTTGCTAAACCATACACTTCCTCTAGCTCCATTCAGAGCACACCGCCGTGTTCTGATGTCTGAAACAGGCCGAGAAGCTAAGCTGTGGGAGGACTCCAGACAGCTGCCTGGCATCAGGGGCTGGGCTGAGGTGAGAGGTCAAAATTCCCCTTCAACAGTGGATCCTGGACATCAGAGGGAAACCTCTGGGGCCCATGGCTCTGCGTTGAGGTGGCCAGCCCTCTTATCTCATCCTGGCTCCAGGGACACCAGACTTGAGAGCTGCCTTTATAAACCCGTCTTGTGATGAAGGTCATAAGAGAGACCCCGGGGGCGCTGGTGTTTTCCTTGGCAGTGTGAGCCCTGCAGCCCATCTGGGGCAAGGGAGGTAGGCAGCAGTCCTGGGATCTTGAGGATGAGAGAGGAAGACCCCCACCCTCAGGCACCACCACTGGCCTCTGTGCTTCTGCCTTTCGCAGAGTCCTCCCGAGGGCCCTGGCAGGGCGGGCAGCGCTGGCTGCTGGCTGGGTGAGGAGACAGAGGCTCAGAAGGAGCAGGAACCGTGAAGCCCAAGCAGCCCTGCCCTCTGTCATAGGCCTCAGCCCAGAATTTCTCCCATGGACCAGGCGTGTCCGCCCCAGGCCAGCAGGACAAGATGCCAGGGACCGGCCAACCAGGCCGAGGCTTTCACTGTGCTCCCAGGGCTCTGAGACCTGTCCCCTGCAACCCCTCCAGGGCCACCACTTCCCACACAGCTGGCCCCATGGGGGCTCCAGACACGGCCCACAGCTCTCTGGGCCTCTGTGCACCCCTCCCGCCGCAGCGCCCAGCCCTTCCCCCACAGGCCCGGCTCAAGGAGCAGCTCTCTGTGCTTCTTGCCCCCCTCCCCAGGGAGGATTAGGGACCTTGTGCTCCTGGAGAAACAGCCCTGGCCCATAGTTGTGTGTGCACTTCCCAGGTGGCACCAGTGGTAAGGAACCTGCCTGCCAAATCAAGAGACATAAAAGATGTGGGTTCAATCCCTGAGTCGGGAAGATCTGGAGGAGGGCGTGGCAACCCACTCCAGTGTTCTTGCCTGGAGAATCCCATCGACAGCCTGGCGGACTACAGTCCATGCGGTCACAGAGTCGGACATGACTGAAGGGACTTAGCACGCATGGATTGGTGCTGCCTTTCCCATCCTCACCCTCTTTAGTCTTTTCCATGAGGACTGCGGCTATGTTTCCTGGTATCCAGCACCAAGTAGGACTATTAAATACAATGAAGGCAGCAGTGGGAGGCAGGGGGTCAAAATGGTCACACCGCCGGTTGAATCCTGGCTCTGCAATTTGTCAGCTGGGGAACGCTGAGCAAATCACTCAACTTCCTCGTGCCTCAGTTTACTCCTCTGTAAGATGGGGATTATACTAGTGCCAACCTCCCAGGGTGGTTGTAGAAATACGTGAGGAAATTCTTTAAGAAGAACTGATATGAATGATCCACTTTGTCACAAAGGCCATGTGCTCATATAACTGTTAAGAAAACCTGATGGACTGTGGACCAAAAGGAAGGCAGGATGCGACCCAGAGCAGCAGATCTCTGCGTTCACAGTCTTCTGGATCTTCTAGTTCAGGGGCCAAGGAGAACCGGGACGGGGTCCTCTCTGGCCCAGGGACACAAGAGCTGGACTGGGCATGCGGCTTTGCCGTTATCCTGCTGGGGAGCATCTCCAAGAGCAACCAAAGGTCAAGGGTGAGTGTACTCACTCCATAAGGAGTACAGACGTGACACCCACTTGTCAGAACCAATCCCCCCGTAAAAGCTGACACCAAGGACGCCCAGTACAAACGCTGCCACCCACAATCAATCATGTGCCCGGCCACGGGGCCTGCACACCTGTCTGGGAGCATGAGGGAGGCAGGCGTCACTGGCTCAGAGAGAGGGTGGGTTCTGTGGTGAGCATGGTGGGTCTGGGTGGATGGCAGGGAATGCAGACTGACTTCAGACATGGTTCCAACTTTCTCTGTGCCCCAGCCCCGACCCGCCAGGCTTTCAAGGCAAACTAGCAGCAAGAAGGCCAGGAAATCTTCTTGTCTGAGGCGGGTCCAGTGAGTCAATCCCGTCTCTCAAAAAGGTCACAATACTTCCTCCACTCTGGGTACACTTGGATTATCTCAGGGGAAGGCTTGGCCTGATAACAGGAGCAATGAGGGCAAGGGATTCCTCTAATTTATCCACACCTCCACGTCTCCAGGGAATGATTTTCTAGGAAAGGGTTATGGTGCTTTCTAAGAAAGAAACTGTGATCTGACCAGGGAGATAAAGTACCCTGAACAGCCCCGCGAGATGGCTGAAGAAAAAAACTGCTGATAACGGAAGTGCACATGGCAGCTGGGTTCTGAGAACTAACCTCTTCACACACCTCTCCCGCAGGCCCAAAAATAATCACAACGGCATTTTCGTGTGTCATGCCCCAAGATTCCTCAGATACCTTAATGCCACGCCATCGCCAGGGGTCCCGGCCTCTCGGGGCTGGTTCTGCAGCAGCCTCACCTGCTCTGCATCACCACGCTCCTTCAAAGGAGCCCAGCCCCGCTTCCTCTCTCAGAGGTCTGGGGCTGGGCCAGCTTCGCTCAGTGAAGGCAGTCTGCCTGCCACCAACATCTTTCAGTGTCTGTTTAACAAATGGCAGGGACTTCCCTGGTGGTCCAGTGGTTAAGAATCTGCCTTCCACTGCAGGGGACGTGGGGGTTTGATCCCTGATTGGGGGACTAAGATCCCACACACTGTGGAGCAACTCAGCCCATGCGCTGCAACAACTGAACCTTCTAGCCACAACCAGAGGGAAGCCCATGGGCTGCAGCAGAGACCCGGCACAGCCAAAATTAAAAAACAAACACCCAGAAAGAGGGCAGTGCTCGTGGAAAGCTAGGCCCTTGTGGTGGAGGGGTGGGGGCGAGGGCTGGGGGTTGCTGTCTGGCTCTATGAGGGTGAGCTGGAAGGTGGGTCTGGATGTGCTCTGAGACCCTCCCTCTCCTGTCCTGGGGGTGCTTCCTGGTGAATGGTTGCCCAGGATAGAGGCCAAGGCCAATGCCCACTCACCCGCCGGGTCTTTTCCACGTCACCACACGGCAGTCGCTTCACAAAGTCGATGCCGGTCAGCGGCGTGCCTGTTGGGGGCAGCAGGATGGAGGCGTCCATCATGAGATATTCCACGTTCATGGGCTTCATCTGGAAGACAGACGGTGGAGGGAGGCTCGCTGAAGGGAGGAAGGGGCCAGAGCAGGTGACATGGGCCTCTCACCTCCATCTGCTCGTATTCAAGGGTGCATCAGCCCCGACGCAGACTGAGGTGAAGCCTCGAGACAGCCAGATGGGAGAGATGTGCCATTTTGTTTTCTAAGCTGCAGGTTTTCACGCACGTGCAGTGACAGCTCAGACACCTTGGAGAAGCTGCCGCCCTGCTGTGAACAGATTTGCTTTCTCACCCCCAAGTTCCCCTCCCCTGAGCAGGGAGACAGGCCTCAGGAAGGAGGCCTGCCTCTTCGTGGCGGTCCCTTTAGGGTGGTCTGCCCGCGGTGCGGGGCCTGACTGCCACCCGCCTCCCACCCTGGCGCTCTTAGCTGTGATGGCAGCAGGTGGAGTGGCACGGCTTCCATTTAGGGAGTTCTGAGTGCGGGCAGGCGGGGAGCCAAAGGCTCTGCGTGTCATCTCCTGTCCAGCAGGGAGGCTTCTGAACTTGGCTCAGGGAGGCTGAGGAGCGGATAAGGGCCTACAGGGCTGGCTGGTGGCAGAACCAAGACACGGACCCAGGCCTGGCTCCAGAGCCACTATGACCCAAATGTGGTTATGACCCACATAGAGCCAGCATTCCCACTTCCCTCCTCTTCCCTGAACTTCCTACCTGGGGGAATAGAACCAAGTCACTCATGAAGCACCTACTACACGCCAGGCCCCTGCAGGGCCCGCCTCCTACTGTGCGGCTGTTCTACACTACAGAGGGGACCGCTGAGTTCAGACGGAGGGCGCATGCCCACAACCACCGGGCCAGCCAGGGGCAGAGGTGTCTGCTTCCTTCCACGGTGCTTTCAGGAAGCCTTCTCTGATCACCAAGACACATGTTAACATCACCTCCCCGCCTGGAACTTTGCTGCCTAAGTGAAAGTGTTAATCATTCAGTCGTGTCTGATTCTTTGTAACCCCATGGACTGTAACCCACCAGACTCCTCTGTCCATGGGATTTCCCAGGCAAGAATACTGGAGTGGGCAGCCATTCCCTTCTCCAGGGGATCTTCCCGACCCAGGGATCTAACCGGGGTCTCCTACTCTGCAGGTGGACTCTGTCTGCCTGACCCACCAGGGAAGCCCCAGTGCATCAGAACCAACTGCTTAATGTACACGTGTTGCTGGACAGATATGGGGCATCATAAAGGAACGACATGCCACAATATCCTATGGAATTAATGTTACTCCTTTAAGCATCATAAACTTCGTGTCTCCCCTTTTTAGGAAGCGGGCTTCAGTCACATCACACTTCCTCCCCTCCTGTAACATAAAGCTGACTACACAGGGCAGGACCGTGGCGATGGCTCAGTGGTCCAGGGACCTGGAGAGAGGCCCTCAGCTCACCACCTTCTTTGGGATCCATGAAGCCTTCCTCCAAAGGCCTGAGGTCCGCCGTCCCAACTCCTTTATCCCTCTATACCAGAGCGGGGTGGCAGGGCCCTGTCTCCCACCCAGGGTGCCCGCGGCACGGCCTTCCTACGCGGCCTTCCTGCGGCTCCCTCTGCCCTCTACCGCCTCCCAGCAAACCCCCTCTAGGACTCCCGTCCATTTTCCCTCTGCATGAAGCAAGCGGAGACGGGGAAACAGTGAAGGGTCAGAAGACGAGCAAAAGTGCTCGTCTTTCAGCACCCAAGGGCCTGCCCCACTTCTTAGGGCTTAGCGGCTGTTTTCCTAAAGTCTGGGTTAATGGCTGACTTTGGGCACATGTCAGCCTTTAATTCCCTAGAGTGTTAGGCATTGTGCAAGACATATAATAGATGTCATTGAGACAAACAAACAAAACACAGGAAGTGCCCTATGGTGGGAGGGAGAAGAACCAAATATTTGAATATTCATGTTTCTGAACCTCCACAGTAGGCAGTCCCTAGGTATTTCACAACCTGGAAAGTCATGTGGTTTGGGCCCCATTTTACAGATGGAAAAGCCAAGGCTCAGAATGGAAGCAACCTGCTCGAGGTTGCAATAAGTAGCAAAAGCAGAAATGGAGCAGGGGTTTCAGAGTCCAAGCCTTTCTCTATTGCCAAGTGACACACAAGAAAGAAGCCAAACTTCTGGAGAGTCATGTTGTGGAAGGGAACGTCACGGGCGTAACAAAGATGGCATCTGAGCAGACTCCACTCCGCTCCACTTCATGGTCCCAAGAACATGAGCCAGAGACCCTCTTTCCAGTGTGGAGGGGATAACGGGGTGTGGCCATCGGAGGTGTGAGATGCCTGTGAGTGCCTCGCAGAGCACCAAGAGGAGGCCTGGGCGCTGCTGGGGCTTTTCTGAAGGTGAGTTATCCCAATTTAAACTCTTTCCTTGAAAACCCTCTGGGAGGTCTCACACATGCTGCGAGCAAGAATGTTCAGATGCTCACTGATTGGCCAGGGAGCCATGCAGCACATGCTATCTTTATCTTGTTGACATTTTAAACACGTCGGTTTATGGTAAACGTCCTGAATCACTTCACTCTTGGGTGAGAAACGTCCATGAAAAGAGTCACTTAGCACCGAGTTACTGAGTCTTAACTGAGGGGCAGGTGTCAGGGACGCAGAGGCAGATGATCAGAACAGTGCAACCTTCAATCTTCTGCAACTGTCATTTCTCATGATCGTGCCTGCTGGACGGAGACAGGGAGACCGCAGGCTGGCACGGCAGGTGCAAGAAGAGCCACACTCAGGAACATTCTGATGGCACGGTAAAGAAGGAGGTGGCATCGTACTGTGCCAGGCAAGGCAGGGCACTGGGAAGTGATGGCTGGGCAACTGTGGGCACCTCCCCCAACCTCTGCCTCTTGTTTCCTTATTGGCAAAAGCAGGATAATAGCAGCAGTGATTCACATCAGGTTGACATGGGGATTAAGAGATTTCATATGTATGACTAAGTCCTCAATCAAAAACTACGCATATCAGCTTATCTACAAACCAAAACAGCCTCACAGACGTAGGAAACATGGCTGCCAGTGGGGAAGGCTGGGGGGAAGGGATAGTCAGGGAGCTTGGGATGGACATGTAAACACAGCTATGCTTGAAATGGATAACCAACACGGCCCTACTGTATAGCACAGGGAACTCTGCTCAACGTTATGTGCAGCCTGGATGGGAGGGGAGTTTGGAGGAGAGTGGATCCATGTATATGTCTGGCTGAGTCCTTTTGCTGTCCACCTGAAACCATCATGGCATTTTTAACTGGAGATGATCCAATATAAAATTAAAAGTTAAAAAAAAAACAACTACTCATATCAAAGTGAATCTTCCTAACCCATCTCATGACTCAGCCCAACTGAGGGGGAGTGAACGTCATCTGTAATTTCACTGCTGAGGATTAAAAAGGACCGTTTTCAATGCCCTTCCCCACCCATCTCTGCCATTCGAACAGAAAGCCCCAAATTAGATGAGCTCTCTCTCAGTTTGGCAGGACAAGCTTGGCCACGAGTCCTTCTGGCTCCTCACTTACCGTCATACTCCTGTACTCATCTTCAAACATGTCCAAAAAGATTTCTTCTCCCTAAAAAAGGAAGGAAGGAAAGAGAAGATTATGTATATTTTTTTTCCATAAACAACAAAGGATTATAAACTCCAGTTCGCGGCTTTTGGGTCATCTGTTTCTTATTAGTGAGTTCTCGTAAACCACCAGGAAGTAAAATACACACGTGAACATGCACACACACACACACATATTCGAATGAAAGCCCAAATATCAAATTGCACCTCAACGGTTTTCTCCTTTTCTCCAAGCATGTGTCATTGTGGATTTCTAGTGTCAAGGCAGTTAATTAACCACCACAACAAAAATCACTTCATGTACAATTAAAATATAAAAATGGTTAATGTTTCAGGTATTTAAAATGATCTGTTTGCTGAGAATGGTTGGAGAAAATAAGAGTGTGGGCTAAGCTGTCATGTTAAAGCTGACAGAGGCTCCGCACGTCTGGAAGGAAGAGTATGATTAGATACGCTTAAGGCTAACATTACGTGGCTTGTTCCATTTGTTTCTGAGGCGTGCCTTTGGGGGTTTTAGAGTGCCTGTGGCCCTGAGGACCCCCCAGAACAGGGTGGTGGGGAGCGGCTCTGAGACTCATAGACCAGGGGCCAATCTCAGTTGTTCCTCTCAGAGCCTCTCTGTTTCACTGCAAGATGGGGTGACTGGCCCCGTCTGTGCAGGTCAATGTGTCATCATGACCACCCTGGACAGGTCTGCAGCCTGGGAGGACACAGGCTGGTAGCACTGGTCTGGCCTGTGCCGTAAGTCTCCCTCTCTCCCCCAGTACTGTCTCTCTCTTTCACACACAATCACACACACAGTTGGGGTGGGAAAAGCAATAGGTCCTTTGTATGTTTTTCCAGTTATCAAAACTATCAGCAAACTTGAAAGTTCTTGTTTGGTGTGAAAGTGAAAATGTTAGTTGGCTCAGTCGTGTCCAACTCTTTGTGACCCCATGGACTGTAGCCCGCTAGGCTCTTCTGTCCATGGAATTCTCCAGGCAACAATAAAAAGAGTGGGTAGCCATTCCCTTCTCCAGGGGATCTTCTCAACCTAGGGATCGAATTTGAGTCTCCTACATGGCAGGTGATCTGAGCCACCAGGGAAGCCCCTTTGGTGTGAGACCCACAAAATAACCACAGAAATAATCCTTGAAAATATTGATAAGCTCCTGATATACTAAGGGTACAAACCTTAGAGGATAAAAGAGAGAAAAACCTGGGTTGGGAGAAGGGAGGTGCGATTCAAATACAGATCTCCTTTTGTCACTGAAAAAGAAAAATCCTCTGGGAAGATGCCTACCTATATCTCTTCCTGCTTTTTGTAATCCAGAAGCTTGTGGGGAGGGTGGGGAGGACAGACTAAGTGCAGTTACACCGGAAGGAGTGTCAAAGATGACTGTGCTGAGGACTCATCCTCACTTCAAGCCCAAGTGGGGTTGGGGCCAGTCTGGGGGGAGTGGGATTCCGCCCCGGAACACGGGACCCACCGTGGTACCACCCTCTTCTGAGCACATCCAGAGTGCTACAGCTTCAGGGGGTCATCTGAACCCCACAAGGGGCATTTCCATATTATGTGACCTGGTTTTATCTCAGTGAACACTGACAGTAATGGACAGTGGCTGAAAAAATTTCTTACAAGGAACAAGATTCCCAGGGACCTATGTACATAGTTCACAGCTGTTTAAAGAGAGTGCAATGCTGTTTATAATAGCCAGGACATGGAAGCAACCTAGATGTCCATCAGCAGACGAATGGATAAGGAAGCTGTGGTACATATACACCACGGAATATTACTCAGCCATTAAAAAGAATTCATTTGAATCAGTTCTAATGAGATGGATGAAACTGGAGCCCATTATACAGAGTGAAGTAAGCCAGAAAGATAAAGACCAATACAGTATACTAACGCATATATATGGAATTTAGAAAGATGGTAACGATAACCCTATATGCAAAACAGAAAAAGAGACACAGATGTACAGAACAGACTTTTGGACTCTGTGGGAGAAGGCAAGGGTGGGATGTTTTGAGAGAACAGCATCGAAACAAGTATATTATCAAGGGTGAAACAGATCACCAGCCCAGGTTGGATACATGAGACAAGTGCTCAGGGCTGGTGCACTGGGAAGACCCAGAGGGATCGGGAGGAGAGGGAGGTAGGAGGGGGGATCGGGATGGGGAATACATGTAAATCCATGGCTGATGCATCTCAATGTATGGCAAAAACCACTACAATATTGTAAAGTAATTAGCTTCCAACTAATAAAAATAAATGGAAAAAAAATAAAATAAAGAGAGTGCAATGAACGAAAGTGCAAGTGAATGAGAAAACAGCAGTGTTGACACCTTTCCTCCTCCTGGGAGGATCTCTTCATCAGTCAGATTACGAGGGAAAACCACCACTCACTGGATCCAGAGAGAGCTGATGTGGAGGCCAAAATATCAGAAAACTACTAGGGCTGTCTGACATATGGATGAACCCACTGCTGACAAATGATGAGCCCTGCCTGAGTCTATCTTACCCTTAAGAAAAGAGGGAAACAAAGTCGTCACAAGGCGGTATCTTAAAGTGAATCCCCTGGAAACTGAACCTACACATTTTCCAGATACTGAAGGTCATGGGGGCCCTTTATCAATTCTCACTAAATTCATGAGAAATGTTTAGAGCCTGTGTGAGGTTTCTCAGCACATAGGCACACTTCATTTTATTGAGCTTTGCTTTACTGAAGCTGAAACTCCAATACTTTGGCCACCTGTTGTGAAGAACTGACTCACTGGAAAAGACTGACACTGGGAAAGTTTGAAGGCAGGAGGAGAAGGGGACAACAGAGAATGAGATGGTTGGATGGCATCACCAACTCGATGGACATGAATTTGACCAAGCTCCGGGAGCTGGTGATGGACAGGGAAGCCTGGTGTGCTGCAGTCCATGGAGTCGCAGAGTCGGACATGACTGAGTGACTGAACTGAACTGAAGTTACTGTTTCAAAGATACTACATTTTTTATAAACAAATTGAAGGTCTGTGGCAAATGTTAGTTGTCAAATGATAATTAGCATGTTTTAGCAATAAAGTTTTCTCTTTTAAGGTAGCACTAGGTCTTTGTTGCAGCTTGAGCTTTCCTTAGTTGAGGCATGCAGGCAGAGTTGTCCCAAGATATGTGGGATCTTAGTTCCCCAGCCAGGAATCAAATACTCGTCCTCTGCATTGGAAAGTGGATTCTTAAACAATGGACCAAAAAAAAAAAAAAAAAGACCATTGAGGAAATCCTAACAATAAAATATTTTTAATTAAGGTATGTACAATCCCAAAGGAAATCAACCCTGAATATCCAGTGGAAGGACTGATGCTGAAGCTCCAATACTTCGGCCACCTGATGCGAAGAGCCGACTCATTAGAATCCATGGCTGATTCATGTCAATGTATGACAAAAACCACTACAATATTGTAAAGTAATTAGCCTCCAACTAACAAAAATTAATGAAAAAAAAAAAAAAAGACCCTGATGCTGGGAAACAGTGAGAGCAAGAGGAGAAAGGGATGACAGAGGATGAGATGGTTAGATAGCATTACCAACTCAATGGACATGACTCTGAGCGAACTCCAGCAGACAGTGAAGGACAGGGAAGCCCAGTGTGCTGCAGCTCATGGGATCAAGTCAGACACGACTTAGTGACTGAACAACAGAAATACATTTTTTTAGACACCATGCTATCACTCACTCAGCGGATCACAGTACAGTGTAAGCATAACTTTGATTAGCACTGGGAAACCAAAGCATTTGCTTGACTCTGTTGTGGTATTTGCTGTTTTGCGGTGGTTTGGAGTCAAATCCAAAGTATCTCTGAGGTCTGCCTGTACATATATATAAACAATACACATGCATACAGTTCATAGATTCATATGTAATTCAGTAATTTTATACCTATGCATGTGTGCACGCTAAGTCACTTCAGCTGTGTCCAACTCTTTGTGACCCCATGAACTGTAGCCTGCCAGGCTCCTCTGTCCATGGGATTCTCCAGGCAAGAATACTGGAGTTGATTGCCATGGCAAGCACGTATAATTCATGAACACAAAAGTTCCTATGTATAATTTAGTCGTCTGAGCATCTGTATATAATTGATGGTTTACACGTAAATTCATCAATGAACAAACTCATATATAATTGATAAATAAACAATCCCACACTAGGGGTGAGTCCTCAAAAGTTGCGCTGATCAGAAAGATAAAGACCATTACAGTATACTAACACATATATATGGACTTTAGAAAGATGGTAACGATAACCCTATATGCAAAACAGAAAAAGAGACTCAGATGTATAGAACAGACTTGTGGACTCTGGGAGAAGGCGAGGGTGGGATGTTTCAGGAGAACAGCATTGAAACATGTGTATTATCTAGGGTGAAACGGATAACCAGCTCAGGTTGGGTACATGAGACAAGTGCTCGGGCCTGGTGCACTGGGAAGACCCAGAGGGATCGGGTGGAGAGGGAGGTGGGAGGGGGGACTGGGATGGGGAATACATGTAAATCCATGGCTAATTCATATCAATGTATAACAAAAACTACTGTAATGATGTAAAGTAATTAGCCTCCAACTAATAAAAATTAAAAAAAAAAAAAAAAAAAGTCGCGCTGATAAGACAACATGAGCAGAATAGCGCAGAGACCACTGCTGCGGAGCGGACAGAATGGCACATTTTCCCTCAGGACTCAGAGGGTGTAAGAGAGGACTGAAGCCACGACTGTCCTGCTTCCCGCCCCTGAGCCCCGGCCCACCTTATAGAAGTGCCGCACCAGGTGGACGCTCTCTTCTCGGGCTCCCTGTTAAAAGAGAGGGAAGGCGTGAGGGGCAGGTCTCACGGAGGCGAGTGAGTAGGGGCAAGCCACGGATTCTAAAATCTGAGGCTATAGAAGACAGACGCTGGGCTGATAATCTTAATCCATAAAGTGGTTCTTCATGGGGGTGGTGGAGAAGGAGGTCAAAACAGAGCTGGGTAAAGGACAAATGATTCAACCTGATGACTTGGAGAGCTGTTGACACGCAGTTACGTGAGGGAAGTGGGTTCTATTAATAAAGTTCGGCTGTGACGACTCCACTCTTATAAACAGAAAAATTCACGTGTGAACGTGTGTGTCAGGGTATACGTGTAGCTGGAAAGACACACACCAAGCGTCAACTAGTGTTACTTTTTACCCCTCTGTACTTTTCTAAACTTTCTAAAACAAACATGAAAAATAAGAGGGAAAACAACAAATGCTATTCAAAACATGAGTGTACGCAGTAGCACGATAAACCATAAATAAATAAACATGTGTCTGTACATGAATACAACTTTCAAAATATAAAAAGAAAAAGAAAAAAATCCTGGAGACAAATACAGAGCCAAACACAAGAGAAACTACTAAGATTCGCTAATCAGTGGGCTGCTTGGGGCCGCCTCGGTGGAAGGACAGGTCCGTGGGGACAAGCGGGCAGGGGGTCGGCAGGGGGTCTGTGGCCTGTCTTCCTCCTGCTGGTGCCTCGCACACCCGGGACCAGCTACGACCTGGATGCAGGGGCTTCCCTGTGACCTCCCCCCACTGTGGGGCTGGCGCGGCAGGAACAGGCCTCACCTCCAGGCAGGCCAGGTGCACGTCCTTTATGATGCAGCCCGTGCTGGCCACGACTTGCTGCTTGAGGAGCAGACAGCTCAGCTCCAGCGTCGCCAAGCGGATCTTGCCGTCTGCAGGGCACACTTGGGTCAGCCACGCCCACGCCCTCACGTGCAGTCTCCTGCCTTCCTGACTTGGAGATCAGCGGGTCAGCCGACAGGCCCCCCGACATCCCGTGGGGACAGAGAGGGACCCCCACATGCTAATCCCCTGCCCAATCAACTACAGTTGAAAGTTCCCATCAAAACTGCCTGTACCAAACGCTCCTCTAAGCCCTCTTATGGGCAACAGGGAGGCAGGAAAAATGGGTAACTGATTACTGAAGATCTAGAAAGTGGCTGTCTGTGGTCGCTTTGCTTGTCCAGAGGTCCTTTCCCTCCTTCAGGGACCAGAACCCCTTTTTCCTTTGGAGGGTCACCAGCCCCACTCTTGGTCATGGGCTGCTCCCCCTGCCTCGGAGTGGGGGGCACAGCCCCCCAGGCTGGTTGGGGCCATCCAGGCCCCTAGTCACAGTGCCTGCACAGGGGACCAGCCAGGAAGCCAGTCACAGCCAGTGAGGCTCAATTCGACCACTCTCTGGAACCCCTGGGCTCGAGACCCTCTCCCCGTGCTGGGCTGCAGACTGGGACGTTTTCACACTCCCGAGTTCTACAACCTGAGCCCTGAGTCCTGCCTTCCACCACTCAGCATCTCTCCTACAGCAAGTCTAGAGCTTGACAGAGAAAGGGGAGGCGGGAGCGGCAGGCAGTTAACTGGCCAACACAGAAGGCCGCAGAGCCCAAGATGAGCTTGCAAACACTGTGCGGGTCCCGGGTTCACTGTGCCTCCAGCCAGAGCCCAGCAGACTCGAAGTCACACAGGCCAGCAGTCTTGTTTGTTTGTATTGTCTCAGCGAGTCTGAGCTGGGCTTCTGTCAACTGCAACCGAGTCCTGACTAACAGCCTGCTGTCCTGCTATGAGCCTGGAGCCGGGCTCCTCAAGGAGCCTCTCTAAAGCCCCACTGCAGTGGGTGCTCTGCAAGCTGAGGTTTGGAGACGGGAAGGGGCAGGTTCCCAGCCTCACTCACCTGGGCCGTGGCGGACTCAGGTTTCCTGGATGCCAAAACCCACACCCGGCATTGTCCCTGGAAGCACCTGTGACCGCCTGACTGAAGGGCATCCCGCTCTCAGCAAACTCCCCCCAGGTCTTTAATCTCACACAGGAGGGGCCAGGAAAGGGGGAGTCTCTGGGAACAATGGGGCCCAGGATGGGCCGCTGGGGGAACACCCAAGGCGGGCACTCAGCTGCACCTCCCTGCCTGGCTTTATGCCTCAATGGTCAGGGGCTGGGGGGAGGGGGAAGACAGGTGAGAAGAGGGAATCCGCTGGCCCAAAAGTGAGCAGGTAGCATACAAGCAAAACTAGGCCTTCCGAAGCCCAACACAAACCCAGCCCAGGCAGAGGCTGATCAGTCTTGGCTGGGCCACCCTGCCCGCCCTGGCCCAGCAGCGCCCGCCAGCCTGGCCTCCGCCGAGCGCGGGCGTTCTCTGGCCCGCAGCCCGGCCCCCGGCCGCCCTGTGGGCCAGGTCAGAACCCCTCTGCCCCCTCTGGGGACGCAGACTGCAACGCCCCACTGGGGCCACTCTTCCCCTGTGAGCACCCGGTGAGCTGCTGGCTGCCCCTCCCAGAGGTCTCTCTCCAGCGAAGCTTCCAGACCGTCCCTCTGAGCTGCCCACTGTCTTCTCCTCAGAAATCCAGGCAGCACTACACACTGTCCGCAGCGTGTTTGCTGAGCCTCCTGTCCCTGGAGGGTCCTCCCCAGCACCCAGACCACACTCCGCCTTCCCTGTCACCAAGCCACACCTGGCTCCTGCTGCTCCTGCCAACAGGCTGGCCCTGGGCACCATCCTCAGGACCATGCTCTGCCTCCCCAGCTGGACCTTCAGCAGAAACTGACCCCACTGAGCGCCCCGTGGTCCCAAGAAACCACATCTTTCTTGTCCCCCAAAACACCCTCCTCTGGGCCCTTATGGGGCCTGGGCCAGGCTCCAGAGCCGGCTCCCCTGTATGTCACCTCCAGAGATCAGTAGTGGCCCTGGGCTCAGTCCTAGACATGCCTCTCTCCTCTCCTGTGACTTTATAAAGATCTATGAGCCCTGCAGAGTTAGTTCTGGCCTTGACCCTGCTCTGAGGCTTAGATCCCATCTCCACATGGAGCCCCGGACTGTTGGAACTTCACAGAGGATAGCGTCCATATGTCCCCTACTTCCTGCACCCTCATCACTTGCACACAGAGGCTGGAATACAGGAGGCTCTCAATAAACAGCTGTTGAGTTTACCAATACCCTGACATCACCCTTTAGGCTGTGGACCTGGTTCTCCAGACCCTTGTGGTCACTCCCTGGCAGTCACGCTGTGCTCTGGCCACCACTCCCCTGACTTCTGAAGCCCTCACCTGCAACCATATCCCTGGCCCCCTGCCCTCCTGAGCCCACCGCCTGGACTGCTCCTGCTAGCTCAGCTCAGTGGTTCTCTCCCCACCAGGCAGCATCTCCGTCCGGCCCTTTCCTGGGCTCTCACTCACACCCTGATCATCTTTTTTCCTGCCTTGAGGTCAGGGTTTCTTAATCTTGGCACCGTTGACATCTGGGGCCAGACAATCCTTTGTTCTGGGGGCTGTTCTGTGCACCGTAGGGTGTGGAGCAGCACCTGGCCTCTGACAACAGAATGTCAGTAGCACCCGTCTCCAAGCTGTGACAACCAAGAACGTCTCTGGACGCTGCCCCGTGGGGACAACGCTGCCCCCAGGTGAGGACTGCTCCGCTACTTCATTCCACCTGCTCTTCCCAGCCCATGCTGTGGCTGCAGGTCGGCGCTGGCCAAGGCCTCAGAACTAGGCTGACACCAGGCACGTATCATCAAAAGCACCCAACCCACACCTTCCAGCCTTCCCCTTCGCTCACCCTCCCAGCCTAGTTCCTGCTCAAATGTGGCCTCGACCACCCTGAGAGGAGGGCTGCAGACACTGGCACAACTGACCAAAGCAGAAGTGAGTGTGGGAGGAGAAGACAGCGAGAATCTGGCATAAACACCATGGGGGGCGGGAAGAGGAGACCCCGGGATGAAGACAAGACTGGACGGGAGGATCTGGGTGGCCCAGGGTGTCTGTGCGGCTGGGGAGTGGCTGAGCTCCGCCTGGATTCCCGGCATGGCCAGGTCGGGATGCCGAGGCTCCTGGGGCTGGTGTGGGGCCTGGTCCCTGCAACTCCCCCACCCCCGGGCATTGCCCGCACGCCTGGGCACCTGGCTGGGCTGCGTTGTTCATGATTCTGATGAGCCTCTCAGCCAGGAGGTGGTTGTAGGTGGTCTTCTCGGCTGCAGTGGGCACTGGAAGCTGGATTCGCTCGAGTTTCTCAGGATCCATGCCTGGAACAGAGAGAAGGGGCCGGCTGTCAGCGCAGCCGCCTTACCTTGTCCCGAAAGGCCCCTTCGAGCTTAGCTTCCTCAACCTTGGCTGTCCACCGTCCACCTTCCGGATTGCTGCCGTGACCAGGTACTGCCCCTGGTATGACTCACCTCAGAGTTTTCTATAACTGGAACTTAAGGAAATATATTATTAAAGCATACATTTTCTTTGTTTCAGCCCCACCGTGCAGCTTGTGGGATCTTAGTTCTCCAACCAGGGATTGAACCCAGGCCCCTGGCAGTGAAAGTGCAGAGTCCTAAGCACTGGACCACCAGGGAAGCCCCTAAAGCATACATTTTCCATCACTACTTGTAAATGGGAAACCAGGATGGCTGCAATACTGACAGCAACAAGGCTTTCACGTTTCAGCCAAACAATGTGGACTGGCTGCTCACTGTAGACTAAGGTCCACTCTGTGTTATGAAGGGTGATGGGCAAGTAAGTGAAAGGTGCTGAGGTCACACTAGCCTGACTGGAGACGCGCTTCTGGGCACAATCGGGGGAGCGGGAAGTGGGGAGGAGAGGAGCAACTTGGGCTTTGCTGTCATTTCGGGGCTGGTCTGTGAACCCCCGAGGCCACTGCTGTGTGAGACACGTCCCACAGCGGGGGTGGGGGGGACAGACCAGACACAAAGGAACCTGCAGTCATGCCCACCGATTGCACCTCCAGTTCTTAACACCAAACTGGTGAGCTGGCCCCCGAGAGGCCAGCACACAGGCGGCAGCTCCTGCCAGGCCCACACAAAGGTGCAGATAGGATAAAATGAACAGAGTGGATCTGTGTTTAAGGCACAGAGGGATCACTTTTCTTCCAGTGAAATCTATTAATAACTGCATTTCAAAGATGAAAGACAAGACAGGGGAGAGGAGGTGGGAAGCAGAGACGGCATGCTCAATCTAACTGAACTCAGCACCACTTTTCCTAAAGCAGGACCTGGGGGCCG
The DNA here is from genome assembly GCF_023699985.2 of Odocoileus virginianus. NCBI lineage: Eukaryota > Metazoa > Chordata > Mammalia > Artiodactyla > Cervidae > Odocoileus > Odocoileus virginianus. The sequence goes on along the minus strand of NC_069706.1, from coordinate 9,369,013 downwards.
GGGTGACAGGACGACCCGCTAGGGCCACATCAGCAGGCTGAGTGTGGGACAAGAAGTGATGTAAAGCCTCCTCTTGTCTAGCATGGCTCTGCAAGAAAACTACACCCGTAGAAAAGCTCCCAGAAACAAACATTTCACTTGCTCCATGTCCGGGGAGCTGGGAAGGATTGTTTGTGCCTGAAGCACGTCTTTTCCTGTTATTCTACAAAAGGGGGGAAGGTGGCACTTCTGGGAACTCTTGAAATACGGCCCCTTGAGTCTCAGATGACGCTTCATTTAGAACCTTGACAAAATAGTGGAGGATAGCAGTGAAGAGCTGATCGTCTGGATTCTAAGTGACTCCCACGCTCACACGTTGACGTAATAAACCATAACAATATATCTTGCTTTATTGAATTCCTTCCAGATCGGAACCAGCGGCTAAGTCATGCCAAGGAGATAACACGAGTGGGGGAGGCCTGAGGGCTGGAGGTGGGCAGCACCCTCTCTCACGACCGCACACACATGGCTTCGTCAGAAAGATGTGACTGTGATGAAAATTGAATTTGTTGGTTCTGTATCCCATCTTAATGCTAAATGTCTTAACTCTGAAGCGTTCTGGTTTATTAAACGGCAGGAGGGATGTCGACTAAATCTTTCTGTCATTTGTTGCTTTTTTATTTTCCCCCAGAGATGTCAACACCGTGTGAATCTCTCTGTACTCTTTCCTTCCTGGCCCCCTGGAAACTGTCAGTGGTTCTGGGGGGAGAAAATGGCTCCTTGGCCTGTCCAGGGCATCACCCAGCTCCGTGACCCCGCCATCCGCCATCCCACTTCAAAGATGGCAGACGGAACCGGCCGCTGGTTCCTGGGAGAACATGGGGGCAGCCAGCAGGGCCAGAGACACCCAGACTTGGACCAGCTCTTGCATTTCCAGGATGCATTCCATTTTTGTCTTTCCCATTATTGTCCCAACTCCCTTAGGATTTGTCAAAATTGAGGAAATCTGTGGTAAAATCTTCTCTTAACAGGAAGAGAAACCTGCCAAGGTTATCCTGAGCTTCCTCAGCCCTACTCTCTGGGAGGCGGGGAACCCCGGGGACTGAAACACGCCTAGGCTTCAGAGGACCAGATGCCAATGCACCTTCTTCCTTTAGGGAGGAAATTAAGGCCCAGGGGTAAGTTGTGTCCCCAAGGTCACAGAGCACATTAGAGGTACAGTCAGAACTAGGATAATTCCCCAGGTGGACAGGATCCAGATGGGGTCGGGGCGGCACCCCCTGCCTGGCAAGCCCCCGCTGGCACCAGCGTGCGAGGGGCCTGCTATGGGCTGACGACAGCCCCTGCCCACTTGCAAGGCAGCGCTCCTCCACGCTCCCCCCGCCCACGCTCCCCACCGCCCGGCTCCCTCTCCCCCTAGGTTCCCGCCACACCAGGGGGCCGGGATGGAAGGCTGCAGGACAAACTTTCTTTTGATACTTAACTTCTTTGACCCTCAGTCTCCTGGTTCAACGGAATGATCACAGAAACTGCCTGCCCCAGGCTTGCTGTCAGGACCCATGCTCAACAGTGACTTGGCATCACCACGTGCTGACTAGAATTTTTACTTTGAACGTGGCTTAATGGAGTTCCTTATCAGCTGTGTTGTAAGAGGAAAGAAAAGATTGGAAAACAACCTAACCAAGCTAACGTCGAGCTATTTCAGAAGGCCCAAAGAAGGCATGCTGGGCTGTTTGGGGGCAGCGCAGGGGACGAGCAGCTTGGACTGGATTCTGAAGGGTGAGCAGCCCAAGGACGACCAGGTCGTGCCAGGCCCAGCGGCAGGGCAGGGAGTGCGCAGAGCTCGGGCAGAGCAGGGCCAGGGGCTGTGGGCAGAAGTGACGGGGCAGACCGTGGCAGAAGGGACCAGCGAGGCTCAGCTGCCAGGACCCCTGGGGCGGCAGCTAGCAGATGACATGATGTGTTTGTGCTCCAGCCAACTCTGGAGTGGTCTCCATCCCCCTGGCCACTCAAGGTGATCTCCCCGCTTCTGGCCCTTTCCCCCAAACAGACTCCATGTGGTAAGTCATTCTCTGTGTGGTAGATTTTACCATCACACAAGATGAGGCAGAGAGCAGGCTCATGTCACACAACATGTGACAAAACTTTGTAAATAGCTCCTCTGGGCATCTCTGATCTTTCCCCAAAGTTCCTGCTGGGCCAGGTGCCTTATTCCCTCCCCATCTCTCTCTCTGTCTCTCACCTCGGTCTCTAAGACATTCTTCTGGGTCCTAACAAAACAGTGGCTGACAGCTGTGAATGAACAAGGTCAACTTGACAATATGACAAAGATATGCATATGAAAGGGAACCAGAGTGTGTGCAGATGAACGGATAGACAGGCAGACACACACGCACTCACAGGTTTCCAATCACTGAGAAGCAGGTTTTGTTGCAAACCGGCTCTAGTTCCTTTGCTAGTCATTTCCCTCTGACTGAAATAAACACTGTAGATAATATATTGTCCTATTTGCTTCAGGTCTTAATTGCCGAGTGACAGACAAATTCCAGAGAAACCCAGATGCACTTCACGTGGCCCAGGGAGCTGCGCTCCCACGTCCAGATTCCAGCAGACCACGCGCTTCCTCGCTCCCTCCCTGCCGGGTCAAAGCCTGCTCGCCAGTGAGTCAGAACAGTCTCCCCTGCCATCGCTCCCACCCAACAAGCACGGGGCAGGGCTCGGAGCAGGAGCAGGCGGGACCCAACTCCCAGCTAACTCACTCAAAGAATCCCAAAGAGAAGCGAAGGGCGAGGTTCAGGGATGTCACTGACCAGCTCCTAAGTTTTCCCTGAGTTCTGGCTTCTGGATTCTTTCTCCTCACTGGAAGCCCCCATTCAGGATGGGGGTGGAACAGACCCAGACCGAAGTAACATAAAAAGAAGTGGACAGACAAACCTGCACAACAATGCCAGGTAAAAATCATGGTCAAAAAGTTTTTTTCTTTCTCTCCCTTTGGCTAGAGTCACGCAAGCATTGCCAGCTTTGGAAAACTATAGACCAACTATTTCGAAAGCTAACCAGATGTTGGGCTGATTTCCAATGTACTTCCAGTTCTGATTATGTGTCAGTTGAGATCCAAAATGATATTTTGCCAGTTTTCTGCAGGGCGAAAGCCTCCCTTTATCCTATTATCTTTCAACCTCTCTCATACTTCTCATCCTTGTTCCAAGCAACTTCTCAGCAAAACAAAAGCCCAAGATCCTTCTCCTAAACAATGATATATGGAGGGGGGCAGGAGTCGAAGGGTGGTGGGCAGAGTGGGGGAACCTTTAAAAAGACAAAGCTGCAAAACTCCCCTTCCCGGACCCTCGACCCCCGGGGCCAGGGCCCTGCAGACTTGACAAAGGACAAAGGACTGAATCTGCTATTACAGACAGGAACCAGCATTCATTACTGGCCCTACTGACTCACAATGAGCGACTCCCTCTAACTGGTCAACCCTTTCCACCGCATGATATTCATTTTGGTGCAGCATCTAATCTATTATGATTTACTGGAAGGCCTGAGCTAACATTTGGCTTTTATTAACATTGCTTTTATGTTAAAATTGTCCTATGATGAAAAATCTATCAGAAAGAGGCCATTTCATTAGGGGCCCTGCTGAGAGGGCATGGATCTGCAAAAGAGAGGCTGAAGGTTAAGTGCAGCTAACCTGCTGCCTAACCAAAACATCAACCACCCACACACCCACCCCCTACCACCGCCACCAAACAGCCCCCACCAAATGCAGCCATGTGCCTCCAGGCCAGACTGGAGCAGAAACCAGGTACAGTTCCCTGGCCCCACTGAGGCAGTTTCCCCTGGGGGTGCCCCAGGCACCTGGGCCTCTGGCGCTGAACTAACACCCCAGATTCCTCTCCAAACCTGCTAGAGAGCCCACACTCGCTGGTTCTGGATTTGGTACCACTGGTCACACAGAGGCAGGAGGTGGGGCCCTGGGCATCACCCAGACTCCTCCTGTGGTGCCCCCTCCCACCCAAACAAAGCTCCCCATCTTATGAGTGGCCACACACAGCTGCCCCGTGTCCCTCTCACTCAACCCCCACATCCAGACCATGAGCGTGTCCTGGCTCTAACTCCAAAATATACCGTAAAACCTTCCAATTGCCTCCATCTCCACAGCCAATGTGCCATAATTCAGTTCACATTATTCCCGCCTGGACTACTGCAACAGCTTCCTAACCAGCCTCCCAGCTTTCCCCCACACAGCTCACCCCCACCCTCCACTGACCCACTCTCCATCCAGCGGCCAGGGTAATCTCCCCAAAATTTCCATCTGCTTATGTCACTCTTCTACTTAAAAAATCCTCTAGGTGTTTCTCACTGCAATTAGAATAAATTCTAAATTCCTTCTCCGGGCCTTTAAGATCCTCCATGATCTGGTCCCTGCCCACCTGGCCAGCCTCACCTTGAACTGCTTTCTGCTCCTCAAAACTATAAGCTCTTTTCCACCCCAGGGCCTTGCACCTGCCATTCCCTTTGCCCAGAGCATTCTTGCCCTAGAGCTTTGCAGGGCTGACTCTTTCCCATTCTCAGGCCTCAGTTCTGACGTCAGTTCCTCAGAGAAGCCTCCCCAGACCACCCAAGCAGGTGACCCTGCACCCTTGGCTTTCTCCACACTCACAAATCACACCTGTCACGCTGCCTTCACCTCCACCATCTTCACCTTGCTCCCTCCACAGCAGCCATACTTGCCTCCAAGAAAATCTCTGTTTGGTTCACCACTGGGTTCTCAATATTAACCACAGTGCCTGGCATCTAAGAATGGCTTCAGAGATACTTGTCAGAAGCGTAAATGAGTAAATAAAAGGAAAGCATTAGCAGGAAATTTGGAAAGAGGAATTAAATTCCCTCGAATATAGAGTCCCACTCTTTTAGGAAGATGCAAGAGAGGTAGGTGGGCTCCTCACCAGGGTCATCTCTCCGACCACATCAAGGAAGAAGGAGGGAGGTGTGTAAGCCACTGCTTTCCATTTCACAGCACACGTTGGGGCTCCTCGAAGGAAGCCCGTCAGCAAAGCCAGCCCCCCTGTAAAAGTTTGCCCTTGTGCCCCCTGGCCCCCTGGAGCTGGGCATCCCCACCCCCACCCCAACAGTAGTTTCCCTGCGGAGGCCCTGAGCATGGGCCACCAGCAAGAGAGCGGCACAGGGGAGCTGCCACACAGCTCAGAAGCAGTCGGTCAGAAGCTTCTGGCAGAGCGCCGGCCGGGTGCCAGGCACTGCTCTGAGTCCTCACTACTGTGTAATGCAGGAGGCTGTCAGGAGACACGGCCTCTGCTTTCAGAGGCCCAGTTGTCCTGAGTGGGAGAGAACGCATACAGAGCAAAAGCAGTACAAAGCAGTGCTGTGGGAACTTCATGGAAGTTAAGTTCTGCTCTTCTAAAGGTATTGTGAAGAAAACGAGAAGACCAGCCACAGACTGGGAGGACATCTCTGCAACACACACCTGATAAAGGACTTGTATCTGGGTAAAAAGAACTTTCAAAACTCAACAGTAAGAATGTGACCAATTCATTAAAACATGGGCAAAGGATATGAAGATACTTTACCAAAGAAGATGTAGACTAAGCACTTAAAAAGCTATTTGACCTCATTAAGCACTGTGTGTTTGTGTGTTAAGTCGCTTCAGTTGTGTCTCTCTGTGTCCCCATGGACTGTAGCCCGTTAGGCTCCTCTGTCCATGGGATTCTCTTTCCAAGCAAGAATACTGGAGTGGGTTGCCATGCCTTCCTCCAGGGGATTTTCCCAACCCAGGGATTGAACCTGCATCTCTTACGTCTCCTACTGGCAGATGGGTTCTTTACCACTAGTGCCACCTGTGAAGCCCCATTAGTTGTTAGGGAAGTGGAAATTAAAATCACAAAAAGACAACATTACATGTACCCATTAAAATTACTGAAATAAAAAGGTGGTCGTGCCAACCACTGGTGAGGGTGTGAGGCCAACGGAACACTCGTGCACTGCGGGTGGGATGTAAGATCACACAGCTGCTTTGGAAGACAGCATGCTGCTGCAGCTGCCAAGTTGCTTCAGTCGTGGCCGACTCTGTGCGTCTCCATAGACGGCAGCCTACAAGGCTCCCCCACCCCTGGGATTCTCTAGGCAAGAACGCCGGAGTGGGTTGCCATTTCCTTCTCCAGTGCATGAAAGTGAAAAGTGAAAGTGAAGTCGCTCAGTCATGTCCAACTCTTAGCGACCAGATGGACCACAGCCCACCAGGCTCCTCCATCCAAGGGATTTTCCAGGCAAGAGTACCGGAGTGGGAAGACAGCATAGCAGTCTCTTAAACACACACACACCTGTCATATGATTCAGTCATTTCATTCCTCAGTGTTTATCCAAGAAAAAAAAATGCAAATACGTGTCCAGAGACTTATACACCACTGTTCATGGCAGATTTGTTTGTAATGGTCAAAAACTGGAAACGACCCAAATGTTCCTTAACAGACAGACATGTAAACAAACTGGTACATTCACATAGGGGAATATTACTCAAAGGTAAGAAGAAAGGAACCACTGAGACACCCATCTACATAAAGGAATCTCAAAATAATTATGCAAACTGAAAGAAGTCAGACTAAAAAAAGAGTACATATTGCATGATCTTATTTATATAAAATTCTAGAAAGTGCAGAGTAAGCTATAATGACAGAGAGCAGTTCAGAGTTGCCGAGGGAGAGGGCTGTGGGAAGAGAAGGGCAGAGGGGCGACAGAGGGGCAAGAGAGAACGTTTGGAGTGATGGATACATATACTGACTTGACTGTGGTGATGGTTTCATGGGTGAACATGTGTGTCAAAGCTCATCAAACTGCACACTTTAAAAATGTGCAGTTCACTGTTGATCAATTAGACCTCAATAAAACTTCCTTCTTTAAATGTTACAGCTTCCAGCCAAGAGAGGTTAGATTTACCCACCTCACTCAAGCAACTAGAAGAGTCGGCAAATTATATAAGACAGTGGTTATGACACACAGGACAAGACAGCTTGCAACATAGGAGGGGAACCTGAGAGAGAAGAAACAAAGGCAGTGGGCCTGGGATTGCTCCAGATCACTGGCTGGAAAGCTTCCAGGCCTCAGAACAGACCAGCAGAAGCCGAACGAAGCCCATGGTCTTTCTGGGGTGAGAAGGCAGAGTCTGCAGTTCAGAGAGGCAAGTGACTAGAATTGATGGGAAAGAGAAGAAGAGAAGGGAGGGGCACATGGACCTGTGGACCTGCAGAGCCTTCCTTCCAAGGCTTCGGTTCAGTTCTGCCCCAGGGCATGCAGGTGAAGAAATGCAAAGGCCTACTGGGAGGAGGAGCGTGGAACAACCCCTGGAGCTTACCCAGGGCTGAGAAGAACTCACATTTCCACCAGCCTACAAGGATGGGCCACCTAATCATGGCTTATCAAGTAGAGTCCTCGGAAGCGGACAGCCTCCATACTGGGGCCAAATGAGCCTGAGACTAAAGGCTGTTCTGGACTAGCACTACCAAGGCTTAAAAGCAAGACTCTAGAAAGATCTCATGGATTTCAAGTAACTTTACCATGTCGCAGGACAAAGCCCAAAAATACTGAAAGGGAGAAAGAATTCAGTATCCAACATAAAATTCATACCAACTGTCAACCAATCAAAAAATACCAAGCATGAAAAGGGAAAAAAAGAAAATATAACCTAAAAATCAAACCAAACAAAAATCAATAACAGAAACATGATGAGAAATTATCCAGATGGTAGAATAGACAAAAAGAAATCGGAAGAGAAATTGTAAAATATTTTAAACTGAATAAAAACTAAACTGCATATATAAAAATTTACTGCAAGAAGCTAAAGCAGTGCTTAGAGAGACGTATACAGCATTAAACTCGTATTTTATAAAAAAAGTAAGGTTTAAAAATCAATGACTGGTATGGAGAGGATATGACTAAAGAGGAATAACACGAGCAAACTTTTTGGTTGCTCATCCTGTAATGATTTGTATCTTATAATCAATGATCTAAACTTACATCATAAGAAACTAGAAAAAGAGTAAATTTGAAATAAGCAGCTGAAGGTCAAAAATAAAAAACAGAAATTAACAAAATACAGAACAGAAAAACCACAGAGAAAAGTCAGTGAAACCAAAAGTTCTTTGACAGTACCAATAAAATTAATTTAAAATTGATAAGTTTCTAACCCAACTGATCAGGAAAAAAAAAATGAAGACCTAAACTATTAATACCATGAATTGAAAAGGGGCATCACTACAGATTCAACAGACATTAAGAGAATAATAAAGAAACATAGGTTAAAAAAAAGTCTATGCCAATAAATTCAATAGTTTAGATGAAATGACAAATTCCTAGAAAGATATAAGCTACCAAAACTTGTGTAGAAGAAATAAAAAAGCTTTAATACTTTATATCTACTAAGGAAATTGAGTACTTTAAAACCTTTTCTCAAAGAAAACTCCAGGCCCAGATGGTTTCACTGGTGAATTTCACCAAATGGTAAAGGAAGAAATAGACCAGCTCTACAAAAACTCCTCCAGGAAATTCAGGAGGAGGGACTATTTCCCCATTCATTCCATAAGGTGAACATAAGCAAACAAAACAAGAGAATTACAGGGAGACCACAGGCCAATAACACTCAGAAACATAGATGCAAAAATTCTTCACAAAGTTTTAGCAAATCACATCCAGCAAAGTGTAAAAGGTGCCTGCCACACTAGAGGATACGGACCCACAGTGAGTATCACCTGAAGGGCTCAGGGAAAACTTCTAGGATAAGGTGACTTCCGAGCAGGCCCTTGATAGGCAAGCATAATTTCAATAGATGGTGATGTCAGGGCAGAGAAAACAGCAAGAAAAGACACAGATGGATACAAGAAGGTAGAAGCCTCACCAAGAACAGGTAGGTGTGTTGACACTGACTGGGGTGGCTGCCAGGCTTCCAGAGAAGTTCCCTTCTCTGGGAACAGTTCCAGACGCAGAGCTGAAACACCCTGGGGCCAGCTCTGAGCTGTGTGACCCTGACCCCACCCACCCCACCCTCAGTCACAACTGACTGCTCCAGAGTTAGACCCATCACTAGCCTGGAACAATCAGATCTCTTGCCCACCGATCTGAAACCAGAATGGAGACAGATTCCCTGCCTGAGATCTGCTGGACCCAAATCACCATCCATCTTAAGTCCCCAGAGTTGGTTGGTTCCTGCCCTTTCCTTGGCTTTTCAGCAACTTCTTGGATCTCATGAGCTGTCCCAGGGACCTTCCCATAAGATTCTTTTTCTTAATGTGAGGTGGTTTCTGGTGCTTGTAACCAAAAGAATATTGAAGAGTACCATGACAGTCACTACAAGTTTATCTCTGTGAAAGAGTTAATCACTACTTAGCCTCTGAATCCCTGGGCCAGGGCCAAGCATCTGCAATGGGGAATCAGGGGAATCAGATCAAGTTAGGATGGTGGGTGCAATCCAGGTACTCAGAACAGCAGGTTCCGAGAGGCTGGAGTTGAAGGGAGAGAAGAAGGCTCCAAAGGTTTTTGAACAGGGGAAGGACATGGACAAAACAGCCTTACAGGGAACTGCCCAGCAGTGCTGTGGAGGATGGATTACGAGGAAGCCATGTGCTGACCCCTCCAGAGGGCTGTGGTAAAGCTACTGGAGTGACACACTCAGGATCCGGCCTGCTCTCCTGTCTTTGGTCCTCGTACCAGCACCAAGCTTAGGCCCAGGCACTGAATTGTGCTGTTACATTCTGCTGATCAGACAGGCCAAAGAGCGAGAGATGACAACACTTGATGACTAAATGCTGGGATCAAAGGAGGGAAAAAGCTAAAGGTCATGGCAGTTTCAACCTTGGCTGGCAAATTCAACTGAACCAGAAATGGCAGGAAGTGTGATGAGGTCAGGGTATATTTACGGGTGACGAGTGTGGCATAAACAGACATTTCAAGGTGGTGTTCAATCACCCAGCTCAAAGCCTTCAGCATGTGAGGTGCAGGGAGTCAGAGTGCAGAGATGGGGTGAAGTGGGCACAGATGGCAGGCGATCCACGGGTGGGATGGACTCCATGGGTCAGGCTTGGAGCTCTGTTTATTCCCAGGAACTGAGGGCTCCCATGTGCCAGGCACTGAGCCAGAGCTGGAGGGGACTGAAGAAGCCACGGGAGTCAACAGGACTGTCGGGGGTGGTGGGGGGACATCAGAGGGAGCCTGCCATGCTTCTCCTGGGCTTTGCTGGTGGATCAGACGGTAAAGAGTCTGCCTGCAGTGCAGGAGACCCAGGTTCGACCCCTGGGTCGGGAAGACCCCCTGGAGAAGGGAATGGCTACCCATTCCAGTATTCTTGCCTGGAGAGTTCCATGGACAGAGGAGATTGGTGGATTATAGTCCATGGGGTCACAAAGAGTCGGACACGACTGAGCGACTAACACTTCAGACTAGATCTAAGCACTTGCACATGAGCACAGTGACTTATACAGAACAGCCACCATGGCTGGCTCCATCTTGAGTAGGAAAAGCCTGGAAATGGTCTCAGCGTCATTCAGTAAGGGGATGGCAGAACAAACAACGGCACAGACATAGGATTAAAAAGCACGAGGCAATTCTACAGGGATGGGAGGTGATATGCTGATACATGAGGATGTGACAAAAGCAAGGCACAGAATGGACCATAATAAGGAATGAACCTCCATTCATGTTGGGGGTGGGGAACCCATCGAAATAAAATCGTATATACTTGGTACTTGGGCTTGCACAAGTATCTTTAAAAAGACACAAGAAACTGTTAACACAAATGGCCTTTGAAGAAGAGGTGGAGGACAAATGTGGGAAAGGGGGCCTTTTTCACCATATCTTCTTTTGCCACTAATTAACTTACTTATTAAGGGCTTCCCAGGTGGCTCAGTGGTAAAGGATCTGCCTGCTAATACAGGAGCCATAGGAGACACGGGTTCGATCCCTGGGTTGGGAAGATCTCCTGGAGTAGGAAATGGCAACCCACTCCAGTACTCTTGCTGGGATAACCCCATGGACAGAGGAGCGTGGCGGGCTACAGTCTATGGGGTTGCAGAGAGTCGGACAGGACTGAAGCCATGGAGTAAGCACGCATACAACTTATCATCATTAATTATTTCAGAATAAATACATATTCTGTTTTGTTGAGTGCTTTCTAAATGACTCCAGCCATAGGCCATCACAGTAAAACCCACCTCTAACTACCCCCCAACAAGCTTTTGAGAAACCTACTAAAACATCAGATCTTGATGCAAGGTCTCAGCTATGCCGAGCCCGGCGCTTGGCAGGGGCCAGAAGGAATATTCTTGGCATTTCCTTCAAAGAGCTTCTGATGTGGAGGGTTCAGAACTCGCTCGTGTCAAGCCAGGTGGTACACAAGCAGTGGCTGTTCTCAGACAGGAAGTGAATGAATGGATCCTCATCAAAACCGTCAGCTCCGCGAGAGGCTGATCCTGACCGCTTGGCCTCAACAGGGGAAGCCAGAGAACCACACCTTTCTTCAGAAAGGAAACCTGCACTTCCACACAATCCACTCAGAGTCTATTTTAGCTCTGAACCCAGAATGGCACACTATTATAAATAGCAAAACCAAGATTGCAATTTGACTGATTTCTGTTCTGATGTTAGGAAAGAGGTCAGAAGTAGTTGTAGACCGAGGGGTCGAGAGCAAACCACAGTGTGAACACTGTCATGCTGCGCTGGACAGTCAACACTTGAACCTCCCTCTCCACCACCCCCCCACCCACCCCCGTGTTGCCTGAGTAACCGATTCCTGTGGCTTCAGTGTGCAGAAAAGCACCTGAGAAACTCTAACAAGGCTGTAGACAGGTTCTGTGGGAGTCTGCCAAAACCAGAAAGGAAATTCTCCAAGGAAAGCAGCTGTCCTTTTCCCTGAAGGCAGACAAGCTGAGCGGCTTACCTTTGTTGTGAGACATTGCGTACAGCAGGCAGAGCACAAAGAGTGCATGGTAGTCGTCATCTGGGCTGTCCAGGGCATGGTACACCATATCCAGGAAGGGTCTGGAAGAGAGGGGCCGCGTGAGCCTCACCTGCACACAGGATGCCAGCTGCCTTTGCCCTTCACAGCGCCCACCCCCCTGCCCGCTTCAACCAGCAGAATTGACTTCCCAGGTGGCTCGGTGGTAAAGAACCCGCCTGCCAACACAGGAGACCCACAAGTTCGATCTCTGGGTTGGGGCGAACCCCTGGAGGAGGGTATGGCAATCCACTCCAGAATTCTTGCCTGGAGAATCCCATGGACAGGGGCCCCTGCTGGCTACAGTCCATGGGGTTGTAAAGAGTCAGACACAGCTGAGCAGGCACGCGCCAGCAGCATAGAACATGGCCACCAAGTGCCCAGTTCAGCCCCAGGCACGGAGGATACAGAAGTGTCGACAGGCAGGCTCTGCCCTGGGAAGCTGCCATGTCCAGGGAAACTGACTAAGGAATGGCTAACCGACTTCTCACTCAACAACAGTCCACCTGCTGTCCCACACACTGGGGATAAGCGCGGTCTTGTGGCACCCCCGAGCCAGTGGGCAGGCAGAGCATGAACACTCCACAGCAGTACTTCAAAGAGCGACAAGAGAATGAAGGAGACGGGGCAACGTGATAGACTCACAACAGCAGACAAGGTACCAATAAATCTGGATCATTTTAGACTGTGGACCCTGGAGCCAGACTGCTGAGGTTCAAATGCTGACTCTGCCTCTTAGCTGCAAACCCTTGGGTAAATTACAATCCCCCATCTGTGAGATGGGGATTGAACCCTTCCAGGGTTTACAGTGAGGGCTGAAGCGAAATGAAACAGAACGGCACGAACACAGGCCCAGGCTCGGGTGAAAAGTTCTCAGACATGTGAGCTGCTGTTGCACTTCTATTTTGAGGATTCCACAGGCACTTCTCCATGATCTCGCTTTGGCAGGGCCTGACCTGGCAGTTTCTTGGGCCAACCTTCCCTAGCTAGAAGGGATCGATAGGAAGCATCGCCTCTGATGCTTTGTGGGTGAGATCTATCGAGCGGCTACAAATACGTAAACAGTACAGCCTGAATGCTGCCCTTCTGGGTGAAGGGCCTGGCCTGGAAAGACTTCAACAAGAGGATAATAGAATGTGCACAGATTTGGCCCGCTGGCAGGAGGCTCTGACCCCGTGACTGTCTGCGGCTGCCCCAGGATGCCAGCTTGAGGCCAAGAGAGCAGAGAGCCTCAATGAGTGACAAAGGGCACACTTAACCCCTTAAAGGACACAAGCCATGGTCAAGGCTGCTGACTGTGGGAAGGGAGGAGGCGCAGCAGAGAAACACGGAGACCTATTCGCTGGGTAACTTTTTATACTTTCTGACTTCTGAACTCCACAAAGGTATCACTGATTCAAAATATATTGAAAAATGCAGAAAAGCAGTGAAACGCACTTGTCATAACATTTCAAATAAACACTTAATACACAGAAATTAAAGGAAGAAACTTTTAAGGAACATTTACTTTCCAGTTCTATTTCTCTGGAGCCCCAGACCCTCCTCCTCCCCAGAGCAGCCATCACCATTCTAATGTGTGAATAGTTTTGCCATGTGTGGATCTGTTTTCCTGTCAGCCCCCAGCAAAAACACTTCCAAACTTTAAGAGTAGGATAAAGTATTAAAACACACTTTTTTTTGCAAACCAATCGCTTGGAATTTGGACTGTATTTTCATTTGGGAATAATACAAATAACTAAACACCCAGTAGCAGGGGGAAGGCTGGGTGAATTGACCATCTTTTATGAGATGAAGTATTATGAAGCCATTAGAATTGTGTTTACTAAGAGAACAATAAAGTGAAAAAGATACTTGGAGTTTGATATTAGAGAAAACCAAAAACAAAAATAACAGACATGGTATGGTATAAGCTACTGAGGGGAAAGAGGGCAGAATCTCTACTATATGGGCATTGAAAACAGGCAAGAAATCACCAAAATGCTAGTACCAGCTGCTTTTGAATTATGAAGACCTTTTTTCCCTTCTTTATACTTTTCAAGGTTTTTACATTTTCTAAATGTCTATTAACTTTTTAAATTTTAAGTTTCTTTCTTTTTTTTTTTTAAAGAAAGAAGGTTCTGAGTGGTTTCTGGTTTCTTACTTCGGTATTTCACCATGAAGGCAGGGATAGCCCACAGTGTATGGGGAATGTAAGGACAGTTCCACTTTGTTCTGTGTTGTTTCTCTGGACAAGTGGACCAATGTCAAGATCCAGCTCATGTCAAGGAGGCCTGTCCCCTCCTTCATCCTCAGCGCCCTCCTCCGGGCTCAGCACCAGGAGGAGAGAGGGTGGAAGACTGAGGGGGTGTCTCTGACAACCAACAACACAGCACCTTTGCAAAGGCCATGGCAGCTCTCCACCGGGGCCAGTCTCTCAGAGCTGAGCACAGCTCTTGCTCAGTTCCTCAGGGCCACAACTCTGCATGTGGCTCAGCTCAGGACACAGGATCAGCTTCCACTACGAACCACGTGGCAGAAGATGCCAAAGTCACCATCAGTTAAGAAACAATCTCAATCAACTTGAAGAAAACCCCTGTCTTCACTAAGATTCAGGGGAGAAAAAAAGAAGTCTCAACTCCAATACTCAAACATAAAATTTGGCCTGTTGACTTTTTGTTTTTGACAGTACATGAGTGTTTTTCCTCCTTTAGGAAAGCTACAGTATTATCACACTATGCAAAAATGTGCTGTTTCCATTTATTAGATCCTAAGAAACTGAACGGGCTTCCCTGGCGGCTCAGTGGTGAAGAATCTGCCTGCTTCGATCCCTCAGTTGGAGAGATCCCCTGGAGAAGGGAATGGCAACCCACTCCATTATTCTTGCCTGGGAAATCCCATGAACAGAAGAGCTTGGCGGGCTATAGTCTACCGGCTCGCAGAGAGTCAGAGCGAGTCTACCAGCTCGCACAAGAGTCACACATTGAGCAGCTGAGCATGCAGTGATGCATTAAGCAGGTGCACACCCCTCATGACAAGTTATTTTCAGTTTTTTAATGATCTGTATTCTAAGTAAAGCTGAGCCAAGCATCTAAAGGTTGTCTTCCCCTCACTTTGTGTGTTTAGAATGATTCCCTTAATTTTCAGAGCTCCCAGTGTTACTCTTTTTTTTTTTGGCCACAAAATAAAATTAGAAAGGTCCTTGGCAGTACAACTGATAACCCACACTGTGCGGCAAAGATTTCTATTTAATCGGAACTAAAAATGGCTCCCCGTGCATCTGATAAAAAAATTAATCTTTTCTGTTAGACAGCTGAAACACATGTCAAGCAAAGAGATAAACAAGATCTGCAGGAAAAGACTGATGTGCTTCAAGACTTCACTTTAAGTTGGATTAATAAATAGAGTGAGTGTATGTGTTTGTATTTCATCCACCATGAGAGTTTAGGAAGTGAATGCCTTGCAGGCTGACAGAGAAACCACGTTGCTGCGCATTCACTACCACTGACACAGGATTCAGAGATTACTGCAGGCATCTGTTAAGGAAATAACACTGAGATGGAGAAGCCCTCTAACAGTTCGCTGCAACTTTGGCAGCAGCCCTCCACCCGATTCCTTCTGGAAGGGGTGGCACTCCAGCCAGGCTGCAGGAAAGCTGGCATCTGGAAGATTGCATAGTGTTAATAGTTTGGGCAGCCATCACTGAAATGAACCATCAAGCAAGAAGTCGAAGGTGGACAGCAGCATTAGACAGTTCCGCTGAGTCACCACAGCAGGCCCTACAGACAGTGGTGAGCATGGCAGCAGTGAGTGAATGAGATCATAAAATCCAAATGCTGCCCCCAAGGGCATCCTTCCTGGGGGCAGCCCCCAAGGGCATCCTTTCTGGGGGCAGCAGGTCACAGCCAGGAGTGGCCCGACGAACAAGGCCACAGCCCGTTAGGACCAGCACGGAAGTGCCTAGAGTAGTGGTGTCATGTCTCAGTCATTCATTCTGAAGGGTGAGTACCATGGCCTTGAGGGCCAGCTCCGTCCCCGTGGTCTCTCAAGAGGAGCGGCGCCTCTGGAGGCCAGTGGGAGGAGCAGCAGGATGGCTTGGCTGGGAAGCAGAAGGGGCTACCAGGGTGGTGGAACGAGGCCCAGCTTATCCTCCGTGGGCACCCGGCCAGGGCACTTCCCCCCACCACTTCATCCCAGACACCGAGCAGCAGCTGATGGCTGGCTTGGGGGCAGCTCTCTGCCCGGCCCGGCGGCTACCTGCTCCACTGGACACTGTCCAGGCCGGTGGCAGCACTCTTCTCCTCGTCCGTGGTGTTCTGCTCCTGCACAGAGGTGCTGGCGGCCAGCTCTGGAAGTTTGCTGCGCTCCATGATCACCATCTCTATCTCTGGAAGCAAACACAGACACTGGGATGAGCCCAGGCGGCCCTGGATCGAGTTTCACAGACACGCTCGTGCTCCAGACGGAGACCGGCAGCCCGCTCTGCAAACATCCAGCAAACACTCGACGGTGGTGACAGGAGCCCCTGCAACACCCACGCCAGGGAGAAATAAGACGGGGCCCGCTCCCCTCTCTCCTTTCAGCTTGGCAGTGTCAAGAAACGGCATCTGATCTTGACAGGAAAGCCCAGATTGCAATGATTTACTTCAAGAATTTTCCTTCAACAGCTATTTATTCTCCTTTATTGATACCACACTTCCTTCCCGGAGGAATTGAGGAGCATGGAAGAAATGACATGTGGTTAATAAAACATAACCGAATCCACTAAAAATATTCCAAACCTGTTTACACTGTAGCACGGGCTCTGCCATGCCCAAAGCCTTTGTTTTCTCTTCCCACTTACAGCTTCCAGCGGGCAGAGAGGGGAGGGACCTCGCTTTATTTTTCCCAATTAAATAGGGACAATTTTCATAGCACCTGACTTGACCTCCATGTACATTTTCATTTTCAGAAAAAGGTCTGAACCAACGAAGGAAAACGTCCTGAGTTTGAGGTGGACAGTGGCTGTGCCATGAGCTGTCCCCGTTTATTGTAATAGAGTTCCTTGACAAGCGGGTGTGGACCAGCGAACACTTAGTTCTTGGAACCCAGAGTTCAAGGGCTGCCCCCTATCTTCAGGAGACACGGTGAGGGTAAAGGATGACGAAATGTGAACCTGTGTGTCCTCTCAGGAAGGACAGGTGCACACCTGGGCTCTGCCGTCGTCACCCCCTGACCCAAGCAAGAGCCTCCCACGGCTT
This sequence comes from Odocoileus virginianus, assembly GCF_023699985.2. Classification (NCBI taxonomy): domain Eukaryota; kingdom Metazoa; phylum Chordata; class Mammalia; order Artiodactyla; family Cervidae; genus Odocoileus; species Odocoileus virginianus. The sequence continues at coordinate 9,351,823 of NC_069706.1, read as the reverse complement.
TTTTTGCATCCACCGCCCCCACCCCCAACCCCAACCCCAATTTGTTGTCCACAGAACCAAGTGATTTTAAGCAGAAATTAGCCCAGGTCCTCTTCAGTCTTCCCATCACGCTCAGAACAAAATCCAAATGCCATCCGCAGTATCAAGGCCATGCACGGCCCAGCCCTTGACCCCCGCTGACCACACCTCCAGGCCCTCTCTGGCCCACCAGCTGTCCTGAGCATCTTGTCACTCGCCTTTGACCCGCACGGGTTTGTTCCTGCCCCAGGGCCTTTACTCAGCTGTTTACTCTGCCTGGAATGCTCTCACCCAAGTCTTCCCTCCCCAGGCACCATTCAATCACGTCACTCGAGGCTCAACTCTAATGCCATCTCAGGGACGTCTTCTCAGACACCCTCCCCGTCGGTTTTCCCTCTACCTCTCCAAGTTATTATGAACTCAACTCCATACTTCATTCAGATTTCCCTTGTTTCTCCCCAGTATCCTTGTTCAGTTCCAGGGCCTCAGCCTGGATAAACACATTATATCCAGCTGTCACATCTTAGGCTCCTCTTAGCTGCGACAGTTCCTCAGACCTCCCTTCCTCCGGATGACCTTATGGATTGAGAAGTCTGGTCAGGTATTTTTAGGATGCCTGTCAATCTGGATTTGAGTGACATTCTTCTGAATATTAGACTGGGCTTATGGGTTTCTGGGAGGAAGACCACAGAGAGGAAGTGCTGTCTCATCACATCCTATCAAGGGCACAGGCTATCGACATGACTTATGACGGGGGATGGTCATCTGCATCACTCAGCCAAGGGAAAGCTGGTCAGGGTCCTCCACCGGAGAGTGACGTTTCCTCCTCCTTGCATCCCACACCCTTCGGAAGCAAGTCATTGAGCACAGCTCACACTTAAGGATTACAGAGCTATGTTCTGTCTCCTTGAGGGAGGACAGCTACATAAATTACTTGGAATTCTTCCATAGAGATGTCCCCTCTCCCCTCCTCTTGATTTTACTTTATGGTATTTATAACTACAGGTATCCCCACTTTTTGAAGTTTTGCTTTTAGGACACTTGGCTTTTATGGAAAGACCTGTATTACTACCTGTTTTTGCTAATCGAAAGAAACCTGAAAAGGACTTTCCCTTTTACAAAAATAGGAGAAAAGCAGAAATAGCATTTAGCGTTGGTGTTGCAACAGTCATTACAGAGGCAGCGTGCACCCCAAGAATGGAAGTGGCCCCACCAAACTCCTTCCTGGGAAGCAGAGTTAGTTAGCACCTCAGCGTCGAGCCGCTGTAGCACTGAGCTGTGCTGGTGCCTTATGTCCATTTACTCTGAGCATCTGTTAGCAAGGTGTGTCCTAAAGGACATGCATCCTGGCTTTACACCATCTTCTCTTACAAAAGGTCTCTACTTTCAGATTATGGGAGAAACCCGCACCTGGATTTTACATTCTATATTTATTGGTTTGCTTGTTTCCTGTCTGCCTTCCCCACCCTAGGACGTGGGCTTCATGAGAGGTGCTGCCGTATCTATCTTGTTCTCCACCAGAATTGTAGTGTCTAGTCTAGGGCCTGGCATAAGGCAAATGCTCAGTACAAATCCCTGGAGTGGACCATGTCTAATGAGTCTGCCTAGGGCCAGGCAGGGTTGGCAATGACGCTCAGCAGCTGTGATGTGTAAAGCACCTCCAACCTGCGATCCACCTATGTGCAGTGTCCTCATGGGGGTGGGCTGCATCCTGGCCTCCCTTCTGGGACTGTTAGGTGTGACTGTGCTTGCGACTGTCCTCTGGCTGGGAGGACTGCATCCCCCCCAATGCCAACAATTGGCCTGGACCTAGGGGAGGGGGTTGCTCTCACCAGGCCCCTCCCTCCCAGCATGGTCTGAAGTCAGACAACACAGATCAGAGTCCCCCCCATCACACAGGTGGGGGCTGACACACAATTTTTAAGTGCCATGTGTTTGCACAGTTTTGTGTTTATTTTAACATGCATTAGAAGAAAATTCTAACTGCACAAAAAGTCTGTTTTGTGGATGCTACTGCTTAGGATGAAGCTAAATTTAAGACAAAACCACTGAGTCAATTCACCAAGAGCTATTGAGTAAACCGCAGTGCATGTAGCCTGTGGCCACAGCAGAGGGCAGGAGGCGCTGCCATCTGAGAAGCACCATTTGCTTCTGTCTCCCATACTCCCTCCACGAGCCTCAACTCTCATCTTCTCCAAAGTGGGGTGCAGACATCCCAGTGGGTATGCAAGATGATTCACTAGGCAAAACCTCTGTATTTTTAATTATTATCTTTATAAATATCTCTTTTGTTCATGTTATGATGTACTAACATTTGTACATTAATACAAATACATACAGTTCATAATAAATGTGTGTATATATATATATATATATATATATATATATATAGAGGAGATGCATGTTGAATTACATATTTGTGTGTTTACTGCTGGGACATGTCATCTGAAGACTACCAAGTGAGACAATGGTGCCAGCCTCTGGCTTCTGCCCTGTGACCTTTGACCTGCTTCCCACCCTGCTGCGAGGCCCCCTTCCTCCTGGCCTGATAGGCTGACAAGGCAGGAACTCCGCTCCGAAGACTCCCCAAGGTTACAGGACCAAGCCCTCGTGCCTCCATATGCTGTGATGTAGTTGTTCCTTTTTGGCTTTTTAATCTGGCTGGACACTCTGAGAGTTCTGGAGCAGAGGTGAGGCTGAAGGTAAGTCAGTCTAGTGCTCACCAAACTGTGTTAGCAGGTGCACACCGATTCTGAACAGTTTCCCAGGGCAGCCCCACGGTAAGAGATGAGCACAGGGCTGCTCCAGGGACAGGGTGGGCGGGTGCCCAAATGTCTCTGACCACAGGTCCCCTCATGCCCTCCACAGAGGCCCATGAAACTCTTTTCGGGAATTCTGCAGCTTCCCAGAAAATGGCCTGAAAACTACTAGTTTGGTCCTAGAGACTGAATATGAGGAAACAGAAACCCAGAAGTAGAATGACTTTTTTTTTTTTTGGCTGCACCATACAGTATGTGGTTATTTCCCTGACTAGGGATCAAACTCATGCTCCCTGCAGTGGAAGCACAGAGTCTTAACCACTGGATCATCAAAGAAGTAACTCTTCACATAGCTGCAAAATCCGCACTGGAAGCCAAGCCTGCCCCCCTCCTCCTGCTTCCCAGGTCACTCCTGGTGCAGAATCAGGCCCATCACGGCCTCTCCACATACAACAAGGCTTCCGAACCTTGGCCGTGTTACCCTGGTTCTCACAGCTGCACCCCTATACCTCCCACGCTCCCCCCCCCACACAACTCCTCCAGCAGGCCTAAGTGTAGGATGAGCTGCTTCACGTAGTTTTCTAGGTAAAATATACAACAGTTCTTCCAATACCAAGCAGGTCTTCCCCCTTCCTTTAAACTCTTGAAACCAGTGATTCTTACCCAGGTCTGCCAGCTCCCAGAAACTGTATGCGAAGTGCTAGGTGGGCCTGAGAGGAGTGGCTAACAGGTTTTTGAGCAGAGGGTCTCGCCAGATTCTCACTGTTCCAAAACAGATTCTACAGCCATCTTCAAAAGTGGATGCTGATGAGGATCGGGCCTTGGTGATGGAGGGTCAAAGGGCACCCCTCTTTATGCTGCATCAGGACGCCCGGCATGGTTCCGCACAGCCTTCTGGGCCCCCGCTGCCCCATCTCCCTGCTGACACCATGCCTGCCTCGGTGCGACCTCACTCCCTTCCCAGGGTACGTGCACCACGCTGCCGCCACCAGGGCAAGCAGACCAGTGGGCTCACATGGACAGATCTTCCCTGAGTACACTGAGGCCAGGACCCAGGCGCTGACAATGAATTCCCAGGGCGCTCCATCTGAATCTCAGTTATTACACCAGGAGCCCCCACTTCCCCCACCAGGTTTCTGTTTTAGAGGTTAAGGGACTGATGCTCTAACCCTAGTCCTCTGCTCTGTGCATGCATGCTCGGCCGTGTCCGACTCTTTGTGACTCCACAGACTCCAGTCCGCCAGGCTCCTCTGTCCATGGGATTTCCCAGGCAAAGATACTGGAGTGGGTTGCCGTTTCTTCCTCCAGGGGATCTTCCCGACCCAGGGATCAAACCCAAGTCTCCCGCGTCTCCTGCATTGGCAGGTGGATTCTTTACCACTTGAGCCACCAGGGAAGCTCTAGTCCAGCTCTGTTCAAACTTCAGTCGTGGGCCTGCCTTTACCATTTCTGCCATGTCTCTGTGTTGCCTGAACTACTTGTTATTAATCATTTGATTTGAACTCTCACACTTTTTTTTTTACTTAAATACATTTTCAAAGAAAACTTTAAATCACTCCTATATCCTTCAGTTGAGCAATCCCACTTGCAGGAATTTATTTGTAAGATACACCTCCAAGGATATGAAAATGCACAGGCATAGGGGCATTCACCATGGTATTATTGGTGATTGCAAAATACTGGAAACTACCTAAATGTCCGAGCATAAAGACCGGTTGAATAGACTATGGCGCACATTGTACAGCTGGGAAAGGAATGAGGAAGGTCGCTGTGAACTGATATGGAGTGACTTCCGGAGACAGGGCTACGCGGAGAGAGCCAAGGGCCAAGGAGCATACATGGTGGACTACACTCTGAGTGTAAGAAAGAAGGGAAAACAATAAAGCATGCATACCTCTGGTTCTTTTTACACAAAGAAACACAGGAAGGATATTCCAGAAAACAATACATGTATTATCTACTAGAGGGAGGGGAACAGGATGGAAGGTATATGGGAAGAAGGATATTTCCTTGAATAAATGCTTTTGGATAGTTTTGAGTTGGCTAATGTTCCAAAGTATTTTTTTTTTAAGAGAGAGAGAAATTATATCAATAAAAATGGGAAGGGCGAAGCTTTAACTAAAAAAAAAAAAAACAAGCGAGACTCAAATACAAAATATATTTCAAATGAATACCATATCTATTCTGAAGGGGGAAAAGAAAGGAAAGAGAGATAAACCCAAGTAGTTTATGACACAAAACTTGACTCTATACCTGCAGCTTAGGGACAGGTGAAGTATTTGGGGGAGGGGGCAGGGAACTGCAAACAACTCTTTATTTATCAAATAATTCTGAAACTTCATAAAGAGGCATTATAGGGTTGAGCAAATAGTAAATGTTTTGCATCATTAGGAGCCAGCCTCTCACTGTAAAGGAAGAGACATCAAATCGAGTAGGGCAAGTCAAGAAAGAACCCTCCTGGGACAGACTGGCATTGGAGATGTTGGTAACGTGCATTTTGTATACACACCTGCATGTATTTCCTAGCTCTCTTCACTGAAGGGTTCAAAGAGCAAGACACCCCACGCAGTCACAAGCACATCTGGTGCCCAGACCTTGGCCTGCTGAAAACCATTCAATCAGTGACTGCTGAAAGGGGCCAGGGCTTCTCAGAGAGATTAACCTCGAGAAAGAGCACAGCTGGTGGGAAATGAGCCTGGAATACCTTGTTAAGGCAGAAAGTGTCATTACAAAAAGGCTTTAAAAAAAATGAAGCGGGCAGATCACAAAGATACAGCAGCCAGCGTGAAAGGGTTCTCAAGGGTCAAATCTGGGACAATTTGAGCATCCAATTAATTAAATACAGTACTGAAATACAAACCACTAAAAAACTGGAATCCCTGAGTCGGTTCCAAGAATGGATAGATAAAATAAATGAATGAATGGGAAGAAGGCAGAAATCTTGCCTAAAGTGGAATACCAAGCGCTGACACTGGAAAACCAACCTTCTACCACCATCTTGATAAAAACTGGGCCAGCAAGGATCACCAGTGAACACAACATCTAAGGGGAATTTTATTTAATGCTATTTAATTGACAATATTGTGTGAGTTTCAGGTGTACAGCAAGGTGATTCATTTATATATATATATATATAATATATCCTTGAACATATACATATTCTTTTTCAGATTCTTTTCCATTATAGGTTACTACAAGACAGTAATATAGTTCCCTGTGCTATACAGTAGGTCCTTGTTCCTTATCTATTTTATATAATACTGTGTGTCTACTAATCCCAAACTCTTAATTTATCTCTCCCCCTACTTGTGAGTCTGTTTTGTAAGTTCATTTGTATACATTTTTTTTAGATTCTACATACAAGTGACATTGTACGATATTTGTCTTTCTCTTAGTCTGATAATCTCTGGGTCCATCCATGTTGCTGCAAATGGCATTACTTCATTCATTTTTATGGCTGAGTAATATTCCATTGTGTATATACATCACACCTTCTTTATCCATTCATCTATCAATGGACACTTAGGTTGCTTCCATGACTTGAATATTGTAAATAGTGCTGCTATGAACATTGGGATGCCTGTATCTTTTCCCAATTAGAGTTTTCGTCTTTTCTGAATACATGCCCAGGAGTGGGATTGCTGGTTCGTATGATAACACTATTTTAACATTTTAGAGGCACCTCCATACTATTTTCCATAGTGGTTGCACCAATTTACATCCCCACCAATAGGAAGGGGATGTGTGCAGGAAGTGCACATTTTAATGAGGCACAGGGTATCTGCATTATCTCCAAGTATTTCCCATGGACTGCAAATTAGCTGCTAAAAGAAAAAGTAATGATACAATCGAGAAGCTGGACCACACCTTAATCTGTTGGCCAAAATTAACATCACCCATTAAGGAAAGAAGGGCATCATGTGCCTCCAGAAGTGAAACACTGGTAAGGACATGTCACCTGTACCAGACTCCAGCCAAGAATGCTTAACCTCAACCTAATGACAAAGAAACATCAAAGACAGAATGAGGAACGTTCTACTAAAACAAAGGTGGAGGAGATTCTGTATTCTTAAAAAATGTCAAAGTTGGAAAAGAAAAAGATAGACTGTGAAAATATCTAGAGTAAAGGAGGGTAAAGGGACATGGTAATTCAAGGTACGATCTGACCCTGGACTGGATTCTGTCCCTGGAGGGAGGAAATATGATACAAAAGACATCATTAGGCCAATGGATAACCTGGAACGTGGATAGGAGGAAACCATTACAAAGGTGGTAACTGTGCTGTGGTCCCAACAGAGAATGCCCTCTGCTTAGCAAATGTAGGCTGATGAGTTTAGGATGGAAGGGGTGTGCTGGATGCAGTCTATCCAGAAAAAAAGGAGTGTGTATGTTTGTGAGAGACAGTGAGACAGACAGACAAAGAGCATGTGTGGAGAGGGAGAGAAAATGCAGAAAGGAAAGCAAACGGGGTATAAGATGTTAAAATATGAAAGTGGCTAAACAAGTGTTCTTTACACTATTTTTGTTTTTTTTTTCACTTTTTATAAATTTGAAATTATTTCCAAATAAAACATTTTTAGGAATTACTACTATCAGCATAAAACCAGTATCGATAGAGAGCAACTGTGAAAAACACACATGATGAATAAACAAAAAATGCCGCGGCCTGTTGTACACACGGAAAGGGGAGACTGGAGAACATGAGGAGGTCAAAGGCACACCCCAACCATGAGGCTCCCCCACCCCACCCCCCGGAGCTGAGTTCCCAGCAAGAATCCTCTCATCACGGTCTTCAAGGCTCTCTCTCTCTGTCCTACCCAAAGCCATTCCCACACCCCACTGTCAGGCCAGCACTGGTCTAGTGGACTCTCTGCAGCTTATGGAAAGGGAACCAAGGCCAGAGGGGTCAGGAGGTGGGCTCCTCTTCCCAAAAGACCTGTGTGGTGTAAACCAGCATCTGTGTGCTCTTAGTTTCTGTGCCCGGCACCGTGGCCACACGCCTGAAGGCTCCAGTATCCAGGCTGGCAGTGGCGGGACCCCTCACACAACTGAGTTTCGGGCCTCTGGGAGTGGAAGGATGTGAAGCTGCCAGGCTGGGAGCAGGAACTCAAGTGTCTAGCTCCTCTAGCTTTGGCAAGCCCCAGCCGGACCCTGCTTGGCCTCCATCATTTCCACAGAAATCTCCACAGCAAACAGCATCTGCATTCCCATATGCACAGCAGCCGAAAGGTGGAGCCAACCCAGGCCAGATGTCCATCGAGTGAAGTAAGGCAGAAAGAGAAAGACCAGTATCATATATTAACGCATATATATGGAGTCTAGAAAGAGGGTGCTGATGTGCAGGGCAGCGAGGAGACACAAAGAACAGACTTTTGGACTCAGTAAGAGAAGGAGAGGGAGGGATGACCTGAGAGAAGAGCACTGGGGCATATACATGACCATATGTAAAATGGAGAACCTGGGAGTTTGATGGATGATTCAGGTCGGGGCTGTGTGACAACCTGGGGGGATGGGGTGGGGAGGGGGGGTTCAGGAAGGACGGGACACAAGTGTGCCTATAGCCGATTCATACTGATGAATGGCAAAAACCATCACAGTGCTGTAAAGTAATTATCCACCAATTAAAATAAATGAAATTTAAAAAAGAAAGGATGAGCCAAATGGAGTCTATTCAAAAAATGAAATATCGTTCAGCCTTAAAAAGGAAGAAAATCCTGCCACATGTTATAACACGGATGAATCTTGAGTACCTGATGCTCAGTGAAAGAAGCCAGTCTCAAAAAGACAAACACTGTATTGATTCCACTTATATGAGGCACCTAGAGTGGTCAAATGCATCGAGCCAGGAAGCAGGGTAGAGGCTGTCAGGGGCAGGAGGGAGGGAGAACAGGGAGATGTTTAGTGGGTAGGGTTTCGCTTTGGGAGGATGAAGCGTTTGGGGGCTCGAAGGCAGTAATGGTTGTGCAAATCGCTGAACGAGCAGGAGAGGCCTGCAGACTCTCAGGATCCAAGGACGTCAACCTCTGTCCCCTGATGTGACAACTCCGGCCAAATCCCTAAGCTGTCCCAGTACTCTGTCACTGTGGATTTTTTTTTTTTTAAATAACAACCATAATTCATCAACTTCCCAGGGTGATGGGCATTCTAATCTGATTAATATTTGGTAAATGAAGTGCTTTTCAGGGAAATGGCAGGCCTGACCTCCCAACAGTCTTTGACTTGACAAATGCAAGGATTTTCTCAGTTGCCCTCTGCGGTCAATGTTCCAGCCATCACGGCGAGGCCAGATGATAAAAAGAGGGGCAGGGGATGATAAGAAGGCCTTAGAAAGAAGGTTATGGAGAGGAGGAAAAGGATGCCCTTGCTGGTTACCTAGGAGATATGGGAAGGACTGCATGCTGTTGGCTGGCTTTGGAGCAGAATTCCAAGAGGCCAGCAGTGCCTGGCAATGACACAGTGCATATGTGCTGAGTATCTGTGGTACCCCTTCCTTTACTTTTTAAAATACTATTCACTGGCTAGCACAAGATTGAATTCAGAATTTTTTTTTTTTCCTGGGAAGTTGCTTTCCAGAGGATTTGTCTAAACTGACCTCCAATCTTTCTCCTTAAGCCCATTGGAAAAGGTGGTGTTCCCACACCTCCAGTGGCTCAGCCTTCCCATCCCTCTCCCACTCCCTGCTCCAGAAACACACACACACACACATGCACACACATACTCAACCACCTCACTGTTCCTTATAGAAATTAACAGAGAAGTAGGACCCAAAGAAACTTGCCAGGGTGACCAAGCATACGTCCCCCCAACCAAGCTCAAGTCCCACTCTGGGCTCCTCGCTCCACTGTCTTGCCAGGGCTCCTATTCGGTGTTCACGTGTCACCTGCTAAATGCTGAAGCACTAAAGGTTCTCATTTCTGACAACCTGAGGGCTGGCATCACACAGGCCCCTCTATGGGTCAAAAAGCACAGAAAGCGCAATGACTTGCCCAGCGTCACACAGCAGCTCTGGGGCAGAGACCTCGACCTCCTGATACCTAGTCCCTGGCTCGCCCTCATCAGAAATCTGTTAGGCCTGGGGTTGGCTCTGGCTTTGCAAAAATGAGGCCAGAAGGTTCAATTTCATTTCAGCAGAGACTTCAGAAGCGGGAAGAAAAAAAAAGCCAAGCTTGGGACTCCTTAACTCCCAGCTAACTTGGCAGCTTCAAAGTCACTATTGTTCTAATCCCGCCATGCCCTTGCAGGGATTCAAGAGAGGAGTAATCTTTGAAGATCAGGTCATGAAATTGATGGCTACTTTTCCTTATAGGCAAAAAGCCTATTTTCCCATATTTTTCAACCAAGAGATTCAAACAACACATTCTCTTGTCTCAGGTCCACTTATTAAGTTACTGCTTTAACTGAATCCAAAAAGAATTGACTGTCATTTCAGACTGAAGGGTAGAATAGGACATGAACGAGCATCTGGGTGCACACTTCTCTGGCCAGAGGGACCAGGGCACCCTGGTCTTCCTTTCAGCACTCAATTGCTGAAAATTAAAAGGTCCTGTGATTTTTTTTTGGGGGGGGGGGGGGTTTCAGAATGAGTTGCCCATCACTGGGGCCTGAGGCAGAGCATATTTCTCTGCAAACTGGGGATGGGAGTGAAGGGTCCAGGGCTGCATATTCATTTCACACAACTTCCTTGTCTGGGCTTAAAAGTGGAGGAGGTGTGAATTCTGGGTGCTGCCTCTGTCGAAAAAAAACAAGTCGATGCCACATTCAAATCAGGTCATGGCAGACTTGTGACTTGTGACCACATGCCCTTTTATTCCTATGCTTTCTGCCGCCTTTTAAAGTAAAGAGTGCACTGCTGAAGAGGGGATGACGGGGTATGCAGGGGGAACTGGGGCCAGCATCTCTTTACTCAAGAAGTCCAAGGCTGTCAACAAGCTCACCAGGTCCAGGGACGATGTGAGAAGCACCATGTTACAGAGAAATATCTGGGAGGAGAAAACAGCTACAGGTCCCATCTCAAAACAGGAAGGGAATGGAAAAGAATACATGATAAGACAGAGGAAGGGAGCAGCTGGCCTGAGGGAAACGGAGGAGTACACAGAAACAGTGCGGTTTTCTAAGAGAGCACCTGCTGTTTCTGCGAGCTGGGCACCCACACCTCCTTCTTCTGATGAATGTGTTTCTTTCTGAGGGCGTCACATGGGGCAGTCGCACATCTGGCCTGACCAATCAGCGCCGGCCGGCCCTCTGCAGAGTGGGCAAGCCAGACCCGCCAGCACGAGCGAGCCTCAGCTCCCAGGCTTCAGTTGCAGCACTCTCCCCATTTGGTGGCTTGGCAGGATGTGGGTCCTGAGTTGCCGATGGTCATCTATGCACCCAAGTCCAGCCCCTCCTAGGCCTCCCAGTTAGACAAACAATAATTGCCTTTTCTGTGTGAGTTAGTCTGAGTTGAATATCTAAATCTTACAACCACAAGAATCCTAACATATCCTCACGTTTTTTTTTTTTTAAAAAAAAAAACAAGTCTTTATACTTCCTAGAGTCACAATTTCCAGATGGGGACAATGAAGTCCAGAGCTTGGGGACACCTTCCAAGGCACCTGTAGGTCTGGCTAGTGAGACAGGACCGTAAGTCACATCTCCCATCTCCCCCATCGACACTGTCCTCTGGCTTGAAACCAAGTGAGAAAATGCGCCTGACACCCTTCCAAGTCACAGGAATTAACAGCTGTGTGGTTTCACCCAAACACAGAGACAGTCTAAGGAGAGAGCACCCAGCGGCCACACCTTCAAACACGAGAATAACTGAGAGGCCAAATAAACAATTCAAAGAGCCCCAGAATACACCTGCTGCTGCCCAGTTAGGTGTCTCTTTGCTGGATGGGCCTGCAAAAGTTGTATTTATTTACGATGAGTTGGGCCAGGAAAACAGGAGGGCACTACAAAGCTGAGGGGGCCATGGAGAACCACACCCCACTGAACCCTGAAGTCAGCATCAACCAGCCAAGCAAAGCCTCTCGGGAAATTCCTCTGAGCCCTTTCTGACACAACCTGGCCAAGAAACCACCTGGAAAACAGGGTCCTGGAGGCTGGTGAGCATGTCCCCCTGCGTCCCCTGCACAGGGCAGGCAGGCTGAACCTGCAGGGAGCCCACCCATCAGGGAGGGAACCCCCACCCCCTGGACCCCAACAGAAAGCGTGGACGGCAGCCTTGCAGAGCCGCTGCAGCCCCCGTGCGCCAGGACTAGGCTGCCCGGTTGAGTCACTGGATTGTGTGTTTGAGGCCAAGCCTGCCCTTGTCCACACCATGGTTAGTCACAGCCCCGGCCTGGTTAGACAGCAGCCCTTAAAAGGACTGGAACAAAAAGAGGTAGCATCTTTCCAAAACAAAACTGATGAGAACACAGTGTACGAAATGGGGTGAAGTCGTCCATTTTCTCCCAGGGTGGCTGCAGGACAGCTAAACCCAAAGTTTCACCAGATAATTTTCTTCCAAGTTAGAACAAAAAGTCAAAATTATGCAAATGAGCAAACAAGTATGGCTTACCTTGTGTCCGCCCCTCACCTCCCCGCCACAGTGATATTTGCTGGCAAAGGTTTTCTGAACCAGAAAGGAATTCCTAAACCAAGATGCTTACTGCACACTTTTGACAGAAAAAAAAGCATGCTGGAGATCTCAGCCTAAAAAGAGGGCTGATGGCAACAGGGAAACACTTGGGTTATATTCATCAAAATACGATCGTGGCATTTGCAGAGAGCTGCCAAGATCATCAGAATGGGGCCAGCGGGATGGGGGTGGGGGCGGGTTTTGGCTGCATAATTGCAGCAAACTCCCCCTAACAAAACAGTTCCCAGTCAACTGATTTACTGAGAGGCTCCGTTTTCCAGCTCTGGATGCCTGGACTCGCACAGTCCGGGCTGATGGGCCGGAGAGCCGGCTGCAGAGGAGCCGCCGTGAGCCCAGGACCCAGGGGAGGGCTCACAGGAGATGCTCCCCCCATGCCAGAGCAGAACGCAAGCGGGAGCTGGGGAGAGCCCAGATCTGTCCCAGGAGGTGTGCTGGAAGCTCCCCTCTGGCAGGCAGAGCTCCCACCTCACTTGACCCCACCACCTCCTCCACCCTGAGCGCCCGGGGCCGTGGCCAGAGACCCCATCTGTGTGGCTGCGAGCCCAGCCCATGACACAAGCAACAGTTCAAACTTGCTTCATCCCCGGGGCTGACAATGCTCTCCAGATGGAGGCATTAGAGTCTAAACAAGAAGGAGGTGAAAAGTAAACCAGAATCATTCTCGACAAGGGCAGAGAAGAGGACCAAGCGATTCTGTTCCCTGACCCCAATGCACCGAACACCAGTGTACCTCACTCTATAAACAGATGAGGGCTTGAAAAAAATCTTAATGTAAGAATCTGGGGGGTTGCATTTCATCATTTGATTCCCCCAATACCATAATCATGAAAAGCATCTAATTTCATCAGCCCTGAGCCATTTTTCTTCCTGCAGTGCACTGGCAATAACGACTTTAGTCAAAAATCATCATCCTGGGTCATCGGAATTATTAGGAAGAACACCAATAATGATAAAGATGACCATACTATTAATAATAATGACAGTAGTTGTGAAATAACTGTAGTGGGAGATACTTCTGACATGGACCAGGCACCGTTCTGAGCATGTTACGTGCATTAGCCCATTTCATTCTCTTAATAACAAAGTAAATACTCTCTTTTGACAGGTGGGAAACAGAAGCAGGGGTTAAGAGGACAGGGCCTCACTCCAGGCTGCCCACAGATGAAAGCAGGCCTTGTACGGATCTGGCCACAGCTGTCACCAAAGGGCGGGCTGTGTAGAGTGAGGTACACAGGTGTCTGGAGTGACAGGCGCACTGAGGGACACACACGGGGGACCAGACACAGGACGGCCCAGCGGGCAGGCTGGCGGTGGCTCGTGCACTCACCTTCATTCTCCCCACTCGTCTTGATGCCTTTTGAACCACCCTCTGTACCTTTAGCCTTCTCGGCGTCTTCCTGAGCATCCTCGGCAGGCCCTTTCTCCTCGTCTTCCTCCTCCCCAACGTTTTTGTAGTTGGGTCTCTTTTGCACCCGCCTCTTGCCCTTGTGCTTGTTCATCTCAAGGGACCGCTCTAGCGTCTCGGTGGGTTTAATGAAACACCGAATGCTTGGCTTGGCCTGGAAAGTCGAATCAAGACAATGGACAGATTTGAACAGCAGGGTCTCGCCGGCTCCTATGGAGCTGTCTGAAGGTTTCCACCCCAAGAAATTCCCTTCAATATAGCAAATTCTATGTCTTTGTTGATCATTACAGCTATTCAGTTCAGTTCAGTTGCTCTGTCGTGTCCGACTCTTTGCAACCCCATGAACTGCAGCATGCCAGGCCTCCCTGTCCATCACCAACTCCCGGAGTTCACCCAAATCCATGTCCATTGAGTTGGTGATGCCATCCAACCATCTCATCCTGTCATCCCCTTCTCCTCCTGCCCTCAATCTTTCCCAGCATCAGGGTCTTTTCAAATGAGTCAGCTCTTCAAATCATCATTACTATTAAATAATCTAAACAACAGCATTTATTTATTGCCCACAGTCCCAAGTCACTGGGCCCTTGACCCACATCAGCTCCATGCTTCCCAAAGGTCAGAAACACTTAATACTTTGGTGGTACTTTCTATGTGCCCGAAGCTGTTCTGAGGGCTCTGACTATATTATCTCACTTAACAGTTTACAAAACCCCCAGAGAATAGTACTGTTGTTATGCTCAAATTATGCCCAGATGAGGAAATAGAAGTTCAGAGATGTTACACGACCCACCCAAGGCCACACAGCCAGGAGGTGACAGAGCGGGATTCAAAACCACTTACAATCTGCACAATTTATGTCTTAACCACAGCGCACTGATGTCATTGTTAACTTTCAATTTAAATATATTTATTTTAAGAGGAGCTATGTATCACAACAGAAATGAAACACCAGTGTGTCTTGCTAATATAAAAATAGAAAAGAAAAGGCAAGGTGAGTTAGATATAACCAGATTGCTGGCTCTCTTTAGAAAGGGAGCCTAACAAGTATGACCGATGAGTTAAAGCTCATCCCCAAAAGAAACCTGCCCCCAAGGAAGAGGTTTTTCCCCAAAAAGCCCGAAGGTTTCTAAGAGAAAAGAAAAAGGCCTGTGTGTCACCACAGTTCAGGCCCTGCATTGTGGAAAACACAGCTGTGTCTCAGTCCTTACAGCAACCATGAGATATAGGGATTATCAATACCATTTTACAGACAAAAAATGAGGCCCAGAAGGGCTAGTTGACTTGCCCAACATCACACAGTTATTGGCTGCAGTCAGAATCTGGGCTCTCGATCCTGCAAGAGCCCAATCCCAAAGCCCCAGACTCTTCTAAAACATGTAAATTATCATATGTGAAACGAATCGCCAGTCCAGGTTCAATGCATGATACAGGGTGCTCTGGGCTGGTGCACTGGGATGACCCAGAGGGATGGGATGGGGAGGGAGGTGGGAGGGGGATTCAGGATGGGGAACACGTGTACACCCGTGGCGGAGTCAAGTCAATGTATGGCAAAACCAATATGATGTTGTAAAGTAAAATAAATAAATAAATTTTTAAAAATAAATAAATAAAGTAATAGTGCTTCGCCAGGAGCTCAAACTCAGTTCCCTGCTTAGCACTCTTTAAATAGTATTTATATGCAAATGAACCAGGTCCAGAAAGGAGCAAGGATCAAAACTCGTCCCTCATCTGTTCAGGCCAGGATTCTGATTGAAGAGTTTTTCTCTCTGCAGGGTCCAGGTGATATCCAGACATCACTTTGTCATTGAAAAACAGAAATGTTTTAAAGTAAATTTTTCCATTATCTCAATCCAGTCTATCCATCTGAATTTACCCCAAACAGCCACCTACTGTCTTCTGGGGTCCACTGTACCCTGCCAATAAGTGGAATGTGCTCCAAGAACGCAGATTAATTTCAATAATGCTCAAAACAAAACCTAATTGAAAGTTAAATTAGCATCCAAATCCAGACATTAATTTTTATTTACCTAGTTTGGATTATTCATCTATAAAAACGACAGATAAAATTGAGACATGATTTAACTGTCCAGGAAACCCAGACAGCGCGTTACAGATGCCAAGAACTGAGAGACCAGAGACGGGAGCGTTCCGGGCGTGCACCTCTTGACAGACAGCATCCATCAGAGCCCACTTAGAACGCTGTGCGACGGAACGCAGCCCCGGATGCTCCTCACCCTCTCTGGAAGGACCCAGACCTGGTAGGTTAGGACCCTGAGATGAAGTGACTCCTTCCTCTGATTACCACTCACTCCTAGGGAATTACACGCTACCGAAGCTTTCAGAAACAGAAAAGTGAGACCCCACACAGAGCAGAACACCACTCGGTTAGAAGCTTAGAGCAGACATTCACACGGATGGACGCAGACAGCACTCGCTGAGCTCGGGGTGGACTCAGATGTCCAGGACAACCAGCTGCCCTAGGACAGGAGGAGCGGTGCATAAGGTCCAGGGCTGGTCAGGGTGCAGGGAACGCAGCTGGGACCTTTGTGAGCAGTGAGGCCTCTCTCAGCTCCTGGCTCCTTGTCTAAACCATGGGGCAGTAATTCTGGCCTCCTGGAACTAAAGGATATCGTGGATGGAAAGCTCCTTCAGGTGTCCTGGGCGGCTCTGTGGTAAAGAACCTGCCTGCTAATGCAGAAGACACGGGTTCGATCCCCGATCCAGGAAGATCCCTCATGTCACAGAGCAAATAAGCCTGTGCACCACAACCAGTGAGCCTGTGCTCTAGAGCCCGGGAACCCCAAATGCTGAGTCCATGTGCTGCAGCTACCGCAGCCCACAAGACTAGAGCCTGTGCTCCCCGAGAAGAGAAGACACCGCAACGAGAAGCCTGCATACCGCAACCAGAGAGTGGACCTTGCTCTTCATAACTAGAGAAAAGGCCCATGCAGCGATGAAGATCTACCACAGCCAAAAATAAATTAATTAAAAAAATTTTTAAAGTCACTGAAACCAAAGATATTAATTATTTAAAAAAAAAGAGAGAGAGAGAGAGAATTCCTTCAGAGCCTGGCCATGCAACAAGCAAACAGCAGACAGTTACCTTCCTGTCCCTGACTTCATGAAAAAAAAAATCAACTGTGAAAATGAATTTAGAAACTTTCCAAGGGATCTATTTTTCTTGATGATCAGGTGTTGAGGAGGAAAGAGGGGGAAGGATGCTTACCAGGGAAATTTCAAACCTTTAAAACACAACCTACCCAGTAAGTAGCTGGAAATAACCTAAATGTCCATCAAAAGGGGATTGGTTGGGTAATTATGGTCTGTCTATAGAGTGGGAATCCACGTGGATATAAAAAGACTGAAGTCTTTTTATACCTAGATCTACTGATGGAGAAACAATCTCTGGATAAAAAAAAAAAAAATGCAAGAACTGGAAACAAAGCAGAGTCCCTTTTTAGGTAAAGCTTTATGATGGTGTAAACACAACTTTTCCTGGAAAGCTGCATAGGAATATATTAGAATTTCCTGTTTGGGGAAAGAAACAAGGTGGGACATGCACTCAAAAGTTTTTCATTTCTGTATCTTTCTGTCTGGTTTGAAATTTCTAACCATGTATGCAAGTTCACTTTTCCAAATATTCAACAGGCATCATTTGGACATTGGGGTTGGAGATTTTATTTTCTTCTATATTTAAAAAGCCTGATTTTTTTTTTTGCTTAATAATTTAGTAACATCAAGATCCCATAAGGGCTTCCCTGGTGGCTCAGTGGTAAAGAATTCACCTGCTAATGCAGGAGACACAGGTTCAATCCCTGATATGGGAAGACCCACATGCCACAGAGCAATGAAGCCCGTGTGTCATAACTATTGAGCCTGTGCTCCACAATAACAGAAGCCACCCGATTGAGAAGCCTGCACACCATAAAGAAAAATCCATGCAGCAACAAAGACCCAGCAGTGAAAAATAAGTAAAATTATTTTTAATAAAAGATCCAGTTGTTACCATGGAGAGGCTAACGGTGGTTGGGAAGTGCAGGCTGGGATTGGTATCATTCCTGCTGTTTCTCACAAGAGCCTCTGGCTGCCAGGCCTCCCAGGAATCTTCATGTTCCACTGGACAACTCCAGATGACCTTTCTCCCAGAAAGCCCCTGAGAGAAGAGCCATCTCATGCCCCAGTGAGCTCTCCCCCTAAACCAGGTGTCTGGACCAGAGCAGGCCTTGATGGGCTGCTGAATGGTGGTGGTCTGTATCCAACTACATCCAACGTGATGGAGAGATCAAGAAGAAGAAAACAAGAAAGTGTGGGGGCGAGGGGTGGTGGATGAAGAAAGGAGCCTAAGACCTCAGTAGCTGAACCTAGTGCAAGAGCCTGCACGTGGGACCAACCAGAAGAAATGGGAAAGCCCCCTTCAAAGTCAAAAACCGGAAGGCCTTTGGGTTTATCTTCCCATAAAGAAAGAACAGCACGCATGTCTTGGAGACAAGCCTCCTGCATACAAGGTCTACATTTCCCAAAGGCCAAAGGCTCATGTTTCACCCATCGAGGGCTCACCTCACAGGGCCCTGGAACCTGAGCAACAGAAGGAGTGGAGTCATGGGATCCTCCTTGCTGACTCCAAAATGCTGCCTGTACCCAAGTGGGGGATGCAGGAGGGGGGCCGTGGGCTCCGTGGCTGCACGTTTAGGCTGGCTTCTGGGGTCAGAGGCAGCTGAAGGCCAGAAATGTGATTTCAAGGGTGACCTAGCGGTCTAAGTTCTCCTGAGAGCGTCTGCCCCCACCTGTTGGTCAATGACACCTTCCACCAACCTGCCTGCCTCCAACCTTTGGTCCTTGCTTCAAAGTTAAATACTGGAGAAAACTGACTCCCCCAGGGGTCAGTGATAACTAAGGCATCTCAGGGGCTGTGGGATCTGAGAACAGGGTCTGCAAGGACAGCGAGAGGGTCAGGAGCAAGGACTGAAACCTGCAAGGCCCAGGCATCTGAGTGGAGAAGGAGAGGCAGAATCACTGATGCCACAGAGGGCAAACAGAACGTCCTCCACTAGGTCTGGATGTGACCCTTGTAAAGGCCCCAACACACCCCGCACCAGAAAGACCCCAACACACACTGCACCAGAAAGACCCTAAAACACACTGCACCAGAAAGACCCCATTGTGATCAACCAATCAAGGGTTCCATTTACAGTTAAAAAACTGTCGACTCAAAATATGTACATGTACACCAGGTTTTCCTGAGCTGACAGATACTGACCAATGACAGCACACAGAGCAAGGTCTGGAAGGATACACAAACTGAAAACGGTGGTTCCTTTTCAGGAAGATCTTGAGGTCGGGGGAACTTTCACTTTCTACTGTAGTCGCTTCTGTATCATTCAGTTGTTTAGCAGTGCCATTAAAATGTAAAGAATGCCTTTAAAGAATGTACCTAATGCCACCAAATTGTATGCTTAAAAATGGTACTTGCTGTAGGTATTTCACAATTGAATTAAAAAAACCCAACTTTTTAAAAGGCACCTCTGGAAGTCAGAATGGTGATTCGCTGGTGGAAGGGGCAGGGGTGGGGGTGGGGTGCTGGTTATAGACTGAGAAGGAGCTGCAGGGGACGTCAGAGACGTTTTTCTCTTGACCTGAATCACAAGCTTCCCCCACGATCTGAAAGTAGAGCAGTCCTACAAGACCTTCTGTGAGCCAGGACGAAGTGAAGAAGCTATCACCTTAGGATATACCTTGCTGACAGGCACACGGGCTAAACGGGGATAAAGCACAGATGCTCACAGACGCAGCTCAAAGCTCCAGGCCTCGACCCTGAGGTGCTGACAGTGGGGGGGCTGCTCAGGAGGCGCGTGTGCACCTATACACACGAATGTAACCACTGCTCCAAAGCCATCAAGCAGTGCAGCAAAGATCACTGCACTTTTATGCACTTTACTCATGTTATTTCTCAATTTAAAAACTGTTTACCGAGAGGATTTCCAGTGAATTCAGATTGTCACAATGCCCTAAATACAAGCGAGGAGCAAATCAGATGATGTGGGGAGCTGGCTTCGCGGCAGTCGCCAGCTGGGTTGAGCCCCGGCTAGACCCCGGGCGCTGGGCTGGAGCTCACAGTCCAGCCAGGAGTTGTGATGCACTGCTGTGCGTGCCACTAGCACGGACACCCTGGGGGCACGGAGGAAGGCGTGGGGAACTGTGCCAGGACAGGGGCAGGTGGGCGGGGGTGGCGGGGCGCTCTGGAGAGGCCTGTGTGGAGAAGGAAATGACTAGTCCGAGGCTCAAGTGTGAGCAGTTTACTGGAACACTCGGGAGGAGAGGAGAACGTTGGGCAGGGCGGCTCAGAGCTCCGGGCAGTCACCTTTAACTCTGTCACGGCAGGGCCACCTGGAGCTGGTGTGCTGGTGACAGTGTGGGCACCCGGGGACAGTGTGCTGGGCCAGCCCTTAGGCGGCGGCCGCAGGGCCGGCCAGGCGGCCTCTCCAGTTGTTCACAGGAAGGCGTTCACGATGCTCACGTCCTGGGAAGAGGTGTCCGGGGCCCCTGCCGCGGCACAGACGACCTGCTGAGTGGGTGTTCTGGGGCTCCTCAGTGACGGAGCAGGGAGTGGGGAGGCAGCATGGGGACAAGAGGCAGGCCAGGGAAGAAATCTGACTGAGCAGGAAAGGCGAGGGAAAGAGGCTGGAGGCTAGGGGCAGGTAAGGAAAAGGGCGGGTGATGTGGCCTGGAATTCTGTCTGGATCTGTGGGAGCTGTTATCATGGTCAAGCTGACAGAGGCACCTCCAGGCTCTCCCGGGCCTAGCCCGCTCACTTTCTGAGGATGCAACTAGCATCCTTCTGGTTCAAACAGCTCTGCGAACAGCTCTGGGAACCAGGAGACAGGTTTTCCCCTAAAAAAAAGGAGGCAGGTCATGAGGACTAACCAAAAACACCACGAACGTGAGGGCAGACTTGAGCCCAGATCTCAGACCCGCTTGTTGGCCGAGTGAGCCTCACCCAACGAGCCTCAGTTCCTGTGTGTGAAAAACAGGGACAGCA
Source organism: Odocoileus virginianus (assembly GCF_023699985.2). Classification (NCBI taxonomy): domain Eukaryota; kingdom Metazoa; phylum Chordata; class Mammalia; order Artiodactyla; family Cervidae; genus Odocoileus; species Odocoileus virginianus. The sequence goes on along the minus strand of NC_069706.1, from coordinate 9,330,983 downwards.
GCAACTCCATCACATGCCACCATCAGGCTGAAGGAGACGATGAATACAAAAATGCTGGCCTGACTTCTGCCACAAAGAGGCACAAAAACGCCAGCACGATGTCTGCCACAAAGAGGCACTCTAGAGATACTTATTCACCTTCCACCCCCTGGTAAATAGATCACTTCGATGGGAGAGCTGGTAGGGGAGGGAGGTCTACCTCTTTAAAACCAATCAAACTAGCAACTTTCTGTTTGCTGGCTTCCTAGTTTGTGAGTGGCTTAGACTCAGCTCCCCAAAGTGCTCCTCGGCCCCTCCCTGGCCTCCAGCCTCCGGGGGCTGGGCCTGTGGGATGTTCAGCACAAAGGCAAGGTGAGTGGGCCTGGAGTGTGGCCTAAGGGGCACTGGAGTGGTCAGAGCCCCGCTTGCTGGCCCACACACCCTGCCCGCAGCCTTTTCCCCTTTGGGCCTCGGTTCCCACGTGCATCAAATGAGCCTCATGTTGACACTTTCCCCACAGGGCTCCTGTGAGGTGACTAGGGGTAGGAGCACACTTCCCTGTTTTGTTTTGTTTTTCCGGGTAATAATCGCCGTTCCCAACACCCAGTGAGCATAGGAAGCACGCCCAGAGATGCTCTGGGCACTTGACATATACTGATGGACTCATTTATCCTCCTAATGACAGAGGCGGGGAGGGGGCTGCTGAGGGGAGGGACTTGCCCCAGGTCACTGCTCTTGAGAGGCAGGGCCAGGGTTTGAACCCGGGAAGCAAAGCTTCAGCGCCCCCCGCCCCCCACGTGCTCAACCATTCTGCTGCCAAGCTCAAGCGTTCACCCCCACCCACAAGCACCGCCAGAGCCTCGCCGTGTGGGTCCAGCCTCTCAAAAAGAGGATGTAAAGACCCTGCCATGCCCGAGTCACACTGCCCAGAGGAGCGGGCAGCCCTGCCTGGGGACAGCCCACATATCACATCACTTTTCGGGTAGCCCTCTGACCCAACGGGCATTAGGGATGCGCATGCTTAGTCACTCAGTCATGCCCGATTCTTTGTGACCCCATGAACTGTAGCCCACCAGGCAAGAATACTGGAATGGGTTGCCATTTCCTTCTCCAGGGGATCTTCCTGACCCAGGCATCAAACCTGCATCTCCTGGGTCTCCTGCACTGGCAGGCGGATTCTTTACCTCTGAGCTACCAGGGAAGCCACACAATGTGCAATTTTTCCCATTTTTGCCTTAGAGGCACAGAGCTCCAAACGTCATGGTGGGTGGGGGGGCGAGTTCATGGTGACTCGAGTTTATGTCCACCATAACCAACAGCACGTGGCTTTGCAACCAGCTGCACAGGGAAGCAGGGTCGCTAATCGCCACTAAGCAACCCTACACTCACTCCAGAACAAGGAGATCAGCAAGCAAACGTCAGATGGAATCAACTCCAGGGTGATGTATGGGTGTGTGTGGTACATGCCAAACCCGGAGTGATGTGGCTGCTGAGCCAAAGCCCACACACGCGTCCAGGATGTACAACTGCAGCAACGTTGGTGGGGCGACTGGGCAGCACGGTCAAGCTTAACGGGGAAAATAAACCCGAGGCGGGCAAAACATGAAGAGGTAACAGGCCACTTCCATTAACAAGAGGATCCTGGCTTTCTTCCCCACAATTGGCCAACTATCAGCGAGTGTCGTAGTGGCCGAGGCATCATCCAAAGCAGGGCCTATTTGTCTGGAATCGGAGCTCAGAGGCCTCACGCTGCACGCACGCACGCACGCACACACACACACACACACAATTGGCCAACTATCAGCGACACACACACACACACACACAATTGGCCAACTATCAGCGACACACACACACACACACACAATTGGCCAACTATCAGCGACACACACACACACACACACAAAATTGGCCAACTATCAGCGAGTGTCGTAGTGGCTGAGGCATCATTCAAAGCAGGGCCTATTTGTCTGGAATGGGAGCTCAGAGGCCTCACACTGCACACACACACACACACACACCCAGCGCTGGCCTCTGTCTGGAATCGGAGCTCAGAGGCCTCACACTGCACGAACACACACACACACACACACACACACACACACACACACACACGGTGCTGGCCTCTGTGGGAACCAGCTGGTCATGCTGAGATGGTGCTCGGACTACTTAGAAAGCAGCCCATCCCCCGGTCTTCCCCAACCCTGACCAACTTCTCTGTCGCTCTCAACCAAGCACTGCCTAGTCTGGCCCTCTGATACTGCATCTAGCACTCCATGAAAAGCTAATAAATGCTTGCAGCGTAAATTAATCCCAAGATATTAATCTCAAAATATTTATGATTGAAAAGGCATGTTCAACACTCAGGCAAAATAAAATATCTTATCATCTGGTGAAACAGTGATAAACCAAGCACTTGGCTGGTGTTGCTTTAGGAGGAATATATGACTACATCTTGTTCTGTAGAAAAAAACATAATGAATTGTGAAATAGTGGTGACTCTCAGTGACCTGAAACATTCGGCCCAGAACCCTAATCTCATGCTAAACTAGAGAGCATCACTGCAGATGGTGGCAGAAGAGCCGGAAGCAGAAGAAGCCTGGGGACTTGAGGCTGGACGCCTGCAACCGCCTGTCGACAAATCGCTGAGCACGCAGAGAGGGAAGTGACCAGGGGACCTTGTTCTCATCGACGTGCAGCCCCCTAGCCACCACGCGAATGAAGCACACACATCCCTACCCCAGCGAAACCCAGTTTCCTGGATGGAGGACTCTGGCGCTCACCCTAGGATGGGATTTCCTTGCTCATTAGAGATGTGGTGCTTGCGCCCCTGTTGAGATGGGTTATTTCAAGATAACTGAAGTTTCCTGCAAGAACCATGCTAAACACCACGGACTCCCAGGTTAGGATGTTCCCACTGCCCTCAGTGTAAACTTCCGAGTGCTCCAATGGCTTGAAAGGTGCATCTGCTTCAGACCCTCATTCCCCACCCCACACCTCACCCCCATCACACTCTGCCTCAGCACGCTGCTCTCTGCCGTTCCTGGTACACCAGGCACGCTCCTGCCTCGGGGCCTTTGCACTGGCTGTGCTTTCTGGCCCAAACGCTCTTCCCCCAGACTTCTACATGACTCGCTCCCTCGTTCCCTTAAAATCTGTGCTCCCCTGTTGCCTTCCCCTTGAGGCTACCCTAAGAAGAGGTGCGCCCCCCAGCCCCAGAGCACACCCCCTCCCTTCTCTGCTTCACCGCAGCTGCTTTTCCTGAGTTTGTCTCACATCTGAAGACGCTCTTTGTTGATGTTCAGTCACTTAGTCGTGTCCAACTGAGATACCATGGGCTGCAGCGCGCCAGGCCTCCCTGTCCTTCACCGTCTCCCAGAGCTTACTCAAACTCATGTCCATTGAGTCGGTGATGCCATCCAACCATCTCATCTTCTGCCGCCCCCTTCTCCTCCTGCCTTCAATCTTTCCCAGAATCAGGGTCTTTTCAAATGAGTCGGCTCTTTACATCAGGTGGCCAAAGTACTGGAGCTTCAGCTTCAGTCCTCCCAGTGAATACTCAGGGTTGATTTCCTTTAGGATTGACTGGTTTGATCTTGCTGTCCAAGGGATTTGCCAGAGTCTTCTCTGCTCTGCTCTTCACTATAGTTTCACGGTTCCTCTCTCTCCTCCCACTACAAGAGAAGCTCCCGGAGGTTAGGGGGTCTTTGTTTTGTTCCTGGTGTCTCTTCAGTGCCTAGAACAGTGGCTGAAGTTATGCTTTGAATAGATGAATAAACAACTTGAATCCAGCTTCAAGGAGCTCAGAATCTAGTTAAAAAACTCAAAAGCCCAAAGGGACTTGCCTGCTGATAAACATGAAGCCCTAAGGCACAGAAGTGGTAGGTGCCCTTCTCTTCCTGTCCCCACCCTCGATTTTCCTGACTTCAGCTGAGATCTGGAAAAAATGCAGACTAGGGGAGGTCTCCATTCAGCTGGGTGTGGGCACTGCCTCACCCCTCTGAGCCATCTCCAACCCGGTGGCCACCCCAGCCCATTCCGGGTCATGCTGCCAGGCAGACAGAAGAGCTAGCTCAGGCCTGAGTCACAGAACCTTCTCCACGGCCCCCTCCACCCCTGCTTCGCCCACTGTGTTTTGCCTTGCTTGTCAGCTCCTCCAGGCCGTGGCCATCCCTCCTCTGCTCCCTGGAGCAGGACTTAGCCCCTCAGGTCAGTCACCCATGTGGCTGCACGTCTCCGAGAGCCTCCATGCCACGGGGCTTCGGACAGTTGTGCAGCCTCTGCTTCCACAGGAAAGAAGGGAGAGGCCACGGGTCCTACGTGGGACATGCTGCACCCTGGATTCTCTCTGCTTCTATCACATCCCCTCGTTGGCGAGCCACGCTGCCACACACAGGACGCTGCAGGCAGCGGATGCGCCTGGGAGCTGTAATTCTATTGAGAGCTGACGGGCTGGACCATGGCAGACCCACCAAAAGGGAGAATGCACAAGAGTCCAGTCCTTTGTGTGAGTGCTTGCAACTGTGCCAGCTAAGGCCCTTGATTTATATATACCAGTCTGTTTTTTCCCTTTGGAGTTTCCGATCCACCCTCCCAGAAGCCAATTTCTTTCAGGAAGAATGAGTGTGCTCTGGTACCAGTATCGGTTGCCATGGGGGTCACAGGTAAGGTCAGGGGCACAGAAGATGCAGGGGAACTGCAATCCCAGCTGCAGGGGGCTCTTCCACCAGATGCATTCAGTGCCCGGTGGGGGCTTCATTACCATCTGATCCGAGCCTGGGTCGGAAGGCCCACTGTGCAGCTGCGAGCCAAGCCAGTGATGAGGGACGCTCTGCTCCTGCAAACTCACATGCCAGAGAAGCCCAGCCGCCGCTCCCTCAGCTTCGGGCTCCACGTGCCGCATCCCGGCGGAGCCTTCTGCCAGCAGAGGGTCCAGCTCCCAGGGTGGACGGGTATTATGCGGAGAACCGGCGGCCAGTGTTTCAGGTGTCTGCTCACCTTTCTGGATCCCCCAGGAATCATCTGGAGACCGCCCCAACTGGCTGAACTGGTGCCTACTGCAGGATGGCGGACATCCTCCTCTGGGGACAAACCAGCCTCTTGTGCCCTAGAATTCTCTGTTCCCACTATGAATTCAGCACCAGCCAAGCGCGTGAATGTGCACTGACTGGCTGAGCATCCGCACTTTCCAGAGTGGGCCCCGGGGCCAGCTGAGCAGCAGGCCCAGCTGCACACAGGGGCTCAGACGCTAACACTACCGGGCGACGTGCAAAACCAGGCCACCATCATTGCTGTCATCATCATCATTGTGGCCGCCAACACCTGACCCTCTCTGCCCTGTGTCTGGTCACAGGGCGCCTCCCTTTGGGGAGCACTGAGTATGCCTCTGTGTTAATCACCCCAACAAGGGAAGTAGGGGACGTGGGGCTGTTCTGAAGCCTCAGAAACTCAGAGCACTATCAAGCTAGCATCTGCTAATTAGGCCCTGATGCATGCTAGGCTTTGGAATAAACACTTTGTTGTTCAGTTGCTCAGCTGACTCTTTAGCGACCCCACGGACTGCAGCATGCCAGGCTTCCCTGTCCTTCACTATCTCCTGGAGTTTGCTCAAACTCATGTCCATTGAGTCAATGATGCCATCCAACCATCTCATCCTCTGTCACCCCCTTCTCCTCCCGTCTTCACTCTTTCCCAGCATCAGGGTCTTTTCCAATGAGTCAGCTCTTCACATCAGGTGGCCAAAGGACTGGAGCTTCAGCTTTAGCATCAGCCCTTCCAGGGAGCACTTTACAGAGCCTAGCAGGTTCCAGTCCATGGGGTCGCAAAGAGATGGACACGACTTAGCAACTGAGCATGTGCTGTGTTTAATCCTCCCTGCAAACGCACGGTTGTTATTCTGATTGGAGAGATGAGGACATGGAAACCCAGAGAGGTGGACGAACTTGCCCCAGGCACACCTAGTAAGATAAGGAGCCAGGATTTGAGGGGCCCAGGCAGCCTAGCTCAGAGTCCACCGCACCAGACAGAATGGGGAACCGCCCCCTGAGCAAAGAGAAGGTGCCCTGTGAGGGTCAGGTTCTGAGAGTCAAGAAGAACATCACAGGAGCCCTTGTGACCCTGCCACCAGTTCACCCACTGAGCCGATCGGGGCTGTGGCAGACCCCCAGGCATCTCCGGTCAGCCCTGGGGCAGCATAGGCGTCTTCAAGCCAGGATCCCCTGTCCTTGCGGGGGCTGGGGAGCCCAGTGAGGAGGGCAGGGGGCGTGTCATTCCTGGGCACCAGCGCATCGCTGCTCAGGGAATGGATGAATGAATGCAAAAACCAAGGAAGCCATTCCACAGAAACCAGGATGAAAAAAGTCCCTTCAAAAACAGAAAAGTACCTACAGGTAATGATGCACATCCCATAATCTAATCTGTATGTTCATTTTGCAAAAATAATGAATGCTGGTGGTTTCAGAATGAGTGTTCTCTTACTCTGTTTCCCCCGACAAGAAAACTCTGCTCTGCGTTAGAGTTACAGCCAGAGTTATCCCTTTGTGGGGACCATATGGTTTTAATGCACAGATGAATTCCAATTAGATGTCTATCTAAGCAAGCTGATGTGTTTTCAATTTAACCCTAAATTACAGACTTTTCAAGTAACTCTGCTCTCCCCTCTGCTTCTCTCTCTTCAATTTTGGTTTGGTTTTGTGAAAGGTCTGCTGGTAAAATGAAGCAATACCAGTAACTTATCTAACAAATTACGGGAAGGAGAAAGTAGGTTAAAAAAGACCAAGAAACTTAAAACAAGTAAGATCAAACCACATCCGAGTCAGGCAGGAAACAATAGGAGTCTGTTCTTGCTTGGAGGGAAGGAAGATAAATCTCACAAGGACTATTGTCAAACAAGTTGTTGATGAGAGAAGCCCTTCCCGAATTTCAACAGCAGTTGTCAAGACACAACAGACTTCGATTTCACATTCAGGGAAAGGTAATACCCGGAAGTAGAAGGCTGACACTTTCACTTGGGCTGGTGAGTTTTTACACACACAAAAGCGTTTCATTTTTAGTTCAGGTGTCTCCGCCAGGAGCACTGTGTGTCTATCACAATGGAGGCGGGAGGAGAGAAGGCTGTTGGGAAAATGAGCAAATCTCAGAGATAATCCTGCCGATCAGAGGTTCAACTAAAGTGGGAATCCAGAGCTGAGAGGTTGTCAGCAACTTCCTGCCATTTGCTTTTGCTCTAATTCCAAATGCCACGTACTGATGTCAATATCCAGCTTTGTGACACTGTCCTAGAGTTTTGCAAGACGTCACCCCTGGGGAAACTAGGGAAAGGGTACCAGATCACTCTGTTTTATTTCCTGCAACTGCATGTCAATCAATTTCAATGAAAAGCCCTGCAAATCCAAGCACCCCAACAGTCTCTGGGTTCACCTCTGGGAACGCTAAGTCTAACTGCAGTCAACAGCGATCCTGGGGTCTGGAAATCATGCGACAGAACGAAGTCTGAAGGAACCCACTACATTTTCATCTGTTATTAACATAACTGTAGTGTGAGTTACCAGCTGGCTGCGTGGGGACTGGGCAAATCTGATGGCCGACACATGACTCGTCTGATGGGGGCAGGGGGCGGCCTCTGAGAAGCTTCTTACAGCAACACAGGCACAACCGGGACCAGATCTTCAGACTGTTAAGACCATCCTGAAATCTGGACTTTCATGTGAAACTTCCCAAATTTTAAAGTTGGTGGGCGATTTGTAAACTTTTCTTTCTAACACTGCGAAGACCAAACCAAACAGCTCTGAGGGCCAGACTGCACCCTGTCAGGCACTTGACAGACACTTTAAATCTATCTTCTCCCCATCTCACCACAGCTTTCCCGAGCGGGACTGACATTCGCTGTTCCCTAAATGGGGTAAAATGGCTTGCCCAGGGCAACCCCAAGGCTGGAGGGGTCCTCAACAGCCCTGCTTGGAGACCCTACTGATTCTTCACTCAGTGCTCTGTAACTTACTTTCATTCAGCAAAAGAGAGTTTAAGAAAGCTGCAAAGAAACATCTCCAGTGGTATCAACAGTATTAACACTGTCAGCTCCTTGTTCTCCAGCCCATGTGTCGTCACATCATGGACCACTAGGGGAATCCTTTCTGTTCAACACTCTTCACCCTCATCACTTCCAAGCTAAATCCTCTCATCAAACACTACTCCTGCTCTTTGGAGCATTTCTAAGACCTGAAATAGTAGCCTTGTTTGTAAGTTTTAACAATGTTCTGCCCTTCCTGCGGAACCGTAAAGATCCGGCCTGACAGGGGCTATTTAGGTTTTGTATATTACCAGAACTAGTACAATGCCTGATCCAAAGAAAGGGTGCAATAAATACTTCTTGAACAAACTGAAGAAGGACAAGCCAGACAGGGGCCATGAAAAGACCTCATTCAATTAAGCTGAACTAACGCCACCACCAATGAGGACAGAGGTTTCTGGAAACATTTTCAGAGGTTCTGATTTCCCTTAAAGAGCACAGCAGCCTGGCCAAGACACTGCAAACCAGGAAAAGCAGAAGGGCAGGGGCCTCGTGTAATTGCACTCCACGGAGTTCTGGCCCTTCATGCTCCAGGACCACACTCCACCCACTAGCTCAGATATGACAACAGAGTCGACTGCTCAAGGGTAAGCCCGGCCGCTTCACCTGTGCGCCGGCTGCCTGAGAACAGGGCTGCAGAGACAGGGCTTTTGTGTGAGCACTGCTCATCTCAGACATGCACAAGAGTCAATAGCAGATAAGATGCCTGCTCTGAACAGGTAAGGCCTTGGACGAGAGAGAACTGGGAGCAAAGGCCTTCCAAGCACAAATGTGGAGGGAAAGCACAGGGCCCTCTGGGCACCAAGCAAGAGGCGGCAGGATGGAGTGAGCAGCATGGGAGGCGGGGAGGCAGGCCCGCCAAGCAGGGAAAGGCTCGGGAGAAGTCAACGCCGCAGTGACTGGGGCTTCCCTTCAGCAGAGCACCAAATGCACAAACGTGACAAACCATAAACATGCAGTTCAGGCCACGCTGGTGATCATTTAAAACTTGGGAGTATTGGCCTCAAAATGCAGCTTCAGTGGCAACCCACTCCGGTTCTCTCGCCTGGAGAATCCCAGGGACGGCGGAGCCTGGTGGGCTGCTGTCTGTGGGGTCGCACAGAGTCGGACACGACTGACGCGACTTAGCAGCAGCAGTAGCAGCAGCATCTCCAGAGACACGAGAGGACCTGGCCACAGTGTATTTTATCCACATAACTGCAGAAGGACTGCAGGCTGGGGTGAGCTGTAACTGCTCACGAAGGACACACACACTCTCCAATTTGTCACAGTCGCCACTGCTCCCTACCGTCCTCTCCCGGGGCCCGTGTCATTCAGATATTCCCTGCCCGGCTTCTGTAGATAGTGGGGCCTGAGACAAAGTATTCTTTCAACCTGCCGCAACAACAGTGCCCCACAGATACACAGCCAGAAGCCCAGAACAGGACGATCCCAAGTTCAATAACACACGCACAGTCAAATCCACTCTCAGTACCCAACCCCAGCTTCTGGGCATGTCAAGACTGATGAGGTTCCCTGAATCCCAGACCAGCTTATGCCTCATCAGTGCTGTAATGAGCAGGATGTCGGTCTTTGGTTTGAGAGAAACACAGGTGAACAAAATGAGCCACAATGTCTTAACAGGGTCTTGAGACAATACCCCCGCTAATGACTTACACAGCTTCTCTGAACATCCTGTTCGGGCTTAGCATATGTCTCGGACAGATCACCGTTCAGAATGACTTCCGCTAACGAGTTCACCAGGGGTGCGTGATGTATAATTAGGAAGACCTGGTGAAGGAGAAAAAAAAATAGGATTTGCATTAAAGCATGTAGACAAATTTCAGCTTCTTCCTTCCTTGACCTGAAATGACGAGGCTGGGCTACTGCACAAGCCTCTTAGCGGCAATCCCAGTGACGTGAAACCCAGAGAATGGGGCACATCTGGGAGAAACGAGTTGTACTTCTCTCCTCCTAGGGTCAGGCCCTCCTTCTTTCAGACCGTTGCCTATTTGGCTGGCTGCTCGCTGGCAGACAGAAGTGCGTTAAAGCACGACTGTCCCTCCTGGCCGCCTGAAGCCAAATCAGGCTGAAGTGAAGCCATGTGGGAAGGGAGCGCCAAACCCGCACCCTCTTTTCTCTCCGCAAGCATTTCAGTGTCAAATCCGATTAGGACAAGACTAGGAGGCCCCAGCCTAGCCCTTCAGTTAGCCCCTGCGTAGCCCCTACACAGACGAAGGGGCCAGCAGGCCTTGTTCCAGCTGAGGACTTGGCAGAGGGCTGGCCACTCGGAGATCCCACCCATGGAATGAGCTCTTCCCCTTGTGGTGGGTTTGAGCACCCGAGAATTCCAGGGCGGCGCTGAGAGGTGTGGACACTGTGGGGAGGAAAGGCCGCTCGGGCTGGAGACAGATGGAGTCGCGCCAGGCGGCAAGCAGCAGAAGGCACTGGGCTGTCGAGGGGTGGCCCGGCCACTCCGCCCTGTTGCCTGACGTCCAAAAGAACGGCCTGGGGAGTCAGGGTACCCACACAGCCTTGGAGAGCCAGCTCAGACACACCTACCAGTGTGTTTTAAGATGTAGCGGTAACACCAGCACCCCAGGGCAGCGTGGGATGGACCCACTGTCTGTACATCAGAGGGTGTGTGCGCACGTCTGTATTTGTTCATATATACATGTAACAGGGGTTCCAAATCTTGGCACTTTTTTTTTTTGAAGGACTAGAGAGCGCCTGCAGGTCTCGAACTAGCCTCAGAGAGAGTAATTTTGATCACTCTGTAGTCTAAGGAACTACGGCCAGCCCCCTTAAGATTTTTTTGATGTGAACCATCTTAAAAGTCCTTATTGAATTTGTTACAATAATGGTTTCTGTTCTATGTTTTGGTTTTTTGGCCTCGAGGCATCTGGGATCTTAGTTCCACAACTAGGGATTGAACCTGCACCGTCTGCATTGGAAGGCGAAGTCTTAACCACTGGACTGCCAGGGAAGTCCCTCCTTGGCACTCTTGTCTGGTGATAAATCCTTAATGTGGGTGGACAGCTGGGCATTATAGGATATTTGGCAGCATCTCTGGCCTCAAACCACTAGATGCCAGGCACACCCCCTTCCCCGGGCATGACAACCAGCAACGTCTTCAGACACTGCCAGCCGTCCCCAGGCTGGGGGTGAAATCGCCGCCAGTCGAAAACGTCTCCAGAAGGATCTGGGGAAACCCTATAACTATAGTTGTTTCTGGAGAGAGAAATCAGGAGACTGAACAAAAAAAAAGTAGAAAGACAACCTGGTTTTCACTTGTTTGAACTTTATCACTTAAAAAAATTATTTAAAAATGTAAAAAAAAAAAAAAAAAAAAAGGAGAGGCAGAGACTAAAATAGCAGCTGCCTCTGGGGAGTGGGACTAGGTATGTGGGGGGCAGCGGTAAGAGGGAATTTTTCCCTACATGTCACTTTGTACTATTTGAGGAAAGTGAATATATTGTTCAAAAAAATAAATACAATTCAGATGAAAGGCATGGTAGAATAAACAAATGTTGTACCCACCTAAGGGGAAAAAAAAGCACATCTGTTTTTACAACACTGAGGAAATACCAGCTACCACAGACTATACAGCATGAGAAAGCTGGTTAGCCCATGTCGGGGGCTGTGGCAGGCACTCACATGTGAGTGAGCACGATGATGACGAAGGAACTCGGTCCACAAACACCTACAGGGCCACCTGGTGATGGCCAGTGTGCACACACGTGGTGCTCACTCTCGGCTGAGCCCTGGACAGAGGAAAGCGGGGAGGGGGCAGCGAGTAACTGGGAGATGGGCGGAAGCATGTGCCTGCCGGATTCAAAGGCTGGGCTAGCCTGTCCAAGTCACGCTCTTGTCCCCAGTGGTGGTTTAGTTTCAGTCACACACCTCCATCACACCAAATTAATGTCATCAACACAAATTTTCTTGGTTTAGCAGAGACCCTTGAAAAATAATTCAGAAGGATGCTCTGATGCAGAGTTTAAGGACCAGAATTCATGCCCCATTTGAGGTTTTCACACATTCGGGCCGCATGATGATCAAGTTCCATGGAAATGCAGGAGTGCGAGAGCCCTTTACTCAGGCTGAGAAACACCAGTGACAGGCTTTTTGTAAGACACTGAAACACTTAATGAGCTGCCTGGGCTGCTGGGCCTTTACTAGGAAAGCAGGAGAAAGGGGGTTCTCGGAGAAAAAAGCGTGGCCTGATCCTGGTGATCCTTGGGGTGTGCCAGCAGCTGAAGGGTGCCGGGGGCACTTGCCACAGGATTCCTGCGGTTCTGCATCTGGCCGGCTCACTCCTGCCAGGCTCCCAGAATCCTTGGGAGAAGGAAGGGGGAAGCAGGACGATTGGTAACGAGGTGGCGGAAACAGCTGCCGGGAGGGGCAGGGGATTGCAGGGAGCTCCATCACACAGAGGGGCATTCAGGCGTCAGCGTGCAGCTCCCAGCACACGGAGCCCCCAGAACGAGTCCTGGAGTAACGTGAGCCAGCCACGTGCAGCCCGGCTGGCCCGGCCACTGGGAAGAAGCCGGGTCGACATCTCTCTTCCCGGGCCAACAGGAGACGGCCCCACCTCAAATGCAAAATGGCTCAGGACCCGGTGAGAAAGACATTCTCTCGGCAGAGCAAATGAATACCTGGGCCGCTGCAGAAGTGGGAACACAGCTCTGGTCAAACGTCTGACTGCTTGACAGTCTAATGAGATGGCCTGAGAGTCTGCACTGCTTGTAATAAAAATATTTTTAAAGTTATGTAACTGGGTCGCCATGGAGTTTTTCCCTTCTTGTAAATATTACATAATTACGAGAAGGAGACACACTTGTTGAAGACGGGGAGGCAGACAAGTTGGCTCAAGACACAAATGTGGGTACTGAGGCTGCTACGAGATACCTTCCAGAAGGTAACGTGGGCCCTGGGACCACGACAACGGCCTCGTTAGTGGGAACTGGTTAAACCGCAGTGGCTCTGTGAACACACGCTGGGTCCTGCAGCTTTGGGCCTCTTTCAAGATGGCCGTAAGCAGGGACTGCACAGGCCACGTTTTCAGGGTATTTAGAACACTCCCTGGTTGTTTCGGAAAGCTCGGGCCCCACAGCAAAAACCAACAACATATCTGCCAGGCTTGACTTATTTCTCACTTCTTTTTAAATTTCCAAGTACTACCATGAAGAAGATACATAGCCCCTTGACTCAGGGTTGTTTTATTTCAAGATGAGGGACGCACACAGAGATGGAGTGAGGTGGCCCGGGAAACTTCTGAAAGGCGGCAGTGCCCCGGGACCCCCAGTGTGGTGGGGACATGGATGAAGGGTCAGACATACCTGGGAGAGAAGGTAGAGAGAAACCGGCAGGCTGATCTTCGGTCGTTCTCCTCCCTGGAGAAGGCGAGGGAGTGAGAGAAGTCTGGGTTACACATGTGAGTGGTGAGAAATACACAAAGCCAGAGGCCATCTGTCTGAGTGAGCGGCACCCAGCACCCCAACTTCCTCCAAGACCCTAAGGCTCTTCTTTCCTGGTGGCAAAGTCCACCCTGCAAAGTACACTCACACCGCATCCCATCTGATGGGCTTCCCAGGTGGTGCAGTGGTAAGAACCTGCCTGCCAATGCAGGAGACACAGGATCGATCCCTGAGTCGGGAAGATCCCCTGGAGAAGGAAATGGCAACCCGCTCCAGTGTTCTTGCCCGGGAAATCCCACAGAGAGAGAGGCCTCGCGGGCTATAGTCCACGGGGTCCCAAAGAGTCAGACATGACTGAGCGACTCAACAAAAATCCCATCTGATGCTATTTGCAAGGCTGCTAACCTTCCACCTGAGAAACCTTTCAGCATGAGTCACTGATCAGATGCTGGACCCAAGAGAAGAACCAGCTCCTTAAATTACCAAGAATGTTAATCTCCCAGTTGGGGCACCAAGAGCCTAGCAAGAGAGGCCCCAGAGGCCTGTGCTCAGGAAGTGGGGCAGGCAGAGGTGAGGGCACCCTGGTCTCGGAGAAGCCCCTCATCTGTACTGGGCTCCAATGAGCTCCATCTCCTACCAAACCTGTAAGGATCTTCAGGACCCTTGTTTTGCTCAGGAAGGGTGACTGCCTGCTCCATGGTCACAAGGAAAGAGGCAGAATTTAAACCCAGGTCTGAAAACGCCAATTCCCCAGCTTTCTCTCCACTTCCAGAGCAGCATTAGGTCGCTCTCGTTAGGGCTGCGGTTTTCTTTGAGTCACTTGTTTATAGCTAGAAGCCCCATGCTCTGTCTCCAAAAAGAAAGCTACACCCCCGTCTTGCCAGGACACACACAGAGGCTGAAATCCCTGCAGAGTAACCAGCTGGCTCTGTCCCACCTCCTGCCAAGGCCTCTGCCCCTTCATTCTCGGAGGTACTGGCCAAAGGTCCCCTCTCCTTGAAGTGGCATTTTTCTCGGGGGTGGGCACTGAGAACGACCAGCTCAGAATCACTTCGGGGGCAGGGTCTCAGTGCCCTCCAGACCCCTGAGCCAGAAACTCTGAGAGGAGGGAGAGGGCCTATCTGAGAAAGAGCCCATGAACGGGCTCCAACCCTCCGAGGGCTCCGCCGCCTGTCACCGTGGACAGTCTCTGCCCAGGGACCTTTTCCTGGGTGCGCTCCATCCCCTTCCAGCCATTCAAGTTTTGCAGCCGGCTGGATCTTCTCCAAGTCAATTAGCTCTGGCAACTAGCCGAAAAAGTGAGCAGGGATGAGAGCACCTCAGGAGAAGGAGGCGCAGAAACCAAAACCCTGAATTTGTAGAGGTTTCCTGTCTCCTTTGGATGTCAGTAATCTTTTCTCATTCATATACTGGTGATACACACACACACACACACACACACACACACACACACACACACACACGCTCATACGCTCTGTCCGTCCCTCTCTCTCCTTCCCTCCCTCCCACCCTCTCCTTCACCCCACTCTCAGGAAAGAAAAGGGAAGGAAAGGACTGTCCCTCAGGCTCCAAGCCGCAGTCCCTTGCAGAGCCCTGTCCCCCTGGGGTGACTGCTCTTCCCGCCTGCAGACGCCCCCACCTGGGCGCACCTTGTCCTGGTTCTCCAGTGAATACACGTAGAGCGGCAGGAAGAGCCTGTTGAGCAGGTGGTCCGTGAGCACGTCGTTGAGGAACTCGCAGTTGATGATGAGGATGTCGTTGAGATAGTGCAGGTGGTCCAGGTGCTCAGCCACCAGGTCACTGAGCTTCCCCCGATTCCGGTGCCTGCCAGGAGAGAGGCCCATCTCAGCCCCCATGCCCAGGCTCAGAGCTGAGCACTGACAGCCTGAGACTTAGGTTGCTGGGGGCGCTTCCTTCACAAACAAATATCTGAGCCAGTCTTGAGAGACACCTATCCTGGCCCTACCAGTAGATTACAGGAAGGAAACATGGACAGATCCACTGCATTCGATTTTAGGGGACTTGAGGGATCCCCCCACTTTCTGGGGGCCTCAGTTCAATTGACTCCACCATCATCACCATGCTAAAGCTTAAGCTCCAATACTTCGGCCACCTTTTGCATAGAGCCAACTCATTAGAAAAGACCCTGATGCTGGGAAAGATTGAGGGCAGAAGGAAAAGGGGACGACAGGGGATGAGATGGTTGGATGGCATCACCGATTCAATGGACATGTGTTTGAGCAAGCTCAGGGAGATGGTGAAGGACAGGGGAGCCCGGTGTGCTGCAATCCACAGGGTTGCAAAGAGTCGGACACAACTGAGCAGCTAAACAACAACAACAACAATAATGGGATCCCCCCACTTTCTGGGGGCCTCAGAACAATGGACTCCATCATCATCACCACAGTCCCAAACAAAATGGGTAAACACAGGAAAACCCAGGGAAGCTTTTAGCCAGGCACTTTAAACACTAGCAGCCACTGGTCCAAGTGGCAAGATCCCTGGCTCCTGAGATAAGCAACATTAATGGAACAATAAATCCTCACTAATTAAATCCTCCTGAGGAGTTCTGAGGAAATAGGCAGGCCTCAACAGCCTCAGCCAACCTCAGTCCTGACCATAAGAGAGGCGCCACATGAAGACGTGACACCCCAGGTCCCAGGAGGCCCCTGCCTGCTTCCAGGGAAGACACAGGCACTGGGGCTGTTCAGGCCCTATGAGTGGATCGGCCTCACGCTCAACAAGGACAAAGACCTGAAACAGTCGACGGGGCCCGTTCCCCTCCCGCAGAGTGGTTATCTGCCGCAAAAAGCAATCTAGATCCAAGACCTTTTGTTTCTACTATGATTATTACTCAGGTAATAGATGGTCACCAGAGGGGACAGACAACTAAAGAAGAAAATAAGAGCAAAAAGAAATCAGAGTCTCCCATAGTCCCACCACTAACAGATAAACAGTATGTTATTTCCATATGGAGGTGACAGAATTTCAGTTGAGCTATTTCAAATCCTAAAAGATGATGCTGTGAAAGTGTTGTACTTAATATGCCAGCAAATTTGGAAAACTCAGCAGTGGCTAGCACTGGAAAAGGTCAGTTTTCATTCCGATCCCAAAGAAAGGCAATGCCAAAGAATGCTCAAACTATCGCACAATTGCACTCATCTCACACGCTAGTAAAGTAATGCTCAAAATTCTCCAAGTCAGGCTTCAACAGTATGTGAACTGTGAAATCCCAGATGTTCAAGCTGGATTTAGAAAAGGCAGAAGAACCAAAGATCAAACTGCCAACATCTGTTGGATCATCGAAAAAGCAAGAGAGTTCCAGAAAAACATCTACTTCTGCTTTATTGACTATGCCAAAGCCTTTGTGTGGATCATAACAAACTGTGGAAAATTCTGAAAGAGATGGGAATACCAGACCACCTGACCTGCCTCTTGAGAAATCTGTATGCAGGTCAAGAAGGAACAGTTAGAACTGAACATGGAACAACAGACTGGTTCCAAATAGGAAAAGGAGTATGTCAAGGCTGTATACTGTCACCCTGCTTATTTAACTTATATGCAGAGTACATCATGAGAAATTCTGGGCTGGATGAAGCAGAAGCTTGAATCAAGATTGCTGGGAGAAATATCAATAACCTCAGATATGCAGATGACTCCACCCTTATGGCAGAAAGTGAAAAAGAACTAAAGAGCCTCTTAATGAAAGTGAAAGAGGACAGTGGAAAAGTTGGCTTAAAGCTCAACATTCAGAAAACCAAGATCATGGCATCTGGTCCCATCACTTCATGGCAAATAGATGGTGAAACAGTGGGAACAGTGGCAGACTTTATTTTGGGGGGCTCCAAAATCACTGCAGATGGTGCCTGCAGCCATGAAATTAAAAGATGCTTGCTCCTTGGAAGAAAAGCTATGACCAACCTAGACAGCATACTAAAAAGCAGAGACATTACTTTGCCAACAAAGATCCGTCTAGTCAAAGCTACGGTTTTTCCAGTAGTCATATATGGATGTGAGAGTTGGACTATAAAGAAAGCTGAGCACTAAGAATTGATACTTTTGAACTGCGGTGTTGGAGAAGACTCTTGAGAGTCCCTTGGACAGCAAGGAGATCCAACCAGTCCATCCTAAAGGAAATCAGTCCTGAATATTCATCGGAAGGACTGATGCTTAGGCTGAAACTCCAATACTTTGGCCACCTGATGTGAAGAACTGACTCCTTGGGAAAGACCCTGATGCTGGGAAAGATTGAGGGCAGGAGGAGAAGGGGGAGACAGAGGATGAGATGGTTGGATGGCACTACTGACTCAATGGACATGAATTTGAACAAACTCTGGGAGATAGTGAAGGACAAGGAAGCCTGGCATGCTGCAACCCATGGGGTCACAAAGAGTCATACACGACTGAGCAACCGAACACATGGATTTAGAAATCCAATAGAACTGATGAGCAGATAAAAAAACACAGCAGCTCCTAGCCCTGCCTCCAACCCTGCCCACTTTCCAGAGGAAGCAGTTGTCAACTCTTTTAGGGGTTTCTGTGGATAATTCCTCCCTCTATTTTGCAATCTGCAAGGACCTCTATTTTGTGACCAAGCCATTTTAGATAGTACACAAGGATCTGCCTTGATGACAGAAATCTGTGTTCCCTCCACCCCTCCCCACCCAGCAGTGATCAGCAACTGGTGTTGACATTATAACCAGTCACTGCAGTCACGTGGAGGACCAGGAGTTCATTTTCTTCCTTGAATAACTTTTGGTTCTTTCTGGAGCTGTGTTTCATCAAGTCTCATATCCATGACTATTCATATCTATAATTTCTTTTTTTTTTTTTTAATTGCTCAGTCATGTCCGATTCTCTGTGACTCCATGGTCTGTAACCCACCACGCTTGTCTATCCACGGGATTTCCCAGGCAAGAATACGATAGTGGGTTGCCTACTCCAGGAGATCTTCCCAACCCAGGAATTGAACCTGAGTCTCTTGCAGCTCCTGAATTGGCAGGTGAATTCTTTATGACCTAGCTACCTGTGAAGCCTCACCCATATCTATATGGGTCCTCATTCTCCCCACTGCTCTGTGATCCACAGAACCTCGTTTCTTTGCCAATGTGGAAGCTAATGTTTTCTCTCTCTCCAGGCCTCTGCGGCCCCAAGAGACCTCCTTCCGGAGCCTCTCTATCGTCCTGGCCCCATCGAGGTGTACTTCTCACCAGATCTGTGCAAAGCCGTCACTCTGGGGCAGTGCTTCTCAACTGATATAATTTTCCCTTAAAGGAGACCTCTGCCTGGAAACAGTTGTGGTTTTCACAATTGGAAAGGGGTGCTACTGGCATCTAGAGGGTGGAGGCCAGGGGTGCTGCTAAACACCCTATGAAGCACAGGATGCCCCATCACTAAGAATTACCTAGCTCAAGAGATGAACAGGCAGAGTTTGAGAAATCCTGTTCTGAGACGTCTATTTATCACCATCTTAATTTTTTCTTAAAACAGATTTACTGATATAGAATTCACATACCAAAATCTTTACCTAAAGTATACAATTTAATGGCTCAGATGGCAAAGAATCTGCCTGCAATGCAGGAGACCTGGGCTTGATCCCTGGGTCGGGAAGACCCCCTGGAACAGGAAATGGCAACCCACTCCAGTATACTTGCCTGGAGAATCCCATGGACAGAGAAGCCTGGTGAGCTACAGTCCATGGGGTCTCAAAGAATCAGACATGACTGAGTGACTAATACATATTCACAGAGTTTTCCAACCATTATCACAATCAACCTTAGGATATTTTTATCCCCTCGCCTCAAAAAAGCCCAGGCAGTCATTTTCCATTTCCGCACCACACCCCACACACCCCTCCTCCAACCCTAGGAAACCACTAATCTATTGCTTCTATGGATTTGCCTATTCTGGCCATTTCATATAAGTAGAATCATATAATATGTGGCCCCTTGCATCCTTTCACTGAGCATAATGCTTTCAAGGTTCACCCAGGGTGTTGTATGTGTCGATACTTTGGTCCTTTTTATTGCCAAATATTATTCCACTGCAAGCTGTGTCTCAACCATCCTGAGATAGATATTGTGCGGTGTTTATCCAACCACTGGTGGAAAGTCATCTTCATCTTTACACCAGCTGCCCAGCACCCCCTCTATGGGTGCACCCGATTCATTTACCCTGTTCCTCTCTGGGAGGTATCTGAGTGGTTTCCAACTTTCTATTGCTAAGAACAGTGGAAATCTGGGTGGAACCTTTCAGAGTATGGAAGTCCATAGTCTGCCTACGCACGGGGGCGGGGTGAGGGGTGGTGTTAAGTTTTATTCTAGTGTTTGGCTTTTTTCTCAATGAGAACAGAATTCTCCCCAAAGCATTCTGTCCACCTAACAGGCATCCTGGGGTAGTCACTTACTCTTCATCTGTTTGTACACAGTTATCAAGCTCGATCACGTGGCTCCCAATGAACCAGACCAAATTGGAGAAGTAAGGAACAGCGGTTTTGTCTCTGATATAGTGCAGCATGGCCTGGTTATCCACTAAGAAGATTCACAAAAGAAGAGAAAAAAAATAAGTCAAGCTACCAAAAATAACTTGGGGGGAGATTAAAAAAAAAAAAAATGCAATGAAAAAGCCCTCTACTATAATCTGACTCTTTTCTGTCTTTCCTGGAAATACTTTAAAATGGCTGCCTTATTCAGAAAACTATGAAGGTAGTTATGTTATTTTTATAATTAACAAAATCAATGAATCTGGGTTAAACATTGATAGTGCATGAGGAAACCTTATCAGCAGTGCATTTAGCTAGACTACGATGAAAACTACACCATTCTCAAGCAAGTTTCTTGTATTTGCATGTAAGGCTAAGTCAAGAAAGCAGAAAACCAGAAGTTATTAACTTACATGACACTGGAATAAGGAACACAGGAATCGTCATTGAAGGAAAGGCAAAAAACAGACAACAGTTAACAGGGTTAGGAGCTGGGAGGGTGAGACAGCTGCTCAGAGGGGCAGAGAGCTAGGGCAGGAGGCATCTAAACAGAAAGACACAGGTTAGAAGAGAGAAGAGAGCAGGAGGCGGCAGGGCTGGGGCTCAGACCGGGTCATGAGTCCAGAGGCCTGTGGGCTGGCCGGTAACCGGTGAGCGAAGCCAGCAGGCCCAGCGGGTGAACGGAGGCGCACGGCCTGACCCCAGAGCAGCAATTCTCGGCGCCGGTTCACCCCTGCCTTGCAGGGCTGTGTGCCCGCAACAGCCACATCTACCTTCTCAAGTCAGAAATCCAGGCTGTGACTCCAGCTCTCTCGTTTTAAATATCGATGACTATGTATTTTTTAAAAAAATATCTAAACCAATGAAAACCTGTCTGAGAGCTGGATTTGGCCCCCAGGTTATGACCCCCACTCTGAGCTCTTAGAAGGCTCTCCAGTCTAAGGCCATCCCAGAACCAGGCTGAAGTGAGTCCCCGAGCAGTGCCTAAACCCCCCTCCCAATTAGGGGTCATCCCCAGTAATAACGTCTTAACTTAAGAAGGTCAAAGCATCTGGTCCCTGAGAAAACAGGGTCCCGGCTCCAGGGTGGGGACTACACGGGAAGCGACCCGGGTGTCGTTGGGCAGAGAGCCCAGCACACTCTCCTATCCAGCCAGCCTTTGTGACCCTGGGGGCGAGAAGCCACAGGAGGGCTTTCTCCTGGGGGCAGTGATCTGGGCGTTCAGTACTTTTTGAGAGAGAGGAGGAATTTGTTGTTGGGCTTTGCGGCAGGTTGAGAATACAACATTGCCCCCTGCTGTTTGCAACAAGAAATGCGCTTGTGCGTTATTTACAGATAACACGCCTCCTGGCGGTACTGAAGTATATTTTACAGGCCAAGGGGCAAACTCAAAGACTCGTTCAAAGACAGCTGTGCCTTATCTAATTAACACAAGTGCCTCTCTTAGGCCATCACGCCTTCCCTGTGTCGGCATTGTGGGAGACTTTCCCATGCAGAACTAAGTGTGCGTGGACAAGGCAGAGGCACAGGAATTTATGTTAGGGGGTGGCTAAGTGGTCCATGATGACCACCTTTCATGAGACAGGTAACCCCAGCCGTAATAAACCGAGCCATAAATGAACTCCCTGTCACCACCACAGAACTGTCTGTAGGGCCTCATGAGAGCAAGCACTAGCTGTCATGTTAGAAACCCAACAAGGCGCAAGCTCACAGGGGAACTTACCTTTGTAGACGTTTAACGTTATGGTTCTTACAGCAATTCTGACCATGCTTTCAGGGTGGTTGAAAAATTTGATGGCTTCTGTGTACAGGGCGAAGTCATTAGTGTGCTAAAACACAACAAGTACCCAAAATGAGTCACACACCCATTAACAGGCCTGCCCCCACCCCGGATTTCTGAACCCTATCAGTGAAAGTTGCTCAGTCGTGTCCGACTCTTTGTGATTCCATGGACTATATAGTCCATGGAATTTTCCAGGCCAGAATACTGGAGTGGGTAGCTTTTTGCTTCTCCAGGGGATCTTCAAAACCCAGGAATCAAACCCAGGTCTCCCGCATTGCAGGCAGATTCTTTACCAGCTGAGCCAGCAGGGAAGCCCAAGAATACGGGAGTAGGTAGCTTATCCCTTCTCCAGGGGATCTTCCCAACCCAGGAATCGAACCGGGGTCTCCTGCATTGCAGGCAGATACTTGACCAGCTGAGCTACCAGGGAAGCCTATCAGAGATGTTAGTAAAACACACACACAGCACCCACATGAACCTGTGGGGAACATGGAGAGGGGTGAGACAGTGAGACCATGGAAGAAACAGAAATGGGTCCAGCCAACGGCAGGCCTAGGTTCAGGATCTGTTCCACCAGTCTTAGCTATGTGATGTAGTATTTCTAAGTCTCCATTTCGACATTTGTAAAATTCCCACTTCGTGGTTGCTAATATTAAATGAGATTATTTCAGGTGCAGTGCCCGATACCAAAGGAGCACTCGATGATAATTCCAGAGGTTGTTACTAGATTCTGCTTCAAAAAGCAGCATTTCAAAAGGCAAAGTGCAAAGTCTCATTACATTTAGGACATCTTTTAGCTAATACATAGGCTTCCCTAGTAGCTCAGTTGGTAAAGAATCTGCCTGCAATGCAGGAGACCCAGGTTCAATCCCTGGGTCGGGAAAATCCCCTGGACAAGGGACTGGCAACCCACTCCAGTACTCATGCCTGGAGAATGCCATGGACAGAGGACCTGGCAAGGCGGCTATGGAATCGCAGAGAGTCAGACATGACTGTGCGACTAAGTTTCCTTTCCTTTTGCTAACATATATCTCCATTTGGAAACACTACAAGTGTAAACATTACTGTGGAAGAGGAGGGCCTTGAGAATCTTCTGCCATTTAAAAGGGATTATCAGAACAGATCAAAACCAGAGAACAGATCAAAACCGTTCAGAACCAGAGAAGCGGAGCCTAAAGGAAAAGGCGCGCAGGACCCGGGAGCATGAAATGACGTGCTCCGCTGCCCTCTTCTGGCCAGTGTTTCGCATGGCACCCGATGAGACTGGAGGGCACCCCCAGGCAGGGAAGCCGCAACCAGTGACCTTCAGTGAGGTGACACCTGTCTAATGAGGGCAACACGACTTTGAGCACTAGACACAGGTGTGCACCTAAGAGGTGGCAGCTACGGCACGAGCCCACAGAAACGGAAACCAAGTCCACCTCAAAGATCAGGCTCCTGTGACTCCTCTGGGATCAGCTGGATATGCTTCCAGAAGCATCACCACGGCCCCAGAATCCCTGCATCCTGCCCTCCCCGCCCCGCCCCTCCACCAGCAGCTGCACAGAAGCCCAGCTGCACCTGAGCTGGGGAAGAACCTGGCCCCCTCTCCAGTCTGAACTTCGCAGGTGGGTTTCCTTCTGCCCAGGAGAGCCTCTGGGAGAATGCAAACAGCACCCCTCTGGTCTCTGGACACAGTCAATGAGCACCTACTGTGTACCAGGCACTGGGCCACACAACGTCAATCTTCTAAACCATCCCACACCTTGTGGCTGGCAGCTAGTATTCCTTCCCTTTGTAAAAGGGAACAGCGGCCTTCCCTTGTAAAAGAAATGGACCGTGTGGTGGTTGAGTTTTAACGAAAGCAATTTCAGGAACGATATGTGAGCAAGAGGCCAGTTTTTGCTCACTACAAATCTAGACAAAACAAATCAAAGTGCAAGAGGCTGTTGCTACATCCTACGAAGACAGCTGGGTGGATTTTGCCCAAACTCAGAGGAAATGTCTGGGACTGTGGTCTGACTTCAAGTATAGGCTGTGCAGAGTATGTGACCACCGATCAGAGGACACCTGCCAGACAAACAGCACGTGGCTGTGTGGCAGCTGGCCTCCAACATGGCCCAGTGACCCTCACCTCCTAGAATCACACCCTGTGCCTCCTTCCACGCTGAGTCAGGGCTGGCCTGGGCAGCCTAAAGAAGACAATGGAAGACGGTGTGTGGTTTCTGAGGCCCTGTCAGGAAAGGCGTTACAGCTTGCCTTGGTGTCTTGGGATCATTTATTCTATGGGACGCCAACTGCCATGCCAGGAGGACGCCCAAGCAACCCCCTAGAAGGGACTGTGTAACTGAGGCCTCCCAGCAATAGCCAGTGCTGAATGGTCAGCCATGTGGCTGAGCCACCCTGGAAGCAGATCCCCCAACCCTAATCCAGCCTTCGGATGACTGCAGCCTTGCGAGACTGAGCCAGAACTGCCCTGCCAGGCCATTCCCCAACACCAGACACACTGTGAGAGAAATGTGACAGAATTCTGACCAGCAAGATGGGAAAGGAAGTCTGCTGGAGGCTTCTGGGAAAGAAGTTTTGGGGCAAGTTAGAAGGGGGCACAAGAAAGGACAGGATCTCATCAGGCTTTTCAGCAGTGGCAAGTGAGTATGTGGTGTCTGGACTTCTGCAGCCACCCTGAGACCATGAGGGGTTTGAGCCTAGAGACAGATGCCAGCTCAGCAGGGCAGGACAATGGAGAAGTCTGGGTCGCTCACAAAGTGATCGAGCCACAGGATGAGCCAGTCCCAGGAGGGCCAGAATCTGTACTTCTTGGAATGTGAGATTTATTGACCTGATCACTCAAGCTCTTCTTAACTGTAAGAACAATAGCAACTCATTTATTTAAATTGTTAGTAATTCTCCCAAAGAATATCAGGGATTTTAGCATACAAAGCACAACAAGGGCTACAGTTTTAGGGAGTCAGGTACGTACTAGTTGCTTTGAAGACATCATCTCATTTAATTCAACCCCTGGAAAACCCTTCAAGGTAGAAACTATCATCACCATTTCTCAGATGAAGAAAGTGAGGCTCAGAAAACTAAGACTCCTTTAAGGTCACATAACAGTGAGGTGGCAAAGTTGGGTTTGACTGGAGTCGTCACTGTTTTGCCAACAGAGGAACACACCCCAGGTTAATTTCTGGGCACTTCTCCCCACCAAGAGTATCACGCTCTCAGGTGGCACAAATTGAATTTTACATTAAAAACAGAAAAGGTAACTTGTTCCATTAAAAAAGCAAAAAAACAAAACCCTGCCAAGGTCAAACAGTGTTGCTATGAAATAGTGAATCAGGAAACGGTGAATATATACGTGCTTTGTAAACAGACACAAGGTCACCCGAACCAAAGGCGCTGCTTGAACTGGCTAGCTTCCAACCAAACATGCCTCTGTGCAGCTACTTACCTCATTGTAAAAGAAATGGACCGTGTGGTTGTTGAGTTTTAACGAAAGTGTTTTCAGGAATGATATGTAATATGCCATAATCTCCTCATCAGAAAAGTCGAACTTGTGGACAATGATAGAATTTACATAGTTATTAGAGAGCAAATAATCTGGAGGGAGAAAAAAAAAGAAAAGAAAAAAACAACAGGTTAATTAACTCATGCCAGAGGAAAGACAAGCAGAGGAAGTCCAGGAACGAGAAGATGACCATGTGAAGGGACTTGAACCAGTCAGGCTGACAGAGGGCAGCTTAACCTTTAACCAGCACAGAAGAAATCAGCCTCCATGCGTAGTCACTACAAAGTTCGAGAGCGAGGCCCCAGAAAGCCCAGGACACGGCTGCCTCCCACAGCAGACACAAGAACCCTCGAGCATTCTCCTCCGCTGCTGGCGAAGTCCAGTGAGAGGGCCGGCGGCGGGGCAGACCAGGTGCTACGTGGGCAGTTTTGCAAAGCACCCACGGATGAGGGCCAGCTGCACCGTCTCTTATGAAAGGTGGCCCCATCTAGCCATCAGAAGTCACACTGTCACCCTTGAGTGCCACGGCGGGCTCCGCGTGGCTTTTCCCTTCCTACAGAGGCAACACGATTTTACAGAGGCTCCTGGAGGTTGAACCTCCACAACCTGGCCAGCACCAGGCGGACTGCTTTGCATCATCATTCAGTGAACCTGCAGAGTAGGCCTTGTTTGCCCTATTTTGCAGGTGAGTAAAAACACTAAGGTTAATTAATCTGCCTGAGGACAGAGAGACAGTAAGTCAGGAATGGAATTCAAACTTCAGTTCACTGTCCTGTGTTAATACCATGCCTTCATGGGGGCCACGGGCTTCCCTGGTAGCTCAGCTGGTAAAGTATCCGCCTGCAATGCAGGAGACTCAAGTTCGATTCCTGGGTCAGGAAGATCCTCTAGAAAAGGGATAGGCTACCCACTCCCGTATTCTTGGGTTTCCCTGGTGGCCAGTTGGTAAAGAATCTGCCTGCAATGCGGGAAATCTGGGTTCGATGCCTGGGTTGGGAAGATCCCCTGGAGAAGCGAAAGGTTACCCACTCCAGTATCCAGGCCTGGAGAATTCCAAGGACTGTATAGTCCATGGGGTTGCAAAGAGTCGGACACGACTGAGCGACCTGCATTTCATGTGGGGGCCAAGGAGGAAAACTGGACAGCGAGGCCCTGGGGCACCAGACCCACAAGGGAGCGGCCCTCCTGCTAAGCTCCCAGGCCCTGCTGGGAGAGAGCTGCCCGCGGTGAGAGCTTCCAGCTGTGCAAAGGAGCTAGAAAACACAGATCTTAATGCTGTCACTTTTGAAGTTGAAATGTCAGCCACTAGATCTACTCATTTTGGAAGCTGTGCTTGCCAGCAAAAACAGTCTACAGAACTCCTGCCACTCATGGGCCTGCAGTCTGCAGTCTCGGCCTTGGGCCCTGGCCAGAGAAGTTGTCCTCTGAGTCCTCACCAGCCACCCTGTGAAGCCAGCACTGCCATGCCCACTGTCTGCCCTTCCATTCTGGCTGCCTCCCCACAGATGGGTAAAGGCCGGGCATGACCCACACCAGCATACGGGCAGACTCAGGGAGGCAGGAGAGCGGGCCGGCCCCTCTCTACTTCTGGCTGTGAGACCAGCAACATGGCCTCCCGGGAGCTTATCAAGACTTGCAGGGTCTTGGGCCCCGGCCCTGACCACCTACTCAGATCTCTGGGTGGGCCCAGCGCTCTGTGTTTAAGAAGGCCCGCTGGGATTCCCCATCATGCTCACATCTCAGAAGCACTGGCTTCAAAGGTAAACTTGGACCCACACTGCCTTAGCGGCTTCCCAGCTGGGTGATCTTGGGCAGGACGCTTACGCTCCTCAATCCCCAGCTTTCCCATCTGCAAACAGGAATTAACGAGACCTTCCTCACGTGAGGAAGCAGGTAAAAGAGGAAAAGCTCTGAGGACACTGAGGAGGCCTCTATCGCGCGAGCTACCACACTTCACCTCCGTACTCGGACTTGGAGACCCCGAGCCTCCACCCCCAGTCCACCCGTCGCCATGACTGCTGTTCTTGGGGAAACAGAAGAAAAACAAAGTTGTTTGGTGCCAAAGAGGTACCTAGCTTAGGCCACTCAGAGAATTACTGAAAAGGCTAGAACCACCAAATACGCCAAGAAGAATCACCCAGGAGCACGGGACGAGTGAGGGGCCGCAGGGAGGGCACACTGCCAGGGTCGCCTCAGGACGGTCTCCGAGGCGTTGCAGCTAGGACATCAAGTCCGCCGCTTTCAAAATCTCAATTACAACAATTCTTGAGGTAAGTCCTATGGCTCACTCTAAGAGAAAAGACAGTGGGGCCCTAAGAATTTTAACACGTTTCAAAAGGAGGAAAATCCCATGGACAGATAAGTCTGGCTGTGCTACAGTCCATAGCGTCACAGAGTCAGACATGACTGAAGCAACTTAAGCACAAAAATGAGGTCGTACACAATCATACAAAATCTGAGCATACTAAGTCACTTCAGTCGTGTCCAACTCTTTGTGACCCCATGGACTGTAACCTGCCAAGTTCTTCTGTCCATAGGATTCTCCAGGCAAGAGTATGAAAGTGGGTTGCCGTGCCCTCCTCCAGGGGATCTTTCCGACCCAGGGATTGAACCCGTATCTCCTGCACCTCCTGCATTGACAAGCGGATTCTTTACCACTAGTGCCACCTGGGAAGCCCAAAATCTACAGGATGGAACAAAAGCAGTCCTAAGAAGGAAGTTCAAAGTGAAACAAGTGAAAAAGTCAAAGTCACTCAGTCCTGTCCGACTCTTTGCGATTCCATGGACCATACAGTCCATGGAATTCTCTAGGCCAGAATACTGGGGTGGGTAGCCGTTCCCTTCTCCAGGGGATCTTCCCAACCCAGGTCTCCTACACTGCAGGCGGATTCTTTACCAGCTGAGCCACAAGGGAAGCCCATATGGGCCTTCCTCAAAAAAAGAAAATCTCAAGAAAATCAACCTAACCTACCACCTAAAAGAAATTGAAAAAGAACAAACAAAACCTAAAGTCAGCAGGAGGAAGGAAATAGTAAAAATCAGACAAATAAAATAAAGAAAATAATTTAAAAAATCAATAAAACCAAGAGCTAGTGTTTTGAAAGGATAAACAAAATCAACAAACCTGTGGCCAGGTTCCCCAAGAAAAAACAGAGAACCCAAATAAACAAAATAAGAAACAAAAAAAGAGAAATAACAACTGATACTGCAGAAACACAAAAAGAAAAAAAAAAAATCACAAGAGTATACTCTAAAGGGTCATATGCCAACAAAGTCGACAACCTAGAAGACATGGAGAAGTTTCTAGAAACACACAGCCCTCCACAAGGGAATCAAAAAGAAATAGACTAACCACTAGAAGGGAAACAGAATTTGTAATTCCAAAAAAGAAAACATTCCCTTCAAACAAAAGTCTAGGACCGGACCAGATGGCTTCACTGGGGAATTCTACCAAACATAAAAGAACTTGCAGTGATCCTTCTGAAACCCTTTCAGGACTTCCCTGGTGGTCCAGTGGGTGAGAACCTGCCTGCCAATGCAGGCAACAGCAGTTTGACCCCTGCTTTGGGAGGGTTCCACATGCCACAGGGCGACTGAGCCCATGCGTCACAGCTCCTGAAGCCTGCGTGCCCCAGAGCCTCTGCAGCAAGACACCAACGCAACGAGAAGCCCGTGCTCCACAGTCAGTGAGAGCCCGAGCACAGCAACCAAGACCCAGCACAGCCGAAAGTGAGTGAGTTAATTAATCTCTAAAAACTCAACTCTTCCCAAAGACTGCAGAGGAGGGAACCCTCCCAAATTCCTTCTACGAGCCACCAAGACCCTGATACCAAAACCAGACAAAGATACTACTAAAAGGAAAATTACAGGCCAGTATCTTTGATGAATATAGATGCAAAAATTTTGAACAGAATATTAGCAAACCACATCCAACAACAGATAAAAAAGATCATACACTGTGATCAAGTTGGATTCACCCTAGGGTCACAAGGATGGTTCAACAACGCAAATCAATTAGTGTGATATACCACATCAACAAAAGGAAAGACAAAAGTCACATGATCATCTCAACAGATATGGAAAAAGCATTTGATAAAATTCAACATTCATTCATGATAAAAATTTTCACCAAAGTGGGTCTAGAGGGAACATATATCAACATAATAAAAGTCGTTTATGACAAACCCACAGCCAACATGATACTCAATGATGAAAAGCTGAAAGCCTTCCCACTAAATTATGTAACAAGACAATGATGCCCATTCTTACCACTTTTATACAACATAGTATTGGAAGTCTTAGACATAAAAATCAGACAAGAAAAAGAAATAAAAGGCATCCAAATTGGAAAGTGGAAGAGCATAGGTAAAATTGTTATTACATGCAGATGACAAGATACTCTATATAGAAAACCCTAAAGGTGGTGCCAGTGGGAAAGAATTCACCTACCAATGCAGGAGACACAAGAGATGTGGGTTCAATCCCTGAGTTGGAAAGATCCCTTGGAGTAGGAAATGGCAACCCACTCCAGTATTCCTGCTTAGAAAATTCCATGGACAGAGGAACCTGAAGGCCTACAGTCCATGGGGTTGCAAAGGGTCGGACACGACTGAGCACATATGCACACAAAGATTCCACAAAAAACTATACAACTGATAAATGGACTTAGGAAAGTAGCAGGATGTAAAATCAACATACAGAAATCTGTCACATTTCTTTACGCTAACAATGAACTATCAGAAAGTTAGAGAGAGAGAAAAAGACAATCCCTTTTAAAATCATGTCAAAAAAACCCCCTAGGAATAAACCTGATCAAGGAGGTGAAAGATACACAGTGAAAAGTAAAAAATTCTGAGAAAGGAAACTGAAGATGCTCTAAGGAAATGGGAAGACACCCCAAGCTCCTGGATTGGAAGACTCAACATAGTTAAAATGGCCATATTACCCAAAGCAATCCATAGATTTAATGTGATCCCTATCAAATTACCCATGATGTCTTTCACAGAAGTAGAAAAAATAATCCTAAAATTTATATGGAACCATAAAAGACCCAGAACTGCCACAGCAATCTTGAGGAAAAAGAACAAAGCTAGAGGCATAACCCTCTCAGATTTCCGACAATACTACAAAGTCACAGTCATCAAAACAGTGTGGTATTGGCACAAAAACAGACAGATTTATGGGCCAGAAAAAGAGATCCCAGAAGTAAACTTTCACACCTACAATCGACTAACTTTCAACAAAGGCAGCAAGAATATACAATGACAAAAAGGCAGTCTCTTCAGCAAGCAGTGTTCCAAAGTGAGAGAGCCATATGTAACTAAATGAAGGGAGAACATACCCTCTTACCAAACACAAAAATAAATTCAAAAATGACTTAAAGACTTAAATTTATGACACCATAACACTCCTAGAAGAGAACATAAGCAAAACATTCTCTGACATAAATCGTACCAATGTTTTCTTGGTCAGTCTCCCAAAGCAATAGAAATAAAAATAAACAAATGGGACCCAATCAAATCTATAAGCTTTTACAAAGCAAAGGAATCCATAAACAAAATGAAAAGACAAACTACAGAATGGGAGAAAATATTTGCAAATGATGTGACCAACAAGGGCTTAATTTCCAAAATATACAAACAGTTCACACAGCTCAATATCAACAAAAATAAACAACCCAATCAAAAAACGGGGAGAGAAGACCTAAACAGACATCTCTCCAAAGAAGACATACAGATGGCTGGCAGTCACAAAAAAAATATGCTCAACTTCACTAATTATTAGAGAAATGAAAATCAAAACTACAATGAGTTGATCACATCATTCTGCTCAGAGGTGATATCATATCACCTCATTCTGGTCAGAATGGCAATCACCAAAAAGTCTACAAATAATAAATGCTGGAGAGGGTGTGGAGAAAAGGGAACCATCCTGTACTGTTGGTGGGAATGCAAACTGGTGCAGCCACGATGGAGAACACGATGGAAGTGCCTTAACAAACTAAAAATAGAACTAGAATATTACCCAGTAATTCCACTCTTGGTCATATATCCAGAAAAGATGAAAACTCTAGCTTGAAAAGACACACGTACCCCAGTGTTCATAGCAGTACTATTTACAATAGCCAAGACATGGAAGCAATCCAGGTGTCCATCAATGATGAATGGATAAAGATGATGTCTCACACACACACACACACACACACACACACACAGAGGGATATTAGCCACAAAAAGAATGAAATACTACCATTCACATCAACAAGAATGGACCTAGAGATTTTCATACCAAGTGAAGTAAGTCAGACAAAGACAAACTGTGATGTCACTTTTATGTGGACTCAAAAAAAAATAATACAAAGGAACTTATTTACAAAATAGAAACAAACTCACAGATAACAAACTTTTGGTTGCCAAAGCGTAAAAGCGGGGCAGGGATAGATTTGGAATTTGAGATTAATAGATATACACTACTATATATATTTATTTTATACTATATATATTTTATACTATGTATAATATACTATATACAGAGATATATTTTACACTATATATATTGTGCTAAGTTGCTTCAGTTGTGTCTGACACTTTGTGACTCTATGGACTGTAGCCCACCAGGCTCCTCTGTCCATGGGATTCTCCAGGCAAGAATACTGGAGGGGGTTGCCATGCCCTCCTCCAGGGGATCTTCCCAACCCAGGGATCGGACCCAGGTCTCCCGCACTGCAGGCAGATTCTTTACTGCCTTTACTGTCTGCCACCAGGGTTGCCTATAATATACTAATATTACTACATATAAAATAAATAACAAAGACCTACTGTATAGCACAGGGAACTATCTTCAATATCTTATTAAAAATGAGGTTACATATATCACAAATCTACGTGTATAGCTTGATATATGTGGCAATGTATATGAGTTTTAAGTACTCATACTTATGTGTGTATATATTTATTTGTGTGTGTACATATATATGTGTATATAAAGGTACACATACACACACACCTCACACCTCTTAGGTGTCCAGCGCGATGAATTTTTGCAAATAAATGCACCAGGTAAGCACCACCCTGATCAGACAGTGCGCTTCCAGCTTCCGAAAGACACTCACAGCCCTGCTCCATCCGCCCCCTCTCCCCAGGACAGAACCTCAGCCTAACTCCCTGCAGCGCAGACCCGTTCTGCCTGCTCCTGAACTCCGTGTAGTGACTCACACGGGAGCCCCCGCCTGGCGTGCGGCCTCTCACTCATCACCAAGGCCCAGTTATCCATGTCGCTTCCTTTGTCTCCTTGTGGCTATACAGAATCCTGTTCTCGGAACAGGCCACGACCTTCCCGCCCAGAACCCACACTTGCAACAAGCAGTCAGGTGAGGCGGCTTCGCTCTGCTGTGTCTGGCCAGCTGCGGTTGGCAGAGGGGGACGAATGGGCCGGCAGGAGAAGGAATGTCGGCCCTGCTGGGACTGCTGAGTGGTTCCCGGGCCACCAGAGACACAGACGCCTGTGCTGGCTGCTGGGGGTGAGCCGCCTGCGGCCTCCTGGCTGCACCCCGAACTGGAAGAGCCCTGCGCTCCCATGCATCCCCCGCGGGACTTTTCCGGGCCTCCAGACCGGACTCTGTGGGTGGCGGGGCCACGGTGGGGGCGGTGCAGGCGCCTCTATTATTCGCCTGGGATTTTTCTACTACGCCCTCGCCACGTGGCCGGCTTTCTGTGGTATCCTTTTATAATAAACCCAGGAGTCTCTAAGTAATCTCAGTGTCTCGGGCCTGATGTCACTTAGGTCACCAAACCCCACAGGCAACAGGTGCACTCGTGAAGTGCCTGCCTGTAATAATGAAAGCCCGGGAACCACCTAGACGCCCGCGGTCACATTAAGTAAGCTATGGCCCAGAAAGAGGTGGCTCTTGAACCAAACAACGCTGGGATGCATGAATGGACAACATGAAAATCTAAGATACACTAGTTAAGTTCGGGAAAAAAAAAAAGAAAGCAGATGGCAAAACGGTAGGTGTTAACACTGAACTGTTAGGGTGAGATTCTCCAGAATTTCTGCTTTCTATAGCTTTTTCATTTGACTTTTTGTTGTTGTTTTACAATGGAGACATTTTCTTCCTATAATCAGAAAATTAAAAGCAAAAGTCACCCATCCTTCTCACCCCCATACATCCAAGTTCTATAAAAACAGAGTACTTTTTACTGCCTTAGCAGGGCTTATGAAAGTGCTCTGGTGAATTCCCTGCAGGGCCAGCAACATTTGCCTGGGTTTTCTTACAGCACAATACCCTTTTTAGCCCTGAGGCAAGAGAGGCTGTGTGATCCAAAAAGCCCAGCATTTTCTATTGCCCCCAACCCCCTCTTCAATCCCATAGCCCTGAGGTCAGCTGGGTTACCAGGGAACCGCCACTTGGGGGAACACTGGGTTTAAGGATAAAGCCAGCTTTAACTGGAAACTTCCACCTGCCAGACCCACAATACGCTGTGCACACCCACTCTCACACTTGTCCTCAAGCCACTCCAGTCTCCGGGTACTCGGATTCTCTCCACTTCAATGAGGCAGAAACTGCCGCTTGGCGAGTCAGCGCCCTGGAATATGCGTGGGGTGTATGTTGGCAGTACCAGGCCTGGGACTTGCTTGGCTCTCAGTCCATGACTTGCAATACGGAGCTGGGCCTTCCCCTCTCGGAGTTTTCAGAAACTGCCCGCAATTCACATCCAGCGTAACCAAAGCTGTTAACAGGGAAACCACTTAGGGAGAGTGAGTCAAATCGCATTTGCCAATTCACATACAGGGGGAAGCCTCAGGCGTCTCCTGGGACAGCAGTGCCATCTAGTGGCCATTTCCTGGGACAGCAGCACCATCCAGTGGCCGCGTCCCAGGACAGCAGCGCCATCTAGTGGCCGTCAGCCAGCAGCTCTTTCTTCCTCTGCCTCCTCCCTCTCAGGGGAAATGCTTTTCTCACCCGTTTTGGGAGCCAAGAGCCTGCTGTGACACAGGCATCCCATCACTTGTCTTCTCTTCCCTGCTTACAGCAGGCAGGCCCTGAGGCTTGGTGTGGTCATCTTGGAATAAAAAAGCTTTTGATCAAGCACAGAGGATTAGGAGCTAAACCAGGGTTTCACACCCTGGGCACTGTTGACATTTTGGGCTAACTACTCCTTTATTGTGGGAGGCTGTCCTGCATGTTGTAGGATTTTAACAGCATCACTGACCTCTACCCAGAGGCCAGTAGCACAGCCCTCCCCCCCTAGAATGCCTCCAGACACTGACAAATGTTCATTGGGAGCACAGTCACCCCCAGCTAATGACCACTGAGTTAATTTGCCTGGGCTGAAACCCCTTCTGGATTCCGGCCTTGCTAGAGCTGTGACCTGGGGCCAGTGACTCAGACTCTCTGAGTATTAAATCAGGGCACTGACAGCTCCTGCCTCGCAGGGTGGCTGTTTCAGACAACGAGCCTGGGGCTCAGCAAGCGCAGGGGAGAGGCTCCGAGTCATACCTCACCAGTGCGGCACTGGAGCTGAAGCACGCAGGTCAGGGGCCAAAGCGACGCCCTTGGCCACGTTCTTCCTCATCCTGCTGCTTCCAATGCTTATTCTGTTGGCTGTTAGCGACCCAAGCTCTTTAATAAAGGGTTATAAAGAAGACATGCAAATACCACCAGAACCACCCAGCAAAGGGGAGCCCTCTCTTAGCCCTACCATGCAGGAATTAAAAATGGTACTAGGGACTGACCTGTGTGCCCCCAAAACTCATGTGCTGAAACCCTAACCCCCAAAGGGACTGTATCTGGAGACGGAGGCTTTCAGGAGGTAATTAAAGGTCACATGAGGTCAGAGGGTGGGGCCCTGACCCAAGAAGACCTGTGTCTTTACAAGAAAAGGGAGAGACATCAGAATTCTCTCTCCACGTGCACAGAGGAACGAACATATGAGGACATA
Source organism: Odocoileus virginianus (assembly GCF_023699985.2). Lineage (NCBI taxonomy): Eukaryota > Metazoa > Chordata > Mammalia > Artiodactyla > Cervidae > Odocoileus > Odocoileus virginianus. Next base: position 9,295,848 of record NC_069706.1, on the reverse strand, counting down.
AAGAGAAAGAGGCCCTCAGCAAACCAGGAAGACAGGCCTCACCAGAAACCAGCCCTGGCGCCACCATGATCTTGGACTGCCAGCCGCAGGCACTGTGAGAAAATGCATTTCTGTCCTCTAAGCCGCCCAGCCTGGGGCATGCGCTCTGGCAGCCCAAGCATACCAAGACACATGGTGGGCACAGACATTCACAAAGCAACACGAAAACCACGGCACACGACGTGCGGCGACACCCAGTGGTGTGGAGGCCAGGGTCAGGACCGTCCTTACAAAGTGAGGTCTCGTGACTGATGTTCTCAAAGAGGATGTTCAGGGTCTGCAGCAGCTGAACGCACACGTAGCGGCCTGACTTCTGCCGCAGGATGTTCAAGAAGAAAACGAACATGTTCTTCTCCAGGAAGAAGCTGGGGAGAGAAGGGGACAGTGTCAGTGGTCTTCCACACGTGGAAATGCACATCATCCTCCAGTTGCACACCCAACACAGGTGTGTGCAGCCCCACAAAGGCATCTGCAGAGCAGCCTGGTCACATCACTCGTGTGGGCTTGGCTGCCAATACATCCAGTTTCCACGCTGCCGTCTTCCATTCAGAGAAACGCAACCTTTCAAACTCTCTTCCCAGAATGTGAGAACAGTGCTGATTCTGGGAAGTGGTGAACTTCCAGATCTCGGACAGAGGGGGAAAGGTCTTTCCCAACTAAATGATGACACAGTGATCTATCTACGCTTCTAAAACCAACAAGCCTCTGTTTTCCATCCATATTTTATAAGCATAGTTTTCCCCACTAAGTCTCCTTCCTTAGGTTTCATAGCTCGGACTGCTCACCAGCAACCTAGGAACCAGAGTAATTCCCCGCAAAGGGGCACGAGGATGCTGAATAGTTAAAGAGTTTGGCTGGTTTCTCAATTGGCAAGCTGGTCATTTCCACATCTAGGGAATGAGGACTGCAAAGAAAGAGAAAGTGCTGATGTGGTCACGGGACACCAGCCCGTCCCCAGGCCTTTCTTGTCCTGGACAGAATGTCTGTCTGCATGCAGGCTGGGGGCACTGACTTTGGGGGGGCACACAATGTCTCTTTTAGCCTTGAAATGGAGACCCCCTAATGCCTTTCTTTAAAGGAAGAAAATGTTTCTAGTTATGTTCTCCGTATTCAAGCTAAGGGCCTTCCTGGTGCCTCACTGGTAAAGAATCTTCTTGTCAATGCAGGAGACGTAGGTTCGATCCCTGGGTCAGGAAGATCCCCTGGAGAAGGGAATGGCTACCCACTCCAGTATGCCTGCCTGGAAAATCTCATGAACAGATGGGCCTGGTGGGCTACAATCCATGGGGTTACAAAGAGTCAGGCCTGATTTAGCGACTAAACAACAATTCAAGCTGAGACCAGGTCACCTCTCATCTAGGATGCTCAGGACAAGTCCTAGCCATCTCGTGGGTCTGTTGCCTTCTCAGTCGGGGGGTCTCTCTCTTCCCTCTCCTGTCAGCTCCCTGCTGGCAGGACCGTGGGCCTGGTACTCACTCAGTCCTGCCGACCTTCTGTCTGAAAGGGTAAATGAATAAATAAATCTGACCTTAAAGGGACCCCTAAATTCTTTTCCAGCTCTGACTCTGGGAGTCCATGTGCCAACAAATGCCCCACATTCCACAATGACCCCCAGAATATTTCTATCATTTGACCAATCGTGTCTTCCTCTGCTTCAGGTTGTATAAAGCAGTGACTGCCAAGTGTCACCCAGTAAGGTCACTGTGGCCCAAGGACCAGCCTGGGAACTTGTCAACATGTCTGTACCTAGATCTTGTCCAGGGGTAGATTTAATGTGTCCAGTGTGAAATTTGGGTGCCTGGATTTTTACAACCCCCTAGGGGAGTGAGGGGATCCTTGGGAAAGTGGCTAATTCTAGGGCTGGGGCAGGGAACACGCCAGACGAGCCTGGAGCACCACAGAGGACCAGAAAGTAAGGAAGTGCTCCAAATCCAAAAGGACGCGGCTGTGTCACAGGGACACGGGAAGCGACCCGAAAGAGCTCCCCATGCTCAAAGCTGGAACAACACCAGCACAAAATAAATCCCAGAGCCCGGATTATCATCCAGAGTACAAAATGAACACCCACGAGTCCATGTTGATATACCTGCACCTTGCAGACGCTGTCTTTTTACAACCGAAACCTTGTACTGAGCAAGTGTGTTGGCACCATTTTCCCAACAGCATTATTTTTCAATTGAGGTATGCATGCTGATTTTGCAGACACAAGGCTACTGCACCCTTGACAGACTACAGAACAGTGTGACCATAACTTATATGCACTGGGACTAGCAAAAAAATTCACGTGACTCGCTTTACTGCAATATTCACCTTATTGAGGTGCCCTGGAACCAAACCTGCAAAATCTTCAAGAGATGTATATAAATAAATGACTGGATAGATTAATAAATGAGAGAAGAAGCAAATGTTCTATGCAGAAGAATTTCAAATACTGTCTGTAGATTCGCCCTCCTTCAAGAAGGTGGAGCTTAATTCCCACACCCCCATGAAGCTGGACTCACTTGTGGAGATAGGAGAGGAGGAAAGAGTAACCTTAGGGTAGAAAACCCTGGCAGATACCAGCTGTGCCAAGTGATCAGGCTAACCCACCAGGGATCATGTGGCTGTCAGGAACATGACATTCCGGGAGGTGAAGGGCACTTCCCCAGGAAGCACTCGCCCCCAAAACTTCCAGGCTAATCAGGAGAGAAACAGCAAAGAAACCCAGACTGGGGGACATTCTACAAGACAGCTGGCCAGTCCTTCTCAAGACCATCAAGGTCACAAAACACAAGAGAAAACTAAACAACTGTCACAGACCATAGGACACCGGGGAAACCTAACAACTAAATGCATTATGGCACCTGGATTGGGATCCCGGAGCAGAAAGAGGATGTTAATGGAAAAACTGGTAGATTCCAAATCAAGTCTGGAGTTGATGTAATAGTGGTGTTTTGACAAATGATATTAACAGGGGAACAGGGTGAGGGGTAAATGGAAACCTTCTGTGTAATCTAAAATCTAAAATTATCCAGAAACTTTAAAATGGATTAAATACAAATTCTCTTGGGGCCTCTGCAGGGCAGTGATTTAAGAATAACTGGGCCTCTGAGAGCTCAGCAGTTTCTCTAAGATGACAAGTGGACTAAAAAATTCCATTCTAGTAAAGGTGACTCTCTGTTTGTTTCCAAGGCAAACTATTCAATATCACAGTAATCCAAATCTATGCCCCAACCACAACTGCCAAAGAAGCTGAACAGTTCTATGAGGACCTACAAGACCTTCTAGAACTAACACCAGAAAAAGATGTCCTTTTCATTATAGGGGACTGGAATGCGAAAGTAGGAAGTCAAGAAACATCTTGCAAGTTTGGCCTTGGAGTACAGAATGAAGCAGGGCAAAGGCTAACAGAGTTTTGCCAACAGAACGCACTGGTCACAGCAAACACCCTCTTCCAACAACACAAGAGATGACTCTACACATGGACATCACCAGATGGTCAATGCTGAAATCAGATTAATTATATTCTTTGCAGCAGAAGATGGAGAAGCTCTATACAGTCAGCAAAAACAAGACCTGGAGCTGACTATGGTACAGATCATGAACTCCTTATTGAAGAAAGTAGGGAAAACCACTAGACCATTCAGGTGTGACCTAAATTAAATCCTTTACAATTATACAGTGGAAGTGACAAATAGATTCAAAGGATTGGTCTGATAGAGCACCTGAAGAACTATGGACGGAGATTCTAACATTGTATAGGTGGTGATCAAAACGATCCCCGAGGAAAGGAAATGCAAAAAGGCAAACTGGATGTCTGAGGAGGCCTTACAAATGGCTGTGAAAAGAAGAGAAGCAAAAACCAAAGGAGAAAAGGGAAGATACCCATCTGAATGCAGAGTTCCAAAGAATAGCAAGGAGACATAACAAAGCCTTCCTCAGTGATCAATGCAAAGAAATAGAGGAAAACAAAAGAATGGGAAAGAAAATTAGAGATACCAAGGGAACATTTCATGTAAAGATGCACACAATAAAGGACAGAATATGGACCTAACAGAAGTAGAAGATATTAAGAAGAGGTGGCAAGAATACACAGAAGAACTATACAAAAAAGATCTTAATGACCCAGATAACGACGATGGTATGATCACTAACCTAGAGCCAGACATCCTAGGGTGCAAAGTCAAATGGGCCTTAGGAAGCATCACTACAAACAAAGCTACTGGAGGTGATGGAATTCCAGCTGAGCTATTTCAGATCCTAAAAGATGTTGCTGTGAAAGTGCTGCACTCAATATGCCAGCAAATTTGGAAAACTCAGCAGTGACCACAGAATTGGAAAAGGTCAGTTTTCATTCCAATCCCAAAGAAAGGCAATGCCAAAGAATGTTCAAACTACTGCACAATTGCACTCATCTCACACACTAGTAAAGCAATGCTCAAAATTCTCCAAGCCAGGATTCAACAGTACATGAACCAAAAAGTTACAGATGTTCAAACTGGATTTAAAAAAGGCAAAGGAACCAGAAATCAAATTGCCAACATCTAATGGATCAGAGAAAAAGCAAGCAAATTCCAGAAAAACACCTACTTCTATTTTACTGACTACACTAAAGCCTTTAACTGAGTGGATCACGACAACCTGGAAAATTCTTAAACAGACGGGAATACAGACCACCTCACCTGCTTCCTGAGAAATCTGTATGTATGTTAAGAAGCAACAGTTAGAACTGGACATGGAATAATGGACTGGTTCAAAATTGGGGAAGGGGTACATCAAGGCTGTATATTGTCACCCTGCTTACTTAACCTATATGCAAAGTACACAGTGCACATCAATAACCTCAGATATGCAGATGACACCACACTTATGGCAGAAAGTGAAGAGAAACTAAAGAGCTTCTTGATGAAAGTGAAAGAGGAGAGGGAAAAAGCTGGCTTAAAACTCAACATTCAGAAAACGAAGATCATGGCATCCAGTCCTATCACTTCATGGCAAATAAATGGGGAAACCATTAAAACAGTAAGAAACCTTACTTTCTTGGGCTCCAAAATCACTGCAGATGGTAATTGGCAGCCATGAAATTAAAAGACGCTTGCTCCTTGGAAGAAAAGCTATGTCTAATCTAGACAGCATATTAAAAAAGCAGAGACATTACTTTGCTGACAAAGGTCCGTCTGGTCAAAACTATGGTTTTTCCAGTAGTCATGTATGGATGTGAAAGTTGGACCATAAAGAAGGGTGAGTGCTGAAGAACTGATGCTTTTGAACTGCGGTGCTTTTGAACAAGGGACTCCTGAGAGTCCTTGGACTGCAAGGAGATCCAACCTGTCCATCCTAAAGGAAATCAGTCCTGAATATTCATTGGAAGGACTGATGCTGAAGCTGAAACTCCAATACTTTGGCCACCTGATGTGAAGAGCTGATTCATTAGAAAAGACCCTGATGCTGGGAAAGACTGAAGGCGGGAGGAGAAGGGGATGACAGAGGATGAGATGGTTGGATGGCATCACTGACTCAATGGATATGAGCTTGAGCAAGCTCCAGGAGTTGGTGATGGACAGAAGAGCCTGGTGCTGCAGTCCATGAGGTTGCAAAGAGTCAGATACAACTAAGCAACTGAATTGAACTGAGTAAAGATGACATGGTTTCCAATCTTTAGCCCAAGAGTCTCTCTCATTTCCATAAACAGATACCAAGCAACCAACAAACAGTAAAGTCCCCACAGATCCTGAAAGGCAACTCATCCTGCTTACAAGCAACACCTGTTTATTACTCAGGTTTTCCTTAGGGAACCTAACCAGTGTCACAGGTCTGTATTCACACAGTTTGCGTTTTCCACAAGTAGCTCCATCTAATGAAAACCTCACTGATGAAAACACAGAACCAGCCAGAAAATCAGAATATCTAATAAGGAAGCCGGGTTGGAAAGGGAACACCTGTATTTGTTTTAAGTGGTTTTACTAAGTGGCTTCAATAGTTACAATTGAGATTAGTTTATATAAAAATACAATCTGTGTTTGGTGATTGTCACAACCCCAATCCTTCTGCATTCAGACGGCGGGACAAGTCTGCTGGGGAAAGCAGTTCATGGGTTATGGCCTTTGCTTCTTAATGAAGTAGGGGCACCTTCTAAAATGATCATTTGCTAATATTTCTCGAGTGCCTACTCTGTACCAGGCACTGGGCAAGGGACCTGCTCTCTCTCACTTGACCATGGGGAAACTGAGGCAGGCCTAAGCGTGCTCACCAAGGAGGTGTGAGTGAGCAGAAACCCCTCCACGGGCTCTGGGTATAAGCTGCTGCTTCTTCACTCAGCAGCTGCGCGACCTTGAACACAAACATCTGTGGGGGTGGGGATGAAGTGCGGACAGGGGGGAGTCGGGAGACTTCCTCATAGAAGGACCGTCTCATCAAGAGCTCGGCGCTGTGGCCAGCCGCCAGGAAGCACAATCGCTGCTAACCCTGAGGGTCCTCCACCCCCACCCTCAGCCCAGGGAAGGGTCTTTTCAGTTCACTTGGAATCTAACACCCAAGACATTTTCTCTTTCCTCTGGGGGAGATAATCAGACATTACTTGGAAAATTATCCATGACATTTTCAGATTTCTCCAGGGACACTCATTTCCATAACTTTCCTGTTTTCAGCAGGCACTTCTACAGTGTTTCAAGGACATTTGAGAGAGAGAGAGGAGAAAACGGTGCAGGACCAAACTGGCGTCAAACCCTGACGTCATCGGGAATGACTCACGGCTCACATTTAGAACAACATGAAAAGGAAGAAGGATCAAAAAACAAAAAAACAGACACCCTTACTCAAATACAGAGCTGTCATTCTGATCCCCCCAGATCAGGATCTCGGTGATGGATCGGATGGTCTCCACCAGCAGGTTCCTGTTCTGTTCTGTGACGGTGGTGTTTTTGGTCAACACGTGGTACAGATACCTGAGAGGAAGGAAAGAAAAGAGAACTACAGGTGACCAGCTGAAATGGAAGCCAGGCCCAGGGACCATGAGTGACGTCTTAGGGACAATTTGGCTGGGCGTTTTTCAGACTCAGTGGTTAGCACAATTCCCATTCAGACGAGACGTGACTCACCACCCGAGAAAACAGGCAGATGATGCTTCAAACTGTTACATGACCAGCGACTCACCAACCCGAACCGAGGCAAGACTGTCAAACTCCTGAAGACAGGCAGGCTCACACTCCAGTGTGGGCAAGAGAATGGCCTGGAGAGTGGGACAAAGCGGGACAGAGCCCACCGGAGATCAAGCGCAGGGCGCTGAGGGAAGACTAGGCGTCGGCCTTTTTCACACTCTCAGGTCATTCTGAGGCCGGTGGAGCCAATGGAGACACACAGCGCAGCACCAGACGCCTGAGAGCCACTGTCTGGCTGATGCAGAGATGAGACCTGCAGTCACAGGTCAGGGAGGATGGGGCCCAGAGCCACCACGATCGCCCTTGGAATGCCCTAATCCCCCTGCACAGGACTGATGGCTCAGAAGAAGTGGGTGGTTTGCAGTTCAACGGCAGTGATATTACCCGCTGTGTGCAGATAGAAGTGGAGTGGATTTGAGGGGCAATGGCGGTACCTCACCCACCCGCACGTGCAGAGACCAGAGGCCCAGCCTCGTCCTAGGGGGCATGAGAATCGCAGAGGCCACTCCTGAGCAGCGCGGGGATCAGCAGCCTGGCAGACGCCCTGGGAGCACTGCCTGGCTCAGCTTTTGAGAGAGCGTCTCCCTGGCCCGCAGACTGAGGCCAGTTCAGCTTGCCAAGGTCCTAACCAACCAGCAAACTCCTATGAGTATGTCAAAACCCAGCTCAGTCACCTCTCCTTGACGCCTTCTTCAAGAACCTACCTCCCGCTCTCCTGCCCAAGTAGATGTGATTGCTCCCTCCTCTCTGGCACCTCTGTACCCAAATGCATTTGCTGCTGCACAGACCACTCTGATTTGCAGTGATCTGCCTCCTTCACGAGACCTGAGTTCCTTGAGGTCAGGAACATCCTCTTACTGATCCTGGTGACCCCATAACACTATAGAATGTCTGATACACTGTAGGTGCTCAATATATGGTGAATGGGAGTGGGGGGCCCATTTTCACGGATATAAGGTAGATCAGAGCCTGCGAGGCAAAATATAGTCAAGGAGTTAAACACAGCAAGGAGTGGCAAAGAGCAGTAATGAAGAGTTCAAACCTCTGTCCCCAACAGACAGGCCTGGGCTTGATTCCTGGCCCTGTCGCCCGCTGCGTGTGGCCGTGGATGAGGCGTTTCACTTCTCTGGGGCCCGGGGTCTACAGCAGTCAAGGCCTCCTTGCTGGACTGTTGCAGAGACTCTGTGATGACACGCTGAAAGAACCAAGCACTGCGCCTGACACATGGTGACCGCTCACAGGAGGCAGGGCCAGCGGCTACTGCCATTACCACCCGGCGGTGGCTCCGAGGAGGGCCCCTGTTAAAACCACGATTTAAACTCTACAAGGAGTATTCCACCAACACAGGAAGGACAGACAGGCTGGATCCACACAGTCATGAAAAGAGGACTTCACGGCAGGAGTTATAAGAAGGTCCAGAGAAACCAGAGCAGGAAGTGGGGAGTCTGGTTATGAGCTGGGTGACATCAAGCAAGCTACTTATTCTGTGTACCTCAGTTATCTCACCTGAAAAATGGGAGCAGCACCAGCACGTGACTCCTTTAGCACCTATTATGGTGTCTTAGGAACAACCAAGTTAAAAGGTAGATAACTAACCTGGCAGGTCCCCTGCATGACACAAGTGCTAGCTATTACTGTTATCACTGCCTTCACCAAATAATCCCTGAAAGAAATTCTAGGAACTATGAGGAGGCCCTTACAGACAAACCCACGGTGAGGGTGGGGTGTTAAGTTCTGTAAAGAGGATTCTCGGCACTCCCACGAGTGGTGCATGGCCCGCATGACAGGCCCTGCAAGCAGGCGAGCCTTCCTGTGACCCTCATACTCGCAGTAACCTGGGGACGCACACCTTGCTAGCAATGCACAGGCCAGGAAGGGACCTGAGGGGCACTCAGCCTCGGGGCAGAAGCCGTCTGGGGGCTCCAGCCCACCCCCCACCTCCGCAGAGCTTGCGGCTCTCTGCCTTTCTCGGTGGCGCCATCTGCTGGCAAGTGGTGATGCCGCACCAGGGTCTCATCACATGACCACAAGTGAAGGTGGGTGTCTTTTCACATGTTCAGAGCCATCTAAATATCCTCCTTTGGGAGGTGACTGTGTGAGTTTTTTGCCCACTTTTTACTAGGTAGAGAACCTTATTTCTTATTAATTTGATGGAGTTTATGCACTCTGAATACAAAACCCTTACTGGATACACAAAAGTGAAGTCAAGTGAAGTCGCTCAGTCGTGTCCAGCTCTTTGCGACCCCATGGGACTGTAGCCTGCCAGGCTCCTCCGTCCATGGGATTTTCCAGGCAAGAGTACTGGAGTGGGTTGCCATGTCCTTCTCCAGGGGATCTTCCAGACCCAGGGATTGGACCTGGGTCTCCTGCACTGCAGGTAGACGCTTTACCATCTCAGCGACCAGGGAAGGCCTTACTGGATATCTACCTATGGCAAAAGTCTTCTCTGAACGCAGCTTGCCTTTTCCCTCTCTTTACAGTGGTCTTTTGATGAGCAAAAGTTCCAAATTTTATCGTGGTTCAATTTATCAATCTTTCCCTTGGATAGTGCTTTTTGTATCAACCTGAAGAAATCCTTACCTACCCCAAGGTCACAAAGAAATACTGTTTTTCTTCTTTTAAAAAGTTATTGTTTTACCTTTCACATTCTGACTTAGAGCACACCCGAAACTCACTTTTGTATATGGCCTAAGATATTGGCCAACATTCATTTTTTCCCATATGGCGATCTAGTTGGTTCAGCATCATATACTAGAAACGTCCTCATTTCTCCAGAGGACACCAATGTCGACTTTGTCGTTAATCAGGTGACCACACGTGGGACTCCTTCTGGATGCTCTAGTTCTACTGATCTGTTTGTTTACCTTTGTGCCAACACCATGCTATCTGATCACTGCAGCTTTATAATAAATCTTGCAATGTGATATCTTCCAATTTCTTCCCTCCCCCCCCCATTATTATATTGGCTATTCTTGCCCCTTTGAATTTCCACATACATTTTAAAATCACCTTCTCAATTTCCACAAAAAAATATCTGCTAAGATTTCCTTTAAGACTGCCCTAAATCTCTAGCTAAATATGGAGAGAACTGACATCTTTTTGAAAGTGTAACATGATGACATTTACATTTCCTTCAAGGTTTGCTGGATGGGGGCTTGCGCATCTTTTGTTAGATTTATTCCTAGGGATTTGATGGGTTTTTTGATGCCGCTGTAAATGGGAGTGGTTTAAAATATTCATTTTCTAAATGTCTGTTGTTGGTGGATGCAAACACCCACTAGATCTCAAGCTCAAATTTCCACTGCCACTGGTTCATTCTTTTGCCACCACAATGCCCAAGCACACTGTTTCAGGTCACGTTTTAGGGAGAGCCGCTTGATATATGTTTGCTTAAGTGTGGTGAGGGGAAAAAAGAAAGCTGAATGGATTAAAGATTAATATTTTAATGTTACATCTAATTCCACAGCTTTGGAAGATCAAATAATTCAATACCTCAGAGACACCAGTACAATATTAATATAATAACTTTCTGGTTTTAAACATAACACTATTTTAGAAAGACTGGAAACTTCAACAACAAAAAAAGAGAGGACCACTGCTGGGGCTGCAGTGTGTTTCCCTGGGTCGTCTTCTTTGCTACGGAATCTACATACTTGAGCTCATGCGCGCATGTGTGCTAAGTCACTTCGCTGGTGTCCGCCTCTTTGCGACCCTATGTACTACAGCCCCTGCCGGGCTCCTCTGTCCATGAGATATTTAAGCTCAGGCAGTATGTCTGTTACCATGTCCATCCTTCTTCCCGCCCAGGCTAAAATAAAAGCACTCCTGTTACTGGTAACTGCTCACAAGCATCAGTAGCGGCTACACAGCACACCACTGAAAGGACACACAGCAGTCACTCCTATACTGAGCCTCAGAAATCAGCAACAATGTTACGATATTCCCACATCTCCACCTGCAAGGCTGCTGTTTCCTGTGTAGATCAGTTTCTAAGGGCAGAGTGACAGATTGTTCTCTGACAATTATAATAACCATGACGACAACAAGTTTCTCTCAAACTCTGTGTGTGTGTGTCCATTTTAACCACCATCATCGTAGAGACAGTCACAGCCTCCTATTGCCAGGTCTCCATTCTGAGGGCCTCAGATCAGATGAGCTCACTCATAATCCTGCACAACAATCCTGTCGGGCTGATGCCCTGGGGAGCCCAGGATCCTCCCAGAGTCCCAACATAAGGACAGGGCACCAGGCAGTGACCCCACGCTTATAATCATCTTAATGCAGAAGATGCAAACAATGACTTAAACGCTTTTATTAGTCAAGCATTTCCATGAAGTGATGAATGCCTAGCACCCAAGACATAAACAACAAACCAAAAAGGCATGGCAACATGTATCAGATCTTAAGGTAAGTCCTTATCATGGACCCTTATGCCACTTCTTTGGAAAAGAGCCAGCATTATCATGTCTCCAGCGAAAATTCTGCAGAAATGCAGAATCTCAATTTCAGACTTTTGCACAAGAGCCAACTCTACTCTGAGAGACAAGCTGAAGTTTGAAATGCCTGGAGACAGAAACACTGCAGTCTGTTACCAGGGTGCATGCCACACATGATAGGCTCATCACCAAGGACTCCGACTGTAAACAAATCCCTCCTCCACGGACCCTGCTTCCTCAAGAGACCCACTTATTTTCCAAGTTAAACCATCATAGTAAATAATAATTATATCCAGGTCAGAGAGAGATGTACTAAGTTGAAGTTCATACAAGTTTTACCACTTGTATCATGCACCGCAAGGAAATCAAACCAGTCGATCCTAAAGGAAATCAACCTTGAATATTCATTGGAAGGACTGATGCTGAAGTTGAAGCTCCAATACTTTGGCCACCTGGTTTGAAGAGCCAACTCATTGGAAAAGACCCTGATGCTGGGAAAGACTGAAGGCAAAAGGAGAAGGGGATGACAGAGGATGAGATGCATCCTCAACTCGATGGACGTGAATTTGAGCAAACTCCAGGAGAAAGAGGAGGACAGAGGATCTCGGCGTGCTGCAGTCCATGGGGTCACAAAGAGTCAAACATGACTTAGCAACTGAACAAGCACCATGCACTTACGTGTCAGTTACCGTGAGAGGAAGGATAGGGCCTGGGTGGAGCTGGCAATCCACTCCCCCAAAGCACACCCCACCCCCCCCAGATAACAATGTCTGGGGTGAGGGGACATGTGGCCTGGGTCTGCCTGGCCTCCTCAGCACCAGGGCAGACAGTTCCCAGAGGGTCCCACTCTGTGTCCTGAAAACCCCCAATTGGTCAGCATCCAGCCCTCTGGCCAGCAGGACAAGGAGAAGCTCCAGGCAGGGTAGACTCAGGCTAGAAGATTAGGAGAAGGTGTTACAGGCAGTGTCTCTCCCAATGAATCACCTCTGAAAGATGTCAAACTGGGCCAGCGAGTGAGGCCAGGTCTGAGATGCCGGGGAGCATTTCAGCCCTAGAAAAAATCACAGCTCCAGCCCAGGCCCTGCTCCCAAACAGGCAAGAGCAAACTGCTGTTAAGAAAAGGCAGGCCATAGAGTAATGGAAATAAAAGCAAAAATAAACAAACGGGACCTAATTAAACTTAAAAGCTTTTGCACAACAAAGGAAACTATAAGCAAGGTGAAAAGACAGCCCTCAGAATGGGAGAAAATAATAGCAAATGAAGCAACTGACAAAGAATTAATCTCAAAAATATACAAGCAGCTCATGCAACTCAATACCAGAAAAATAAACGACCCAATCAAAAAATGGGCCAAAGAACTAAACAGACATTTCTCCAAAGAAGATATACAGATGGCTAACACATGAAAAGATGCTCAACATCACTCATTATCAGAGAAATGCAAATCAAAACCACAGTGAGGTACGATCTCATGCTGGTCAGAAATAGCTGCTATCAAAAAGTCTATAAACAATAAATGCTGGAGAGGGTGCAGAGAAAAAGGAACCCTCTTACACTGTTGGTGGGAATGCAAACTAGTACAGCCACTATGGAGAACAGTGTGGAGATTCCTTAAAAAACTGGTAATAGAACTGCCATTGACCCAGCAATCCCACTGCTGGGCATACATACCAAGGAAACCAGAATTGAAAGAGACACGTGTACCCCAATGTTCATCGCAGCACTGTTTATAATTGCCAGGACATGGAAGCAACCTAGATGTCCATCAGCAGATGAATGGATAAGAAGTTGTGGTACAGATAGACAGTGGAATATTACTCAGCTATTAAAAAGAATGCATTTGAATCAGTTCTAATGAGGTGGATGAAACTGGAGCCTACTATACAGAGTGAAGTAAGTCAGAAAGAAAAACACCAATACAGTATATTAATGTATATATATGGAATTTAGAAAGATGGTAATGATGACCCTACATGCGAGACAGCAAAGGAGACAGAGATGTAAAGAAGATTTTTGGACTCTGTGGGAGAAGGTGAGGGCGGGCTGATTTTAGAGAATAACACTGAAACATGTATACTACCATATGTGAAATAGATGACCAGTCCAAGTTCAAGGCACGAAACAGCACTCAAAGCCGGTGCACTGGGACAACCCAGAGGGATGGGATGGGGAGGGAGGGGGGAGGGGGTTCATGACGCTGGGGGGGGGGTCACATTGTATATCCATGGCTGATTCATGTCAATGTATAGCAAAAACCACAACAATATTGTAATTAGCCTCCAATTACAATAATTATTTTAAAAAACAAGAAAAGGCAGGCCAGCACTTGCCTCTTTTGTGTCCTATGACAAACTCCTGCTGATCTTTTACTGTGCGCCAGGCCCGGTGCTGGCGTCTCACAATTCCCTGGGAAACAAGCCGCCCGGGTCTCTCTCCTCATGAGGCTTATGGTCAAATTTGGGAGAAACAAATAAACACATATTCAAGATCATTTCCGACAGTGAAAGGACAGCCTAAGGAACCCCGGCCAGCCGCGCAGGGGATCTCACTCACAGCTGAGATCTGAGATCCGGCCTGAAGCGCCTAGAGCACTTCCGGCTGGTCCAACTCTGTGGCGATGAGAAGATCCCATGAGAACGTGCTGAGTGGGACGGTGTCAGAGAGGACGGGGAAACTTCTTGTCGGCTGAAGTCACCAGGCGATTTCTACGGGGGAATTAGTGTGATCTGTGGGGGTTCCTTTCTTCACGGTTGCGCCACGTGGCTCACTGTGAGTTCCCCCAGCAGGGGCTGAGCCCGGGGCGTGGCAGTATACTCGTGCCGAGTCCTACCAGCAGACAGGCATCGGAGAGAGCACGGGGCAGACAGGTGAGGGGTGTGTGAGAGTGAGAGAAGGGCCGTCAGCGCGAAAAGGCCCGAGAAACACCCCCGGATTACGGCGGCGCTACCCTCACTGACCGTCGGTAGGAGACAGCAGCCGTTCTGAGGGGGCACCCCTCCAGCTCGTCCTCCAAACTGGGCCAGGCCAGAGCACACGGCTCCCCGCTTGCTCTCAGCCTGGTGTCTGGATTCCTCCGCAGGACCTGGGCTCTGGGGCCTCTCCGGTCCCACGGCTCTGCACTCGGGTCCTCCACCCTCTCTTGCCCTGAGTGCTCCCGTCACCTAACAGCCTGCCTCCCCGCTGCAGGCTTCCGAGATGCTGCGTCCTCTGCCTGCGGCGTCCCCCCTTCCAGCCCCCGAGTGCCTGGAACAACCACTCATCCTTCACATCTCCATGTAAACCGCTGTCTGCCTACTGAGGGTGCTCCTGGCTCCCCAGCCAGGGTTAGAGGGTCATCTATGCTCCCAAGCTGGACAGGTGGGCACAGAGCCTGGAGCACTCGGAAGGCCTGGAGGAAATAAAGGCCTTTGGACGTGACATAAAGGGTGCCTCAATGAGTGATACGAGGAGTATGATGTTCTGAGAAAATGAATCTGGCCATACAGTGCCCCGAGCTCTGAAAATCAGTGTGACCTTAGGCAAAAGTTGAATACACCAAGAGCAGGTGAACGTCTGCCTGCTAGGTGTCCATTCCTCTTCATTTCCCCGTGCTGAATCATCCATTTCTCTCACTCTCTACCCACTAGTCTGGAAGGAGCTGATGCCACCCTGACTCCAGGGAAGGGCCTAGTAGAGCACCCCATGCCCCTGCCACAGTGACTGACTCAGGGACAGGCATGAGACCCTAGGTCAATGCAACGATACTCACTTCCAGATTTCTGCTGGCAATATTAAGAAAAGAAGATCGCCTTTTCCCAGGGGTTGCTAAGCTGATTGGATGTAATGGAGCATTCTGAGAATGACACCAACCAAGAAGAAAGCAGAGATGAGACATGGGAAGAAGCATATACTGACAACTTCATCTGAACACTCAGACTCAGCCACAGCTTAGCTAGGACAGTGTGTTCAGCGGCAAGAGTCAATCAGATCCATTTGGGGCTGAAGGTGATTCCAGGGGGGCTTCCATCACTTGCAACCAAGAATCTTAACCCACACCCAGAGATCAGAATTAAGGCAACGACCCATCCCAACAACAAGAAAGTTCCAGTCATTTGTGGACTCGCAGTCCCTGAAGGTGATGCTTCAGTATCGATCAGGCAACTCCATCAGCCAAGGTTCTGCTCGTCCATGTGACAGCCTTGCCACTGATCTGGCCAATAAACCACCCATGATGTGCAGCAAACCACCTCTTACTGTTTCAATCTGCCTCAACTAAACCACTAACTCCATTCAGTAGACAAAGACCACAGTACACAGCTTTCCACTATTTAGCAAAAGTAAAACCCTGTCTTGCAAGAAAAATTCTTCTCCAGTTTGAAAGCTAGGAATGTTATGAATAATGTGGTTCCGAAAAGGTGTCCGAGTCTCTGGACTATCTTCTAAATTGTTCTGTAAATCTCAAACCTCTCTTAAAAGTAAAGTCTATTTTAAAAAGGGGGCGGGGGAGGGCTTCCCTGGTGGCACAGTGGGCAAGAATCTGCTTGGGCAGATCCCACATGCCACGGGGCAACTAAGCTCCTGCACCATACCTACTGAAGCCTGCATGCTCCAGAGCCTGAAACTGAGCCCGCAGCCCAGAGCCCGTGCTCCACAAGGAGAGAGGCCGCCGCAATGAGAAGCCCGAACACCACAGCAGGAGAGTAGCCCCTAGTCGCCGCAGCTAGAGAAAAGCCCATGCAGCAACAAAGACCCAGCACGGCCAAAACTAAACAGTTAAAAAAAAAGGAAGAGCGTTCCCAGATGCTTTGTGCACCCCATCCCCAAACTGTCCATTCTGAATTCATTTCAATATCTTAATCTCTCTACCCGCACTGCCCCAGGTCAGGGCAAGAGTGTATCAGGAACTGTCACCTGTCACTAGTAGAGTGGCCGATTCATACTGGTTGCCGAGGACTTTCCCGGCTTTAGCACTGAAAGCGCCACGTCCTGGGAAACCCCTCAGTCCCAGGCACCCGGGATGGTTTGTCACCCTGTGTATCACATGAAGCCCTGTTCTGCCTCCAGCCTTGTGTCCCTGCAGCCCCACCTCCACGCTCCACACACCCCAGGGCCCCACTCCCACATCCCGAGGCTCCACGTGGAGCTCCTGGTCGTCCCTGACCACTCTGCTCCGGCTGCCTCCCCCAGAGAGCACCCAAGAAGGGTTCCCCCAGAGCCCTGAACCCACAGCGACCCTCGCACTTGTCACACCACAGTCACTGGCTCTGTCTTCCCCACCAGCCTGAGCGCTCCCTCGGGGAATTGGCTGTTCTGTGCCCAAGTGCTGTTTACGGCACTGTTTACAGCTGTTTACAGCATTCTTTCCCAGGTCACTCTGGGATCTTCTAAGTCCCCCTTCAATATACAGATCACCAGGTTCTTTAGGCTATAATATGGATTAAGCTGATCTGCCCAATTCAGGGCAGGCAACTCAGGTTTCCAAAAAGCACCCCACAGGCGCTGTGACCTAAACAATGAACCTAGGCAGTTCCCGGGATACTTCAAAGGAACCTGAATCCCTTTATCATTCCCTGGTTGGCCAGACAGCCAGGATGCCCCATTGGGCAGTGAGACTCAGCCAGGTTGAAAGTCTTCCCAAACTAACTTTTAGGATTTTTACTCAAGAAGACAGCATAATGAGTGCAAACCCTGAAGTTTCAAATCCTGGCTTGGACGCTTTTCAGCTCTTGTCACCTTGCTTAAGTGACTTAACATCTTCGGACCTTAGTTTCCACTCTAGAAAATGGAAACAATAATACTTCCAACAATTCATAAGACTTGTGAGGACTAAAGGAAATAACACGCAGGGAGTCCTTAACAAGAACCTGGCACTGAACATGCATTCGATAATCACGAAAGTAACTTAAAAGGGCTCGAGTTGGGCAGAGTTAGTTGAGAGCCCTCAGGCACCTGGGTGCCGCAGCATGCCCAACCTCCTTTAGATAACCCTCCACCCTTCTCAGCCTCATCCACCCACCCCCTAAATTCCTGAAATCCTTAAGCCTCTCCCTTTCCCGGCCAGCTGCCCTCCCATCTAAGATTCCTGCCTCCCTACACAGCCCCATCTTTGTCCTAGGCCTCTCCTCCCCACGGCCTCTCATCCCAACCCCGCAAAACCATTCCTCGCTATGTAATGACTCCTCCTGACTCCCACTCTTTGAGACTTACAAACATTTATTAAGTGCCCGATCCCTACTAGAAAGGCACAGCTGAGAATTACAGCATTGCATGTGCGTGTGTGCTCAGTCGTGTCCGACTCTTTGTGACGCTATGGACTGTAGCCCACCAGCTCTGTCCACGGGGACTCCCCAGGCGAGAATACTGAAACGGGTTGCCATTTCCTTCTCCAGGGTATCTTCCCCACCCAAGGGTCAAACCTGGGTCTCTTGCATTGCAAGCAGATTCTTTACCATCTGAGCCTCCAAGGAAACCCCTATTTTCCATTAATCCTCCCCTCGACCTCAAAAAATCCTAATCTCTGCCTGTATGCTCTGCACCTCTCCCCATTCATTCATTTTTCTCTTTCTTTAAGCATCCGTCAAGATTCTATTGGGTGCCAAGCACAGAGCTAGATGCTGGGAATACAGCTTGTGAGCAAAACAAGCCACCTCTGCCCTCCTGGAAGTACCAGCTTAGTAACAGACACAAAAGTAGTAAAGACACAAAGAATAATTGCAGGTAGTGGAGACGAATCAAATGAATGAAATCAAGAGAAAGATCTAACAGAAAGGAATGGGGGCAGGGGAAGCACTTTAGGTAGGGATGTCTGGGAAGGGCTGGCCCCACTGATCAACACAGCTACTATTATTAGCTGCCTACTGTAGAAGAGATGCTGGCTCAATCTCTTTACACACACAACATTATGGAATCTTTGCACAGTGTTCACCACCCCTATTTGCAGATGAGGAATCAGAGGCTCAGGGAGGTGAAGCAATTTGGCCAAGGTCACACAGCCATTCAATGATGAAATCAGGATCTGAATGCAGCCACTCTGTGCACCCTTGCTTCCCAGAACCACCTTGCCACCTACATCCCGCTGAGCTCTACTTCTGACTCTTTATACTCCCCTAAGAAACTAGTCGGGATTTTTTTTTAAAATTTTTGTCCTTTACTGAGCACTAGTAGAAGCTTCCACCTTTATGTACATTCTCTAACCCTACCCTCAAAACAATCGTAGAAAGCAGGTGCTGTCACTATAGTCATTTTACAACTGAAGAAACTGAGGCCTAAATTCACGCACTTAAACTCAAACCCACATCTGTCTGGCTCCAGGATCCAGACCTCTGAGCCCCTAAGCGAGCCGGCCTAAGAAATACCGCCCCGGGGAAGCCTGGTGCCCACGGTCCAGCCCCGGCGAGAACGAGGTCTGCATCCGTAAACTGAAATCTGCATCAGTAACACCGAGACTCTTGAGAAGCGGAGCGACTTGCCCAAGGTCACACAAGAGAGGAGCTACGAGGTCGGGGTTCGAAGCCGGGCGCCCTATGTCCAGAGCCATAGCTCTTAACGAGCACACAGCCTTCCCCGAGCGCCTCCCTCGGCCTTCCGCCTCCGCTTTCACACTTCCCAGCGCCCTGGACGGGATCTACGCGCCCCCAAGCCCAGCTCCCGCCCCGCGGCCTCCCCCTTCTGCCCCTAAACACTCACTTGAGGTGGTCCAGGGAGTGAATGTTGCGCGAAGCCTTGCCATGGCCCCCGCCCACCCAGCTCCGCGAGCGGCCGAACATCTCGGCGGTCCCGGCCAGTCGCTCGCCTCACGGTCTCATGCCCGAGCGGCCGACCGGCCGGGCGCCCGTGGCGGCGGCACAAGCGAAGGAGGCAGCGGCGCGGGTGGTGGAGACACCGCCAACCACCTTCCTCCCCGGCCCACAGCCCCACACTGACATTCAGCCGGAACCGGCCGTTCGACCGCCGCGCTTTACGGCCGGCCGCCGCGAGGGATGCTGGGAAATGCAGTTCGCTCGCGAGGCCCCCGCGGACGGGACTCTGCGAAGGAACTGCAAAGCTCGAGTGCATCCTGAAACCGCGGGCCGCGGCCTTGGAAAAGAGGCGGGGCGAGAGGAGGGGAGTTCTCAGTGTCTTAGGGGTGGGCGGAGCCCTGAGAAATGTACCTGTGAAGATGGGTGAATGAAAGTTACCACGGTATTAGCAATTATTGCCTTTATGATAAGAATAACAATAGCTGTTCCTTGGCGTATGCTGTGTGCCACTGCCGTAAGCACTTTACACATATTATTTAATTCTCACAACTACTCTATGAGATGAGTACATTTATTATCCTCCTTTTACCCGAGGAAATTGAATCACAGTGGGGTTAACTTACCCAAGATCATATATAGTACGTGGCAGATCCAAGGTTCAAACCCAGACGCCGTTACTTTTATGCCCCAAGAAACGAAACTGCACCAAACCGGTAACAGCCTGGTTTGTCCTTCACAGTCTTTTTCTACTTGAGTTAAAAAATAAATATTGAAAGGCCTTTGAGCAACAGTGTACCAAAACTGAACGTCCTATACTTTCAGTGGATTTCTCTGGTCTTCACCCCAAATCCATGCCAGTTCCAAAACCCACCTTTTAAAAAATAAGGAAACCCCCAACTACTTACACCAGGCCAGAAGATGTATCTAAATTTCTCTCCCGGATTGGAAGTGTGAAATTCCATGGAGGCGATACTGCCCTGCTCACCATTCACCCTTTTCTACACCTCACAGTTATTTAAGGTCTACTGTGTCCCATTAACTGTGCTCAGGACAGAATTGGGCTAAGGGCCAATGTTCTCCCCAATACCTAGCACAAGGTTTGCCACATAATAGGTGTTCAACAAATATCAGAGTGAATGAATGAATGAAAGTTTGTTTCACCTGCAGCAGTTGGAGGAGTAATGGTTTGCTCTATAATTCATTTAAAGGGGCACGAGAGAGCCATGGAGGAAAAAGGGCAGATTCTGGCCTCAAAACATACACAGGCCCAGCAGCTTCCAGGGTCCTTCTGTTTCTCTGGGCCTAGTTTCCTAGTCTGTAAAAATGGGTAACATACTGCACTTCCCCCAGCTGGTTCCAATTAAGCAATGCATGTAAAGCACCCAGCTAAGGGAGGCCTGAGATTTAAAAGTCTGGTTGAAACCGCTTTGGGAGGCACTTTCGGCAAGATCAGTCTCCTGAAGGATGTTTAAGGGGTGCCCCTGAGAAAGGGAATCAGCGAGTGGAAGAGACTCACTTTTCTGTGACTTCTTGGTTGGTTGACTATTTAACCACGTTCGTTATTATTGCTGTAAAACACGTTTTACAAAGTAAAAACAAGAAGCAACCCTATTACTGCAGGTCTGACCTGCCGGGAAGTTGTCCCTGAATTTTATTATGCAGATTCCCCACGCCCCGCCCCGCCGAGGGGTGGATCTTCCAGCAGCCAGAATCTGCAGAGACGAACCGGGCGCCGATAGATCTTCCCCACCGTGGAAAACTGCCACTTTCGGAAAGGCCAAAATTTTCACTGGTGAGGCCCAGCGCCCCCGACTCCCACTCTGCCTCCTTTTTCAACAGGTAAACTGAGTCCCAAAAAGGCGTGGCGCCAATACTCAAGTCCAGCAGGATGCTGATGAAGCTCACGATTTCCTTCAGCTTTTGTAGCCTTAGGATACTTCTCGGTTGTAACCGAGTTCTGAGTCTTTCCCCTCCCCCTACTCTGTCGCGGAACCGCAGAGCGAATCGGATTCGAGATCTGCCCCGAGTCCGGAAACGCTAAGCCGACTCAGAAGCCGGCGCTTGGAGGGGCGGAGCGAGGCAGTATCCGCCCCCGGAAGTCTCGGGCCAATGAGCGCAGGCGTCTAGCGAGCCAATGAGCGCAGGGGATGGGTAGGCGACGAGCCAATGAGCGCGGGGAGGAGCGGCGAGCCAATGAGCACGGGTAAGAGGGCGGCGAGCCAATGAGCGCGGGGCTGCTCCGGAGGCGGTGCTCGGAACGCGACCTGGAGGGCTACGCGGCAGTCGCAGCCATGGGCGCAGCGCCTCCGCGGGCGCCGGGCGGGCACAAGGAACAGCCGGGAGCGGCTGAGGAGACCGTCGCCGGGACTGGTCTTTGACGCTGAGCCGCGGTGGGGAGGGTGCCCGCAGGCGCCGCGAGGGCCAGTGAGCGGGAGCGGGGAGCATCGGAGGAGCCCGGGGCAGCCGCCGGCCACTTCGGGAAGGGGGTTGGGGTGGGGTGGGGGCCTAGCCTGACCCCTGGAAAGGGTCGACAGTGCGGTGTGGCCGCCTCTGCGGGTGGGGTGACCCGCCTGACACCTCTCAGGGGCCGGGGCGCGTCCGCAGGGGCCGACGCACATCTCTTGAGGGGGCGCCGCCGGGGCCCAGGGCTGCCTGGGCCAGCCCCGGGGAACCCCTGGATGGCTGAGCTGCCCGCGCGCCGGCCGCCCGGGCGCCGCAGCGGCTGAGCTCGCCGGGATCGCCGGGCCGCCGCCGCCGCCCGCCGCCCTCGCCGCCCTGCTGCATGCCCGGCGCCCGGGTCGCGGCCCACCTGGACGCTCTGGGCCCCCTGGTCCCCTCCGTGCCGCCGCCGCTCTTGCCCTCTATGTTCTACGTGGGCCTGTTCTTCGTCAATGTGCTGATCCTGTACTACGCCTTCCTCATGGAGTACATCGTCCTCAACGTGGGCCTCGTCTTCCTGCCCGAGGACATGGACCAGGCGCTGGTGGACCTCGGCGTGCTCTCCGACCCCGGCTCGGGCCTCTACGACGCCGACTCGGAGCTTGATGTCTTCGATGGTTACTTGGAGTAGGCTCGGCTGCCGTCCCCCCGCCGCTCTCCCCACGACCCGCAACCCTCAACCCGGACCGGGGCCCAGGTCATGCCGCTGCTGTTGATTGAGGGCACCGCCTGGCCAGGGATGGGATCCCCAGGACGAGGCCCGCTTCGGCCGCCAAGGCCTGTAAGTGCCCTCTCGGCGCAGGATGAGGGCGGGCTGGGGCGCTGGCGAGGAAGAGGGAGGCAGCCCAAGCCGGACACACACCCCTCCCCCAGGCCTCTGATTTCCCAGTCCAGATCTGTTTGGATGACGGGAAAGGCTGGATTTTTCTTAGGCCCTAAGTTAGGGTTGGAAGGCTTCCCCTAGCGAAGATGCCAGCAGTGAAGAAGGGAAGGGATGCAGGACCCAAGTGGCTTCCTGGTTAGCCATAGTAGCAACTTCACAGCTTGGGGAGAAAGCTTTTGCACCCAATTCCATTTGAGGCAGGCCTGTCAACTCCTCCCCCCTCCATCCTTAGCCTGCATCGATGGTGACCTTGCCTTTTGGGATACTCCCACTAGTCCTGGAAGGATGAAGACTTGCCGTGTTAAAAGAGGGAGGAAGCCAGGCACGGATCACCTTTGTCCTAGGCCCTTTGGAGGACTGGGTGGGGACTTAGAGCAAGGGTTCCCGGCTGACGCTGTGAGAGGAGAAACCTCCTTCAGCAAAGAACCCTGTACTTCCTGTGGCATTGGCTTGGCTGCCGTTTTGGAGTCAAGTTTCAGGGCGCCCCAGCTCATCAGTTCCGCAGCTCGAATCTGCAGGGGCTGCCAGT
This sequence comes from Odocoileus virginianus, assembly GCF_023699985.2. Lineage (NCBI taxonomy): Eukaryota > Metazoa > Chordata > Mammalia > Artiodactyla > Cervidae > Odocoileus > Odocoileus virginianus. Next base: position 9,272,667 of record NC_069706.1, on the reverse strand, counting down.
TTCGCAGGCTGCTTTCACAGACGAGGCCGGCTGGGGCTTGGTGCTGCGGTGGCCTTGCCTGCCTGCTGTGTTTGCAAGGCAAACTCAAGGGGCTTGGGGACCAGCAGGAGAAGGAACTACAGAATCCTTGCCCTGAGGCGTTAAAGCCCTGCCTCTGGGCTGCCACCAGAAAGCTGTGTCCGGCCCCACCTTGTGTGTTGGTGGGAGGGAAATGAAGATCCAGCAAGGAGGAAGACATGGCCAGAGTCACGGCCGGGAACAGAGGCAGCAGACGTAGATGAGAGAGGCTCTGGTGATGGTTCAGGGGGTGTGCAGGCATTTCTCAGCTGAGCCCCTCAGCTGGGTGTGCCAGGCACTGTCCTGAGTGGCGGGACACTGAGGTGGTGGGCAGGGGCTCCTTTTGGAAAACAGGCACTAATGCCAGTCACCCTAAGCATGCTGTGTTTACTCCTTCCTGTTGCCTACGTTAGCCTAGATGACCATAGTCAGAGGCTGATGCAGGGTGGGCAGGACATACTAGTAGTGTCAACCTGGGGGGTGACAGTGAGATTTCTTTGAAGAAAGCTTTATTTGAGCTCAGGGAGACCTTAGCAAGAGCCAAGTGCCTGGTGGCACGTGTGTCGGCTGCTCTGCATACCTGTCCAGTTGGCCGGCCTGTCTGCCATCCATCCATCGATTTGTTCTTTTTTTGAACAGATGTTTACCCAGTACTTAGTGCGCCTTGGTGAACACAGTGAACAAGACAGACTCAGACCCAGGCCTCTCGGCACTTGGTGAGAAAGACAAGCAGGTTCCCAAACAAGGCTGTGAGATTTTTGAGAGCTACAGTAGAAAGGTGTGACATCCCCTATTGCATTCACTACTATTTCCTTGCTTAGAACAGCTCCTGGCATCTAGTAATTGCTCAGTAAATGCTTGGATAAGTGAAACAGAGGACTGGGAGATGGGCTGCTTCAGGCAGGGGGTTCAGAGAAGGCCTCTCTGGAGATGTGACACCTTTGAGCTGAGCCCTAAATTGATGGAAGGAACCACACGTGATGATCTGGAGAAAAGCAGTCCAGGCCTAGGGACCCACTAGTGCCAAGGTCGTGAGGTGGGAGAGAGCTGGTTCTTCCAACAACTGCAAGGAGGCCAGTGTGACAGAATAGCCCCAGGAGAGGTTAGTGGGGTGGGCGGAGCCAAATCATTTGGGACCTGGGGTGCCTTGGCCACAAGCAATGTGAGGCCATCAGAAGGTTTTAGGCAGGGTGGGACACAATTCCGGTCCACATTTTGCAAAGATAACTGGTGGTTGTGGGCAGGATGAGCCATAAGGGAAAGTGTGGAAATTGGGAAACCAGTTAGGAACTGGTTAGTTGCTCAGGCCAGAGGTGATGGAGGCTTGGATGAGGCAAAGTTGGTGAAGATGGAGAAACACAAACAGAGCAAGAATGCCTTTTGGAGGTAGAGCCTATGGGATCCACTCAGAACCTGTACTGAGTGTCAATATATACCATGCCTGGTTCTAGGCCCTTTGTGTATTCATTCACTCATTGGGTCATTCAACAAATGCTAACCCTGCCTGCTCTCACACGTTCGATCCCTGGGTGGGGAAGATCCCCTGGAGAAGGAAATGGCACCCCACTCCAGTATCTTTGCCTGGAAAATGCCGTGGACAGAGGAGCCCAGTGGACTACAGTCTGTAGGGTCGCAGAGTCGGAGGCAACTGGGCACGCATGCGCACAGGCTCCCTGCCGCGCCCTCGCGGTCCCCCGGTGAATCCCCGCCCCCAGCCGAGCTTTGGACTTGCAGCGGTGCAGCTTGGCGATGAACGTCTTATTTTATCTCTTCACCACATCAACTGCAACACTTGCCATTCCAAATGAAAACATTGGCACTCTCTGGACCAAGATGCGAAGCCCAAATGCTTCGGCATACTTTGCAGCCAACACTGTTTGAGCAGAAACACCAGGAAGTGTATCTCAAGGACACCCTTGCAAAGCTTTCCAAGTGACAGGGCCTGACTCGGGCAGGTGGGGAGGCCCGGGGCTGTGGGAAATACTGGTGCCTGGAGAAACGATGGGAACCAGGCACTGCATGCCTTCTTGCTCAGTCCCAGATCTAAGCCACGGTGGCCTACGTCCCAAAGACGGGAAGCCCAGAGTCCATTTGGGGAGGGGTGGCTAGTAGCAAGAAAAGCCTGTGGGAAAGATGAAAGGTGATCTGACTGCACCTACTCTCCTGGCCCCTTTTGTAAGCCGAACACCAGTAGTTAAATCTTGCTCCTTCTCGTTCTTTCTCAGGTAGACACAGTCTCTTGTTACACACAGGCCAATCCAGGAAACACTGACTAAGGATATGGGCTCGCCAGGCATGGGGGACTAGGGTGATCTCAGGATGAAAGGTGCACTCATTTTTGCTCCCTCTCTTTTTTTCCACATTACTCAGTTTCTCAAATGTTTGTTGAGCACCTATTTAAGGAGGCAGTATTAGGCTTCCCAGGTGGCTCAGTGGTAAAGAATCCACCTGCCAATGCAGGAGACTCAGGTTTGATCCCTGGTTTAGGAAGATTCCCTGGAGGAGGAAATTGCAACCCACTCCAGTATTCTTGTCTGGGAAATCCCATGGACGGAGGAGCCTGGCGGGCTACAGTCCATGGGATCGCAAAGAACTTAGACTCAAGATAACCTAGGTTCAAATACGAATCCTAGTTGTGACCTTGGGCATGCTACAGTACCTCCCCAGGTGTCAGATTCCTCTTCTGTAAAGCAGGGATCATAATCTACTTCATTTTGAGGATTGAATGAGATAAGATGTGAAGCTCTTAGACCATCCCCTATGTGTGTGACACATGAAAGTTAACCACTATTATTGTACACTCAGGCCCTTGTGAATGTAAAAACCTGCATGTACCCTCAGGTATGCATATTTATATCCCTTGATGAGCAGGACAGGCTTCCCTTGTGGCTCAGCTGGTAAAGAATCTGCCTGCAATGCCAGAGACCTGGATTCCATCCCTGGGTCGGGAAGATCCCCTGGAGAAGGGAACGGCAACCCACTCCAGTATTCTGGCCTGGAGAATTCCATGGACTGTGGAGTCCATGGGGTTGCAAAGAGTCGGACAGGACTGAGCAACTTTCACTTTCTCTTCTTTCATGAGCAAGAGAGGACTGGCTGCCTGAGTTCTGGGCAGGTCCGGGTCTGAACCACCAGGACAGACTTCCCACTCTGCCTGGCTGGCCCGGGACCCTCAAGAGGCCTTTCCCGTCACCCCGTGGTCTCTAATGGCCACCCAATCTGGAGAGCCATGGCTGTGGTTTTCCTCGAATATTCTCCGTTGCCCAGGAGCGGGGACTGGGGACCAGGCGCTCCTTCCCGGGAGAGAGGGCTGCTGCAGCTGGCCTGGGCACTGGGGAGAGTCCTCACGTCCCAGCGGTTCCACTGCGGAGGCAGCTTAGCTGGATTGATTTGTCCTGGTTCCTGATGAAAGCAACCTCTGCCTGCCAGTGCTCTCTTGGCGTGGAGGGAGAGGAGGTTCTCTGCGCTGGAAATAGAGGGACTGGAGAGCATTGCTGCCCGAGTCAGCATGGCCTGGGGGAGGCCAGGTTGGGAGCTAAGGGTAGGCAGACCAGGTCTGCTTATCACAGGGTTTCCCGGATGGCAGTGTCCTGAGTGGTGCCACAGCTGACCCTTCCTGACCCGCCTGCCCTGGTCTCTTGGTGGCAGTCTGTGGCCTGTGCCATCAGCAGAACACTCAGGCTGGGCATCTGGCTTCCTGGCTTGGAAACCCAAACCTCCCTTGGTGACAGGGGCCGCTCCCTCCTCCCCAGGTGGAGCTCTGGGGAGGGGTCAGGGCAGACGGGGGAGCCAGGTGGGAGGGAGACAAGTGGTGGTGACGCGGGTTGATGGGTGCGCCCCCAGGCCCTGCTGCCTCTCCAGCTCTCTGAGGCCCCCTGGGAAGTGGAGAAGACCCCCCCATGTGTCTCAAGATAGCCGAGGTCCTGGGGGCCCCATTCCCTCATGCCCAAGTTGTACAGACTGGAGTTTTCATCTGAGGGAAACCCGCACAGCCCTTGCCTCTGTTTCTTGAACTAAGAAATGAAGGGCTCCTGTCAACTTGACCACTGTATTCCTGGTTTATGTGCCAGCCTCCCCTCCTGGGAAACCAAGACCACAATAAAAAGGACAGGCAGCAGCATCCCCATGTCTCAGGGAAAGAGACTGAGGCCTGGAAAGGGGGGAGGGGGGGTGAGGGACCAGGGGTACAAAGCTGGCAAGACAGCCAAGCCCCTGACCCAGTGCTGAGGGAGGGTGCAGAGGGGCTCCCAGCTCCCCTCCTTGGTTTTCCAGGCCTGCCTCATATGTTCTCTTGGTCCTTGGTCTGAGTTACTTTTTTTAAACTTTATTTTGAAATAATTTCACAATTACACAAGTTGCAAAGAATTCCCATATACACTTCACTCAAATTCACCAAGTGCATCCATTCATATTTGCCACGCTTGTTCATGTATACAAAATGCTTACTCAGTGTGCACATGTATGTGTACATATATACATGGTTCCATGTATGTGTATATACATATGTACATGTATGAATATTTTTCTGAACCACTTTTGAAAACAGATTGCAGATATCATGTTCGTTTACTCCTAAATATTTCAGTGTGTATTTCCTTAGAATGAAGGTATTTACTTAAATCATCACAGTACCACTGTCAAAATGAACAAATTCAATGTTGATGACACTCTTAGGACCAGTCTGAGCGGTGACTGCTCAGATTTCGTCAGTTGTGCGAGAGTGTCCTTTCACAGTCAATCAGGGAGGCTGGGGAGGGAGCTGAGGTCCAGGACCCAATCCCAGGTCGCCCTGTCATCCCTTGCCGTGTCTCTTGTGCCGTCTCACAGTCCCCCGGCCAGTGTCTTTGATGACACTGACATTTTTGAAGCATGCGAGTCTGGTATTTTGTAGACTGTCTCTCGGTTGGGTTTGTCTGATGTTTACTCCTGAGTTTAGATTCAGATGGTGTACTTTTTGGCAGGAATACCACAGGGAAGTGAGCATGTGTCCTGAGTACAGTGTGTGAGGAGACACGTGATGTCTGTCAGCCTCATTACTGGTGATGTTAACTCTGACCACTTGGTTAAGGTCTTGCCTGCCACCTGGATCCACTGCAGAGTTGCTGTTCCTCCTTTTATAGTTTATGATGAAGTATGTTTGTTCCAGAGCTTAACTTCTTAAAAATCTGCCTTTTTCATGTGAATTTATTTTTAAAAGACAGTTTCTGTCACTGAAAAGAGAAAACCAGCATCATTTGGCATGGATAAAAATGCTAAGTGCCAAAGTCATTAACTTCTGGACAAATACTAAAGCCAGCTAAAGGCACAGGGCCCTCAGCTCTTGGTTAAAAAGTCAAGTTAGCAACTGTCACGTGATAAACTCTAGCATCAAAGTGGAACTTTCTTCTCCAGGTAACCATAAGGATTGGCCAGGAACCAAAGAGCCAGTCCCTGGCTCCCTGGGTGTCTCCCAGGTTTATTCCAGGCCATCTCCATGGACCCCCTAAGACTGGTGCTTAGAGACTTTGCAGTCAGATTTGGGTTTAAGTCCCAACTGGACTAGGGCATTCACCTCCCCAAGCCTCAGTTTCCTTCTCTGTAAAATGGGGAGGATAGTGGTCCCTGTTAAGGGCTCAAATCTGCCTGCCAGTGCAGGAGATGGAAGCGATGAGGGTTCAATCCCTGGATCGGGAAGTTCCCGTGGAGGAGGAGATAGCAACCCACTCCAGTATCCTGGCCTGGAAAATCCCATGGACAGGAGCCTGGCGGGCTACAGTTCAGTGGGTATCAGAGAGTCAGACACGACTGAGCTGTGAAAGCAGTTGAAGGGCTCTTGCACGTCAGGTGAGATGGTGATGGTCCCGCAGTTGATTCTTGATCAGTGCTGCCATCGGTGGTGGTGGTGTGTCAGATCCAGAGCAGGTCAGCCCAAGAAGCCTTCCCCCTTCCCGAGCCCCCTTCCGCTGTGGGGGCCGGTTGCCAAGGAGGCCGTGTCTGTTGGGCAGCCTTTGAAGCCGTCCAAGCGTGCTGATAACTGGTGCCCAGTGAGCCAGGTGATGCTGGTATCCTCGTAGCTGGCAGCCCCTGCCCCAAGCCTGGGGGTGGCTGGGACCTGGTTCCAGTGTCAGTCGCCCCCTGAAGGAGCAAGCTCCATTCCTGGGAACCCTTCCTGCCAGGGGCCTTGGCTCGGTGGTTGTAAATAACTGCATCTCCAGTTTCCCCTGAGCGTCACCCCATGAAACAGGTGGGGCAGGGCTCATTAGCTCCATTCGACAGGGCGGCAAACTGAGGCTTGGGGAGGCTCAGGGACTCGCCCCAGACACCCCGCCGCGAGGGGGCCGCGTGGCGCCTCCTGGCCACACTCCCAGGTGGCCTGGGAGGCAGTGCGCACACCACCGAAGCCGAGTGCAGGCTGGCTGTGGATGCCCTGCCCCCTCTCAGGCACTTGCTGCTTTGCACTTTGGAACAGAGGAACCTGGCCCAGGCTCCCTTTTTGCAGGCCAGGAGTTTCTAGCTAGAATTAATGGTCTCAGCATTTATCTGTTGCTTTCTGTTTATGACAGATGATCTTGTTTTTTTTCATTCACGATAGTGACATAAAGATTGCTTTTAAAATTGTGGAATTTGCGGGGGAGAAAACAGTGCAGTAGTTCAGGTGGTTCTTGGCTGTGGAGGGACTCAGAAGGCTTCGTGGAGCCTGGGGCGCAGGCCAGCTGGAGTCGCTCCTGGACAAGGAGTTATCACAGAACCTGTGGTTGAGGGGCGTCAGCCGCCAACACAGAAACCAGCATCCAGACACTCTGGAGAAAGGGGCCAGGACCCTGGCTTCCCCCAGGAGCCTGGACCCAGGTAGACAGGCAAGGTCTCCTTCGCCCTCCCGCTTCCGGCCACGCACTCGTCCACCAGCCACGGCAGAGGCCTTGCTGTGCGCAGTCTGGTGCTGAGATGGCAGCGGAGACCCTGGGCAAGTCATAACCACTGGCGTCTGTCTTTATGGCTTTAATTGGCTGGTGGGTATGTGGAGAAGGAGGAATGGGCAGTGGGTGCCCAGCAGGCAGGGCCTTTTGGAGGAGGGAAGGGTTACCCCCTTTAGAAGGCCCCCTGCAACAAGGAGACCCCCATTCCCACCCTGTGTGTTTTCTAGCTGAGAACAGGTGGGGATATGGAGGGGAGGGGCCATGTGTGCTGAGTATTGTAGGCATTCCAGCAACACAATCTCTTGTAATCCTTGTAACAAACAGCCAGCAGTTTGTTTCAAATGGGGACGCAAGCCCAGAGAGGTTAGGTGACTTGCCTGAGGTCACACAGCTAGGAAGGGGCAGAGCCTGAAGGACTCAAGACTGGCCAATTCTGGACCTCACCTGGGCTATCCCAGAGGAGCAGGAGAGTGGGACGGCCCAGCTGCACAGAGAATCCTTTTGCAGCATGTCCAGAGCATCGCCCCACCAGCACTTTTAAGACACAGATCTCAAAGCATCTCCGCAGAGATACCAGACTGAGACATTGCTTGTTAAGATGAATCAAGCACCCAACTATCATTCTGATAACAAACCAGTCAGCCAGCCATTCCTTCTGTCCAGCTCTGGGGAATGGCCTGGAAGGAAAGGTTACAGTTTCAGAAAGAGAAAATACCGAAAGCCAATAGCTGATGAATTGTCGGTCATGCTCTAAGGATGTCAGGAGGTGGGAGAACCCACTGCCTAGACTCTCTAAGCTGCAGCCTCAGGATGTTCTCTACCCCGGGATTTCTGATGCCAGAGGAAAGAAATGAACTAGGTGCCAAGAGGAACTGAGAAAGATGTTGGGGTCAGACCACAGAGGTTCAAATCCTGGCTCTGCCATTTAAGAGCGGTGTGACCTTGCTTGGTTAACTTAACCTCTCTGAGCCCCATCTAAAACTCAGGGATGATGGTCCTACTTGACTCCACCCTCTGGGGTTGTTTGAGGAATAAATGAGCTAAGTCATGATTTGCAGCAGATAGTACAAGGTGAGCACAGGTGCTTGATAATTTGTCAGCTGGTTTGCTGTGAGACCAGACTTGCAAGTCAAAGAAACGAGGAGGTTGGTCTCTAACAGCAACGATGTGTGGCACAGATGAGAGGAGCCAGGACATCCTCCCGCCACCAGCAGAGGCCTGGGGCCATGTCTCTGTCCTCAGTGTGCTGTGTGACTTAGGACAGGTCATTGCCCTCTCTGGGCCCCTTCATTCTCTGGAGTGACCAACTCAGATCAGGGTCTCCCAAACCTCATATGATACCATCAACAATTTTTGCCACATTTGCTTGCCTGAACTGTTACCTGAGCTGTTATTTATGCAGTTAACACAAGTTAAACATACAAGTGTTAGTTGTTTAGTCATGTCCGACTCTTTGCGACCCCATGGACTGTAGCCCGCCAGGCTCCTCTGTCCGCAGGATTCTCCAGGCAAGAGTGCTGGAGTGGGTAGCCATGCCCTTCTCCAGGGGATCTTCTCGATCCGGGGATCGAACCCAGATCTTTTGCACTCCAGGCAGATCCTTTACCATCTGAGCCATGGGGGTTATGCAGTTACTGTCTTCAAACCAGAGGCTCTCTTTTTAAAGTGAAATTAATGTGGTGGAAAGAGAGGATCTTTATGGTCTTACTATCAGAAAGGGAAGACTGACATCATTCTCCATAAATAGAAGGTGACCCCGCAGATGGACAATGAGAACAGAGGGTGTTAGTGAATTCCAGCGGGAGCTGGTGCCTGAGCCTCTTCCTTCCGGAAGTTAGCACGTGTGACAGTCTCACTAGCCAGACTGACGCTTGCCTGGGACTCAGGTTGTTTGCAGTCATGAGCATTGGGAGGGGAGTGAGGCCCTGTTCCAAGAGGGGGTCCCATGTTCTCTAACAGCCCTTCCCCCCAAATCTGAAATGGGCTCAAGTTCAGTCCCCTGCCTTGGAGAGTGTGCAGTGAGCCCTGGTAATGGTGAATTGGTTTGCTTTCCTGGATTGAATCTGCTCTGCTTTCCTGGATGCCAGAGGTCTGGGGAGCTCCATGCTGACCGCCACAGGGAACCCCAGAGTCCCCATGGGGGAGGGAGGTCTGCAGAAGGTGGGCTCCTGGTGGGACGGGAGGGCAACTCGTGAACACTTGCGGAGGATGGAGCTCTCCAGTGCTCTGGTTGCAGCCCCGGCTTCCCCTCCGGCCTGCCAGGTCCTGGGTCATCAGGGAGCCGGGGACGGTCTCTGAGCAGTGGAAGGCTGAGTTCCTAGCTGAGCTGTAGGAGGTGACTCTGCCGAGGATACGAGAACCTGACCTGATGTGGCCCCTCTAACCTCTCCATGTCTGCCCCAGGGCTGGGCGTCCCAGGTGCCACTCGCAGTAAAGAACCCGCCTGCCATTGCAGGAGACGCAGCAGATGCAGGTTCAGTCCCTGGGTCGGGAAGAGCCCCTGGAGGAGGGCATGGCAGCCCACTCCAGTGTTCTTGCCTGGAGAATCCCATGGACAGAGGAGCCTGGCGGGCTGTGGTCCACAGGGTCACAGAGAGTCAGACACAACTGACTTAACTTAGCACGCGCATACTCGTGACCAGCCTTCAACCCCTTTCCACCCCAAACCAAACTACAGGAGGTTCTGAGACCTGGTCACCAGTCCTCCCACTATCTGGCATGTCCTTCATACACACCTTTCCCCAGACTCTGGGCTCCGTCTGTTCCCTGTGCTTCCTCCTGGGTCAGTATGTTACCTTTGGCTGCAGTTGCTCCCTAGATGTGTTTCAGAGGCAGAGACTACACTCATCTCAGGGTCCTCAGTGCCCAGGCTAGGCCCGGGCATACATAAGGCATGAGATTATGTAGTGTTTAAAATCTCCAGTGGAAAAAGCCCTGGAGAGCTGACCATCCTTAAACAAGTTTCTTACTCCATCTGAACCTTAGTGTCTTCATCTGTAAAATGGAATCATAATAGTACCTAACTCCTGGGGTGTTAGGAGGGTTGAATGAAATGACCCGTGTGATGCTCCATCTCAGGCGTGCAATCCCCAGGAGCTGACCCCGGAGCAAACAATTCCAGTGCACATTGTTTATTTGGAAGGTGATCCAGGGGCTTCCCAGGTGGCACTAGTGGTAAAGAACCCACCTGCCAATGCAGGAGACATAAGATCTTCCCCTGGGTCAGAAAGATTCCCCTGAAGGTGGGCATGGCAACCCACTCTAATATTCTTGCCTGGAGAATCCCATGGACAGAGGAGCCTGGCGGGCTACAGTCCATAGGGCCTCAAAGAGTTGGACATGACAGAAGCAACTTAGCATGCTACGCCCAGGAATTAACTGTTGTGGAGTGGGGCAGTGAGACCAGGAAGGAATGTATCATCTAGCAGGTCACCTCCACGGCCCTGGGCTCAGTCCTGCTCAGGAGCTCTGGGAAGCAGTGTAACGGAGAATATAGCTGAGTTGCTCCAGCCGCCACACGAGAGCTGGGATACTGAAAGGGTGAAAGTGTCAGGCTCTCAGTCATATCTGACTCTGTGACCCCATGGACTGGAGCCCGCCAGGCTCCTCTGTCCATGGGATTTCCCAGGCAAGAATACTGGAGTGGATTGTCATTCCATTCTCCAGGAGATCTTCCCAACCCAGGGATAGAACCCCAGTCTCCTGCATTGCAGGCGGATTCTTTACCACTTGAGCCGGTAGGGAATGGGGTATTGATTCCCAGCTTTCTGGCCTTCACCAGTTGGAAGGCAGCTGTGGAAAGATACTGGCTCTGCCTGCACTTGCAGCCTGGAGCCCAAACAGGCTCTGGAGGCAGAGAGGCCTCAGGCAAAGAGGCGGGTTCCTGCAGCTGGAAGCTGTGAGGTTAGGGTGCCTCGGGAGGGTGAGTAGACTGGGTTGGGTGTGGCACCCACACTCTGCCTGGGGCTCATGGTGCAGAGTAAAAGCTCAGGAGGGGGTGCCTGCCCTGATCGTGACTGTCTCCATCTTTGTCACTATTCCCGTGTCAGCCTCGCCTCCCACAGTTGAGCAACTTCAGGCAGGTCCCAACTTCAAACAGGTCTGAACCTCTGTTTCTTAGCCTATAAAATGGGGAGATTGTGGTTCTCAGCGGAAGCAATTCTGCCCCCTTGGGTGGCCCTAGGGAATGGGGTGAGGGAGCATTTTTATTGTTACCTTTGGGGCCAAGGATGCTGCTGTACACCCCAGAACAACCCACCTGCCATGTCAGAGAATTGTCCTGCCCCAAACATCAGTAACTCCTGATGAACAAGAGTATGTCTTGTGCTATTACATGTGTATTACATGTATAATAGTACATGTTAGTAACGTATAAGTTTTAAAAATTATTTTCCTAATGTTTATTTATTTGGCTGCATCAGGTCTTAGCTGGGGCACGTAGGATCTTCGTTGCCCAAAGCACGTGGGTTTACTTGTCCCACGGCATGTGGAATCTCACTTCCCCAAGCAAGGATCGAATCCATGTCCCCTGCGTTGGAAGATCAATTCTTAACCCCAGCAGGGAAGCTCCTAATATATGAGTTTTATGTGATGCTTGATGACATTTGCGGAAGTAGTCGGAGCTGACATCAAAGGTGGTAAGACTCAGAACTGGGGCAGGACTTGGGGCTCTAAGGGGGGTGGGCGTGGGAATGTGGACCCAGAGAGAGGGGGGGTAGGAAAGGAGGACCCGCGGGGAGCCAGGTGGGGACGGCCTGGGAAGACAGGCCAGGCGGGGCTGCTGGGTAGCTTGGCTGTGACCACATCCTTCCTGTAGGTGACCAGGCATCTTCCCGGCAGGGTGGGAGCTGCTGCCAAGCCCTGCCCACTCGCTGGAGCTAATGTCAGCCAGCTGACCCCAGGCGACTCTGAGCAAGCTACTGTCCTTCCTCAGGTCCTGAGATGCCCCTCCCGGGGATTTTCTGCCAGGAGTGAGACAGTCCTTCCCTTCCCAGGTGAAGCCACTGCTTCTCCAGCCTGGTGCTTAGAAACCAGACACATTCATTAAAACGTTTTAGTAAAAAATCATAGAGGACTTCTGTGACAGTCCAGTGGTTAAGACTTCTTCCAGTGTAGCGGGTACAGGCTCAATCCCTGGTCGGGGAGCCAAGATCCCACATTCCCCATCTTTTGTGCTCAGTCCTGTCCTAACTCTTTGCGACCCTATGGTCTGTAGCCCACCAGGCTCCTCTGTCCGTGGGATTTTCCAGGCATGAATACTGGAGTGGATTGCCATTTCTTCCTCCAGGGGTCGAACCTGCCTCTCCTGCATCTCTTGCACCGCAGGCGGATTCTTTACCTCTGAACCACCAGGGAAGCCCAAGACTCCACATACCTCCTGGCCAAAAAACCCAAAGCACCAAACAGAAGCAATATTGTAACAAATTCAATAAGGACTTTAAAAATGGTCCATGTCCAGAAAAGAAAAAAAAAAAATTACAGGACAGCATTGCCAGCCTAACGTTGAGGTTCCTGGTGGTTCCCCAAATTCAAACCTCTTGATGGATGGGGGCAGGTCAGTGCTTCCGTGCTAGTAACGCCCCTTTGTCCCTCTTTGCCAGGCCTGCTCCCCTCGAAAGCTCCGTGCCAACAGAGAGGTTCCCGTCTGGGCCCAGGACGGTGGGACAGAGAGATTGAGAAGGAACGCTAAGGTCCGGAAGGCACGTGCCCCTGCCCGAAGAGTGAGGCAGGGGTGCCCGGAGACCTCGCCCGCCTACGGCGGCGTGCACACAGCCTCATCCTGGCTTCCAACCTTCTGCCTTCTCAATGGATGTTTACACGAACCCAGCCAGAGTCAGCCTCCCTGCTTTCCACCCCCGGCTGCGTCTGCTTACCCCACTTAACCTTTGGAGAGAGAGGACACGTCATACAGAAAAGCGACTCCCAGCTCTGTTTGATGCCAGGGGAGATGTAAGCCCTGTGGGGTCTGTCCCGAGGCCGGGCTTAGATGCAGGGACTACTTCCGAGAGGGTGACTCAGAAGGAAAAGAACAGCTGGGGGGCTGAGGGTGGGGTTTGGACTCATTCATTTCAAGTTGTTTGCTCGCCATCAAGTTGCCAGAACTGATACATTGTGCCAGGGGTGGGTCAGCCACCCCTCCGGCCAGAAATATTTTTTGAAAATGTGAGTGGTATGAATACTTGACTTCGATAAACCTGTAAAAGCAATACTTAGGAGGCTAACTTCTTTCAATTAAAAAATGTATGCAACTCCAACCCCTGGGGGCCCTGCCTTTTTTTTCTCCTTTGAGATTTGGGAAGGGACCCCTTACACAGAACCTCTGATAAAAGGGCAGAAGGGTCCGGACCTCCTCAGTTGGAGATCCAGTGGGGCTTGGAGGGTCTATCCAAGCTGGGCTGGTGTGGGAGTCCCACCTGGGCACCCTCCTGGTGTCCACAAGCCTCTGACAAGCCAGGACCCACCTCGGGTGTGGTGGGAAAGGCCTGATGGCCAAGCTGAAAATCAGGCCCGAATCCCACAGAAGCTGGAGGTGGGGATCCCCCGTGTTGGGTGTGTGGTGGTGGTGGTGGTTGCTAGTGGCTAAGTCATGTCCGACTCTTTGCACCACCATGAACTGTAGCCCACCAGGCTCCTCTGTCCACGGTATTTCCCAGGCAAGAATACACTCCAGGAAATCCCATTTCCTTCTCCAAGGGATCTTCGCAACCCAGGAATCAAACCTGCATAATTCCTTTACTGCTGACCAACCACTTGGCGCCTGGTAGACCTCCCCTAGAGACGAGGGGAGTGAGCGGGTGAGGGAAAAGAGCAAATGGATGACTGAAGCCAGGTCTGCTTGCAGCAATTCTCTCCAGTTTGCAGAACACCTGATGCTTTTCAAAGTACCTTCATGTACACACCATGTTTAACAAGGAGTGGGTGGTCAGCTCCATTCTACAGGTGAGGAGACGGAGGTATGGGAGAGGAAAGGCCTTCGGGTGATTGTAAGAAAGGATGCTGACAGGTGCGAACAGAAGACATCTGAGAAAAGGGGGAGCGGAAGGAGGGAGACATTTCTTTGGGGGAGAAGCCTAAAGGGAAAAGCAAGTGTTTAAAAGTGCATGGACAAGACTTCCCTGGCAGCCCAGTGGTTAAGACTTTGCTTCCAATGCAGGAGATGTGGGTTGGGTCTCTGGAGATCTTGAATCTCCAAGATTCCCTGGAGAAGGAAATGGCAACCTGCTCCAGTATGCTTCCTTGGGAAATCCCATGGACAGAGGAGCCTGGCGGGTTACAGTCCACGGGATTGCAAAGAGTCAGACATTAAAAAAAAAAGAGACATGACTAAGCGACTGAACAACAACATATATATATATATATATATATAAAACATATATGTATATACACACACACAATTTAAATGCCTTAAAAAATAAATAGGACTTCCCAGGTGGCACAGTGAAAGAATCTGCCTGCTAATGTAGAAGACGCACGACACATGAGTTTCATCCCTGGGTCAGGAAGATCCCCTGAAGAAGGAAATGTCAACCCACTCCAGTATTCTTGCCTGGGAAATCCCATGGACAGAGGAGCGTGGTGGGCTACAATCCGCGGGGTCACAAGGAGTCAGACACGACTGAAGACCCATCCACGCACACATCTCTCATTTAAAGTTGTCACTATGAGTAATTACAGCCTCTGATCTCATTTTGTCACCTGTGAACAGATCAAAAGCAGCGGGGATGATCATGCCCACCTCGCCTGATTGAAGGGTGCTGTCGATGTCTGAATCAGGAGACACTTCCTGTGGCTGCACACGTGGGAGTTCCGTGGAGTCCACAAAGCCCACACATGCAGGGACCCCGTGAGGGGTGATGCCCCGGTACAGGGCCAGAGGCCCTTAGCCCCCAGGGCGTGTGGGGCCTTCCTTCCTTAGGGGGCTTCCCCTAAGGTGGAAGGCACCACCTCTCTGCCAGGACGTCCAACCAGATAGCAGGATCAGAATCCCTCTAACGCTCTTGACCCTCAACCCCTACTTGCTGGGAAGAGGGGGAGAATCTGAGAGCCAGGCAACCAGAGCCAGGCAGCTCCCAGAGCTGCCAGGAGAGAGCCAAGCTGTCCCAAATCAGGGCTTCTGACCGAGCAAGCCACACTCCGGTGAAAAACACCAACCTGGCAGTTCTGTATGTAGACAGCAAAGCTGCCGGCTCCCTTCCAGGCTTGCCATGGACAGGGCCAGATGCCAGCTCAGCTAAGCAGCGACTCCCAGGATAGAGAGGCGGGGCAGAGACAGGAAAACACAGGGTAAAGCTCACAGGGCTTCAGCCTTGTTGACAGCCGAGTCATGAATTTTCCAATGCAGGGTAGGAAGCCATAGAGAAAATCCTTTCCCCAAAGACAGGACTGGAGCCAAAGTGGACTCTGCTGTGTGTGTTGGGCTGGGTGGGTGAGTGGGGGTGGGAGGCTGGAGGGGCCTGGGGAGGGGAGGAGAGCAAGGGTCCTGGTCAACTGGCCGTAGAATATGGCAGAAGTGATGCTGCATGACAACCAAGGCTGGCTTACAAAAGACACGATTTCTCACCATGGTCTCCGTCTCCCCCTCCCAACCTCTCTTCCTGATGGCATGATCACTCTTCAACCCAGCCTCCAGGCCGTGAGGAAGCCCCCCCCCCATGGAGAGCCCCCGCCCCACATCCTTAGAGGCACTGAGGCCCCCAGTCAGCATCAGGTGCCAGGCTGACCTGGAGCCGGGCAGAGAGACGAGCAGTCCCCGCCAAGCCCTGCCCAAAAGACAGATGTTTAAGGGCAGAATAAACATCAGTGCTGTTTTAAGCCACTACGTTTTGAGGGTGGCTTGTGATGTGTTAGCTAGCCAGAAGAGTGTGCACCCCAAATTTAGTAATCACAACATAAACACAGGACCTGCCCGTGGGATTAAGTAACAGATTTATATGTAGTGGAAAAAAAAAAAAAAAAACCAGGAAATGGAGGCAAAAAGGCGAATGTGGTCCAGGCCATGGCCTCGCCCCTCCTCCGTTAGTGTATATCATCAGCTCTTTCCCCGCGAAAGAGTGCATCTGGCCAGGCCTAGCTTTGGCCTCGGCCAAAACAGTCAGTGCAAACCAGTGAGTCCCAGAGACAGAAGGCAGCTGCCGAGAATTTCCAGTGGTCGCGCTTTGGGAAATGAACAGGCTGGATGATGCTCACAGGTGTCCTTGGAGCCGGTCCTACTAGGAGAGCAGCGTGGAGACGTGCTTTTCCCCCAGGCCACAAGGGACCTGGGCAGGCGGATATGTGGCCGCCTCACCCATCACTGCAGCCTTGGCCATGGCTGTCTGCAGTGTCCTTTGGGAATGCCTCAGGGCTCCCGGGCATTCAGCAGCAGCCCCCGGGCGCCCGCCCACCTGCCAGAGCCGCGGTGGCTGAGCGGGGCTGACATCTACCCAGGGAACCGAGGGGTCGGTCCGCAGAGCAGGCAGTGGGTCCTCTCTCCAGCTGGGTGGGAGCCGACCCTGAGTCACCGGGGCTGGGCATCACAATGCCACGTCCCACAGGACACAGGCCGAGAAAAGCCGTGTCCCCAAAGCACCAGGCGAGGGTCCAGCACAGTCAGTGTCCTCGGAGAGCGTGCTGTGGGAGGCTGGGAGCGGGGAGATGAGGAAGCTTTAGGACAGGGCAGGTCAGCACACGGCGAGAGCGTGGTTGAGCCCGGGGATGGGAGGGGTGCGGGGATGGAGGAGGGGACAGCCCAGGTCGGGGCTGGGGAGGGGCGCATGGAAGCGAGAGGACAGTCACGTGCACAGAAATCGGTAGAACGAATTCCTCTGAGGACAAGGCCGAGCAACGGGGCAGCCCGAGGACTGAGATAGCAGCCGGGCTAGCTGAGGCATCCGTGAAGGAAGACCCTTCAATGCTGAGGGCCACGGGGTGTGCACGCTGACCTGCCTGTCCTTCCCTGGGGCCCCAGACTTGACCACAGGGTGGATCCCCAAGGCCCAAGCCCTCAGCGCATTTAGAGGACACCCCAGCAGAGAAGGAGGCGGGGTAGGGGGCCGGCCGACAGAACACGGGTCCAGGAGGGGTCACCCAGCTCCTAGCCGCTGCCCCGCCCACCGTTTCCGGATACTGACTTCACGGGGCCCTGTCCCTGGAGCCCCCCGGGGCTCTCCCCTCCCAAGTTCACCTCAGTTCCCTCGTCCCAGCCACAGCCTGGATCATCTCAGGATGATTCTGGGGTCCAGCTGCTGCAGATGCTCCTGGACGCCAAAGGGGATGGTAGGCGTCCACATCCTGTGAGGGGGCGTGGCACATGGAGGCCAGCTCAGAGGGCGGGGGTGGTCCCCAGTCCCCAAGGCAGGCTGCCTCCAAATTCCTCCCCCCACCCAGCTTAGTGTGGGGTCACAGGGACACCAGAAGTCTGGTGACCCCCCCCTTTTTAAACTTGATTCTGCTTCAAGGAGATAGTGAAGGACAGGGAAGCCTGGCGTGCTGCACTCCCTGAGGTCATGAAGAGTCGGACACGACTGAGTGATGGAACCACAACTGTTGAGAACTTGCCTTGTGATCTCAGAAAGGTTCATTAACCTCTCTGTGCCTTATTCTCCACATCTGCATAATGAGTCTTCCAAGAGCCACCCTACTCCTCTTAGAAGATGTGAGTGATTATGTAGACAACAGTGCTTTGAAAGATTCTCAAGTACAGTATTGGACACTGGACATCATAGTGATGTGATCATAAATAAGTCTGAATCATATGAAATTGACAGTTGTATAGGTCAACAGTGGAGGAGGGCGTAGCAACCCTCCAGTATTCTTGCCTGGAGAATCCCCATGGACAGCGGAGCCTGGCAGGTTACAAAGAGTTGCAAAGAGCTGGACACAACTGAGCGACTAAGAACAGCACACACATAGATCAACAGATAAAAGCAATTTCATATTGTTCGGCTTACTATTGAGTCTTTCCATGGACCAGACACTGTCCTAAGTATCTTGACTAATTTAAACCCCACAAAACTGCTTCAGACTAAATATTATTATCACTCCCATTTTACAGATGAAGAAACTGAGGCCAGGGAATTCCCTGGCAGTCCAGTGGATGGGACTCAGCGCTCTCACTGTTGAGAGCCTGGGTTCAATTCCTGGTCAGAGAACTAAGATCCCCTAAGCTGAAGCAAAAAAAAAGAAGAGACTGAGGCCAGTGGGGTGACATGTCTGTTGCCCCAGGTCACATGCTGGAGAGGGGCAGAGTGGGATTTGAGCTCAGGTGACCCCCACGCTGACTCCCCCTCCACCTCGGCCAAGACTTACGCCAGTGTCTTCACCTGAGGGCACTTTTTCAGGCCAGCGGCAAGCTGCTGGGCCCCAGCGGCTGTGAACTTGTTGTACTGGACACTGGGGAGAGAAAGCCATTGTGCATTCTGGCCCCGGGGACCATCCAGCCCCAGACCAAGGCCAGCACCACGCTCTCGACAACCGGCCCTTCCCACGACGCCAGCAAGAGACCCCCGGTCCTCCCAAGCCCTGCCCCACTGCCCAGGCTCCCACACTCACTCCAGCATCTGGAGGGACACCATGTCCGGAAGCACGTGCGCCAGGCTCTCGGCTCCCGAGTCGCAGATGCAGTTGTTGTACAGGCTGTGGGAAACAGAGGTCAGAGCAGGGGCCGGGGGTGCTGGGGGGCCGGGGCCTAGCGCGAGACCCACCAGCTGGGACTGCTGCCCCATTTGACAGAGGGAAAAACTGAGTAACTTCTCCGTGGTCACTCAGTGAGTCTGGGGAAGCAGCAGGGTGAGTGGAGGTAGCTTCCTGCCAGAGACATCTCAAGTTCAAATCCTAGCTCTGCAGCTTGCTGCCTGACTTTCGGCAAGTTACTTAGCATCCCTGACTCAGTTTGCGCCTCCATAAAATGGGCATGTTAGAGTAATAGTGGGGAGGAGTAAATAAGTTAGTGTTGGTAAAACACCCAGAACAGGGCCCAACACATGGATTGAACTACTTGTTAACTATGGTTATTATATCTCCCGGGGGCGGGGAGGGGGTTGTGAGGTTATATCAGTTACTGTAGTGTGCCCGGCATTGGGGATATAGCAGGGGAGAGTGAAACCTGGAGTCACTGGGCAGGCTCGGGTTTCTATAGGGTACTCAGTCACCATCAGCAGTGTCAAAAATAGAACCACGGGTATCGCCGATGCCTCATTAACAAGAGTCCTTTTAACAAGCCAGGTGCAGCCGCGGTTCTAATTTCAAGGCCATGACTTTGCCTTGACCCGGCCTCAGGGCAACACTGCAGGACTGCCTGTAAAAGCAGCAGGTCTACACTGCAGCAAAGAGGATTCAAGCTAAACTCCGGGGACCCCTGATGTCATGAGTCGGCTGGTACCAGGGCAGGAAGCAGGGGGAGGTTTTGCAATCTCTTCCTGGGATGGACCTTAGAACCCAGGGGGCCCTTCCTCCCCCTACAGGGAGAGGATTTTTCCCATATTCCACTGATGCCAAGACGTACATGTTCACATTTGAAAATCACTGAGATCAGGATGTGTCTGATAATCAAAGGATGTCATCCTTTAGTTAACAGCGTTTTGTCCTCTTAATGATGTCTTACCAATGGAAGGCATCTTAAAGTCTTTAAGATATGAGGTTTCTTTTTTTCATTTTTTGGCCATGCTGCACAGCTTGCAGGATCTCAGTTCCCCAATCAGGGATAGAACCTGGGTCGCAGCAGCGAAAGCCCAGAATCCTAACCACTCGGCCACCAGGGAACTCCCAATACGAGGTTTTTTAAAGTGTCAGTCAGGTCACATATCACCCCCACCGGCTCCACCTGCTTCTCCATTCACACCAGAAAACCCCCAGTCTCCCTCCTGACTCTACGAAGGCCTCCCCGTATGGTCTGGCCTCCCCTGACCTCTCTCGTCTCATCTCCCACCCTCTGGCTCTAGTTCCTTATATCCAGGCACAGGGGCCCACCCCCCTTCTGGCGAAGGACCCAACCTCTTTCCCACCTCAGGCCCTTTGCATCTGCTGTTCCCTCTTCCTGGAATGCTTTTCCCTGACAGCATCCCACAGAAGGGGGAGGGTCACATCCTCAGAGCTCTCTTGACCTCCCTGGTGAATTCAATCGTCCCTATTGTCCCTCTCCCTGGCCTTCGTTAGTTTCCTCCTTCCCAGCATGAATCAGCGTTTTACTTTGCTTATTCATTTGCTTATTTATTACGCAAGGAGCTCGAAAGTAAGACCTGTGCTGCTTTTGTTCATAGCTGTATCTCTAGTTCCTAGCACAGGTTCTGGCCCAGAATCTTAGATGCCCTCAGGGACCCTGGCTGGAAGGCTAATGGACTGGAAGGACCATCAGTCCCGGGTACCACCAGGGGCCAGGCTGTGAGTGAAAGTCGTTCAGTCGTGTCTGACTCTTTGCAACCCCATGGACTGTGCAGTCCATGGAAATCTCCGGGCTAGAATACTGGAGTGGGTAGCCTTTCCCTTCTCCAGGAGATCTTCCCAACCCAGGGATCAAACCCAGGTCTCCCGCATTGCAGGCGGATTCCCGGCTGAACCACAGGGGAAGGCCAGGGGCCAGGCTGGAAGCAATCAAAAGCAAGATGTGCTATTCCAAGCCTCACCAGAAGGTGGCAGTGTAGGCACGGACCAGTGTCAGTGACAAGAGCCAGCCAAGGCTGCCTGTGCGCAGTCAGCCTTCTAGAAATCACTAACCCTGGACTCCAGAAAAGACTCAGTCCTGCCATCCCCTGGGGAAGGAGGACCAATATTTATTAAGCACCAGAGCCAGGCACTGCTCCAGGCGTTTTCTGTAGGCCATAGAGATGGTACCCATTTTCCAGATGAGGAAACAGAGACTCGGCAAGAAAACGACTTGCCCAGAATTTGCCCTTCCTCCGGGGGCTGCTAACCCTCTTGTCCAGGGTGGTGGCATCACCCAACTCCAGCAGGGTGTGTTCATGTTGGGTGTTAGGCCCCCCACTCCCCACCCAACTGTGCAACACCAACCCAGCAGAACAGCCTGTAGCGACTGCTTCCAGGGACCTCGCAGCCGGTTACCAAGGGGGCTCTCTGCCCACCCCCCAGCCACCAGCTCAGCACCTGACAGATGGGGACCCCACTCACCTCAGCCTGAGGAGGGACGCGGCCAGCGCGGGCAGAGCCTCGGCCAGCTTGCAGGCACCCACGTCGGTGATGTTGTTCTGGGACAAGCTGCAGGGGTACCACAAGGGGCAGGGCTCAGGGTCAAACCTGAATGCCCCTACCCGCCAGCACTTGTGCCCCAGGCTCGCACAGAGCTGGGGACCTCCTCTTTCTCACAGGGCGGCCCAGGGCAGCAAACGCAAGGCAGCCCACCTGGATGAGAGCCGTGGGTGCTGAACGCTGTGAGGGTACTATGGGTAAACTGCACCAATAAGAGGATGCAGTCACATGCTGAGGCTGAGCGTGATGACGGGGTAAGGATGCAGGTGAGAGAGAGACTGCACTCCTCCCACACCTGTTTTATGAGCTTATAGCATCTCTTCTTTTCCCTCTGGACCACTTTTCAGGACTGTCATTACGTGAGGGCTCACATTGGTTGTTTGAGCTCCTCTCCTTGAGGTAAGGGGTCAGATCTGTTTTGTTCATTACTGTAAATGTGTGCCTAGAGCCAAGGAGATGCTCAGGAAATACTTAAGTGGGGAACAAAGGAAGGAAGGAAAGGTAGGAGACGGAGATGGAGATGGAGGGAGGAATCAGGGAAGGAAAGAAGGAAGGAAGATGGGAGTGAAAACTAGCTTACTCACATTATTTCCTTAAACACTCTAAATTACTTAAGAAGTCTCAGTGTCCCTCCATCAAGGAAATCCCTAATTGGTTCTAGTGAATTCTGTGGCTTTCCTGATCACAGTTGTGGAATAGAGTGTGCATGAATTTTAACGATCCCTCTAGGTTCAGTAAAAAGAAATAATGTTGACCCTCCTGCCTCATATCCATTTCCCACTCCCTCAAACCCAGAACAGTTTTTTTTAAATCAAAATTCACTATCTTGCTAATAATGTTTTACAGATAAATCCTAACCTAGCTCTCGTGTATTGCCCTTGGTCTAACTTTCTCTCATGAGACATTGCTTATATTCATTACTGCACATGTCACAATTATGGATTCTTGTTTGTTGGTTTATTGTGTCCCCTCCCTAGAAGAACCCTGAGGTCAGGGACTTTGCTTTGCTTAAAGCTGGGTCTCCAGGGCCTTACACTGCGTCTGCACAAAATAGGTCCTTCTTACTTATTTGTTGATTAATTAGTAGAATGGCTGATTAAAGAAATGACTGAATGAATGAATGGATGGGTGGATGACTAAACAGCTGCATGATTGAGTGGATGAGGGAATGAAAGAATGAAAAGGTGGGACTCTAGGGACAAATGCAGCAGGAAGGACAAGCCCAGCCCACTCACTTGAGTGTCTCCAGAGCCTTCAGCTGAGGGAAGGTGGTGGCAAGCTGGGCGACACCCTCGTCCCCGATCTTGTTCTCGCTCAGTGAGTCCAGGCTGCAGGTAGAATCAGATGGGGGGCATCAGACAGCACCCCAGAGGCCACGGGACCCTCCCCCACCCTCCAACCCAGCAGCAGCCTCCTCTGACCCCCCCACCCCTGGACACACCATGGCCAGATGCAGCTGAGTTCCGAGAATATGAGAGCGTCTTCATCACCTGGGGGCACCAGGTGACCAGTCAGGGGACAAGGTTCTGACTCCCCACGGATCTGAATCTCTGTTTTCCTTTCTAGGAGCCCCATGAGCTGGGGCAAGTACCCCAACCTCTCAAGACCTGAACTGTACAACTGGGATCACATTCCTCACCCCTGCATCCCCCGTGGGGTTGCTGGGAGCAGCACAAGAGGGGGAGTCTCAAAGGTCACAAAAGGATTCAACTTCTTTTCATTGTTTCCATCTCTCGTCCCTTCTCTGCAGTGGGGGCATCCAGTCACTCACACACACACTAAGGGAGCAGGGAGAAAGGGACAAACAGGGCCAGGGTTTGGAGAAATTCCAGGGTTTATACTCACTCCAGGTGCTGAAGGGAAGTAAAGGCCTCGAGGATCTTCACCAGTTTAGGAAAAACCTGTGGGCCCAAGATGGGGCCCAGCCTAGGAGGCAAAGGGCAGAGTCAAGACCCTGAAACAGCCATGGGCCTGCTATTTGACCCCATAGTAGGCAGGCCCTCCTGAGACCTTACCTCATCCTTGCCCCACCTGGTGGGACCCCAATCCTCTCTACTTCAGGCAGATCTCACAAAACCCACTCAAGAGGCCTGCTGGGCTCCCAGCTGGGGGCTCCCCAGCCTTCATCTCTGCCTGGGGAGCCAGGTCTCACTCCTGCCATCATCCATGTGCACCTTCTCCCACCCTGGCCTGGGGAAATGGTTCCCAAATGTTGGCCTGAGGAACCACCTCCAGCCCTGAGAAAGATGACTTACATATTTTCCACTGCTATTTCATAACGAACAGAACCATTTCCTGAGCACTTTTTATATGCCAAGAATATGTTGGGTTCATCACTCAGATCTCATTTAATCCTCACAATGACTCTGAACTAGGAGCCCTTCTTAGCCCCATTTACAGGTGGGGAAACCAAGGCACAGACAGGTTAACTAACTCACGTAAGGCCACATAGCCTGGATGGACATTTAGAACAGACTTCAAGGGAATGAGAAAAATAAAGACAACAAAGGGCTCTCTCTCTCTTTTTTAAAATATGGTTAAATTACTCAAGGTAAAGAACCATCTTTTATTCTGAAATTATATCCTTTGAACTTTTTTGACATTATAATGTTTCATTTTTTATAAAATGATGGTGCCATCAGTGGTTATTTCACTTGTTTGAATGTGCATACCTGATATAAATTAAAAGATGGTAACTGCACAGAGTCACCGAAATTCACTTCAAAATATTCTCAATCTTTGAAACCCCAAAGTCTGGGAATCACCAGCCTTAATGAAAGGTCATGAGATGGGGTGATTTGAAATCTGATTTGAATCTGGGCTGGCTTCCCTGGTGGCTCAGATGGTAAAGAATCTGCCCGCAATGCAGGAGACCTGGGTTCCATCCCTGGGTCAGGAAGATCCCCTGGAGAAGGAAATGGCTACCCACTCCAGTATTCTTGCCTGGAGAATTCCATGGACAGAGGAGCCTGGTGGGCTACAGTCCATGGGGTCGCAAAGAATCAGAAATGACTGAGTGACAAACACTTTTCATTTAGCTTCTCTGGGATCTTTTGGACAAATCCCTTCACCTCTGAGTCTCCATCTCCTCAAATTTAGTCCTAGTCTTAGAAGGTTTTTGAAAAGATTAAGGAATTCATTTACCAAATATTGCTTGCCTATCGGGTGCCAGGCCCATCAAACCTGTCAACGCAGATCACCATGAACAGAACAGACAAAAGTCAAAACCCTCGTGGAGCTAACATACCAAGGGGCAAGATGGATAATCAGAGAAACTGGCAAACTGTCTGGTACGGGAGATTATAAGTGATACAGAGAAAAGTCCAGCATGAGGGGGCAGAATTGTACTTTCAAATACGGGAGCCAGAAAAGGCCTCTCTCAGGGATTTCCGTGGTGGGTCAGTGGTTGAGACTGCCCCTTGCAGTGCAGAGGATACAGGCTCAGGCCCTGGTGGGGGATCTAAGATCCCACACGCCATGGAGAAATGAAGCCTGCGTGCCACAACCAGAGAGCTCATACACCGCAAGGAAAAATCCCGCGTGATGCAACAAAGATCTTTTGGGCTGCAACTGAGATCTGAGGAAGCCAAATAAAATGAATAAATGAATATCTTTTAAAGTTTTTTTTTTAGAAAGAAAAGATCTCTCTTGCTGGAAACCAGAAGAAAAGTGTGGGCATGGGCCATGCAGACACCTGGGGAAAAGAGTCCTGGGCAGTAGGCAGAGCCAGTGCAAAGGCCCAGGGGTTGGATCATCAAGAGGATGCACGTGGCTGCAGACTGCAGGAGGCAAGGCTGAGGAGGCAAAGGGGGCCCGAATCGGGAGAAGCGTCCACCAGCACAGCGCCTGCGGGGCTCCGAGTGGCTGAGTGGCCTCATCTATAGGCAGGTGAGACCGACAGGGCACTGGACACGGTAGCTGCCAGTCAGACGCCCAAAATAGTCCCTTCCTTCCTTCCTTCTTTCCTCAGAACTTCTCGGGGCTTCTGGCCTGCAGGTGGCTAGCCTCCGGGTTATGGACTGTGTTCTACCTGACGGCTGCTGCTCCCCAGAGCACAGTTCCGACCTCAAGCTAGGGGCTTTTGAAGCTGAAAATAATTCAAAGCCAGAATGGGCCCTCGGTAGTTGTTTTCATATGTTTCCTCTTTTCAGCAACACTTTTTTTTTTTTTTAACCTCTGCACAAATTTGGCATCTTGTCTTTCTCTGTTCAAAAGAAGAAATGCTTGGCTTTTACTGGAGAGCCAGGGAAGCCATGATCAGGAGGAGCAGGCAGCTTGTGGGTGCCCCATCGAGGACCCTGGGCAAGTTACTTAATCTCACTAGGCCTCAGATTCCTCATCTATAAAATGGGGGCAATAATAACTATCTCCCAGCTCTTAAAATTAAAGAGATTACATACAAAAGGCACCAAGTACACTGTAGGTGCTTAATAATTCCTTCCTAATCATCAGATGATTTAAGATCCCTAACAAGATCCAACTACGAATTTAGCTTTTTCCTGCATTGGAGCAAGAGCCAGCCAGGCTGATCTGACATTTGTGACTTTGAACAAACAATTTACACCCTCTAGGCCTCAGTGTTTGCTTCTGTACAATGGGGAGATAATAACAATTTCTTCATCCAGCATGGTTCATTCCTATTCCTTTGTCTAGCTTCAATACTTCCATTACCTCCTTCAGGAAGCCCCCTAAGCCTGAATTCTCATAGCCCTTGAGTTTCTAGCCACTAATCACAGTAGCAGGTGGTAATTTTACGCTGGACAGCAAGCTGATTGAGAACAGTGGCCTCAGCCATAGGAATAGATCTGTTGAATGAGTGGATGCAAATGAGCTTCTTCACCAGCAAATGGGCTGGTTAGCTTCACCCGTGAGACCCTCCAGGACTAGCCTGGACCGGCCATGCCCCAGCTGCTGGAAGCTGGTTTCCAGAGTGGCGGGGGGTGGGACAAGAGGATAAGAATGACTCTGAGGGCTGATCTGAATTCTGGTGGCACCAGCCTAGCTAATGCTGGAGGAGACGTGGGAACCCAAGACGATCTACCCACTGGCTTACGCAAACTCCAGCTTCTTTAAGTCTCGGACAGCAGGGAGCTCCCCAGCTGCTTCTTCAGAGGAGCTTCTTGTCCTGGAGAGAACAGGCAACGTTAGTGGAGAGTTGGCAGCATACGGTCACTGAGCCCCTTCCTCCGTGTCCTAATGCCCCAGTGCCCAGAATTTCCTGGAAGAACAGCCTTCCTTGGGCTCCTATTGTCCCCTTGTTAAAAAAGAAAAGAACCTCCGAAAAGGATATTGTTAAGGCATCACTATGTGTTTCACAGAAAAGAGCCTTAGAGGAGGCATTACCCACACCCACCCCAGACAGAGCACAGTAGGTGCTCAAACAATGCATGATGAAGAGATGAGGGAATGACAGCTGTGGTCATGTCTCCTTCACCTTCTCAACCTTAGACCTCTGCCATCTATAAAATGGGGATGCTGGTCCTGGCTGCCTTGAAAGATGGCCCTGGTGTCACTTGTGTGACTGGATGAACACTTAGCAGGAGAGAATATCCCCTTGGCTGTATTTATTTATTTTTTAAAAAAATTTTGGTTGCACCTCGCAGCATGTGGGGCCTTAGTTCCCTGGCCAGGGATCAAACCCACGCCCCCTGCATTGGAAGGCATAGTCTTAACCACCGGACCGCCGAGGACGTCCCTGAAAGTGTGTCCTTAGATTTAGCTGGGAAAGAAGTGGGTCTATGATGGCAAGTTCTGAAGCAGACACAGTGATAGATGCCTGGGCGGCAACCACAGTGAGAGGTTCTAGATGGTCATTGCCCAGGGATGGAGAGGGGCTTGAGAGGTTCTCCCAAAAGAGGAGGCACTGGAAGTGCTCATGATGAACTTAATACTAAGTCCTGTGCGGCCTGGACCAGCTCCCATGCCCCCTCCCCCTCACCTCTGGATCTGCACGAGATTGCCGAGGTCTTCCACATCCTTCATGGACTTGGCCTTGAAAGGCTCAATGGTGAACTTCTCCTCCACCGCCCGGAGTAGCTTGGCCTCCCCACTCTCCTGCAGGGATTCCCACAGCTCCACAGTGTCACTCAACGCAGCCCTGTGAAGGAAGGGCCTCAGACCCAGGCACGGTGACCAGGCTAGACCATGATGGGGGTGGGGGAGCAGCTCCATGAAGGAACCTCCTACCTGTTTAGATACTGTCCTTCCTCAACACAACCCCTACTTCCTCTAGAGAGTCTTGCATGACCACTCAAGCCCTTACCACTTCTTCTGTTTACTCAACTCTCCCAATGGTTTTATTTCCCTTTTTGCTTTGGCTACCAGGAAGCTCAGTGGAAAATTCTCAGTTGAATGACAGTGTTGTAGACCTTACAGCATGGTTAAATTATGCTGAGGGGGAAGGTGGAAGAGATCCTCTGGTGATTAAATGACCAAACAGATCACCGAAGGATTTAGATTCCTTAATTTAAGGAATATTTCCTTCATCCTGAGGGAGGTAGGGTGCCTCTGAAAGATTGGAAGCCAGGATGGAATATGATCAGATGCAATTTCTAGGGAGACTGTGCTGATGGTGGAATATAACGTGGAGTGGAACAGGAGAATGGAGGCAGGGAGGTTGAGGGAGGCTATGGCCTTAATCCCACCATGACAAAATGGTGGCTTGATGGGGTTTCCATCTCAAGGGATGGAGAGAAGAAAATGAATTCAAACCCAGATCAGTCTTAGATTCTAGATGTGGCCCAGTGCCTGGCTTAAGGCCGGTCTTCACATTCTGGTTGAAAGAATGATGCTGTCCTTCCCTGGCTGTGTGACCTCGGACAAGCTACTGTCCTCTGAGCTTCGGCTTCTTCATCTTAAAAAAAAAGGATGGAATCACATCTGCCCTCATCTGGCTGCCATTCATTCTAAATGAGACCACCCCACGGAGTCAGCACTGGGCATAGCACCAAGACGCACTGTAGGTGTCCAAGGCCAAGGAGCCCCCTCTCCTGTCGCCGGCCCCCACCTGAAACGGGCGACACAGCGGAGTCCCACGAGGCTCCCCAATCCGGAGGGGTCGACGCCAGTGCTGCGGAGGTCCAGGGAGAAGTCTCGGCCGGCCGCCTCCAGGGCGCGGCCCAGCACGTCGGTGTCGGGAGGCGTGAGCCGCGTGCCCAGGAAGGAGAGGCGGGCCGGGAGCCCCTGCACCACGTGCTGCCAGAGCCCGGGGTCCAGCGCCTCGTGGGCGCAGTGCAGCAGCTCCAGCAGCCGCCCCGCCTGCAGCGTCCCGGGCTGCAGCCGCTTCAGGTACCGCGTGAGCACCTTCTGCTTCCTGTCCGCCGACGCGGAGGCCGCCGGCCCCGCCAGGGCCCCCAGGCAGCCGGCGCGAGGCTGGAAGACCAGTCCGACCAAGAAGCGTGGCACGCCCTCTAGCCAGTTGTCATAGGGCCGCTTCTTCCTCGGGGTCAAGGCCAGATACTGCGGCAGCTCCTTGTCCTTGATTTCGCCGCTCAGAGCCAGCCACACGGCCCCCAGGAAGCACTGCAGGAGGAAGCTGGAGAAGGCCAGGTCGGTCTCCGGGGCCCCCGGGGTGGGCCGCAACCAGCCTTGGGCCACGGCCCAGGCCCTCGCCTCCGCCGATGGGAAGCGGTCCTCCTTCAGGCCACTCTGGTGCGCACGGCCCAGCTCCCAGGCCAGCCTGGCCAGTCCTTCCAGGGCCCCCGGGGGGCTGTCGCGGGCTGCTGGGCCTAGCAGGCCCACGTAGAGGCCCGTGAGGGTGGAGGGCAGCTGGGCTTCACCACTCTGCTGCAGGAGGGCCTCCGCGAGCTGGCACACGGCCCGGCACACGGTGGGGCTGTGGCTGTGACTCAGGAGGAATGGCCGGGCCCGAAGGAGCGCCAGGGCCCTCTCTTGGTGCTCGGCGGTCCCCTCTGACTCAAAGTAACGCCTCACATAGGTCTCAGCCTGCTGGGCCGAGAAGCCGGCCACCTCGAACAGGGCATCGGCCTTGCTCAGGCTCTGGGCCAGGCGGCCCCGCGGCCGGGCTGTGAGCAGCAGGGTGCAGCCCCGCAGCAGCTTGCGCTGGAGGAGGCCTGCCAGCAGCCCCCGGAGGGAGCGGGGCTCTGCCGACCCGGGGCCCCCTGCGCTGTGCAGGGAGCCGTCGTGGGCTTCCAGCTCCTCAAATGCATCCAGGATGAGCAGGACACGGTTGGGCCTCCTCACGATGTAACTAAGGACCTCGTCGTCCACCGGCAGCGGCTGCGGGCCCAGGGAGGACAGCAGATCCTGCAGGCGGTAGGAGGTCCCCGGACGGTCCAAACAGTGACAGGGGACGCAGAAGACAAAGTCGTACTGTGGCAGCTGGCCGCAGGCCCAGGCCCGGCTCACGGCCCGGGCCCAGTGACTCTTCCCGTGCCCCGCTTTGCCCAGTACAGTGATCACTCGCGTCTCACGCGGCTGCCGGCGGTCGCTCGCAGCCAGCAGCACCTCGGCCAGACCCCCTTGGGCCGGCTGCCGCTCTGCCCAGTCCAGGGTGGCCAGCTCTCTCTCCTGGCTCTTCCCGCTGCTCTTCTCCAGCCTCACCCTCACCAGCTCCATCTCCACCAGGGTGCCTTCCGGGCCGGCGGGCTGGGCCTGGTACTTGTCCCGTAGTGACTGGCAGAACTGCTCCACGCTCTCTGCGCAGGTCAAAGGGTGTGGGAGGGGGAAAGGGGAAGATGCTCGTGGCAGGACTGGCCACTGTGAGGCCAGCCTGGCCCCCGTCACTAGCTTCTTCATCCATTCATCTCAGCCTTCCTTGAGCGCTTTCTTGATTAGCGGCCTCACTCACTCAGTTACCCAGACACTCATTCATTCCTTCTTACACCCAGTCATACCTCATCTCACTTGATTATCTATCCACTCCATTCACTCACTAGCCTTCATTTTTTAAAAATTTTTTATTTTATATTGAGGTATAGCTGATCAACAATATTGCAATAGTTTCAGGTGCCCAGCAAAGCAACTCAGCCAGACATGTACGTGGATCCATTCTCCCCCAGACTCCCCTCCTATTGAGGTTGTCACATGACATTGAGCAGGACCCTGTGCTAGACAGCAGGACCTTGTTGCTAACATTCTTTTATTTGCTCACCATAGGGAGGCCATGGGGGAAGGGGTGTTAAGAGCTAAGATAGAAGAATCCATGTGTCTGGTTCTACTTTTTACTGTTCTCTTGAGCACGTGAGGTACCCCACTATGCTTCAGCTTCCTCACCTGTAAAACGCGGATCATACTGGGGTTGTTGGCGACTTGACTACATCTCATGTGCCTGTAAGTGTATCTGGGACAGGGTCCGACTCAGCCATCTGGCTGTTCTCTAAGTCGCCCTTTAATTTCTACTCTCTCACGCTCATCACCCACTCTTGCCTTCATCCATTCTCTCAGTCACCCACCCTTCCCTCCTTCATTCTCCCAGCTTTGCAAACAAGAAAATGTTGACACATAGTATGGATTTACGGGGGACAGGTCCTCAGTAAACATTTCTCTAAGTGTGGGTGTAACTGGTGGAATGAATGATGGGATGATGGTGGGACCAAATGAGCACGTAAATGAATGAGCCAACAAGGGACCTTGCCACCACTCACCAGGCCACTTGGGAAGTTTGCTGGAGGCCCCGTCAGCTGCCGGGCATTTGGTGGGGGACATCTCATCCTCTGGAGGGGAAGAAGCTCGTGTTAGAGTTACAGTGAGGGGCATCCTGGAGACCTCCCTCCCTCTGGGTCATCAGTCCCTTGAGTATGCGAAGGGCAGAGCTGACATGGGCTGAGTGTCCCCAGGTGGTGTCCTGAGGCTGTATCCTATTCAAAGATGTCTTTATTTGGCCAGCTGTACTTTTAAATTTTTCACCAGTGTTTTAGAAATCATAATATGTATGCTAAAATCAAAATCTCCAGGTTCTGCTGGCAATTCAGATCAGGCTGCATTGAGCCTATTTTCTTGCATGTAAGAAGCTGCTGAGATTTGACATGGATTCTCCTGTTGTTCCCCTTGCCCACCCTCCCATGCACCCACCTCCCAGGACTCCCTGTCCGGTTGTGCGCAAACACAACTTGCCAGTCCCTGCAGGCAGCTCTGTGGGTGGATCTCGTTGTCTGAGGCAATTCCTTCCCCCAGAACCTTTAGTTCTATTTCTTGTAACTCTCAGAGGTCAAGCTGATTCCTACCTGTCAGGTTTGCACGGGAGGTCAGGGCTGGTTCGGGCATGCTGGGGAGGTCGGCAGCAGACGGGGCAAAGGGGCTGGCGGAGCCGGGCCGGTCTGGGGACTTGGGAAGGCTCTGGACAGCAGGGTCGCTGGACGGGGGTGTTTGGCTGGCTGGGGGCATCTCACCTAGAGGAGATGGGAAAGGACTATAGAATCAGCTAGGAGCCCACTTGGGTCACCCCTTCTCCAAATAAGGCTGTGGGGCTGGGGGGCTGGGGAAAGGGGATGGAAACTTCCAAAGGAAGTCATTTCAGGATGGAGTTGAGGAAAGAGCTCTGGAATTACAGCTTGCTCCTGGAGCCTTGGTTTTCCCATCTGTGAAATGGGAACAATCATCTCATAGGGAGCTTAAGGGCAAATACTACTAGGCACTTTCCCCACTATGTGGTCAGAGCTCGTTTTCCTAGATATCTCTTGCTCGTGGAGCACCAGTTCATTATACAAAAACTAGCAAGCAACTTTCAAAGGAAGTTCTTGAATCAAATGGAAGCTTCTCCTAGGTGTATTCTCTCTCCCTGAGAGCCCAACGCATCCCTTCCCTTGGACAATCTAAAACCCTTCAACAGGGCAGGTCAGCAGGGACCACTTTGCTGACCTGGAAGCAAGGCAGTTCAGAGAAAGCTGTACAAGCGTGCATACCAAACAACAGTATACACAAAAGAGTGAGGGAGAGACTCGGGAACTCTTGTAAGTATGTCTTATTGTTGTGTGGCTTGTTAATTAGCATGCAATGATGTTGTGATTTTAAAATATAATAAAGTGGGTTTTTTTGTTTGTTTGTTTAAAAAAAAAGAAGGCTTAGTGGGGGAAAGTGACCCAAAAAAGGCCACTTAGCCATTTGGTGGGTGGTGGGTCCACTCAGACCATGTTGGGGAGCTCTGCTCCTCTGTTTTGATTTTTGGGAAATGGGGACAGAGAAGGGTGTTCTGGGGAAGGAAGATCACGAAAAGGTGCTAGGCTGCACCTGTCAAATACCTGGGTGGGAGTGGGGGTGGGGCATGGGATACAGGAGCAGTCAGGTCACAGGCAGAGGACCCCAGAGTTCACACACTCACCTTGGTAGATGAGTATACTGGAGACCCCTGTCCCAGTCCCTGAGATCGGCCAGAGCCCCTGGGGCAGAGTGGAGAGAGTGGGGAGAATCTGAATGGATCCCGCGGGGAGACTCAGGCAGCTCAACAAGGAACTGGAAGGGGGCGCTGCAAGAGACGGAGAAGGTGATTTGGGATTCTCCATTAAAATCTTTAAATATATATATATTTCAATTATCTAGAAAAATTATTATTATTATTATTATTATTATATTATTATTGGCAGCTCCGCACACAGCATGTGGGATCTTAGTTCCCAGATCCCTGGTCCAGGGGTCAGCCCCACCCCCCTGTGTTGGAAGCACAGAGTCTTAACCACTGGACCATCAGGGAAGTCCCTTCATTAACATCTGAGTTAATATCTAATGGAAAAAAAAGTGAAAGTGTTAGTCACTCAGTCATGACTCTTTGCGACCCCATGGACTGTGGCCCGCCAGGCTCCTCTGTCCATGGAATTCAGGCAAGAATCCTGGAGTGGGTTGCCATTCCCTCCCTAGCAAACCCAGGTCTCCTGCATCGCAGGCAGATGCTTTTCTGTCTGAGTGACCAGGGAAGCCCCAGTGAATATCTGCCTCCCTTATAAAGGGCTCGGGTCTACCAGAGAGCCGCAGCTGTGTCGGCCTGCCCTTGGTGGTGCTGCTGGCACCCAGCAGAGTAGCTGTCACAGAGAGGGTGCTCAGCTGACAACTGATGAAAGCACAGGGCCGGTGGGTGAATTCCTTAACTGGCGGGGATTCCCTGCTGTATCTCCCGGGGATGCGTTTCCTCCCAGGCGTACTCTCCGGCACAGAATGAGTGGATGGGGACCCAAGGACCGGACTGGCTGGGACAGAAGTGGAGGAGACACTGGCATGGGGACAATTCCACCCCTGCTGCCACAGCCACTCCTGGGGCACCGCCAGGGAGCGGGGAAGCCCACCCTCTTGGAGCCCCT
The DNA here is from genome assembly GCF_023699985.2 of Odocoileus virginianus. NCBI lineage: Eukaryota > Metazoa > Chordata > Mammalia > Artiodactyla > Cervidae > Odocoileus > Odocoileus virginianus. Next base: position 9,239,288 of record NC_069706.1, on the reverse strand, counting down.
AACATACCCGGGTCCTTCAGCCGGGTCTGGCTGGATGCTGGCTCCGTGTTGAACAGAGCAGGAGGCGGCGGGCAGGGCTGAGCCAAGGAGTCGCTCACTGGCCCCACCAGGAAAGTGCCAGTCACCACGGGCATGGTGAGGGGCTCAGCTGTGAGGAAGGGGGCATGTTAGAGGCTGGGTGAGATCTGGGTGGGGGGGTGTCTAGAGGGGCCTTCTTGGGGGTGGAGGAGGGCAGGGTGGATCTCTCTGCTGGCAGTGGAAGGAAGCACCTGTCCTCAGGCCTGGGTGAAGCTGGTTTCATTTCAGCAACTGCTCTGTTCATTTCAGTCACCAGCCCTAGCCTCCTCTTTATGGCTGGGTCCTGAGCGCTTCCTACCATGGAAACCTAGGGGTGGTCCCTAGGTTAGGTGGGCCTGTTAGCCCAGGCCTCTGTCACCCTCTGCAGCCAGTCACTGAGTCCCCAGGGACCCTAAGAGACCCCCAACACTGCCCATCAGCCTGAGGCAGAAATTTATCTCCTCTGTTTAATTGCGAGTCCTTGGAGGGCGGACACTTGCCTTCCCACTTCAGACTGGGAGCTCCCTGAAGACTGAGACTATTTCTCCATCATCTTTGTGGGCTGGATCCCTGACATCTCCATCACATTAGAGTTTGCTCAGGGCAGGGACCAGGCTTCCTCCTTCAGACTAGGGGGCTTTCATTCCTCAATCGGTTCCCCACAGACAGGCTGGTCTCCCCAGCTTTGCAAAAACAACCAAGTGAGAGGGGAGAAGAAGGGAGGGGAGAGGAAGGAGGGGAGGGGAGGAAGCATCTGGTGGGTGGTGGGGTGGGGATGGTGAGCGTGGAGGAGAGGCTCACTGAGGCATGGGGCCTGTAAGGAGGGCGGAAGGAGACTGGGTAACCAACTGATCCGAGGTGACTATACTCTGCAAGGAGACATGTGACCTGCAGGCACAGTGGAACTAGGTGGTAGGTGTGGGGGGTGGGGGGTCTCAGTTCTCACTCGGAGTTAAGAGGAGGGAGGCATCATTGGAGGGGCTTCCTAGGAGGAGTGGAATCTCCCAGCAGTCCTTGAACTTCAGAGCAATGGGCTATGGAATCATGATCTCGGTTTGAATCCAAACCTTGACTCTCACTTGCTGTGTGATCTCGGACAAGTGGCTTCGCCTCTCTGAACCCCGACTTTCAAATGCTAGTTTCCATGCGAACGTGGAGAGGCCCCCACTTTCCTGCCCACCTGCCCTGCTCACCTAGCTTCCGGTGCTTCAGATCCGCAGGCAGTTCCTCTGGGAAGGCTGCAGAGAGAACACCATGGTCATCAGCCCCAGGGTAGGGGTGTTCCAAGCCTGGAGGGGCTCGTGGGCCGCAGCAGGCCTTGCCTTAAGTGGCTGGGAAGTGGTCTTCGGGTCCCTTTTCCTCCCCTGACCCCAACTATTTCTGCCCCTACTTAAGCCGGAACCCCATCTTGAAGAACCTGGGGCAGTGAAGCGCAGGGAGAGGCAGAACCACAGAGGGGACACAGAGGAGGTTTGTTTTGTGTAGTTTTTAAGCTTTTTTTGCAGCACTGCAAGGCTTGCAGGATCTTGGTTCCCTGAACAGGGATCAAACCTTCACCTCCTACAATGGAATCGCGGAGTCTTAACCACTTGAGTGCCAGGGAATTCCTAAGAGGAGTTTGAGTTTAAAAATAACAATAATAATAATAATCAACCTGCTTTTGGAGCTTCCTAGCTGTGTATGTCTGCAACACAGCATCTCTGAGTCTTTGCTCTCTCATCTCTAAAACAGGGGCAGTGATTCCTACTTTTCAGGAGTGCATTGGAAATCAATGAGTGAGTATTAAGCATGTAACACAAGAGAGAAAACCCCTAGATGTCCCTTAGCAAGAGGCTGATGAAGCAAATTATAGTTCATCCCCCAGTGAAATACCCTAAAAATAATGAGGACACTGGAGGACGTATGGGGTGATATTGGTGTCCACAATTTACCTTGAAATGCTCCAAAAGTAACATGGGTGGATGGGTGGATGAATAGAGGGATGGCTAGAGATGTGTCAAACCTGATATAGCCAAACACCAATGGTAGAATATAAGTGGTGGGTATACGGTTGCTTGTAGTAAAACTCTTTCACTTTTACTGTATGTTGAAGTTTTCCATAATAAAATATCAGGGGAAATGTTTATGAAATGAAAAGAAAGAAATAAGGATGGAAGGAGGGAAGAAGAGAAAAAGAGAAAGAAAGAGAGAAAGGATGGGAGGGAGCAAGAAAGGAAAAGAAAGAAGAAAGGAAGGGAGGGAAATTCCCTGAAGGCAGGACCATGTGCTTTCCATCAGTGCTCCAGAAATAACCTCCCAGACACATTAAATGGAGAAAGCCAGGTACAGAAGAGTGTAGGTGGTCATTTGCATGAAAAAATATTTTTTAAGAGGTGACTTTTAGACAAATAGAATAGCTCTTTTTTAAAAAAAAAATCTTTGGCCCACACTGCACGGCATGTTGGATCTGAGTTGCCTGACTAGCGATCGAACCCACGCCCTTGCATTGGCAGTGTGGAGTCTTAACCACAGGCCAGGGAAGTGCCTGAATAGAATATTTCTAACAAGACCAAAAGGGAACTGGCAACATAGGTTGTCTTCAGAGAGGGAGAATGAGGGACTGGGGGAAAAGGGTGGGAGGGAGAATTTTTTCCCACTGAGTATTTGCACATTTTGAATTTGCATGTCATGCACCCATTTACCTGTTCAAATTCAATAAATAGGTTCAGGGCTTATACGTGGTCTGGCACATAGTAAGCACTTGATCAACTGTTATGCCCATTTCATGGAAATTTTCATTCAATGGATAGTTATTGAGGTGCTCCTGCATGCCAGCCACATGCCAGGTGCTAGGGATGTAGGGATAAGTAAGAAGGACAAGGTCCTCATGGTGAGGGAACTCAGAAAAGGCAATAAATAAAATAAATCCAGATTGTGACAAGTGCTACAGAGACAGAGAGATACAAACAAGGTGGAAATAGGTGAGATAAGTTATATGGAAAGCATAGTCAAGGAAGGCTTTCAGGAGGAGGTGACATGTTGGCCAAGACCTGAGAGATTCCCAAGCCCCTAATGGGAAGAAGTAGGGGGAGGGATATCTCAGAGAGAGAGAACAGCAAGTGCAAAGGCCCTGGGGCTGGAAAGGATACATGGGTTAGGAATGGAATGGAAATGGAAAATGGAATAGGAATGGAAAGAAGACAGAGTGACAGGCACATAGGGACTCACAGTGAGTTTGGAGAGGTGGGAAGCGCCAGGTCATACAGGCCTGTGGTATGAATTTTGTAGCCACTGGAGGGTCAGTGTGCATATGAGTCAGTCGCTTCAGTTGTGTTCAACTCTTTGTGAACACACGGACTGTAGCGTGCCAGGCTTCTCAGTCCACGGGATTCTCCAAGCAAGTATTACTGGAGTGGGTTGCCATTTCCTCCTCCAGGGGATCTTCCCGACCCAGGGATTCAACCAAAGGAGTCTCTGGTATGGTAGGCGGATTCTTTACCGCTGAGCCACTGTGGAAACCCAGAAGGTCAGCAGGGCAGCAGTATGATCTGATTTGCATTTAAAAGCCCAGGTTGGCTGCCAGATGAGGGCTGATTAAGGAGGCAGGGAGACTGACTAGGAGGCTCAGAGAGATGCAGGGACTTGCCCAAGTTCACACGGACTATAAATAACAGATCCAGGACTCAATCCCAGATCTTGCTGGGGAAAAACTGTGCTTGAAGAGCTCTCCCTTAAACTGGGGGTGACAACTAAGGATGAAAGAGAAGCCAGAGCCCAGAGGTCTGTTTGGACCCCAAAACAGCCAGGGGCAGAGACCCAGCAGGAAAGAGGCCACTTGATCCTGGGCAATCAACTTCCTCCCTGCATCACTAGGGAACAGGGGTGAGGGGAGAGATGGGAGGACTCCCAAGCTCAGGCCGAGCAGACAGGACTCAAGGAGGGAAGCAACTGGAAGACATCCCAGGTTTTAGAGCCGAGGCAGGGCCAGCAGTCAAGCAAGGCTGGGTCAGATCAGGGAGTGGGGGCGGTGGGGAGAGTGGTGGGGAGGGGTGGAGGGGGGCTCACTCACGTCTTTTCTGACTTTTCTGCCCTGCTTCCTCCAGCACCTCCACACTCTCGCTGATCATCTCTTCCAATCCTATGTGCTCGACTTTGGGGAAAAACCAAAGACACCAACACATAGTCAGTGGACGTCCAAGGTGACGTCCCCACTGACACTCCGTTGGGAGGGAATGTGATCACTCATTGAGGGGGCGTCCTCGGGTATTACAGTGCTCCCCAGGAATAAGGAAGGAAATGCAGGCTGAGCCAAGAACTGCCCCCTGCCCCCAGCCAAGGGACAGTTAGGGAGTTTGAGATCACACGTACACACTGCTATATTTAAAATAGATAACCAACAAGAACCTACTGTATAGCACACGGAACTTTGCTCAATGTTATGCGGCAGCCTGGATGGGAGCGGGCTTTGGGGGAGAATGGATGTATGGCTGAGAACTTTCACTGTCCACCCAAAACTATCACAACATTTTTAATCAGCTGTACTCTAATATAAAAAGTGAAAATGAAAGTCGCTTAGTCGCATCTGACTTTTTGCGACCCCATGGACTGTAGCCCACCAGGCTCCTCTGTCCAGGGAATTCTCCAGGCAAGGATACTGGAGTGGGCTGCCATTCCCTTCTCCAGGGGAATCTTCCTAACCCAGGGATCAAACCTAGGTCTCCTGCATTGCAGGCAGATTCTTTACTGGCCGAGCAGGGAAACTAATATAAAATAAAAAGTTAAAAAGAAAACAAGAACTAGTCAACTTACTGAAAATGTCTCTGCTCAGGCCCTCCAGCTGGGTGTCCTGGAAGACGTACTGGTCCAATTCCGCTGCCCAGACAAGAAAAAGCACCGTCAATCAACTATTTCTCACCAAATGCTTATTGTACGCCTGGCCTTGGACTGGGTATCAGGGAACTGTGACCCTTCAGACTTGGCACACACCGGGGTTCAATAAGTGTGCACCGAACGAATTATCAAATAAGTGAAGGAACACTGAACCTTCATGGGCTCTTAATCTAATTAAAGGGATGATATATATCCATGCAAACTTTTCTATTGCTATAAAGTAGTACATCGCAGCATAGCAGAGTTGTCTTGAAAGTGAAGTGAAAGTCACTCAGTCATGTCTGACTCTTTGGGACCCCATGGACTGTACAGTCTGCGGAATTCTCCAGAACAGAATACTGGAGTGGGTAGCCTTTCCCTTCTCCAGGGGATCTTCCCAACCCAGGGATCAAACCCAGGTCTCCTGCATTGCAAGTGGATTCTTTACCCGTTGAGCCACCAGGGAAGCCCAGAGTTGTCTGGGGTTTGAGTTGAAATTCCAGCTTTACTCCCTACTCACCCCACTAGGTTTACAATCTTGGGTCTACTTAACCTCTCTGGGCCCCTATTTCCTCATCTGTGTAATGAGGATAAATAGTACCTACAACCCAGGAGTGGATGGTGAGGATTGGAGACGCTGTATTTAAAGCAATCAACACAGTAGCCAGGACACAGTAAACACTCAATAAAGTGAAAGTGTTAGTGGTTCAGTCATGTGTGGCTCTTTGCAACCCCATGCGCTATAGCCTGCTGGGCTCCTCTGTTCATGGAATTCCCCAGGCAAGAATACTGGAGTGAGTAGCTATCCCTTTCTGGTTAATTACATGAAGTGGAGCATGCCTTGGAGCCAATGGAAAGATAGCTCTCATAGTAAGAGGTAAGAGGAGGGTGTATTTTGGGCGGGGGTAATCAGGGAGGGCTTCCCAGAGGCAGGGATCCTGGAGCCAGACCTTGAAAGTTGGAGGGCAGAGCCTGAAAGATGAAAGTGGAGGGCTTCCTGGGTAGTGGGGACAGAGTGAGGAAAGGTGGCTAGGAAACTCTTGAGATAGATGTCTTCAGTAAAAGTTTCGTGTTGGGGAAAGTTTGGGCTTCATTTTACAGGCAATTGGGCTTCCCTGGTGGCTCAGAGAGTAAAGAATCTGCCTACAATGTGGGAGACCTGGGTTCGATCCCTGGGTCAGGAAGATCCCTGGAGAAGGGAATGGCAACCCACTCTAGTATTCTTGCCTGGAGAATTCCATGAACAGAGGAGCCTGGCAGGCTACAGTCCATGGGGTCGCAAAGAGTTGAATAAAACCAAGCAACTAATGCTTTCACTTTACAGGCAATAAGGAGCCATAAAAGGCTTCTGAGTAAATGGATTAAAGATCTAAATGTAAGATCAGAAACTATAAAACTCTTAGAGGAGAACATAGGCAAAACACTCTCTGACATAATTCACAACAGGATCCTCTATGACCCACCTCCAAGAATATTGGAAATAAAAGCAAAAATAAACAAATGGGACCTAATTAAACTTAAAAGTTTTTGCACAACAAAGGAAACTATAAGCAAGGTGAAAAGACAGCCCTCAGAATGGGAGAAAATAATAGCAAACGAAGCAACAGACAAAGGATTAATCTCAAAAATATACAAGCAACTCCTGAAGCTCAATTCCAGAAAAATAAATGACCCACTCAAAAAATGGGCCAAAGAACTAAACAGACATTTCTCCAACGAAGACATCCAGATGGCTAACAAACACATGAAAAGATGCTCAACATCACTCATTATCAGAGAAATGCAAATCTAAAACCACAATGAAGTACCCTTACACGCCAGTCAGGATGGCTGCTATCCAAAAGTCTACAAGCAATAAATGCTGGAGAGGGTGTGGAGAAAACAGAACCCTCTTACACTGTTGGTGGGAATGCAAACTAGTATAGCCACTATGGAGAACAGTGTGGAGATTCCTTAAAAAACTGGTCATAGAACTGCCATATGACCCAGCAATCCCACTCCTGGGCATACACACCGAGGAAACCAGATCTGAAAGAGACACGTGCACCCCAATGTTCATCGCAGCACTGTTTATAATTGCCAGGACATGGAAGCAACCTAGATGCCTATCAGCAGATGAATGGATAAGAAAGCTGTGGTACATATACACAATGGAATATTACTCAGCCATTAAAAAGAATTCATTTGAATCAGTTCTAATGAGATGGATGAAACTGGAGCCCATTATACAGAGTGAAGTAAGCCAGAAAGATAAAGACCAATATAGTATACTAATGCATATATATGGAATTTAGAAAGATGGTAACGATAACGCTATATGCAAAACAGAAAAAGAGACACAGATGTACAGAACAGACTTTTGGACTCTGTGGGAGAAGGCGAGGGTGGGATGTTCTGAGAGAATAGCATTGAAGCAAGTATACTATCAAGGGTGAAACAGATCACCAGCCCAGGTTGGATGCATGGGACAAGTGCTCAGGGCTGGTGCACTGGGAAGACCCAGAGGGATGGGATGGGGAGGGAGGCAGGAGGGGGGATCAGGATGGGGAACACATGTAAATCCATGGCTGATTCATGTCAATGTATGGCAAAAACCACTACAATACTGTAAAGTAATTAGCCTCCAACTAATAAAAATAAATGAAAAAAAAAGAAAAAAAAGGCTTCTGAGTGAGGGCATGACAGTGGTGATGATGATAATGATAATGATGATGGTGTTGATGGTAGTGATCGGGTGGTACCTAACATTTACTGAATGTTTATTGCAATCCTGCTTTAAATACATACACGTAGAAACTTATTCAATTCTCACAGTCATCCCACAAGGCAGGCATGATTATTATTCCCATTTTACACACGTAATACTGTAGCCACTGTAATACTTCGGGATGTCTCAGACGACTGCAGGCCACGAGCACAGATTTGAGGAGGAAGCTGCCTCCTCCACTTGCTCTCACTTCCTGTGTAGATGTGCCCCTAAGGGGGAAATGAATCCTCAGTGATTTGAAAAAAGCCCAAATCATTCATTACTGCCTCCAGCTTTGAGGGAATGTGAATAGTCTCAGGCCTAAGCATTTCTGCTTCTTCCAAGGAAATTCCAAGGTAGGAAAGGAAGAAGGGAGGCTCTCAGTTCTATAATTTTTGAGTCACATGCAGTTTCTGCTCCTCTCCATTTTCTGCCTGAGAAATCCCATGGACATTGGAGCCTGGCGAGCTACATACAGTGCATGGGGTCACAAAGAGTTGGACATGACTTAGCAGGTGAGCACACACACACGCATACAGGCATGATGCTGAGTTAACTATGTGCTGGGGAGAGACTAGCCATGTTCATGCCAGACCTCTTAAGTGATGTGGTTCTTGGGATACCAGGAAAAGGGCCGCTAAGAACATCTGTGCGGGTTGTTCACTGTGCAAGGTGCCCAGCCAAGAGGGTAAATGGGCGCAAGTATTAAGCCTGAACTTTGATAGCCAAGTTGTTACACCTTTTTTTTTTTCTTATTTTGACTTTTTCTTTGTTTTTAAAATTGATTCATTTTTCATTGAAGGATAATTGCTTTTCTGCCATACATCAACATGAATCAACCATAGGTAGACAAAAAGGCCTTTCCCTCCCACCTCATACCCCATCCCACCCCTCTAGGATGTCACAAAGAAGTTGTTACTTCTTAATAGGGGCTGCATCCTGAAAAGAAGAGGAGGCATTGTTTTCCTAATCCAGCAAAGCCTGTGTATGAGATAGTGGTGAACCTGGGAAGGAGGGATCCTTTACCTCACCCTACCAGGAAAAAAAACAACAACAGAAACTCCCCTCCCCAAAGAGTTCTGCCCTCATCTGAAAGCTGTAGGTCTTTTTAAAGCTGCAAAAGAGTCTCTCAGCTTAAGCCTTAGCAAACCTCCCCACTCCAGATACTATCATTCTTATGGTTAAAAGTAAGGACTTTGAAATAAGAAAGACCTAAGCTAGAATTTCAGACTTGCCTGTTAGTGTCACTAATGCAGCCTTGAGTAGATGCTTTAGTTTCTCTAAATCTCGATATCCTCATCTGTTAAATGAAGATACTGATAGTAGCTACTTTCTCTGTTTTTGCAAAGATTCAGTGTGATAACACACACCATGATTAGTAGGCTACAAATGCCCCCCCAAAATGGTAGTTACATTGGCTTCCATGTGTACAAAATGGGAATAATAATCACACCTGCCTTGTGGGATGACTATGAGAACTGAATAGGTTTCTGTGTGTAGAGTGTTTAGAACAGGAACTTGCAAAGAGTAAGCGTTAAGTGTTAGGTACCACCAGACCACTACCATCAACACCATCATCACCATCATCACCACTATCATCACTCACTCAGAAGCCTTTTATGGCTCCCTATTGCCAGTAAATCAAGTCCTAACTTTCCTGGAGTCAAAACTTTCACTGCAGACGCCTATCTCAAGAGCTTCCTAACCACCCTTTCTTACTCTGTCTCCACTACCCAGGAAGCTATTACAAATACTAGAGTAATTCAGCTTAGGAGCTGGGGAGAAAGGGAGGGAGGGGTGTATGATATGGGCTTTGTGGGAAGGAAAGAAAGAAAAGCAGCAAATGGAAAAAGGTATAGAAGTGGTGGCAGAAGATGGGGAAAGTTAAATTTATTTGCCTGGTGTTCATCTCCCCTTTTCCCAATTCTTTGTCCTTCTAACCCTTGCTCCCCATCCTCCTTGCTCTAATTTCTGATGGAAGGCCTGTTCACTCCTGGTGAGTGGCTGACATTAACAAAAGGGAAAAAGAGAATCTTCCCTCTCAATTGTCCTTTTTCTGGACTAAGAATGCTTTCTCACCGATATTAGCATAAGCCTCCCTGGTCTCTTCGTCACCTTCCATGTCACACAACAGCCTGCTGAACTGTTCGCAGTTGATGGTGTCTGTGTCAGGTTCTGGGAGGAAAAGACACTTGGATGAAGCTGGAAGGATCTGGGAAGGAGGCTGCTGGGGAAGGAGGGAGAGGCAGGGCGGCCTGGGAGAGGTCCCCACCAGGAGCGAGCCTGGCCTGCAGTTGGAGCTGTCCGTGGTGCTGAGTGGAGCTCCGCGGCCAGCTCTTCCCCTGGGTGGTATCTCCACTGCTGGCAGAGGGCTGGGGAGGGTCTTGAAAGGGGCCCGAGGGAGGGCAGCCCACCTGAGCAGAGCTCTATCTCTTCTTCTCCTGTCAGATCCATCCGGTCGTAGAGGTGGTAGAGCTGCAAAGGGTCAGCACTGCTGTTGAGAAGTTCTAAGTAACTGCCTTCTAGAGGCCCCAGCTCCATGGTTGAGCACTGTCCACCACCTGGAAGGGAGACACAGCAGTCAGCTCATGGGGTGTTGGAAAGATGCAGAGAATTAACACCTACCACAGTTCCCAGCTGGTTCTCTTGGTGAAGACGAGGGTTGGCGGGAGCCAAAGGAAGTGAACAGAGGCTTCTCATTCAGCACTACTTATGTGCTCAGGGCAAAGAATATGCCTGCAATGCGGGAGACATGGGTTTGATCCCTGGGTAGGGAAGATCCCCTAGAGAAGGGAATGGCTACCCGCTCCAGTATTCTTGCCAGGAGAATTTCATGGACAGAGGAGCCTGGCGAGCTACAGTCCATGGGGTTGCAAAGAATCAGACAACTGACTGATGAACACTTTCACATGTGTTTAAGACATTGAGGAGGAGAAGTCCTACATCCTTCCTCTAAGAATCTTTGTCACAGTGGGAAGATGCCCATGATACAGAAAAGGGAACCAAAGAAGTGTAGATTCAGGACATCTCATACCTGGGAGCCAGGGGACCTACGTTGTGCTGTTAGCAACTACCATGAATGATAAGAGCTAAGATGCACAGAATACCTACTCTCTGCCAAACACACAGTGTAGCACATTTAATTCTCACATCAACAATCATATGAGGTAGGTACTATTACTAACCTCATTTTATACATGAATAAACTGAGGCTCAGAGAGGTGACGTGACCTATGTAAGGTAACTCAAGCCCAACCAGGATTTAGTTCTGGGACTCATGGACCTGTATTTAGGTGTTAGGCTTTCCTGCCTTGGGTGACCTCAAACAAGTCTGTGCTCCTCTCTAGGCTTCAGTTTCCTAATATCTAAATTGAAGGTGTTTAGGCACATTTTCTCTAATATCTTTCATTATTAATTGTTGGAAAGTGGAAGTGAAGTCGCTCAGTCTCGTCCAACTCTTTGCGACTCCATGGACTGTAGCCTACCAGGATCCTCCATCCATGGGATTTTCCAGGCAAGAGTACCGGAGAGGGTTGCCATTTCCTTCTCTAGGGGACCCTCCCAACCCAGGGGTTGAACCTGGGTCTTCCGCTTTGTAGGCAGATGCTTTACCATCTGAGCCACCAGGGAAGTATACTAATTGTTGGAGGACATGTCAAATACCTTAGGTTCTACTTCATTTAATCTTCAAAACAGCCCTGGCTCAGTCCACACAAAAGCTTGCATACAAATGTACATAGAAGCATGTTTCATAATAGCCAAAACATGGAAAAATTCAAATGACTATCAATGAATAAATGGATAAACAAAATGCGGTATATCCATACAATGGAATAGTTGTTGTTATTCAGACATGTAGTCATGTCTGAGTCCTTGCAACCCCATGGACTGAAGCATGCCAGGCTTCCCTGTCCTTCACCATCTCCCAGCATTTGCTCAAACTCATGTCCATCAAGTCAGTGATGCCATCCAACCATCTCATCCTCTGTCGCCCCCTTCTCCTCTTGCCCTCAATCTTTCCCAGAATCAGGCTCTTTTCCAATGGAATAGTATTCAGGCATAAAAAGGAATAAAGTATGGATACTACTTCAACATGGAAGAAATTTGAAAACATCATGATAAGTGAAAGAAGTCAGACATGAAGTCACATTTTGTATGATCCCATTTATACAAAATGGACAGAACAGACAAATCTTTGGAGATAGAAGGCAAATTCATAGTTGGCTACATTTGGGGGAAACTTGGCGGGAGGGAAATGGGGAACAAATGCTAGTGGGTATGAGGCTTTTGGGGGGAATGATGAAACATTCTAAAGTTGATGGGGGATGGTTGCACAACTTTGTGAGTACACTAAAATGGCCACTGAATCATGTACTTTAAATGGGTGAATTGTCTGAAATTTGATTTATATTCCAATAAAGTTGTTAAGAGCGAGAATAGCGTGGGGGCTTCCCGGGTGGCACAGTGGTAAAGAATCCAACTGCCAATGTCGGAGATGCAGGAGACGCAGGTTTGATCCCTGGGTTGGGAGGATCATCTGGAGGAGGAAATGGCAACCCACTCCAGTATTCTTGCCTGAAAAACTCTATGGACAGAGGAGCCTGGTGGACTACAGTCTACAGGGTCACAAAGAGTCGGACAGGATTGAGTGACTGAACACAGCACAAAGCTGTTAAAATGAAACAAAACACTGGCTCTGGGAGGTAGGCTTTATGGTCTTCCCTTTGCAGATGTGTGACTTGAGGCTCAGAGGGGCCCAGCAGACCCCTGATGTACAGCTCTCGCTGGCTGGAGCCAGTGTGAAGCTCCATCAGTGTGGCTCCAGTGGCCCTGCCTTCCCCCCAGTTTGGGTAGTTTATGATGCCATGATCTGTTCATTTCCTACTGCTGCTGCAACAATGTGCCACAGGGCTAGTGTACCTTAAAGCAACAAGTCTTATTCCCTCACAGTTCTGGAGGCCAGAAGTCTAAGTCAAGGTGTTGGCAGCCTTGGTTCTTCTGGAGGCTCTAGGGGGACACCCTTCCTTGCTTCTTCTAGCTTTGGGAATTGATGGCATTCTTGACTTGTGACTTTGAGGCCACATCACTCCATTCTATGCCTAAGTGCTCACATAATCTCCTAATCTGCATTTGTCTTAAATGGACATTGATTTAGAGTCTACCCAAATAAACCAGGCTTCCCTGATAGCTCAGTTGGTGAAGAATCTGCCTACAATGCGGGAGAGCTGGGTTTAATTCCTGGGTTGGGAAGATCCCCTGGAGAAGACAGGCTACTCACTCCAGATTCTGGCCTGGAGAATTCCATGAATATATTAAAGAGTACATTTTGGAGAAGGGAATGGCAACCCACTCTAGTATTCTTGCCTGCAGAACCCCATGGACATAGGAGAGCCTGGTGGGCTACAGTCTATGGAATCGCAAAGAGTCGGACATGACTGAGCAACTTTCACTCACTCATTCAGATACACCAGGATATCAGTTCAAGATCTTTAACTTAATTACATTCACATTTTTATTCCAAATAAGGTAGCGCTCAACGCTCTAGGGGTTTTATGTTGACATATCTTTGAGGTGGAGGGGGAGGTCCACCATTCAACCCACTATACTTGGGAGTCAGATACATGCTGGAAAGAATCAAAAGAAGCTTCCTGGAGGAGGTGAGAAGAGCAATGGCCAGCAGATCCAAGATACACTTCCAAGTGCCCAGCCTGGGCCAGAAGAAAATGGAATTGAAACGGGAGGGTCGTGAGAAAACACACACATGCAACTCACCACCACCACCCAGGTGCTCTTTTCCCTTTCAGTCATCAACAGCTCTCATTAGCTCTGAAGGGTCTCAACACAGACCCGGATATCACAGAGAGTGAACTTTCCAGTTCAGCGAGACACCCTGGCCAGGCTTGACTGTTTATAATGGGTTGGGTGGGGGTGTCAGGAACCCAAACATAGCAGGCTTGCATTAATGACCCAGCCAACCATGTCTAGAGGAAGTGGAACTGAAAGATGGGGCCACCAACTCTCTTTTCTCGGAGCAGGGCCAAGGCTGGGAGGTGGGGCGAAGGACTTCACTTCTCCCAACAAGTCCTGGAAGCCAACCAAGCAAACTACTGTGCTCTCCAGGGTGGTGAGAGAAGAGAGAGCCCTCTGCCCCAAATCTTGCCTGCTGCCCTGCTCCCCTCTTCCAGTCTGCAGTCTTTATTGACAGCCTACATTATAGCTAGCCATCTGACTCTTTCTCCAGACAGTGAGATCTGGTAACAACAGATCCAGACTAACCCCAGCAATTCCACAAACAAAATGTGTGACTTTAGTCAAGTCACTCATATTCTGAGTTCTCCCACAAGGACTGCCAGGGACCTTCAGGCTCAATCTCCTTCATCCCAGAGAGGAGAAGATGGAACCCTGAGAGGGGCTGTGCCTTGCACAAGGCCCTAGAGTCTGCTGGTGGTGGGGCCTGCACCCAGCATAAGACTCCCAGTCCATGCTCTTCCCTGCCAATCAAAATGTATCAGGTCAACTCAGCACCCCCATTTATCTAGGCTCAGGAATAGGGACCAGGTCCTATCACAGAAGGGAAAGGAGGGAAATGCAGAGGGGAGGAGCCTGAAGAAGCCTAGCTTATTGAAAAGCTCAGCTGCAAACACTGGACACCAAATGTGGTCCAATACCAGGGAAATACACTGACAGCTGAGAAAGAAGGCAAATCCTTCGAGCTTTGGAATCAAACTGCCCGATTCTGAAATCACTCTTACCTACAAACTCACCATAACCTGGAAAGTTCATTTTTTAGATCTCTTGGAGCCTCAGTTTCCTCATCTTTATTTTTAGGCCACATTCACAGCTTGTGGTATCTTAGTTTCCTGCATGTGCCTGCTCAGTCGCTCAGTTGTGTCCAACTCCATGATCCATGGATTATAGCCCGCCAGGCTCCTCTGTCCATGGCCTTTTTCAGGCAAGAACACTGGAATGGGGTGCCATTTCCTCCTCCAGGGTATCTTCCTCACCCAGGGATTGAACTAGAGTCTCCTGCATTGGCAGGGTATTCTTTATCACTGAGGCTCCTGGGAAGCCCCTTAGTTCCCTGATCAGGGATAAAATCCAGGCCCCCTGCAGTGGGAGTATGGAGTCCTAACCATCCGACCACCAAGGAATTCCCTCAGTTTCCTTGTCTGTAAAGTGTTAGTCCATAAGGACTAGGTGAATTAATTCATGTAGGGCCCTTAGGAAGATGACTGTCACTTCGTAAGTGCTTAAGGAATGGAAGCATAGCCACACAGAGAGCAGAATATGGGTGATGGCTACGATTATTGTTAATTCACCTCTTACCTCTGCAAGAATCACTGCAGATGGTGACTGCTGCCATGAAATCAAAGGATGCTTGCTCCTTGGAAGAAAAGTTATGACCAACCTAGACAGCATACTAAAAAGCAGAGACATTACTTTGCCTACAAAGGTCCATCTAGTCAAAGCTATGGTTTTTCCAATAGTCATATATGGATGTGAGAGTTGGACTATAAAGAAAGCTGAGCACCAAAGAATTGATGCTTTTGAACTGTGGTGTTAGAGAAGACTCTTGAGAATCCCTTGGATGACAAGGAGATCCAACCAGTCCATCCTAAAGGAAATCAGTCTTGAATATTCATTGGAAGGACAGATGCTGAAGCTGAAGCTCCAATCCTTTGGCCACCTGATGTGAAGAACAGACTCCTTGGAAAACACACTGATGCTGGGAAAGATTGAAGGCAGGAGGAGAAGGGGACAAGAGAGGATGAGATAGTTGGATGGCATCACCAACTCAATGGACATGAGTTTGAGTAAACTCCTGGAGTTGGTGATGGACAGGGAGGCCTGGCGTGCTGCAGTCCATGGGGTCACAAAGAGTCAGACGCAACTGAGCAACTGAACTGAACTGAACCTCTACAAAATTGATAAGGAGATCTTTTCTCTTCCATTCCTACTTTTCAACATTGTGAAGCCAAGATTCCTGTTCTTTTGCATAAGGGGATCCCACAGCCTCCACAGGAGCAAGTAAGCCCTAGAGTCAGCAGTGCCACCTGGAATGTTTGATGTCAGACATCCCAAACATACATGTCAGCACCTCCCTGCATCTCCAAGACAAAGCCCACACTGTACACACTTCCTCTTGAATAGACGAGGATTTGCAACTTGACACAGACGTCTGCCTCCAGCCCCCAATCTGAGTTCACCAAGAGCCCTAGGGAGGAGGCAGCTGGAATATTACGCCCACTTGATGAAGGAGGATCCTCAAACACCTTGCCGAAATGGCCTGTCCAAGGTCATCTTGTTGGAAAACTTGACTTTGAATCCTGGCTAGGAGACCTTAGGCAAATGACTTAACCTTTAGGAGTATCAGCTTTCCCATCACTAGATTGGGATAATGATACTTACTTTGTGGGACCATCAAAAGGTCAGGAAGGGCTCTGCGTGGTACGTCGGGCCCACCCAAGGCCATGGTAAAAGGAAGTCCAATCTACTGGGAGCCTGAGAATCCAGGCTTTCACTTTAGAGCGCCCCACAGTACCATACTGCCTCCCATTCATGCCAAAATCGACTTGGCCTGGGACCTGCTGGTGTTCCCATAGCCATGTTTCCTGTGTCTCTATATGCTTAGGAAGCACTTCACAGAGGCTCCTTCCTCCTTGTGCAATTCCAGAGGGGGCTGGGGGCAGAGGGCCCTGACCACCCCACTGCAAGGGAGAGAGTCCCCTACAGATCCCCCACCACAGGCCAGAACCTCTAGGCAAGGGACCCTGTGAGTGCAGGAACCTTCCATCTTGCTCACCTATGCCCCATGCTCCAACACACAGCAACCCCTCTCCATCAACAGGAAAGAAGGCACAGAGCTAGAATTCATTGGTGCCTCTGATTGCTGGGCATCAAATGACATGTTTATAGGTATTATCCTATTTAGCTGAACTCAGAGTAGTCATTTGTCTTCCCACTTCTCAGATGAAGAAACAGGCTCAAAGAGAAGAGCAAAGAATTGGGGTCTGAAGCAGCTGCCTGGCCCCAAGTCTCAGCTTCTTCCAGGCTCTTGGCAACCTACCCCTGGCCACACTAGGGAGGTGCCTTCGCCTGGCGGCGCACGGAAGCGTGAGTGGCAAGACGATTTCTCCTTTTGAGAAGCTGTTGGGGAGGCAGCCGAGGAGTGAGCTGTGTCTTTTTGGTAAAAGGGCAGTATTTTTAGAAGGTCCTCTTTGGACCCGCCCTTCCCCTTGGGCCACCAACATCTACATCCAACTTGAGAAAAAGTGCCTAATCCCTTTGCCACCAAAAGTCCCTTTGGGGGTTTGTTTCCATCTCCACTTCACATGACACCACAGGTTTTGAAAGGACATACACACTCAAGTGGTTCCTGAAATAAAGCTTCATTTCCCTCTCCCCTGGAGGGAAATTAAACATTGCCAGAATGTTCTAGCTCAGATGTTGATATTTAGTTTTTTACAGTTCTTCTGTGCTCTGTCTTGGCTGGGGAGAGTCCTTTTTTGTCTAGGGGTGGTGCTAGATGTGTTCTGTTTATTATCTTGTATCAAGGGTCACAGCAGCCCTGGGAGATTGGTGTCATTGTACCCATTATACAGATGGTGACAATGAGGTGAGGCTCAGTTATCAGTTGCTTTCTTCCCAGAGAGGGGGGTATATCCTTGAGGATCTGAGGAGACGCTGAGAAGCAGAAGTTTTCAGCACTGCTCTGCACTGTGATGAAAGAGCGTGAGAAGAAACACTCCCCTACTTGTTGACTGTGAGTTCCTCTCAAGGAAGAAGTGGAAAATCTCTGAACTGTGTGTCTAAAGACACAGGTTTGACTTCCAATTCTGCCTTTGATCTTGAATTCCTTTCTCTACCCATCTGAGCCTTAGTTTCACTAGCTGGGTGTAGAAGCCCACTCAGACGAGGCATTTAGGGGTGATAGATTCCTCATTGCATACCAGCTTTCCTCCCTGCCTTTCCCCCAAAGCCCCCTAACACCACTCTGCCCAACTTCATGATAAACTGCTTCCGGATGCCACATGGGAGCAGGAAGCCAGGAGCCCAGGGTTACTTATCTACCACAAGCAGCTCCCAGTCAGCATCTTAGTGGATCAAACAAGTTCCTCTTTCCCTCTTGCACCCTACAGGCCCCCAGATAAACTCGACAAGACACCTTGCACTTTCTTCCTCTCCTAGTCTGTAAAACAATGATTTACTGAGCATCTCCTACAAGAAAGTCACTGGGTTCAGTTCTCTGAGGGCCTTAGAGGGGTTTAAAACACAACCCCTGCCAAGAAGCTTGCAGTATAGGCCTCGATGATATTTTAGAAAAGAGACAAAATGTGAGGTTAATGGTACAGTGGTTAAGGGTGCAAGCTCTGGGTTCAAACTCCAGTTCCACGCTAACTGGGTGACCTCAGATAAGTTGCTCGGTGTCTCTGAGTTGTGGAATCTACTGCCAGTAGGTCACACCGTGTTGACCTCATGAGACTGCAACGTGCGCGTGCATGTGTGCTCTGTCGCTTCAGTCGTGTCTGACTCTGCGACCCTGTGGATGTAGCCCCGTCAGGCTCCTCTGCCCATGGCAGTCTCCCGGCAAGAATACTGGAGTGGGATGCCATGCCCTCCTCCATGGGATCTTCCCGACCCAGAGATCGAACCCAAGTCTCCTGTGGCTCCTGCATTACAGGCAAATTCTTTACCGCTGAGCCACCAGGGAAGCCCTCATTAGGCTGCTATGACTTGCCTAAAATGACATATCCAAGAAGTACTACTAAGATGTAAACTCCAATATGGAGCTGCAAGGTGTCACTTGTGGCAAAACTAGAAAACTGGACAACGCCAAGGGGTTGGTGGGAGTGGATGTTTGCAGGGGCACCTGCAGAACAACCTGGAACCCTTTAGAATACCTAAGGATGCAGAGATCCTACAATTCAGTGATTCAATTCTTGGATATATAGCAAAGAAATGCCCGAACAACTCCATGAGGACACCCATCAGAAGTTGCCCACCGCCGGTACTGTTTGAGGTGACCAGGAGTTGGAGGCCACCTGAATGTCCGCTGCTGGGGAAGGATGGTACCAAGTAGCTGCTGCAATGTGCAGGGGATGATGCTGTGATTAGAAGCCACAGTCCAAATGCACATGGAGGCGGATCTTAATAACACAGTAGAGAGTGGAAACGTATGAAGCAGAGTAGCTCTGATAACCCTGTTCTAGATGTACAGAGTGACATACAGGTGCAGAAAGAAAAAGAAAGCAACATGTATTTTAGAACACATGCCAACAAAAGGATATACCTTGAGTGCATTAGAGTGGGTGCCCAGAAAGAAGAAAGAGTAACGGGGAAAGGGGAAATTAAATAAGAGACATGCCTCGTGTGGACCAAAGATCAGACTGTACTGCAAAGTGAGGTGGGTAGTTAACTCAAGATTGGAAAAGGCTCCTGAAGTTTAAGAGAAACAAAACAAAACCAAAGATGATGAAAGCTACCTGGGGTGGGGTATGTCTGTGGCTCACCAAACAGGGCCTGACACCCAGATGCTCAAATAAAGAAAGAAGACCACACTCTTGCCACCCTGCAGGCTGCCAGGGATGGGTGGATGGGGGCCCAGGAGCCCCCAGTCCTGGAAGAGGAGATGAGAAAGTGAAGGACTTGGAGATGAACAGGGAAAAGTGGGCATCGTCGGTAGAGGAGAAAGCCCTAGCCCTCTGATCCCTGATGCAGGTCCAGCATGGGCGACCCAGGAAAATGAGACAGAGAGGACTTCCGGAAACTGCTGGTGTCAAGACTTTCTCTTCCCAGAGGGGCTTGACGAGGTCACAAGAGACAGAGCAGAAACTCAGGTACATGGTAGTGCTTCGTGACAGTGGGGCTGGAAGGCGGCTGAGGGTTCTTGTCATTTCTCCTCCAGGCAGGGAGATTGGAAGGGGTGTGTGTGTATGTGTGTGCATGTTGTGTGAGCATGTCATAGGAACCAGCAGGCCAGACAAGGAGAGGTCTGGAAATATTGTAATTGGTTGGATTTTGTGCCTGACTGAAACTGCAGGCTTCTCTGTGCAAAGGGGGCTTGGCTTGGAGTATGGAATCAAAATGAAGGGTGAGGGATTTTCCTGGTGGTCCAGTGGCTAAGACTCCATGCTGCCAATGCAGGGGGCCTGGGTTCGATCCCTGGTCAGGGAACTAGATCCCACAAGCTGCATCTAAAAGAGCCTGCGTGCTGTAACAAAGGTTGAAGATCCCACATGCTGTTACCAAGACCCGGAGCAGCCAAATAAATAAACAATTTTTTTTTTTAATGAAGGGTGAGTTAGGCCTATAGACCTAGGTGTTTTGTTTCCTAAGACAATTTGTGTGTGTGTGTGTGTGTGTTGTTGCTGTTACTGTTCAGTCACTAAGTCATGTCCAACTCTTCGTGACCCCATAGACTGTAGCCCACCAAGCACCTCTGTCCATGGGATTCTCCAGGCAAGGACATTGGAGTGTGTAGCCATTTCTTGCTCCAGGGATCTTTCCGGACCAGGGGTGGAACCCACGTCTCCAGCTTGGCAGGCAAATTCTTTACCACTGAGCCACCAGGGACGTGTGTATGTATGTGTGTGTCTTAATCACCATCGCAATGTCTCCATAGAGAGTACACAATTAACTGTTGCCAAAGTCCCCATTACTTCCCATTGCATTCTGCTGGGTCCTGTTGGCACAGTGATGACCCCCCAGGCATTTGAGTTGGCTTGGAGGCCTTCTAAGGTCACCTCTCTCTCTGATCTGCTGGAAAGATGATGGCTTGGGATGGATAGGTGACTGGGAGAGGCAGGACTGGATTCTGTCCTGCCCCATAGTGGGACCGGGATGCACAGAAGGGTGTCTTCCAACAGATAGGCTTGGAGGGGACTGGCCCCGAGTGCCCAAACTGGCCAGGTCCATAAAGGAAGGAGTAGGAAGCACAGGGGTTGTGGGGTCTCAGTGTCGGGTGTGTTCCCCCAGCTCTCGCGCCAGGTCCGACTGAAAAGGGATTAGGAAATAAGCTGTCTGGGGGACACAGGGCATCAAGAGCTTTTTTCCACTGGACCCACCTCACCCTCAAGGATCTTGGTGGCTCCACCACAGCCCCCCCAGCCTCTCTGCGCCGAGACCAGCCTGTGCAAGGATACAGGGGTCTCGGAGCAGGAACGCAGGAAGTGGAAGTGAGATTGGCCCCGCTCCTGGCCACAGCGCTTCTCAGCAGTTGGAGGGAGTGCAGAGGAAGCGGGCTGGCACAGCCATGGAGACTGCCGCGCTGACCACAGACTAGAGAGATGGGATCCACACAAGGAGTCATGAGACTGAGATCTGG
Organism: Odocoileus virginianus; assembly: GCF_023699985.2. NCBI lineage: Eukaryota > Metazoa > Chordata > Mammalia > Artiodactyla > Cervidae > Odocoileus > Odocoileus virginianus. The sequence continues at coordinate 9,218,313 of NC_069706.1, read as the reverse complement.
GCCCTGCTCTGCATCTGACAGATTCTGTGACCCTAGGCAAGCCTCTTTCCCGCTCTGGTCCCCAGTGGCCTCGCCTATTAAATAAGAACGTCATGCTAAAATGTGTGTGCGTGCTCAGTCGCTTCAGGCATGTCTGACTCTTTGCGATCCCATGGACTGTAGCCCACCAGGCTCCTCTGTCCGTGGGATTCTCCAGGCAAGAATGCTGGAGTAGGTTGCCATGCCCTCCTCCAGAGGATCTTCCCCACCCTGGGATCGAACTCATGTCTCACCCCCCTGAGACAACTTGGTTCTGCTTTTCCCCACGTAGGACTTGGAAATCTCCCAGAAGCCTCCACAGAGACTACCTCTGAACCCTTGACCAAGCCACCTATCTTTTTTAGACACCCTGGAGGACATCCACTTCATCACAACTTGGAAAACCCTGAAACTCAAACAAGACAAGCTCGGCTGATGTGTGCGCCTGTAAATGGCACAGTTATTGGGGTCGAGAGGCCCAGGGCAGGGGGAGGGAAAGGGGGAAGGAGGAGAAAGCTTGAGACCTACAGCCAGAGGAGGAGGGGGACTCCATGCTTGTCCAGAACACCAGCCTCCCCCACCTCCGCGTGGCCTTTCCTCTGCATGCCCCAACCTTCCCAGCTACAGTCAGTGACCCGGAAAGGAGTCCAACAAGCTTTTCCTGGAAGAAAATCTGAGCCAGGTGCTGGGGTGGGGAGGGGAACGAATAGCCTGTGGCTGCAGTGAACAAAGCCAGGCTCCCAACTCCAGTCCTAACCCCCAACTTGACCTACGTGTGTGTGCTAAGTTGCTTCAGTTGCATCTGACTATTTGAGAGCCTGTGGACTGTAGCCCCACCAGTCTCCTCTCTCCAGGCCAGATTACTGGAGTGGGTTGCTATGCCCTCCTCCAGGGGATCTTCCTGACCCAGAGATCAAACCCACACCTCTTACATCTCCTGCACTGGCAGGTGGGTTCTTTACCACTAGCTGCACCTGGGAAGCCCAACATGGCACCTAAGCCAGCAGCAGACGCTTTGCTGGGTGTTGGAGACTCCAAGAGAAATACATTACTCACCAACCCTGGCTGCCAGTCTCTGACGACAGCTAGCAAGCTGGGCTGTGAATTGAAATCGCCTGAAGCGGGTGCTAAACACACAGCAGCCCATATCTCATCCACGGAATCTGGGATGGGGTCCAGAATTCTATATTTTTAAAGAGCACTGCCCTTGGGCACCCCTTCCCCCAAGACACACACCGTTGCCTTGCGGTGACTGAAAACTAAGATAGGCTTTATTTCCAAGGCAGCCCGAGTTTACACTTGCTGAGAAGTTTACACTGGTAAGTTTACACTTGACTTTCGGTTTGCATGGCTCTCTGGCTTTTCCTTCCTCCATGGGAAACTCCCAGACTCTGAATTTCGATAAGCTTTCTACTTCTTCCCAGCTGGAAACCCTGGAATCAGATTGGTCCCCAATTCCTACATATTTCCTTCCAAATTCCCTCAGCACAGCCTCTTGACCTAGTACCCCACCCCCCTCCCAGCCTAGATTGTTACGAGAGTTACTACGTCTTTCTACTAACCCAAAGTCTCCCAAACGTCAAGCATTCACCTGCCTCCTTTACAATTTTTAGTCATATCTGCACACCACCTGTTGTATAATTTACCTAAGCATTTTCCTTAAATCAACATAAAAAAAATCCCAAACATTTATTTTAAAAGAAAATTTTCTGGAATTGAAAGTAGCAATGCAAATGGATAGGTGCACACAAAAGTTTGCAGCTGCACTATTCACAAAAGACAAAAGATGGGAACAAGTCAAGAGTCCATTGACAGATGAATGAATAAGGAAAATGGCCACACACTGGAATAGTATGCAGCCAGAACAAGGAATGAAGTTCTGACACATGCTACAACAGGGTTGAAACTTCAAGATGTTATGCTAAGTGAAAAAAGCCAGACATAAGAGAACAAATATTGTATTAATATAACTCCACTTATATGAGGCACCTGGAGTAGTCAAACTCATAGAAACAAAAAATAGAACAGTGGGGACTTGCCTAGTGGTCCAGTGGTTAAGAATCCACATTGCAAGGCAGGGGATACAGGTTTAATCCCTGGTTGAGGAACTAAGATCTGACATGCTACAAAGAATGTAAACCCAAAACTATGGAGTCCAAGTGCTTTGGAGCTTGTATGCCACAGCTGGAGACTCCATGTTCTGCATCCCCTGCATGCCACAACTAAGACTCAACACAGACAAATAAATAAATATTAAAAAAAAAAAAACATAGAAGGGTGGTTACCAGGGGCTGGGGCAAGGGGAGAATGGGGAGTTAGTGCTTAATGGGGACAGAGTTTCAGTTTGGACCATGAAAAAGTTTGGGAGACGGATGGTGGTGATGGCGGCACAACATTATGAACATACGTTATGCCATTGAATTGTACACTTCAAAATGATTTTCTTGGTAAATTTTATGTTTAAAAAAGAAGAAAACTTTCTATCGCTACCTTGCATGAAAAAAAAAAAAAAAGCAAAACCACTTTCTCACTTGCCATTGAAAACAAAATGCTATCAAATTAATGTCAGCTGCCCTTCCACTTTGTTAAAAAGAAACATTAGTGTTAGACTGCTGCTAACATACCTACTCAGGCTTTCCTGCTGGCTCAGACAGTGAAGAATCTGCCTGCAATGCGGGAGACCTGGGTTCAGTCCCTGGGTTGGGAAGATCCCCTGGAGGAGGACATGGCAACCCACTCCAGTATTCTTGCCTGGAGAATCCCATGGATAGAGGAGCCTGGCGGGCTACAGTCCATGGGGTCACAAAGAATCAGACATGACTGAACAACTAAGCCGAGCACAGCAACGTGCCTACTCACAAAACAGGAGGATTAAAAAAGAAACGGAAAAGCACTGATGTCTTTCCTATGAGAACCAGTGTCAGTCAAGATCTCTCTTGAGAACTATCTTTGGGCCATGGATCACCTGCGGATTCCCTGGTGGTTCAGCGGTAAAGAATCTGCCTGCCAATACAGGAGACGCAGGTTTGATCCCTAAGCTGGGAAGATCCCTGGAGAAGGAAATGGCAACCCACTCCAGCATTCTTGACTGGGAAATCCCATGGACAGAGGAGCCTGATGGGCTACAGTCCATGGGGTCACAAAGAGTCAGACGTGACTCAGTGACTAAACAACGGACCACATATGTGTCAAAGCCTGTGGGGACACGGGGGGCGTAAGCCCATGACCTCTCAGATCTCTCTATATAATCCCGCTAGAATCTGTGAGGGTTACACCTGGCACGTGTGTATTCAAAGTGCTCTTGTGCAAGGCAGGAAATCATCAGGAAAGCACTCATATCTTATCAATCTTGTAGATGCTTCTTGGAAGGGGAAGTCACTTACCCAGGGGGACTGATGCCAAGTCTGAAATCCAAGTCTGTGAACTTCACCCTCTTCCTCAGACCACCCTCCCTCCCCTGATCACCCAAGACTGACCCCTGGCCTTGGAGCAGGGCACCTGTGCTAACTTTCTGATTCTACTCTTCACAACGTACTAGATGCCAGGTCCCTGCCATCAGACTTTGCTGTATCAACAAGCCTCCCTCTGACTATCCAGGCCCCACCCTGCATTTGTGGAGGCTCATGCCTTTGCCCAGGTACTGGATGGGCTCTCAGGGGACCTGGATTCAAATTCTGAGTCTGCTAACAACCTGGCCACGGGGTCTTTGACAAAACTCCTAGGGAAGTCCCTAGAGGTTTGTAACATGGAGAAGGCACAGCAGTTGGACCACATCAGTGCCTTTCAACGTATGTATGACCACTGGGCCCCTGAGATAGGAAAAACACACATCACACACACACACACACACCACTGGGCCCCTGAGACAGGAAAAACACACCACACACACACACACACACCACTGGGCCCCTGAGACAGGAAAAACACACCACACACACACACACACACACACACACACACACACACACAACCATAGCCGGTTAACCTGCTATTATTGGGAGCCCCAGGGCAGACCCAGCCAATGGGGTCTGGGGGCGTGGCCTGGGACCCCTCCCTCTAAACAGCTGCCCCCACCCCCCTCCACCCTCCTCCCGCGGGTGATTCCCACGTGTGGGAAGCCTCGGAACCTCTGGCTCAGTTGTCTTTAGGACCCTTCCCTCCATATTCTGGGACCTTGGAGACCAGGTCCTTGCCTAAGGCAGACTGGGATTTAGAAAGTGGTTTGCTGGGGTCTCATCTTCTCCTCCTTCATCTCCACCGGCCCTCAAGCAACAAGCACTCATTTCTTTAGCCTTCTGGCTGGCTGGGAATGGCATTTCTTTGGGGGGAGCGGGGCGGGGAGAGCGGGGAGGCCTATCAGTGTAAGACGTCCTGCCAGATTTAGGAATACCCGGCTGCAGCGGGAGGTGGGGCACTTCCATTGCCTCCCGTGTGTCACCTAGGGTGGAGAGAGAGGCTGCAGGACTCAAGGGAAAACCGCGGGCATTAAGGGTCCCAGACAGAGCTAGGCGTGGTGGCTCCAATTCTGATGTTCTGGACCCCGGGGAGCCCCACCCCAACCCCTCTCCTGGGGGCCCTTAGTTTCTCTCCTTAGAGGACGTGGCTTAGGACCCCAACTTGCCATAGAGATGCCAACGGTCAAGCACAGTCCGGGAATGCCCCTGCCCCCGAAGATGCTAAAAGAGAAGTGAGGATCCCTCCAAGCCGCTGGTTAAAGGTCTCCTCATAGACCCCCGCCCCTCTAGCACTGGGGACCCCACTAAGAGGGCCGGGTACCCAGATTCCAGAGTCAGAGCGGGAACGTGACTCAAGAGGGAAACTGAGGCTCAAACAAGTGCCGCCCGGGTCCTAGGTCTCCGGGTGGAAGGGAAGCCTGTGATTCCCTCCCGTGCCCCCGCGCGCATCTTCGGATTCCAGGACGCTCAGCCAGTGCGGCTACCCAGCGTCTGGCCGCGCGCGCTAGCCTGCTCTGAGCGCCTCTTCTCCGTCCCCGTGTCTCTGCAGACGCTCCCCTTCCCACCGGCTCTCCCTGCCGCGGTTCCTCGGCCCCGGTGCGCTGGGCAAAGCAGCCCAGCTCCAGGGTCTCCACTCCCATTTCCTGCGTAGAATCCTTCCAGGGATGCCGGAGACGAGGGGTTTTCTGGGTGTGCACTCTGCACATTTACCGTCCCCCGGCTTCCAGCCTTGCTGTGTGACCTCGGGCAAGTAGCTACCAGTCTCTGAACTCTTATTCCCAGCCCCACCTCGGGGGCCGCAGAGGGGCCTTGGGTTACCTGCCGCCGTTCCCCAGAACTCCTGCGCGCGCTGCCTTCTGCTTCTCCCTCCTGCCAGCTCTGGGGTTGAGCAAGGGCGGGGATGGGCAGTGCCGGGCCACCTCCCCTCCACCCCTTCGGGCCACCCTCCCCCGCCCCCCGTGGCTGCCTTTTTTCTCTTTCACTTTCTCTCTGCACCACGGGGCTTGAGCCACCGAAGCTGGGGAGTAAGCAGACACCCAAGTGGCTCCTTGCTGCACCAACCACGTGCTTTCTCAGAAGCCCTAGTCCAGCCACCCACCAGAGCTCCAATCAGCCCCTAAAAATAGCCAGTGCTTGCTTTGGCGAGTTAGGCATTTGAAACACAAGCCCTGGTTAGGAGGAAGCTGGCCCTCCATTTCTCTCTACTTCAGCCCCACCTTGAAACTGACAAGCCATCCCTGCAGGCACCCAGGACTTGCTAGCCCAGACTCTCACTCCGGAGAGAAGCCTGCTGCCCTGGAAGGCAGAGGAAATTCATCAGGGAAATTCACCCCGGGCAACCTTGATTCCCCCCCTCCCCGCCTCCCACCACCACACACCTCCTGACAGCTTTCTTCCCTCCCTTCTTCTTCCACAGGTCCTGCACCCCTGCTCCATCCACCCTGAGGCCTTGGAGAGGTCACTTCCCTTCCCAGGCTTGGATTTCCTTATCTGGAATTGAGGGGGGAGCCTTCAAGGTGACTTCTGACCTCTCTCTCTCCTTAGAAAACTTCCCCTGCCCAAGCTCCCGCTGCTACCTTCAGAGCCGGCAAATGTTATCAGCCTGCAAGTTTGGAGGAAGCTGAGCATTTATTTCAGCATCTGACCAGGTGTCTCACACTCTCAACCATACAACAAAGGCAACACCAATACTATTGGGTTCCTGTGTGGATCTTCAGATCTTAAAATGCACCGGGCGCTTGCTAGAACCTTGGATTGCTCACCTTGGTCTTGGAATAAAAGTTTCCCCCAATCCCATTTAACAGCTCAGGAAACAGCTCAGACTCAGTATAGTCTGGGGACCCTGTGTCACTTGACAGCCAGCCAGGCAGCGCAGCTGGGGTTCAAACCTGCGGGCTGCTTTCAGAGCTGATACCAGATGTCTGTACTCTGTTATCTCTCAGCATCTGTCCCCTGTCCCCCACTTATTCCACAAAGCACCAGCTGGAAATGAGAGAGAGGGTAGCATTGGTCCAGGTACCTGGATACTGCCCACCAGGCTCAACGTCTAGACTAATGGGCTGACACTGGCTTTGGCGTCCCTGCGTCCTGGGGATGGGGTGGGTCTGGCAGGGGTTCCACCGTTCAAGGGCACGCTTCAGTGTTTACCTGGCAGAGAGAGGACCTTGCGGTTGGCAGAGCCCGGCCACCAACCCTGAGAGCTGACGACACGCCCCCTGGAAGTCAGCCCTCTAGTACCCTTCAGGCTGATCAAGTCCTCTACATTCCAGACACCTGAGTGAAACTGCAGGTCCCTCAGTGGAAGGAAGTGGCAAACCACCTCACTTCTTCCAAAAGCCCCAGCAGGCCAAAGACCCCCTCCCGCCATCCTCACCCCCCAGTTCAGAGCCGTGTCTCCGTTTATTTGGGATGGCGGGACATCACTCTAAATTAAGAAGCATTCTCAGCCCCAACATCCCCCACACGCCTTTTTACCTTGGGGCTCTGGCAGGTAGGACCCGGCAGGGCGTGGAGCCAGGCAACGCATGGTGTGGGAAACGCAGGGAGGCAGCAACTTCCAGACTCTGGCAGCCCCTCCTGGTGCCCCCAGCCTGCCCAGCGATGTCTTCAGGTGCCCAACTCAGGAGCAGGCAGCCTCATCTCTGGCCAGTCTCCCTGTACCAGGTTAGGAGCCCGCCAAGACTAAGCAAACATGCAAAAGAAGCAAGTAAGGGACCAGCAGAAAATTCTCTCCTTACCAGGTGATCTGAGCTGCCAGATTTCTCTCACTAGGCGTGCTCTAATTTGCCCACGCTCCCTTAAACACTCCTTTTGCCTGATGTTAATTTCGGTTCCCTGTTGTGGACCAAATGGGGTGATGACCAGGAAAGATAGTGAGTTGACTGTTGGAGGGTCTTCAACACACTGTCATTCTGAAACAGTGTTGACCACAGTGGAATCACGCTGGTGCCAGTTGCCAATATATGCCATCTTCTGTAGGGTGGGACTAGGGCCAGAGCCTCACAGATGCCTCAAGACAAGCTGAAAGCCTCTGCTGAGTTCTGCAGGCTCTCTGGATTCAATTGCCATCCCCCATCCCACCCACACACCAAACTGCCCTGAATTTCCCCAGAAAAAGAATCATCCACTCAACATTCTTATTCCAAGACATTGGATTAAAATATAAATTACTTATTAGAAAGTGTTACCCCAAATATGATATATTTAGATGCACATAGTTTGGGGTATCAGATATATGCAGCAGAGCGACTATCACAGGAGAAAGTTAGTGTCTTTTCAAGGTTCTGCCCAGGCTTCTGGAAGCCTCCAGAAGAAAGTCTCAGTTTGGGGGCTAATGAACTTTTAACGCCTCTTCTAATGCATCATCAACCCATCTCAGAGAGCAGCCCCCAGCTGCAAGCTGTCAGTAGACAGCAGTGTCTGGCCAGAATGCAATGACAGTACTCTGCCGTCCTGTTTCATAGTTACCTTCTGTGTGTGGCATTCGTTTTCATTTATGTTGGATATAAACTTTCCTTGGGAAATAAAATTGAATGAAAAATGTGAGTAGTTTGGAAAAAACCAAAAAACCCAAACCTGTCAAGCTAATAGTAGTGTGCGTGTGTGCTAAGTCGCTTCAGTCGTGTCCGACTCTGTGCGACCCCATGGACTGTAGCCCCCCAGGTTCCTCTGTCCATGGGATTCTCCAGGCAAGAATACTGGAGTGTGTTGCCATGCCCTCCTCCAGGGGATCTTCCCAACCCAGGGATCAAACTTGCATCGCTTATGTCTTCTGCACATTGGCAGGTGGAGAACTCTTCACCACTAGCACCACCTGGGAAGCCCAGCGGTAGCATGGAGGGCACAGAACAATCATGAGGTTGGTACTGAAATGAATGACGTTTTGGAAACAGTGACTTCAGTGCCTCAAGCATTTTTGTGGAAAGAACACTGAATTGGGAATTTGCACCCCTGTGGTCCAGCCCCCACGGTTACTAGCAGATGGGTCACCTCGGACCCCTCACTTCCGTCGTGTGGGCCTCGGTTTCTCCGTGTGTGAAGCGAGGGCAATGATGCCTATATTTGTATGGTGATTATTTTCGAGGCAGTCTGCTTTCAGAAGTCCCAGGAGGGGAAGTAGGAAAACATGTGAGACTGCTGAGAGTCAATGTGAAACAGTCTTGTTCTGTCAGGCTAATAAAACAGACACGATGAGCATTAGAAATCTCAAGAAGTCTCAACTTCCTATGACTTGGCACACCTGGCCATTCCACGAGGACACCTTCTGTCCTCAGAGGGAGCCAGCTCTGACGGCCGTGGCCACGGCAGCTCGGAACCAGCTTCGTGGCCGAGCCAAGCTTGGAACGAGAGTCCCCCCGGGCCTGGGGTGCGCCTGTTTGGATGCTGTCATTTCTCACCTGGACTACCTGCTACCTGGTCTCTCCGTATCCTCCTTTACCCGCCCCCACCCCAGACCCATGCTCTGTAAGACCCGACTCTGATCACGCCTGTGTCCACACAGGCATCTGGAGCCTCACCAGGTGCCGAGGGGCGTCCGAATTCTAGCAAAGGCAGTGGAGACGAGGAGATGGGGCGCTGAGGTGAAGTGACAAGCCTCCAGGCCTGAGTGGACAGGCCTAGGAGGGGGCCAAAGAGTTAAGCCGGCACTAGGGTCTCTCCCTATTAGAGCATCCAGCATGCCTGCTGAAGCTCCTCTTCAAAACTCCCCTAGAGCCGGTGACCATTCATTCTCTTGAGCCCAGGATGAAATCAATTGCCTCCTGACTGGGGGAGCCCTCTCAGTACCTGCCCTGGGCACCTGAATTTCTTTGTCTCAAGTCAAAATTCAGCATGACAAAGCTACAGGCAGAAGCATCTTCAAGGTACCACCAGTCTGGGGTCCCCAGCCAAGCACAGAGGAGAGGAGATGAGGGGTCTTAATCTTGCAGGTAGGATTAGCATCCCAGAGAGCTTGCCATCCCCTGCGGCAATCTCTCCAAACAGACCTTGCTCAGCCCTACCTGCTTATCTCTGCTCAACCAGCATCCCCCACCCCCTCCCCATAGGACCACTTTCCTGCCTCCTCCTGTTGGACTGCATTTAAGTCATCCTTCAAGGCCCACCGTCATCACCCTTCCAGCTAACAACAACCTTCTGCTTTCCTCTTTTTAGCAAACTTGCAGCCATGGATTTGGCAATACATCATGAACTTCCTATTTCATGAGTATGGCCCCCTGCTGCCTCTGACGAGGTCATAAAGTCCTTAACATCTGTCTTAATGTGTCTGACTTTCTTATTGAAATGACACAAGATGCCAAGATCGGTTGAGTGAATGGTTGGCGTTTGAATTTGATTAAGGCAGACAACCTCTAAATGGATGGAGGGTCCTTCTGTACTAGGTTGTATATTTTCTTACCCTTGTTGGTGACCTGTCTCATTTCTAGCAGATGCTAAATAAATGCTTAAGGGAGAGGGAAGTAAGGATGTGAGAAAGCAAGGAAGAGAGATCAGACAAGACGTGGGGGAGTAGAGAGGAAAAAAAACTAATATGTAGGCAAATTAGGAGATCAAATCAGTCCATCCTAAAGGAAATCAACTCTGCATATTCATTGCAAGGACTGATGTTGAAGCTGAAGCTCCAATCCTTTGGCCACCTAATACAAAGAACCAACTTGTTAGAAAAGACCCTGATGCTGGGGAAGACTGAAGGTAAGAGGAGAAGGGGACGACAGAGGATGAGATGGTTGGGTGGCATCACCGACTCGATGGACATGAGTTTGAGCAAACTCGGGGAGGTAGTGAAGCACAGAGAAGCCTGGCATGCTGCAGTTCATGGGTCACAAAGAGCTGGACACAACTTAGCGACTGAACAACATCAAGGCAAATTAGGCAGGTCGGAAGTTATCTGAGAACATAGACCTGTTCGTGGGTAAATAGTGCATTGGTTGGTAGGAAGGTGGGTGGATAAGCCGATACATAAATATATGGGCAGTCAGAGAAAAGAAATATTGATAAGTCAATAGAATTAGATAGTAGTTGTAAGTTGATGAATTGATTAGTAAATATTAGCATGGTTGGAGCTTCCTGGGTAGCACTAGTGGTAAGGAACCCACCTGCCAATGCAGGAGATGTAGGACATGAAGGTTTGGCCCCTGGGTCGGGAAGACTCCCGGGGGGAGGGCATGGCAACCCACTCCAGTATTCTTGCCTGGAGAATCCCATGGACAGAGGAGCCTGGTGGGCTACAGTCCGTGGGGTCACAAAGAGTCAGACACGACTGAAGCGACTAAGCCCGCACAGTAGGCGGTTGGGTAGACCAGGTAAGTTTGAGAAAAGGCGGCTGGAGAGACCAATAATGGTAAGTAAGGACACAGGTGAGCTGCTCAAGGTAACAACAAAGAACAGAAACCGTCCCTGGCTGAGTCAGGCGCCAGACTGGGAGCCGAGCCGAGTGTAGAACAGGCCCCTGGTCAACCCCGGGAAAACCCATGGGGACTTGCCAACTTCCGGTTGCAGGTGTTTCTACTTCTGCAGCTCATGTGGGTGAAGGTGAAGTAAGTCTGGCTGGCTGGGAAGCCACTCAAGGTGAAAAGCAAGTGGTCCTTGCCAACACCTCTCCTTCCAGGTGTCAGAGGAGACTTGCTTCTCAGGGATCAGAGCAGGAACGAGTTTGGGGAGGGAAGAGGGGGAGAAGGAAGGGAGAGTGCAGCCTTCCCCCTCTCTGGGTCTTGGCTCAGGCAGCTCTCATCCTAAGGACCAGATGGGGAAGGAAGTGGCAGGAAGAACTTAGCAGTCTGGGGTATGTCCCTCCCTTTCCAATAAATCAGGCAACATCCTAGGAGTCTTTTTTCTGTGTTTCCTAGAACAGGGTTCTCATGGGCAAAACTACCACATTGTGAAAACACAGAGCGACAAAACAATGAGGGAAAGCCAAAGGAAACAGTAATATGTAAAGCCATGGCGGGGGTGTCCCGCAGCCTCTGAGAAGGCTCGCCCTGAGAGCACAGCTGTGCCTCCATCCACAAACCTGAGGCCGGCTGGGTCTGACCTTGCCACCGGTCATCCTTCCATTCACTTTGAATCTGTGGTTGCCCTGAATGCCACCCTGGAGGCTGCCAAGTCAGAAGGAGCTTTCCTCCTGGCAGGAATGTGTGTGTTTTGGATGATGTCATTGAATTCTCGGAATAGCCACTCCGGATGCTAGTATCGCCTCCATTTTACAGATATGGAAACCGAGGGATCCCAGGAAGGGACTGGCATCCTAGCCTTTGGAATCAGGGAGTCACAGCTGGCACCGACGCTGTCTGAGGCCATAGCCTATGTGCTTAACCAATGTGCCAGCTTGAGGATGGGAGTCACATTAACTCTCAGATGCACATAGCGGCCACACTCAGCACTGTCTGTTGTAGGTGTCTAGATGTGATATGGAGCCCCCAGTGAGACTGCAGACTCAATTCCCTGGTTTATCCTCCCCCCGTCCAATGCAGGAGATGTAAGAGACGCAGGTTCAATCCCTGGGTCAGGAAGATCCCCTGCAGAAGGAAGTGGCAACCCACTCCAGTATTCTTGCTTGGGACAGTTCCTCCAGTATAGAGGAGCCTGGTGGGCTCTTGTGGGTCCACGGGGTCGCAAAGAGTCCGACACAACTGAAGCGACTAAGCATGCATGCATGAGTGACTGAGCAGCACAATATGTATGTGTCTGACATTCCTAGGGTTATCTGTCTGATGCCAAGCACTTCCTGGGATGGTTTCTCAGCTACCATCTCATTGAACCCTTGCTATGACCCTGGGAGGTTTATATCATCACTCCCTTTTTAGTGATGAAAAACTGACAGTCAGAGTGGTTCAGACACGTGGCCGAGGTTACACAATTTGTAAGCAGCAGGGCATGGCCGCAGACCTAGAGCTGTTCGGCTTCCAGCCTAGTTCTTCCGTCACTGCCACGCTACATCTCTCTTTTCTGGCCTCTGACTGTCCTCCGGGGCTTGTCACTCACTGTCCCCAGTCAGGCAGCTGAGTTCTGCCCAGACTCTTTGGACTCCTCCGAGCTTGCCAGGGGCTGGATGACATATGCTGTTCTGTGCAGCAGAGCCAACCCCCAAAGATGGGCTTCCTGCGCAATTGCAGCTGAAGCATTATCATCATATCCAAAGGTGACTTCTGAATCATCAGGCTGGTTTCAGTTTGAAGATGGTCAGCCTGCTATGGGTAGACTTACGGTATCCCTTTGGGTTATTCAAAAGAGGCAGCCAACCAGAAAATGCAACGAGTGATCTGGGCCCATGAGATCTAATAGCCACCCCTCCCCAGGCCATGATCAAGGCAACCACTCACCTCCCTGTGCCTCAGCGTACTCATCTGTAGAGTGAGAGTAATGGTAAACACGAGCCGTCCACACACTCATCCATCTCCCCATCCACCCGTCACCCAGCCACCTACCCACCCACCCACTCATCACCCATCCACCTATGCACCTACCCATCAACCATTCGCCTATCCTTCCCACCTACACACCCACCCACCATCCATCCATCCACCTACCCACCTACCCATCAACCATTCACCTATGGCCCCACCCACACCCCCATCCACTCATCACCCAGCCACCTACCCACCTACCATCCCATCACCCATCCACCTATCCACTTCCCTACCCACCCACCCATCCATTCATCCATGCATCCATCTACCTACCTATCAACCATTCACCTATGCCCCCACCCACCCATCACCCAACCACCTACCCACCCACCACTCATCACCCATCCACCTACCCATCTACCCATCAACCATTCACCTATGCCCCCACCCACACCCCCATCCACTCATCACCCAGCCACCTACCCACCTACCCTCCCATCACCCATCCACCTATCCACTTCCCTACCCACCCACCCATCCATCCATCCATCCATCCATCCATCCCATCCATCTACCCACCTACCCATCAACCATTCACCTATGTCCCCACCCACACCCCCATCCACTCATCACCCAGCCACCTACCCACCTACCCTCCCATCACCCATCCACCTATCCACTTCCCTACCCACCCATCCATCCATCCATCCATCCATCCATCCATCCATCCCATCCATCTACCTACCTATCAACCATTCACCTATGCCCCCACCCACACCCCCACGCACCCATCTACCCACCCACCCACCCATCCATCTACCTACCATCCAGTAGTCTAATATTCAACAGACACATATTGCACACCTATCCAGGCATTATGTTAAGTGTTTGGGATACATCTGTGATAAAAGCATAAATCCCTCCCCACAGGGTGCTTATTTTCCAGTGAGAGAGTCAGACAATAGGCAGCAAACAAAGGAACCTCCCTGGGGGTCCAATGGTTAGGACTCTGTGCTCACATTGCCAAGGGCCTGGGTTCAGCCCCTGGTCGGAGAACTAAAATCCCACGAGCCGTGCAGCTTGACTAAATAAATAATCAAACAACAAACATAATACAAAAGTAAAGAGTATCGAAGGTAAACATGTGAGTGTGGGGAGTGGTGCTCAGAGTGTGGAGGGGGAGTTGCAAATTTAAATAGGATGATCAGGGTAGGCCTCCAGGTGACATCTGAGCAAAGAGCTAAAGGATTCAAGGAGGTTGGCCCAGAGGATATCTGAGAAAAGAGTGTTCAGATGGAAGCAATAGCATGTGCAGAGGTCCTGTGGCAGGGAGTGTGCCTGGCCTGTCCCAGGGACCCCAAGGGTATCAGCATGGCTGGAGAAGATAAGACAGCAGGGGTATAGGGTGGGATCAAAGCAGGGATGAAGCCAGATCTTGAAGGGCCTCATGGGAATCGCCCGGATTTAGCTTTCCTCTGAGTGACACAGGAAGCAGTACAGAGCAGCAGAGGGTGAAGATCATGATAGGGCTGTAGAGAGTTACAAAAACTTCACACTCTGATTTCCTTTTCTGAAGCCCTGTTGAAAGTCAAGTCAGTGCCCTTTATTTATACAAACCATACACTTCTCCTCCCCCTGTTCTCCTTGTCCCCGTCGGAAGACTGCTCCCTTCCTGTGGCTCCTAGCTGCATCCCTGCCCATAGTCCTTGCAGCTGGAGTCTCACAGGCCTGGGAGGAGCTGGCCTGGAAGAGGGTGGAGGGGGAGCAACATGGCAAGGAAGCAATTTATCCTTCCTTGTCTCCCAGCCTCCTGAAGACCGCACAGAGCTCAGTTCCCTTTCTAGAGTCACACGGCATCAGAAATAAATATATTACACCCCCTGGGAGGAAACGGAGTTTAATAACAGGAACCAGCCCTCGAAGCGAGAGGGAGGGGCAAAGGTGTGGGCAGCCAGCGGAGTGGAGGAGGCTGCCGTTTTCAGGGGGTGTGTCAAGGAGAGAGGAAGGCCTTGACATCCACAGAAGTTGGCATCTGCACCTACATCAAGACTGCATAGCCTATGTGTGTTCCGTTCAGTTTCTTTCATCTACATCTTACAGTTTTCAGAGTACAGGTCTCTTGCCTCCTTCCATAGGTTTATTCCCGGGTATTTTATTCATTTTCATGTGATGGTAAATAGGACTGTTCCTTTCATTTCTCTTTCTGATCTTTCATTGTAGAGACATGCAACAGGTTTCTGTGTGTTAATTCTGTAACCTGCAACTTTGCCAAATTCATTGATGAGCTCTAGTAGTTTTCTGGTAGCATCTTTAGGAGTGAAATGTACACACTGCTGTATTTAAAATAGATAACAGACAAGGAAATCAACACTGAATATTCCTTGGAAGGACGCTGATGAAGCTGAAGCTCCAATACTTTGGCACCCTGATACAAAGAGCCGACTCTTTGGAAAAGACCCTGATGCTGGAAAAGATTGAAGCAAAAGGAGAAGAGGGCGGCAGAGGATGAGATAACCGTTAGATAGCATCACTGACTCAATGGACAAGGATTTGTGCAGATTCCAGGAGATAGTGGAGGACAGCGGAGCCTGGTGTGCTGCAGTTCAAGGGGACGCAAAGAGTCAGACATGACTTAGCAACAACAAGAACAACCTACAAGGACCTACTGTATGCCACAGGGAACTCTGCTCAATATTATGTAACAACTTAAGTGGGAAAGAAATCTGAAGAAAGAGTTCAGTTCAGTTCAGTTCAGTCGCTCAGTTGTGTCCGATTCTGCAACCCCATGAATCGCAGCACGCCAGGCCTCCCTGTCCATCACCAACTCCCAGAGTCTACCCAGACTCTTTGTCCATCAAGTTGGTGATGCCATCCAGCCATCTCATCCTCTGTCATCCCCTTACATGTATATGTATCCCCAAGTCACTTTGCTGTATGCCTGAAGCCAACACAATATTGTAAAGCAACTATACTCCAATATAAAATTTAAAAGTTCTTAAAAAGACCCCATAGGTGGCTTGCACTCCCATTAAGAAATCAGGGAAGTTATTCAGGTGACAGAAATGTCCCAGCCGCCCTGGGATCTTTTAGGAGGGGGAGAGTAAAAGATGTGTCTGAGGAATAGACAGAGATGATTGGGGTGAGAATTCACCCAGGAAGACAACCCACCCCTTGTAAACACATATCTTGGCAGAAGAGTTGGAGAAATGCCTACACTGCCCTGGAGCCCATGGCAAAATCCTCAAGAGGCTGTTTAGCCCTTAAGACCAGACTGAGTCAAAAGTGTTTCAGCCTCAACACTTCCTGCTTGGGGACCGGAGTTGGTCACCTCTGGGCAATCTCTGTCTTTTCTCCCTGTGTAATATAAGGCTGGAGATCATTAAAGGGTTAGGGTGGATGTGAGAAAACCTGCTGGCTTAGGTGTGCCTGGCAAGCAACTAAATACTCAGTAAAATGTGAATTGTGATTATATCAAGTTTCAAGTTACTCCAAAACTTTAAAAGGACCAAGGACTAGAAGTTATGACACCAGCTCATAAAATTGGGAAAGCACAGGTTTATGTAAAGGAGGCTGAAAAGTAGGTGTCTAGGAAGAATGTTTAGTGGGAATTCCCTGGTGGTCCAGTGGTTAGGACTCCAGGCTTCCACGGCCTGGTTGGGGGGCGGCCTGGCTTTAACACACCAGGTTGGGGGAACTAAGACCCCGCAAGCTGCGTGGCATGTCCAAAACTAAAAATTAAGAA
The DNA here is from genome assembly GCF_023699985.2 of Odocoileus virginianus. Lineage (NCBI taxonomy): Eukaryota > Metazoa > Chordata > Mammalia > Artiodactyla > Cervidae > Odocoileus > Odocoileus virginianus. The sequence goes on along the minus strand of NC_069706.1, from coordinate 9,201,757 downwards.
GACTGTTGTTTGCAACAAAGTGAGAAGCTTCTTGCAAGTGGGAAGGAAGACCAAAAATGTTTGAGGAGCTAAGGATGAGAGTGGGAATGGTATGGCATAGGCTTTTTTTCCCGCTTTAAGATGCATCAGGAATCAGCAGTACCCTTTAAAAACAAGACACTCTCTCCCTCCAACCTGGTTCCTCTTCTGTCTCCCTCTCTCCTTCTCTCTTTCTCTTTGTTCCTCCATCTCTCTCCTTTCCGCCCATCCTTCCTCCCTTCTTCCGTCCTTCTGTCTACTTCCTTCTCTTTCTCTCCTGTCCCTTCTTCCCTTTCTCTCCCTCCCTGTCTTTCAGCTTCCCTCTCTCTCCATGACCCGGATGCACACACAGGCACGTGCATGCACATGCACACACACACGCCCACACAAACCTGCACCCGTGCTCACACACACGCTCACACGCACATGTGCACACAGAGTCATCTCTGCTCTCCAGCTCTTCAGCCCTTCCTCTCTGTGGCAACCTATGTCTTCAGCTTTGAGATACACTGATTGTGCCGGCATCTGTCTTGCCCACTTGCAGGCAGTGGCTGCTTTGTCCATCTGTGCCCTTCACCAGTGCCTTGCACACGCCTAAGGTACCCAGGCAGCTCAGAGAGTGCACCCAGTGGGCATTTGGCTGCGTGCCTCCGGGACGGTTTACTTTTAAGCAGAGTGGGAAGCATGCTGTTCTGCCCATGCTCTCGGCATCCCAGCCTGAGCTCTCTAAGCACTTGCTGCTCCTGTCAGCTCAACCAGAGACCCTGATTCCTGTCCACTCTGCCTTCTCAGCTTGGGACAGAGGCGAACATGAGGATCTCCCTTTCAGAGATTAGAAGGAAAAGCCCGGAGCTGCTGACAGCCAGGCATGGCTTCATGAGAAAAAAGGGATGGATGGCAACTTACCAGCAGGGTCCTTGTAGCTGGGGTCCCTCTCGGCTGTGGGGGCCTGCAGCCCACTCCAGATCCACCCCAAGAGGGCCAAGTCTGGGTCTCCTTTCTCCAGCAGGGTCAAGGAGATCTTCCTGGCCAGAGCCTCACCATCAGACTCATGGAGCAGGGCATAGTGGTACTCCCTGGAGAGGAGCTCTTCTGCCAGCAGGTTATCCAGAAGCGCCTGCACTTGGCTCGGCCGATGGCTAGAGAGCAACATCCGGACCTGAGTCAGGATGGTCTGGAAGTGATTCATGGTAGCGCTCAGATGCAGGGCAGCTCCCCTGGGCCAGCGCCTGGTATCTCTGCTCGCCCAGCCTGTAGCATCCAAAACGTGAAGTGAAAATCAGGATGGGGGAACCTCTGCAGCTTATTCCTGCTAAGGAGGATTTCCTCATTTGCACGTTAGGCTGGGGTTGCCTGATGAATTGATGGAAGTGGGTTCTGGTCTTGATTTAAACCCATAGCTATGTGCATACCACGTGTGTGTGTATGCCAAAGAAGCTCACGGCTTTGTGGATTCCTTTAGACCCAATCCAGTATTTACTAAGAGGAACAAGGCTTGCCTCTTTGAGGACCTATAAGGTGATAGGCTTTCTCGGATGTTGCATCATAACAAGAAGGCACTGGGGCATAGCAATTAAGCAGTTGGGTTTGGAGCCAGTCTGCTGGGTTCAAATCCCCAATTACTTGGTATTTGCAAGTTACTTAGCCTCTCCTTGCCACCATTTCTCCCTCTGAAAATGATACCGAGTCCAAGCTCACTCTGCTCATGGCAGGACAGGCCAGCGAATCCAAGAGGCGAGGTATTGAGGCAATGAATAAATAAGGCTTTATTCCGAAAGCCTGACCAAGAAGATGGCAGACTAACGACTCAAAATAACCAACTTGTCCCGGTCTGGATGCCAGGTACTTTTATGTATCAGAGATGGCAGGGAGGTGAGGAAACAAAGTAAAGAGGCCGTTTAATCTTGTAAGTATCTCCCAGAAGGGCAAGCTTCAGGCAAGAAGATGTGTTAATTTTTTCCTTCCTACCATCTACAGGTAGACAGGGTTCTGAACAAAAGCATTTTAATTTAACAGGCAGAGGGGCAGGATTCTCTGAAGCAGGCCATTATGTAGCATTATGATAACAAAAGCAGCTAAAGAGATCTTGCATGGAAGAGTCAAAATCGACTCTTCCCTGTTACAAAAACATGGAGTGATAATACTAGTATTTACATCTTAGAGTTGTAGGGAGGAATAAGTGAGATAAACCCTAGAGGGTACCTAGCACATCATCCGCAACTTGATAATAATTCAATAAATTTGAATTCAATAAATATGAGCCATTATGATTATTGATTAATCATGTAAACAATTGTGTCACCTTGGGCTCAGCCTCATTAAACCTCAGTCCCTTCCTCTGAAAAATTTCCCAGTAAAAGTAATTCAATCTCATCAAGTTTTCTTGAGGATTAAAAGAGATAGTATGTATAAGGGGCTTAGTGCTGATCCTAATGAGCACTTCATGAAAAATGGCTACATACTAATATTATCCCCAATTAATAACAAGGAAAACAAGCTTTGCATACAAGCCAGTCTATTGTAGGATTCTACCCTGAAAAACCTCAACCCCCGCTTTTTTATATCATAGCTGATTGCTCTTCTAGAAACACACTGTGACCTTGTTTCCTTTCCTGGCCTCATTTTACCATCTCTCAGATGGGACCATTTGCATTGTTCATTTCAATGAGACAAATAGGGATTTCCACTTCCAGTATGGGTGAGAGTTCCTATCTGACCAACACTAGCACAATGACAACTATAAACTCTGATGGTGGGAGGCAGAGGAAAGTATAAAAAACAACTACCTGAAGGCCCCGGGGAGCATTCAGAGCAGGCAGACCCTGGACAGGAGTCAATATGTGGAAGACAAGAATATCACTGGTGAATTCCCAGCTCATTAGTTTAGCTCAAGGAGGTCTCAGTTTGTGCTCTGTGGGCAAGTAAAATTCTTTTTGGAAAAAAAAAAGTTTTATTGCCCCCGAATAACCAGAGGACAAAATTTGAGATAACAATAGTTGCTAGAAAGTGGGAATAGAAATTCCAAGAAGGAGAGAGATAGAGAGAAGCTGCTCCAAATTCTGGGTATAAACTGTCCAAATGTGTGGTTGACCTCTGAACCCTGCATTCACGGCTCATTCAAGTTCTTGTTCATTCATGCCTTCACGGGCGACTCCAAACAGCTCAACTAAGGCTAAAGGAACTGAGCTGAAACTTGAGTTGTAACCTACCATGGTGATTGTGTTGAGGGCGGGAGAGACAGGAGCCTGCTGAAACAGCAGCAAAAACAAAATTAACCCTGTTCAGATTATAACACAATCCAGAGTGTTTACTGCAGGGTATGCAGTTAGAGAAGGTGAGGTTCAGGAAAAGAACGAGACAAAGACTTTACAAGAACAGATCACCTTTAATGAGGCAAGAAGGGGCAACAGTCAGATTAGTGAGCTGCTGCATTAACCCAGGAAAAGAGCAAGTACATACAGGCATATATGTGGAAATCTACTGTCTTAAGGGGGCCTGTTCTTCTCCAAGGTTGTTCGGAGTAGTTATCTCTTAAACGGCTGGGGCAAGGAATTCTGGAGATCAGCCAAAGGGTGGGACTGGCTGGTGTAATCAACCTTAATGTCCAATTTTTTTCTTTGGGTGAGAGAGTTCTTTGTTTTGCATAGAATGGTGGGGAGGACCCAGAGGGGAGTTTAACTCCAGGCTATTTTGAGCTGTGTAACTTTCCTTCATTTACCACATATTGTGATGGGCAGTACATATCCAAAATTACCTGACTATAAAGGGATAGGAAAAACGGGACCCATTCTCAGGAGAAAAGGACAATTAATGAAAATTGACTCCCAGATGGCCCAGATGTTGAAATTAGCAGACAAGGATTTTTTTTAAATCTTTTTATTTTTACTTTTTAAAATCTTTCTATTTTTCAAGTCTTTACTGACTTTGGTACAATATTGCTTCTGTTTTATGTTTTGTTCTTTTGGGCCCCAAGGCATGTGGTTTTTTGGGCCCTGAGGCATTGCTCCCTGACCTGAGATTGAATTTGTACCCCATGCATTGAAAGGCGGTATCTTAAACCACTGGGCTGCCAGGGAAGTCCTAAGACAAGGATTTGTTAAATCAGTGACTCTAACCATGAATGAAATAGACATAAAGGGTGCCAAGGAAAACATGCTCATGAAAATAAAAAAATAGAAACTTTCAGCAGAAAAACAGAAACTACTAAAAATTACCAAATGGAAATGATCAAAGTGAAAATTGCAATGTATGAAAATTTAAAAGTCTTTGGATTGGATTAATGGCAAAAAGGGGATAACAGAAGAAACCTTGTTGTCACAATAGAGATTATTTGATCTGAAAAACAGAGAGAAAAATATTGAAAAAGAAAAGAGCTTCAAGGATCTGTTGGACAGTGTCCAAAGGTCCAACCTATACATACTTAGAATGACAGAAGAAGTGAGAGAATGGGGTAGAGAAAAGTTTGAAGAAATAAAGCACCAAATTTCTCACTTTGGTGAAAAGTAAACAGCATGAAAACCATGAAGCTCAGCAAGACAAATACAAGGAAATCCACACGTAGGCACATCATAGTCAAACAACTGAAAACTAAAGATGAGAAACCTGTGAAAGGAGCCAGATCAAAAGAACACATTACAGGGACTTCCCTGGTGGCCCAGTGGTTAAGACTCTATACTGCCAATGCGGGGGGTGCAGGTTTAATCCCTGATCAGGGATCTAAGATCCCACATGCCACACAGCACAGCCAAAAGATAAAAAAACAAAATAAGAACACATTACAGGAGGCACATGAATCATCGCTAACTTCTCAATAGACATTATGGACACCAGAAGACAGTGGAACAGTGTATTGGAAGAACTGAAAAGAAAAAAATGGTCAACCCAGGTTTCTAAATACAGTGAAACTATCCCTCAAGTATGTGGGAAAAATAGATATTTTTAGACTTAAAAAACGAAAAGAGGGTGTTGCAATAGTCCTGCATTTTAAGAAATGCTAAAATAAGTTCTTTAGATGGAAGAAATGATACCAGTTAGAAACTCAGTTAGATACCAGTTGGGAAGAACTGAAGAGTGTCAGAAATAATAATCTTTATGTAAGTTCTTTAGATGGAAGGAAAATGATACCAGTTAGAAACTCAGTTAGATACCAGTTGGGAAGAACTAAAGAGTGTCAGAAATAATAATCTTTAGGTAAGTATAAACATTTTTTAATTTATTTTTTTTTAATTTATTTATTTGGCTGTGCCAGATCTTATTTGTGGCACACAGGATCTTTTAGCTGCAACACATGGTTCCCTGACCAGGGATTGAATCCTGAGTCCCCTGCATTGGGAGTGCAGAGTCTTAGCCACTGGACCACCAGGAAAGTCCTGAAAGATTGTTTGTTTGTTTCTCTTAATTTATTTAGAAACATAACTGCTTAAAACAAAAGGTATGGTACTATCTTGTGATTTTTAAATACATATAGATATAATACATACGATGGATACAGCATAAAGGACGGTGTAGCATAAAGCATGATCATTGGACTCATATGGTGGCAATCTGTGCTTTATATTAAGTGGTATAATGTTTCCTTTGTGTTGGTTAAGAGAGTGGAAAATATATATTAAAAGCCTTTGAGGGGCTTCCCTGGTGGCTCAGTGGTAAAGAATCCGCCTGCCAATGCAGGAGTCACAGGTTCGATCCCTGACCCGGGAGGATCCCACATGCTGAAGAGCCTCTAAGCCCGTGTGCCACAACTACTAGCTTGTGCCCTGGAGCCTGGGAGCCACAGCCACTGAGCCCTCAGGCCCTAGGGTCCATGCTCTGCAACAGGAGAGGCCCCCGCAGTGAGAAACCTGAGCACCACAACTGGAGAAAAACCGGGGCAGCAATGAAGACTCAGCTCAGCCAAAATTAAATAAAATAAAATTTAAAAACAAATCCAAAGTGTCTCTTAAAAAATAGCCCTCGAAGAGCCACTAAAACATGATGCAAAAGGGCATAAGCTAAACAGCAGTTTGAAATTACTACAGAATTTTAAATGAGATGCACGCAACCCTGGGCTTGAATAAGCAGTCCAACAAGACTATGACATTATAAATGTTATGTATAAAGGCCGAGAGGTAGAAGATAGAAACTCTAAAGCTCTTCTCAACTAACAAAGTATACTTTGCAGCAAACAGAGATGTAGAGGTAAATACCCTCTGGGCAACTAATTATCAATTAAGATAATCAAAATTGCATACTTTTTAGGCCTTGAAGCATAATTCACAGAGCAAATCAATAATTTTTGCAGGCTGGGTATTTTGTACTTCTTTGTACAAATTTAATATTGAAGTGAAGTGAAGTGTTAGTGCTCAGTTGTGTCCGATTCTTTTCAACCTCAAGGACTGTAGCCCACCAGGCTCCCCTGTCCATGGAGTTCTCCAGGCAAGGATACTGGAGTGGGTTGCCATTTCCTTCTCCAGGGGATCTTCCTGACCCAGGGATGGAACCTGGATCTCCTGCACTGCAGATTCTTTACTGTCTGAGCCAGCAGGGAAACCCAAAAATTTAATATTGAGTTGGCCAAAAAGTTGGTTCAGGTCTTTCCAGAAAGTATAACAGAAAAATTCGAATAAAATTATTGACCAACACTATACTTATAAGAATAATTCTACAATCACAAAACCAAGTTTTACAGCTTCACACAGGTCTTCCCCATGACAAGAGAATGATGAGATACCTGTACAAAAGTTCTCAACTTCATCAGAACTAACTTTGTGATGCAGAGCAGTGTCTGCTTTACTGTAGTTAGAGAGAAAGAGGAAACTTTGACCCCCACTTCCGCTTTCTTTCTGAGATTTCTCTTCCCAGCAGTTGGAAGACCACACGGCTTCTTGGACAAGGTGGTGGTTATTGCTATTCAGTCGATAGTCATGACCCCATAGATTATAGCATGCCAGGCTCCCCTGTTCTCCCCTATTTTTTGCTCAAATTGATTTGAGCTTGCTCAAATTCATGTCCATTGAGTTGGTGATGCTATGTAACCATCTCATCCTCTGTCATCCCCTTCTCCTCCTGCCCTCAATCTTCCTCAGCATCAAGGTCTTTTCCAATGGGTCAGCTCTTTGCATCAGGTGACCAAAGCATCAGAGCTTCAGCTTCAGCATCAATTTTTCCAATGAATATTCAGGGTTGATTTCCATTAGGACTGACTGGCTTGATTTCCTCACAGTCCAAGGGGTTCTCAAGAGTCTTCTCTAACACCACAGTTCGAAAGCATCAATTCTTTGGACAAGATGGTAATGTCCATCAGTTATCCCTGAGAGAAAAAGAGGAGGTCTAAGAACTTAAAACTTATTAGTTAGGAAAGAAGGCCGGGGGTAGAGGGCAAAAAGGAATTTTAACAGAAGGAAGAATTGGTGTGTAATCGTCAGCCATGGTTGTGGAGAAGACGGCAGGTGGGTCAGTTGCTGTGGGGAATAAGGAAACCATGTTCTTAAGTACCTCACCTCTGAGACACCTGAGAGAGAGCACCAGGCCTCAGAATCCATCCCCACGAGTCCAAGATGGAGAGGAGAAGCAGGCCATGAGTCTCCATCAAATACCCTGAGATGGGGATCAAAAGCAGGCCATGAGACTCCATCTAACACCCCGAGATGGGGATCAAAAGCAGGCCATGAGACTCCATCTAACACCCCAAGGTGAGGGTAATGGCTGATTAAACTGCAACCACTGGGTGCACAGAACCAGGAACTAGAGCAGCTTTTCCTAGCCCTTTCCAAGGCTACCTTCCTCTTTCCCGCCAACCCAGTCTAGTACCACGTCACGTGCTTAGTCAGGAAAACCTGAATGCCAGCTTCCACCTGGTCCCTGACTCACTGTGCCACCACAGGCAATTTATTTCCTCTCTCTGGCCCACTGTTTCATCACATGTGAAACATAGGTCAGATTATACCATCCCTGGAATTTCTTTCATTTCTGTAATGCTGCTGTTTTCAGGTAGGTGTTACCTTGCTGCAGAAGCCGCTGGTCTCAGAGTGTTCCCTCGTGATTAGTCATGAGGATAGCATCACCTCTGTCTACAGTCATCCAACTCCCCCTGTAAAATTTTTGTCTTACAATTATCACATGCAACATGTGTTATTATTCCCCTCTTTTACTTTCTCTGCATTATTTATCATAAAAGGAAATTCCATATTCTTATCTCAGTCGGAAATTCGTGTCACTTGCCTAAGAATAGTGGCGAGCAGGGGGAAAGTAAAATGTTGTTTATATTCTTCTGCTTATGGAAGTTTCTGATCCTGAGATCCAATGTCTCTTGGTGACAAAGCATGCTTAGTAAGTGTTACAGAGGAGTTAAAGGTAGACCGGTACCTAGCTGAAGCTATCTGCATCAGAAAATAGTAAAAATTTTGAAAGTTACTAGTAAGGATGTAGAGCCTGATGCTGGGAAAGACTAAAGGCAGGAGGAGAAGGGGATGACAGAGGACGAGATGGTTGGATGGCATCACTGACTCAGTGGACATGAGTTTGAGCAAGCTCTGGGAGACAGTGGAGCCGTCTGGCGTGCTGCCGTCTCTGCAGTCTTTGAGACTCTTTGGGGTCTCAAACAGTCGGACGTGACTGAGCAACTGAACAATAACAACAAAGGATGTAGAAAAACAAGAACTCTCCTACTTGGCCAGAGACCACTTAGAATACTTTCATCACCTAAGGTTAACACTTGAGCAATCACTATTGAAATGGGAGCGGCACATACCCAGTATTTCCACTCCTAACTATATAACCCAGGAAAAGTCTTAAACATGAGCATTATGATACACAAAGCAACATTATTTGTGATGGCCAAAAAAACCTAAGAGATAACAATCAACACAGAATAGACATGAATGCCTTTTCTAAGGATCTTGGAACACATGCGACTTTAACGGATTGAACACAATGGATCAAATCAGAGGGAAGGAATTTAGTGTTTGTTAAAAATGGACTCAGTGATGGGGTTTCCCTGGTGGTCCCCTGGCTCAGACTCCGCTCTCTCAATGCAGGGGATCTGGGTTCCAACCCTGGTCAGGGAGCCAGATTCCACATACCACAACTAAAGATCCTGCATGTAGAGATGAAGATAGAAGACCCCGCTTGCTGCAACTAAGTCCCAGTGCAGCCAAATAAATGTAATTTTTTAAAAAATGGAGTCAGTCAAATCAGTTACACTTTGGAATATCGTGTAAGTTTTAAAGGCTTAATGGTTCAGTCTTTACAATTTTGTCTCCTTCTGTTGCAGGATAGTATGATGTTACACATAAAAGTGAGTCCATAAGCTGCTAAATCCATGAGGGTGTTATATTTCTAAGAAAAGAACCTTAAAACAGGTTATTAAGGGCTCTGAATTCTGATACAGGCATTCCAGAATCTTCTCACGAGATCAGCTAATGGTATAATCACTACACCTTTTATGGTATTGGTCATTCACGATTGCCTACCCATAATTCCTTTTAGAATCATCACAGATTATGTGTCAGAAAGTCTATCTGATAGCACTCCCAAGAAAAATGGATAATTTTAAAGAAAAGTGCTGTTCATCCTTATGTGTATATTGAAGGATAATGTCTTTAAGTGGGTTCTGTTTGACAATTCCACAGTGGAAAACTGACCACATGAAACTTGCCCAGTGGAAGGCAGCTATTTAGAGAGTTTAAATTCCATCTCCAATTAGGATTGTATTCTGGGTTTCTTAAGATTATTTGATTATTGTTACAAATTTGGGTTGTTTACTGCTAATAATGCTAAATTATGCTAATTTAATCACAAATTTCTATGCATTATGTCTAGGGCTGAAGAATGTCTATCTCAGAGAGGAAGGCGTTACAATGTTTATGAATGGTGACGAATATGCTGTGCATATCTGTAATTTCATCTCTGAGTGTTTGTGACTTACTTGATTAGCTCTGTCCTGTGTGATGGAAGCAAATGTAGAGTCAATTAGTCCTTATGATGTTTCGAGTGACTGTAGAGAGGTGACATAAGAGACACGGATTCCACCCCTGGGTTGGGAAGATCCTTGGAGGAGGTCATGACCACCCACTCCAGTATTCTTGCCTGGAGAATCATATGGACAGAGGAGCCTGGTGGGTTATAGTCCATAGGGTCGCACAGAGTCGGACATGACTGAAGTGACTTAGCACGCACCTATAGACTTTAGAGATGTGAAAATGATATATAAAGCAAGGCTTTACAATTATAGAATCAAAGCTATTGAATTTTATTATTCAAACTTGAAACTTAACATGCATAAACAAAAATCAATGAAAGAAGGTAGTCATTTCATTGACCCATTAAAAAAAAATCACCTTAAGAACTTAGAAACAATGTAAATATTCTTCCAAAGTAGACTGGATAGATAAGTGGCTGCATAATGCTACAATGGAATCTCACGCAGTAATTAAAATACATGAACTAAGGCTACGTATGTTAACATTTCAAGTTTAACAACACAACAAGTATAAAACCAACTACAGCCTGCAAAGTACCATCTAGGGATGAGGTACCTAGGACGGGAGGATGTGCATGAAAATTATCAGCTGTCAGTTCAGGAGACTGGTTATTTCTTGAGCAAAGTGATGTGTTCGTGAGAGGGATGAGGGGGACGCAGGGGACTTATATAACACTTTTAAAGTTTTTATTTCATTAGCAGAATTGTGATTGCATAGCTCTTCCTATTCTTATTCTTTGTAACTTCTTGTATGTCTAAAATATCCAGCTAGGCTGAGTCATGTGACCTTGCTGATATTTGTCTGTTCAAAGCTAGAGCCACATCCTCTGGTATGATCAGTTTCTTGATGATAGCGATTATGAAAGAGCTGAAAGGGAACTCTCTTGCCATGTGATTCACTGTCACTGAAAGCCTACAGATGAATCCCTCCTCTCCTGTTATCTGGTTACCATCAGGGTGGTGCAGGAACCACATATGGGAAGCATTGATTTAGCGACTGTTGTCACAGTTTTGTTATAAACTAGACCTGTGGTCCAGCCTTGGGGATGAGAAACTTGTGGTGGGAGACTAGAAGCGGGGAGAGTGAGAGGGTACCCTGGGGTCTGCAGAGAGGAGGCAGTGCAGAGAGGAGTCACATGCAAGGTGTTTATGCCCAAGGCTCAGGGCTCAGGCAGTCCTCGAGGTCATCTACCTGCTAAAAGTGAAAGTGATAGCTGTTCAACCGAGTCTGACTCTTTGCGACCCCATGAACTGTAGCCTGCCAGGTTCCTCTGCCCGTGGAATTCTCCAGGCAAGGATACTAGAGTGGGTGGCTATTCCCTTCTCCAGGGAATCTTCCCAAACCAGGGATGGAACCCTGATCTTCTGCCTTGCGGGCAGATTCTTTACCATCTGAGCCACTGGGGACGTCTACCTGCTGAGCAAGAGGGAGTGAACTTCTTACTATTTCCTCCTCCTTGACTTGGAGATCACTGCTGGCAATGATGACATATTAAAGTATTCAGATGTCATATCCTGAGGAAGAGTAGTGGGAAGCTAGGCACTTTCTGTGTACGATCTCGTCATCACCAAAGGCAGTGCAAGGTTGGCATTGTCATCTCATTTTACAGACGCAGCTCAGAGATGTGAAATCGCAGAAACTGAGCAGGATCCTGAGGTGGAATCTAGCTTGTGAAAGGAGAAGAGGTCCTGGCTGCTTCCTCCTGAGAGGCCAGGAGAGCAGCTTCCTGGGTGCACGGGGCCCCACACCCATGGCAGGACCGGGCACTGTGGCTGCCACATGTCTGCCCACAGACCCGGGCAATGCTGCATCTTGGCCTGAGTCACCTTGACCACCACTGGGGAGCCTGTAGATGGCTGCTTTTGCTTCTTGGGTTTTCCCCTGGCTTGTGACTAACTGCAGAGTGGGGTGAGAACTGACACGCTTACAGGATGATGTCATGACTTGCCCAGACTCTTGAGGGTCAGAAGCTGGAGTCAGGAGACCTGGGTCCAGTGGGGTGCTGGAATTGGCTATTCCCCATGAAGTGATGGAACCGGATGTCACAATATACTTGACTTGACACACAGTAAGCCTCCAACAAAGTGTTTCATTTACAGAGTGCCTAACCCTCGTGTGGCCCTATGTTTACTAGGCATTGGGAAAATAAAAATGAACAAAAAAAGACAAAAATTCCTACTTTCTTGGAACTTAGTCTTATTAGTTTAAACTAAATCTGAAAATTTTTATGACCAACTTAGATGGCATATTAAAAAGCAGACATTATTTTTTCATCAAAGGACCGTCTAATCAAAGCTACGGTTTTTCCAGTAGTCATGTATGGATGTGAGAGTTGGACCATAAAGAAAGCTGAGCACCAAAGAATTGATGCTTTTGAATTGTGGTGCTGGAGAAGACTCTTGAAAGTCCCTTAGACTGCAAGGAGATCCAACCAGTCCATCCTAAAGGAAATCAGTCCTGAATATTCATTGGAAGGACTGATGCTGAAGCTGAAACTCCAATACTTTGGCCACCTGATAAGAAGAGCTGACTCATTTGAAAAGCCCCTGATGCTGGGAAAGATTGAGGGCAGGAGGAGAAGGGGACGACAGAGGATGAGATGGTTGAATGGCATCACCGACTCAATGGACATGAGTTTGAGTAAACTCTGGGAGTTGGTGATGGACAGGGAGGCCCGGCGTGCTGCAGTCCATGGGGTCACAAAGAGTCGGACGCGACTGAGCAACTGAACTGAACTGAAATCTGAAATATCTGAAAAGCTATTAAAACCAAGTAAGATAAGCCTCTCCTTCAAAAAGTGAAAAATATAAGAACAGAGCTAGAATTGTTGCATCTTCTTGTTGAATTTGTTATCATTATGCAATGACTCTTGACCTCTGGTAATCTTTTTATCTTAAAGTCTATTTGACTTATACTAATAGAGTGACACTAACTTTGTTTTGATTATATTTATCTGGCATGAATATAAGCATTTCAATTTTTGTATATGGCTTAGATGATAAAGAATCTGCCTGCAATGCAGGAAACTTGGGTTTGATCTCTGGATTGGGAAGATCCCTTGAAGAAAAGAATGGCTACCCACTCCAGCATTCTGGCCTGGAGAATTCCATGGACTGAGGAGCCTGGAAGTCTACAGGCCATGGAGTTGCAAAAAGTCAGACACGCCTGAGAGATTAACACTTTCACTTGACTTTCTACTTTACTTTGTTTTACTTTATTTTCCCCATAACATTTGACTTTTTTATTTTATTTATTTTTTGACTATATTTCATGGCTTTAGGATTTTAGTTCCCCAACCAGAGATTGAACCTGAACATGGCAGCATAAGCATCAAATCCTAACCACTGGACTGCCAGGGAATCTCTGATTTGACTTTTAACCTCGACAGAATTCTTAAGCCTTAAACATACCTCTTATATGTAATACATCTGGTCTAAAAAATCTTTGTCTTTTGACATGAGAGTTTGATCCATTTACATTTCTACTAAAGGTGCTGTGCTTCCTTCCCCCATGTATGATTTTTTTTTTGACTGTGAGCTATTCATATTATTTTAGAACTTTGTTGTAGGTGACATTTGAGTTCTGTTGTAAAGTTAAGTTCCATTAGTGAGTAGTCAATGTCACTTCTGATAAACCCTGGGGACACACACTACTTTCAAATTGTGACTGTCTTTAAATTACATTATTTGCTCGAGTGTTTTTTTTTTTAACTACTTTCATACTTTGGGTTACAAGCCTGAGTGAGGACCTCCTTGTAATGACAAATTCTCAGGTGACATTTTTTTTCTCTCATACTTCCCCCATGATTGAGACAGACAAGTTTTGTATTAGTAGCTGTCTCTTCTGTCTGGCAGGGTATATTTCTCGCTCATCCTCTTCAGTTCAGTTCAGTCACTCAGTCGTGTCCGACTCTTTGTGACCCCATGGACTGCAGCACACCAGGCCTCCCTGTCCATCACCAACTCCCAGAGTTTATTCAAACTCATGTCCATCGATTCAGTGATGTCACCCAGCCATCTCATCCTCTGTCGTCCCCTTCTCCTCCTGCCCCCAATCCCTCCCAGCATTAGGGTCTTTTCCAATGAGTCAGCTCTTCAAATGAGGTGACCAAAGTACTGGAGTTTCAGCTTCAGCATCAGTCCTTCCAATGAACACCCAGGACTGATAACTCATCCTCTTAGAGAGTGTTTAATCCTTTGGGGTTCAGCTCTCTTATGAATCTACTATAAAATTCTCAATTGAGGGGTCGTCTAGACTATCTCTTGCCCTTTTACCCACTGCAACCTTTAAAGTTGAAGCTCAGGTTCTCCAGGGTTTGAAACAAACCCTCAGGAAAAAGCTGGTCTTTAATGGATACTCACCACCCAGTATGCCTAACTTCATGTCTCTGGGGACTTCGTGGATTTCTTACCTTGATGCTAGATCAGCAAAATGTTTAAAAGATGCATTCAAGCATTTTATGCAGCACTTTAGCTGTTTCAGTGGGTGGAATATTAGGGAATCTATTCCTCCATAGAGCTAGAATTAGGCGTCTCTCTATTAGTTGTTTGTTTTTTTTTTTTTTTTTAAATAATGACCTTTTACTACAGACTGAATGGTGTTCCTGACCCCTAACAGGTCAAAATATTTTTGTTGCTGTTGTTTTTGGCCAACCTGTGTGGCTTGTGGGATTTTTTTAGTTCCCTGACCCCGGAATGAACCCGGACCCTCCAAAGTGAGAGTACAGAGTCCTAACCACTGGACCACCAGGGAATTCCCTCTGTTACTTCTGACACAAATGACTTCAAGATGTGTGTAGTTCCGTAGAATTTTGTTCTTCGTCCTCTCCCTCTTTGAACAAAGTCTGTTGTTCTTCCAACTATAAACATTTGGCATAACTTCTAGTGGTTGATAGAACCACCGTGTCTGCTCTAGTTCTTTATGGAACTATTTTTAACAAACTCGCGTTAAATAAAAGCACTCCTGACACAGAGATAAAACTCCCTAACTAGGAGAGGGCATCTCATCTTTCTACCCATGCTCAAAACCAAACCCACTGACTCTGAACTCAAAAGCCGCTCCTCCTCTTTTGTTCCCTGAGTCAGTGAACGATGCTCGCCAATCCCGGGCAGCCAGGTCAAAGACCCGAAGTCCGTGTTTCTCCTGAACCACGTCCTTCCCCTACCTGCAAAATCTGTTTCGGGTCATTGGATGACATGACCAATGTATTTCTGGAGTTTCTCATCCACTTTCATCCTTCATCTCTTGCTGCTATTGTTCAGTTGCTAAGTCGAGTCTGATCCTTCGCGGCCCATAGACTACAGCACACCAGACTCACTGTCCTCCACTGTCTTGCGGACTTGGCTCAACTTCGTGTCCTTCATCTCTATCCAGCCTAAATTGTAACACTTAACATAACCATCATCTCTCATCATCAAGCCTCCAACGTGGTCCTTATCTGATAGCAGATTATTTGGCAATTAATCTTCCTGATAATCCTATGAGATGGGGACTGTTATATTTCCATTATACAGATGAAGAAGCTGAGGCTGGTGATGGTTAAGGAAGGGTCCCAGGGCTAGTCAGGGGTGGAGCCTGACTCTATGCAGTGGCCTAATCTAGACCTATGTCTTCGCCACCTCTCTCTAACTTTGTTTTCCTGGCCCAGTGCTTAGGACTCTGAACTTTCACTGCTGAGGGCCTGGGTTTAATCCCTGGTCAGGGAACTAAGATCCTACGAGCCCCATGGTATGGCCAAAAAAAGAACAAAAATTGTTTCCTACCTTCAGCCTCACCACCACTAATTCACAGTGGCAAGGGGGTCCTTCTAAATTGCAACACTGATCACATTCTGCCTAAACTCAGAACCCTCCAGTGGCTCCCCAGCACCTTGGAATTGAGCATCTGCTCTTCAATAAGGCTTATGTGTGTTGTCTCCACGGCCTCACCTCCTATGACAAAGAACACTCCTGATCCCATCCCACTCTGCAGTAGTCATAGTGGCCCACGCACAGTATTTATTTGAAGGGAAACCATGCTCTCCCATCCTTCATCGACTTCTACTCACACTATTCTCTAACTATATACACTTTCTCCTCTTCTTCCCTTGGTGAACTCCTACACATCCTTCAATACCCATCTCAAAAGTTACCTAGTGGAAGAACTTCCCTGACCACTCCCAGGAAGAAACAGTCACTGTGTCCTTTGCCCTTGAGTAACTTCTCAGGAAACTTTTCACTTTTGAGGATCATTTGTACCATAAAAAGTAAAGCAAAAGCAAATCTAGTTAGAATGAAACTAAAATGTCACGGTAAATGTCAAGAGGAAAAAAAGAATTTGATTGAAATTCCACCTTTAGAAATGAAAACTAAATGAAACTAAAATTTACAGGCATTATTCTATCTTTAGTCAACAAAATTACAATTGTAATTCTGTACTAATTCTTAGACTAAATAGATGAAGTCAGGGCTGATATTTCTTTTTCTTTTAGGCATAATTTCCTGAAAAAATTTTGATTGAAAGTGTGATATGACATCTTTTACTACAAGTTTCAGGCCAGATCATACAGAGAGTCATATTTGCAAAAATATTACTAGATGCTCTGAGTTTCCCAGAAGGCCTTTCTTAGTCTTTTCATAATGAAGTTGTCCTCTTTTCAAGCACCTGTTCTGTTTTCTTCTCATCATTTCCCCTTCTTTAGTGGTGTCTTGGTCTAGGAATCTCATTGGCCAGATGCTCATTTGTCAATATCTTTGGCAATGCTTTGAATGGTTCTCTAGTATCATTTAGATCGACTTCAGGAATTTTGTAACTTTGCAAGAATGGCAATTTGATTTTGCCAACAGTGACAAACACTCAGACAGACTGACCAGCACCCAAGAAAGAGGGTTATGGGCAGGGCCAGATGCTGCATTCATGTATGGGGGGAGGTCTGTAGTCTGGTTAATTCTATCAAGCCAGTGTCAGTTTCCTGGGTCTACTAATGCACTTTAGTTATGTGAGAAGTTGCCTACGGGGGAAGCTGGATGCAGGATACAGCACACTGCTTAATATTATTTTTGCAACAATTTATGAATCTATAATTATTTCAGAATAAAAAGTTACTAATAGAAAAATAATTCACAGCCAAGAGGAAGCCTAAGGAAACACAGACTAAATGCATGAGAACTAAACTTATCAATTAAACTTATAAAGGGCCAGACATTTCATTAAAATTTTCTTGTGATGATGCCTACTGTTTTCCTGAGCATCACCAGTTGGGGAGTAGGGATTTTCACTAAATACTTGGGTTTTCACTAACTTCTTTCATAAAATTATAATTATTTACTTAACTGCCTACCTTCTCCCATTGGTCTGTGAGCTCCTTCAAGGCTGAGAATGGATCTCGTTCATCTTTTTATTTCCAAGGTCCATCATAAGAGCTAGCATAAATTAAGCCTTTGATAAAAACCTAGTGAGTGAATAAATGACTGAAGATGTGAACAAGGGGATTAGAAGACTAGGTTTCTAATTTGGTCCTGGCATAGCTAAGCCCTGAGAAGGGCAGTGCCATGTTGGTTTCTTCTAGAGGTGGTGCTTATTTAACTTATACGCAGAGTACATCATGTGAAATGCCGGGCTGGATGAAGCACAGGCTGGAATCAAGATTGCTGGGAGAAATATCAGTAACCTCAGATATGCAGATGCCACCACCCTTATGGCAGAAAGCAAAGAAGAACTAAAGAGCCTCTAGATAAAAGTGAAAGAGGAGAGTTTAAAAGCTGACTTAAAACTCAACGTTCAGAAAACTAAGATCATGGCACCCAGTCCCATCACTTCATGGCAAATAGATGGGGAAACAATGGAA
The DNA here is from genome assembly GCF_023699985.2 of Odocoileus virginianus. NCBI lineage: Eukaryota > Metazoa > Chordata > Mammalia > Artiodactyla > Cervidae > Odocoileus > Odocoileus virginianus. Next base: position 9,183,955 of record NC_069706.1, on the reverse strand, counting down.
ACAGTGAGAGACTTTGTTTTGGGAGGCTCCAAAATCACTGTATATGGTGACTGCAGCCATGAAATTAAAAGATGCTTGCTACTTGGAAGAAAAGTTATGACCAACCTAGACAGCATATTAAAAAGCAGAGACATTACTTTGCCAACAAAGGTCCATCTAGTCAAAGCTATGGTTTTTCCAGTAGTCATGTTTGGAGAGAGTCATGTGAGAGTTGGACCATAAAGAAAGCTGAGTGCCAAAGAATTGATGCTTTTGAACTGTGGTGTTGGAGAGACTCTTGAGAGTCCCTTGGACTGCAAAGAGATCCAACCAGTCCATCCTAAAGGAGATCAGTCCTGAATTTTCATTTGAGGGATTGATGCTGAAGCTGAAGCTCTAATACTTTGTCCTCCTAATGAGAAGAACTGACTCTGGAAAAGACCCTGATGCTGGGAAAGATTGAGGGCAGGAGGAGAAGGGGACGAGAGAGGATGAGATGGTTGGATGGCATCACCAACTCAACAGACGTGAGTCTGAGTAAACTCCGGGAGTTGGTGATGGACAGGGAAGCCTGGTGTACTGCAGTCTAGGTGGTCGCAAAGAGTCGGACATGACTGAGTGACTGAACTGAACTGAGAGGTGGCTTGGTTGGAGTTTCGGATGTAACTATAGTTGCCACAGGTGATGGGAAGCCTGCTTGTAGGATTTACTCTGCTTCCTCTTAGTGATGCAAGCAGACGGTATTTGCTCACACAGCTCTTCTGCTGCCCTATGATCAGTAAGCAGGGCTGGGGGAATTTCAGAAGTGGTATGTTTGGGAAAGCCTAGTTTGGGTAAAGCCATCTTCATTGCCCCCTGGAAAGTGCCCTGTAGCTAAGAATCACCTCTTTTCCACACAGCTCAGCCTCAGGTTTGGTAAGGATGGGTAGTTAGGAATTTGTGTACTAGAATTTGTGTACTCCTGCAATGTGGAAGACCTGGGTTCAAACCCTGGGTACTCAACACTCCATCCTCAAAGTCAAGGATGAATTCCTATACTGTCTTTACTTCTTTCTTTTTCCTGTGTGTGTGTGCTCAGTCATGTCCGATTCTTTGTGACACTGTGGACTGTAGCCCACCAGGCTCCTTTGTTCATGGAACTTTCCAGACAAGAATATTGGAGTGGGTTACAATTTCCTCCTCCAGGGGATCTTCCCTTCCAAGGAATCAAACCCGAGTCTCTCGCATCTCCTGTGCTGACAGGTGGATTCTTTACCACTGCGCCACCTGGGAAGCCCTTTCTTTTCTCCAAAATGATAAAAAATAAATCCTGCTAGCCACGCTTGTCCTTCTCCCAAGAGACAATCAAGGGAGGTTTTCTAATATCACACCACACATACTGTTAAGCAGCTAGATTTTCAAAGTTTTCATTTAATGTATTTTGGATATTTTTCAATTTCCCTGCCTGCAAATCTCCTTCCTTTAAAAAAAAATTTATCTTTATTTATTTATGGCTGTGCTGGGTCTTCGTTGCTGATTTTCGTGAGCTTTTCTCTAGTTGCGGCGAGTGGGAGCTACTCTCTACTTGAGGTGCACGGGCTTCTCATTGCAGTGGCTTCTCTTGTTGCAGACCACTGGCTCTAGGCACGTAGGTTTCAGAAGTTGGTGGCTGACAGGCTTTAGAGCACTGGCTCAATAGCTGTGGGCATGGGCTTAGTTGGTCCTCAGCATGTGGGATCCTCTTGGATCAGGGATCTAACCAGGTCCCCCATACTGGCAGGCGGATTCTTCACCACTGAGCCAGCAGGGAAGCCCTCTTTCCTTGTTTTTGATAGAGCTATCATATTGTACAAAATGGGTACAATGTTTCATTGTTGACCTAACCAGCTCCGCTTAAGAATGGACAGTGATGTAACTTTGGTTTTCTTTACCTGCAACACTGCAAGGCTCCTAACACCTCTAAGTGCCTAGACACTGCTGCTAAGTATTGATCTAGCCTCCCAAAAGTTGAGTCTGCGTTCACACTCTCAGCTACAGTGCAAGACCATAAAGCCGAAGTCTTTTAAGAGAAAAAGGAAATCCTGTTTTCCGTGATGATGACGCGTCCCATCCAGGGAAGAAAGAACCTGACTTCACCAGGAAATCACGTGGCTATTTTTGTCCTACTTTCGGTCTCCTAACAACCTTGTGGGGACAATGGGAATGACATCTGGCATAGCTACTATAATTGTTATTGATTGTGCAAAGGTTTAGTTAGAGCCAAGCCCGGGAGGGGGATACCGAGGCGAGGGTGGGGCGGGGAGACCACACTGGCTGGGAGAAGAGGTGGGTAGTCTGAGTGGCCTCCCTGTCCTGCGCAGACCCTCCAGCCGAGCTGTCTGGGAAGCCTGGCCACTCAGGAAATGCTGTAGAATGCATGAATGAATGAAGCGTACCCAGGGTGTGCCCCGAGAGGCTGGCGGGCTGGGAAGCCGCAGGTATGGAATATGTTTCTAGGCTTACAAGAGTTGGACACCTATTCTGCCAGGAAAAGAATCCGCCTGTAATGCAGGAGACCCTGGTTTGATTCCTGGGCCAGGAAGATCCCCTCGAGAAGGGACAGGCTACCTACTCCAGTATTCTTGGGCTTCCCTGGTAGCTCAGACAGTAAAGAATCCGCCTGCAATGTGGGAGACCTGGGTTCAATCTGTGAGTTGAGAAGATCCCCTGGATGAGGGCATGGCAACGCACTCCAGTGTTCTTGCCTGGAGAATCCCCACAGACAGTGGAGCCTGGCGGGCTACAGTCCATGGGGTCACAAAGAGTCAGAAACACTGAGCAACTTTTACTTCACTTCACACTTTCATTTAATGCTCATAACAGCCCAGAGAGATAGACAACTATTTAACCTGTTTTCAGATGAGAAAACTGAAGTTTGAGCTAAGTGCTGGTCAGAACACCCAGTACCAAGCAAGGCTTCGAGTAATACTAACATAATTGTGGTTATAACACAGTTTTAATGTCCACCCACGTACTGTTTTAACCACACTCAATTCATCTCAGCTCTCTTGTCAGTAATCTCCAGTCAAAAACAAGCTTCTTTCTCACCCCACGCACAGAGCTTAGTAATTTCCCCTCCCTGCCTTTGCCCCTGTCAATCCACCCACCTGGAATTCCCTCATCCTTCTCTCTACTTGTCAATAGCCATTATCTACTTCTAGACCTGACCACATATGCTTCCTCCAGGAAGCCCCCTCAGATTAACCCATTCACCACTCACCACTTCTATGTTCTCTTCACCTCCACTCCCTGTCCCCTTGCAGTCACTGACAACATTGCAGCTTTGTTAGAAGCTTGACATTTTACAAGCATTTTCACACATTGACTAGCACACGTTGAGGAGCCTGGTAAACCTCTCCCAAGCTGTGTGACTCTGGGCAAGTTGATTGACTTCTCTGAGCTTCATCTGTGTCATGGAAGTCAAAGTAAATCCTTACCCCTTGGAGCTGCCATGAGGCATGGTGAACGAAACACTTGAGCTCTTCACAGAGTAAGGGTCCAGCCCAGGTTCGTATTGATTGTTATGATCTCAAAATGGCCCCAAATGTAGACACTTTGATCTCCATTTTACAGAAAAGGAAACCAAGGAGCACGCGGGTGGAAAATCTGTGAAACTCACAATAACGAACTGAAACCCAGCTTCCGGCCTCTCCGCTTCACTCCACCGCATCTTTTTGGGGATCCGTTTCTGATACTTCACTTGACGCTCACTGGCATGTGTCTCATTGCGACTTTGTTTCCCCCAACAGAAATGACAACGCCCCATGCTTCCTGGGCCTTCCTGACTTTTGAAGGCACACTCCCCTAGGCTTTCTCATTTGAGTCACCCAGCAACCCCACAAGGCGGGTAAGGCACAACGCTGAGGGCAGGAAAACCGAGGCTCAGAGAGGCAAAGCCACTTGCTCGTGATCTCACGACAAAAAGTGAAAACAAAACAAAACAAAAAAAAAGTGAAAAGTCTTCATTGGAACTAGCCCAGAATTTGTCTTTCACATACTTTGTCTCCCCTCTCCCCACCACCAAAATATTCGGCATTCACAGGCACCCAGTTAGTGTTTATCTGAAGCTGCCACCTTCGGAATGGGTGTTAATAAACGTGTGTTGATGGCCAGCTATGGAGACTCTGAGAAGGGCGGGTGGGTGAGTGGCTGCTTAAACTCATAAAACCCTGGAAATTCCTCATCCCCAAGCCAGACTTGGTGGTGACCCTCCAGGCATCCTCAGGGAAGCGAGGGGTAATTCTAAGTATCCAACATGTTTTTGGAGAAAGTGTTTCAAAAACAAGTTTTGGTTTGTTTTCATGGAACTTCCTCCCAAGATGGAGAAACCACAGGGGTGAGTTCTCCTTTCCAAGTAAATGCATGATTCTGCTTCTTCAAATCTGACAGTGCAGTGGACAAAGATCACCCCAATTTCAGCAACGTCTGGTTGCTCCCATCTAGGAAGAAATGTCCACCATTCTTGAATCAACAAGCATGTTGAATCATCCAGGATTTGTCTTTTTGTGACTGGCTTATTTCACTTAGCATCATGCTGTTAAGGTTCATCCATGTTCTAGCATGAGTCAGAATTTCCTTCCTCTTTAAGACTGAATAATATTCTGTTGTAGGTATGTATCACATTTTGCTCATTTACTCATCCACAGGACACAGGTTGCCTCCATGCTTTAGCTATTGTGAATAATACTGCTATGAATCTGGGTGTACAAATGTCACTTTGAGACTTTGCTTTCTGTTCTTTTGGGTGTATAACCGGAAGTGGGATTGCTGGATCATGTGGTAGCTCTATTTTTAACTCTTAGAGGAACTGCTTTACCATTTTCCACAGTGGCTGTACCACTTTGCATTCCTACCAACAATTCACAAGGGTTCTAATTTCTCCACATTCTTAGCAACCGTTTTTTTTTCTTTTAAAATAGTAAGCCATCCAGTAAGTATAAAGTGACACCTTATTGCAGGCTTTTCTTCTTAAAGGATTTTTCTGATGTGGACCATTTAAAAAATCTTTATTGAATTTGTTACAGTATTGTTTCTGTTTTGTGTTTTGTTTTGTTTTTTTTTTTTGACTGTGAGACATCTGGGATCTTACTTTCCCGAATATGGATCGAACACGCACCCCTTGCATCGGGAGGAGAGATCTTAACCACTGGGCCACCAGGGAAGTCCCTCTCACAGTCTTGATTTACATTTCCTTAATGATCACTAAACCCGCTCCAGTGTTCTTGCCTGGAGAATCCCAGGGACGGGGGAGCCTGGTGGGCTGCCGTCTATGGGGTCGCACAGAGTCGGACACGACTGAGCGACTTAGCGGCAGCAGCAGCAGCAGCAAGGATCACTAATGCTGAGCTCCCTTTCATGCATTTATTGGCCTATACTCTTCAGATAAATGACTGAGTTCTTTGCCCATTTTGGATTGGGTTGTTTGGGTTTTTGGTTGTTGTGTTTTAGGAATTTTCTGTATAATCGGGATATTAATCCTTTATCAGTAACATGATTCGCAAATAATCTGGTTATTAATCCCTTATCAGATACATGATTTGCAAATTGTCTTTCATTCTGTGGATTACTTTTTACTCTGTTGATAGTGGCCTTTGGAGGCACAATTTACACTTTTCTCATTCACATCAGTTTGTCTATAGTTTGGTGGTCGTTGCCCGTGCCTTTGGTGTCATATCCAAGAAATGATTGCCAAATCCAGTGTTGCGAACCTTTGCCCTATGTTTTCTTACAGGAGTTAAAACTAGTTCCAGGTCTTTGATACATTTTGAGTTAATTTTATATATAGTGTTAGGTAGAGGTCCAACTTCATCCTTTGGCAGGTAAACATTCAGGTTTTTTTAGGACCCTTTGTTGAAAACACTGACTTTTCCCCATTGAATGGTCTTGGCTCCCCTGCTGAAAACCTTTGACCAAATACGTGTGTGCACGCTTATTTGCTCAGTCGTGTCTGACTCCTTGTGAGCCCATGGACTGTAGCCCGCCAGGCTCCTCTGTCCATGGGGTTTCCCAAGCAAGAATATTGAAGTGGGTTCCCATTTCCTTCTCCAGGGGATCTTTCTGACCCAGGGATAGAACCTGGGTCTCCTGAGTTGCAGATGGATTCTTTACTGTTGGAGCTACCAGGGAAGACCATACATGAGGGTTCAAGTCTACATGCTTTATTCTATCCTATTGGTATGCATATCTGTGTTTATGTCAGCATCACACTTTTGCTTACTGTGGCTTCGTAGGAAGTTTTGGAAAAAGGAAGTGTGAGTCCTCCAGCTTTGTTCTTTTTGAGAATTATCTTGGCTATTTGGGATCCCTGAGATTCCATATGTACGGATTTTTCTATTTCTGCAAAAAGGTCATGGGGATTTTGATAGGGATTGCATTGACTCTCTAGATTGATTTGGGAAATACTGACAGCTTAACAATATTGTCTTCCAGTTAACGAATATAGGACACATTGTATTTCCATTTATTTATGTCTTCTCTGATTTGATGTTTTGCTTGTACGAGTCTTTCACCTCCTTGGTCAAATTAATTCCTAAGTATTTTATTCCTTTTGATGCTATTGTATTCTTAATTTCCTTTCTGGGTCATTCATTGTTAGTATATGGAAATGCAACTGACTTCTGTGTTGGTTTTGTGTCCTGCTACTTTGCTGAATTCATTTATTAATTCTAACCATTTTTTGGCATGGACTATTTAGAGTTTTCTAAGGAAACGGCAACCCACTCCGGTACTCCTGCCTGGAAAATTCCATGGATGGAGGAGCCTTGTATGCTCCAGTCCATGGTGTTGTCTCAAAGAGTCAGACACAACTGAGCGACTTCACTTTCACTTTCACATATCAGATCATATCATTTGTGAACAGAGGTAATTTTACTTCTTCCTTTCCAATTTCTTTTCTTGCCTGATTGATCTGGCTAGCACTCCATTTCCATTTTGCAGAGGTGAGACTCACCATCTTTAACCCTCCAAAAATGCATGGATTTCCCACATCCAGTTTTATCTCCTCTTTCATATCTTCCTTCCACTATTCTCTTTTTTTTAGAAAAAATCCATTCCTGTATAAATTATACTGATGAAACCTGTTCATAGAGACCTCTCTAGAAAAGAGAACAGGTAAGAGGTCCATCTGTCTTATTTACCTGCTCAGGTTTCTCCTCCAGACAGACATCCGTTAACAAATTCAGGGGACCTAATCCCATGAACAAAGCCCTTCCCATTCTACAGTATCCTTCTTCCTTATTACGAGAGCATTGCTGAATAAAACCCATCCTCGCCTCCTTAACTCGTGTGCCGCTTTAACTCGTGTCCCGCTTTAACTCGTGTCCCGCTTTGTTGATTTTGATGGGGCGAGCTCGGTCTCTCCCTCTTCTGATCGCCCGCTGGGGTCCCAGATTGGCCAGTGGAAGCTGGGGGGCTCAGAGCCTGCCTGCTGACATGGTCCTGTGCGGAGCAAGCATGGGAGGTGATGAAGGCAGAAGGGTCCGTGCAGAGAGCAACAGCAGGCACACTCTGCCTCCTCTGGGGTCCTCTCACTGCAGCCTAGCAGTCATGTCATGGCTTTGCTTCAGCACCACCATCTTGAAATGACCCCCCTCCACCCCATTAACCTGCCCCGGCCCCTGGAGATTGTGTTCCAGGTAACAGACCCCCCTCCCATCCACTGTGCATCTCAGCCAGGCTAAGCCATCCCAGCTCTCCAGGGTGTCAAACAGAGGAAGATGCTCCATCCATGCCCTCAGGCCACACAAGTTCTGGCTTTGAAGTTCCTGTATCTGGCCTGCATCCAAATCCCGGAGGAGAAGTCACAGCTCAGACCAACCCCAGCTTTCGGTTTCAGGCTGAGTGTGGGAGGTCGGGGCCAAGCTGAGATCAAGGAAATGTCTCCTGGTTCTGCAACTTTCAGGAACCCCCCTAAAAGTCCCAGAGGGCAATTGGCTTGGGGGTGGAGGTGGGGTGAGGGGAGAGGCTTGGGAGCTGCATGAAGCCCCACTGCTAGCCTCCCTTGCTCCAGATTTAGGGGGTGTGTTAGCAGCCTGAGGTCACCAGCCTCCTTCTTGGGCCTTCTTGCCTCCTCTTGCGAGACATGGAAACAGAATAAAGGATTCCTGAGAGCTGAGGCAATCTGCTTCCTTCTTGAAGCTTGTCTGGCCCTTCTCTGATGTACAGAGAAGGCAGTGCTCTGACCTGGCGGGAGGGGAGCAGGGAGAGATGAGGACTCCTCTGTGCTGGAGGGAGACAGGGAGTCCTGGTTATGAAGATGGGTCACCAGGGTGGAGGATATTTTACATCCAGAAAGGAACATGAACTTGTGCTATGAGAAGGCAAAACAATGGTTCCCCTTGCAGGAGGGCATTGGGGGCTGGAAACAGCATGCATCTTGATTCTGGGAGCTGGTGACATGGGGCTGCTCTGCTTGTGAAAACACATGAAGTTGTACACTTATAATTCTGCACTTTTCTGTATGTATTGTTATGTTCGACTTCCATCAAAAAAAATTTTTAATTAGTTTTTCCTGGCCATGCCGTGAGGCATGTGGGTTATTAATTCCCTGACCAAGGATTGAACCCACGCCCCCTGCATTAGAAGTGTGGACCACCAGAAGCCCCTTAAAATTTTTTTTTTTTATTTAATATGGCTTTGGAGAACAGTCTGGCAGTTTCTCGAAAGATATATAAGCCTAGCAATCCCACTCCTAGGTATATACCCAATAGAATTGAATAAAAAATCTTTCCACACTAAAATGTATACAGGAATGTTCATAACAGTTTATTCAGAAGAGCCAAAAACTGGAAACAACCCAAATGGTTAAATCAAGTGTGATCTACCCATACAACAACAACAACTCCCATATAATGGAATATTATTTGCCCTTCAAAAGGAGTGAAGCGTTGATATACGCTACAACATGAACGAACCTTGAAAACACCATGCTGAGTGAAAGTAGCCAGAGCAGAAGGACAAAGCCAGACACCACATATTGTATGATTCCATTTATGTGAAATGTTTAAACAGGCAAATTCATAGAGACAAAATAGATTAGCAGGTGCCTTGGGCTGGGGAGGAAGAAGATTTGGGGGGATAGTGAATTGGGTATACAGTGTAACTTGGACCATTGGAAATGTTCTAGGGTTGACTACGGTGATGGTTAGACATTGCAGTTCATATACTAAGAGCCACTGAATTGTATATTTTAAGTAAATAAGTCCTATAGTATAGGAATGACATCTCAGTAAGTCTGGTCTAATAATTTGGGAGGGCAGAGCATTAGAAAGAGAACCAGGCCATCAGAATGAACACCAGACAGGCACACCCACAGGGCTACACTGGTGCCTACCAGATGACCCCAGCTGCTGGGCAAACAGGAGTGTCTGTTGGTTTCTCAGGCCCAGGAAGACTTCAGATCACAAACTGGTTCTACGATCTTGAATGCAGGAAACGGAAACAAAAGGGGGCCCAACCAGTATGCTCCCCAGAAAAGAACCATGAGAAAAGGATATGGGTGGGAATGCTTATTTGCGAAGCTATTCCAAGAAGGAAAGGTCACCTCATGGCGAGGGAGCTGGGTGTTTACCCTCCATTGCAGGGCTGCTCCTGGGGCAGGAGGAAGTTGGGAAAGGCCTGGTTGTTCCCAGCAGACATGATTATCTATCTCTTGTTGTCCAGTCACTTGGCTGTGTCTGACTCTGTAACCCCACGGACTGCAGTGCATCAAGCTTCCCTGTCCTTCACCATCTCCCGGAGTTTGCTCAAACTCATGTCCATTGAGTCGGTGATGCCATCCAACCATCTCATCCTCTGTCATCCCCTTCTCCTGCCTTCAATCTTTGCCACCATCAGGGTCTTTTACAATAAGTCAGTTCTTCACATCATGTGGCCAAAGTATCGGAGCTTCAGCTGTAGCATCAGTCCTTCCAATGAATATTCAGGGTTGATTTCTTTTAGGATTGACTGATTTGATCTCCTTGCAGTCCAAGGGACTCTCAAGAGTCTTCTCCAATACCACAGTTCAAAAGCATTAATTCTTTAGTGCTCAGCTTTCTTTATATAGTCCAACTCTCACATCCATACTTGACCACTGGAATAGCCATAGCTTTGACTAGACAGACCTTTGTCAACAAAGTGATGTCTCTGCTTTTTAATCTGTCTCTCACATGCCTTTATTCATGCAACCTCTGTTTACTGAGTACCTACTATGTTCCAGGCCCTAGTAGGGGACCCCGAGGAGGAAACAAACCTAACTTGACCCCAAAAGACTCTCATAAAGAGTCTGCAGTGCCCACAAACCACATGGGAAAGTCTTTCTGTTAGAATCCTTACCAGAAAATGCTTCTATTAGAGTCGTGCCTGCTGGGGGGTGTGGGGGGCTGCCTGTCTGTCATCAGCATGGGCTGCCTGAGCCCCAGCTCCCGCCCTTCCCCCACACTGTCCCACTGGCCCTGCCCCTCTTTTCTGACTTCTTTATGGCTTGAGCAGACACCTATCGGCTCCTGTTCTTGATGGTAACGATTCCTTCCTCTAAAAGCAACAGGATGGGGTGTGGCTTGCTACGTGGAATATCATTCGTGGTTCCTGGGGAACACTTAGACCAACTCATCCTGATTGGGGCTGCAAGTCCTGCATTCCTGGAACTCCCTCTGTCCAGGAAAACTGGGGTGGGGGTGTCACCTCAGAGCTCTGACCCTGGCTTGTTTTTCCACCACCTGCCCCCAACTAAACCAGTGCTTCTTAACCTTGGCTTCCCATTGGCATCACCTGGAGGACTTTTTAAAAAACGGCCGCTGGACTTCCCTGGTGGCTCAGTGGTCAAGAATCTGCCTGCCGATGCGGGAGACGTGGGTTCGATCCCTGATCTGGGAAGATCCCACATGGCGTGAAGCAACTAAACTCATGCAGTGCAACTACTGAGCCTGTGCTCCAAAGCCCGGGAGCCAAAACTACTGAGCCCATGTGCGGCAACTCCTGAAACCCGCACACCCTGGACCCCGTGCGCTGCAACAAGAGAAGCCACTGGAGTGAGAAGCCCGCACGCCGCAGCTAGAGAAAAGCCCAGACAGCAATGAAGACCCAGAGCAACCAAAAACAAATAAACCAAAAAAAAAAAAAAAAAGAGTAAGGCAACAAGCTCTTTTTTTTTTTTTTAAGAAAAATGCTGCTGGTCCTACTTCAGACCAGCCCAGAGCCTCAGGGATCTTGTGGGCCAGGGTCTTGTGAAAAAATCTCCAGGGGACTCTAAACATGCTGCTGGATCGAGAGCTCGAGGCCCTGAGAGAATGAGGCCAAGTTTAGCTGGGAGTGGGTATTGGTCTTCTAGATCAGGCGGGAGCTGAGGAGGAGTGGACAAGGACTTGGCTGAGGTCACTGGCTCATCCATTCATGCACCAGCTCTGGACTGAGGGCCTATTGCAGGTCAGGTGACGTGTCGGGGCTGAGATACAGGGTGGGGCAAAGAGGACAGTTAGGACCTGCTTTCATTCCAGTGGGGGACACAGACAGTAAGCAGAGAGGTCGCCTGAGTTCTTTCTGATGACAATGTTCAATTGAGTGATGCGTTGATTACTGGGGTCTGTGGGGTGCAGAGCAACTCAGATACTGTCTTAGCTTCCTGGGACTACTGTAACATGACCACTAACTTGTTGCTGTTGTTCAGTTGCTAAGTTGTGTCCTACTCTTTGCGACCCCATGGACTGCAACATGCCAGGCTTCCCTGTCCTTCACTATCTCCCGGAGTTTGCTCAAAGTCATATCCATTGAGTCAGTGATGCCATCCAACCATCTCATCCTCTGTCGCCCCCTTCTCCTTATGCCCTCAATCTTTCCCAGCATCAGGGAGCACCAGATGGGTGGCTTAAAACAACAGGAATGCATTCTTTCACAGTTCCAGAGGCCAGAAGTCTGAGATCAAGGTGTTGACAGAATTGGTTCCCTCTGGAGGGTCTAGGGCAGCAATCCTCAACCTTTTGGGCATCAGGCACTGATTTAATGGAAGACAATTTTTCCATGGACAGGGGGTAGGGGGGTTGAGGGGATGGTTTGGGGATGATTCAAGCCCTTTACATTTTTCGTTCACTTTACTTCTAATCTAATGCTGCTGCGGACTGACAGGAGGTACTGGTACATGTCTGGAGTCTGGGAACCCCTGCTCTAGAGGGTAATCTGCCCCACACCTCTCTCCTAACTTCTGGGGGCTACTGATGCTCCTTGGCTTGTGAAGGCATCTTTCCAGTCTCTGCCTCCATCCGCACATGGCCTTTTCCTCCGTGTCTGTGTCTTGACACGGCTTTCTTCTCTCTGTGTGTGTGTCCTGTCTTCTTCTTAAAAGGACACCAGTTGCTGGATTTAGCCCTCCTTCCCCCAGCGGTCCCCCATGGGTAATCCAGGAAGATGATCTTATTTCCAGATCCTTAATTATATCTGCAAAGACACTTATTCCAAATAAAGTCACATTCTCAGATTCCAGGGGTTAGGATGTGGACAGATCTTTTCTGGGGCTGCAAGTCAACTTCCTACAGATATATTGGGCAAGGAAGGCCTCTAAGAGTGTGTCTGGCTGTGAAGTGTTCCAGAAGCTGACCCCAAGAAATGGAGGGGTGGGGTAGGGTGGCAGGAAGTGCTGCTGGGAGGCAGGGAAGAGAGACCTTGAACAGAGGGCATCCATCCCACTGGGGGCCCCAGGAGGCTGCACAGAACTGGAGCGTCAGAGACACCCATCCACCCAAGGAGGAGGGCACTGGGGCATTTAGACACCAGCTCCTGAAAGCCATTGGTGCAGGGAGCTCCTACGGGTTTACTGCCCCACTGCTGGGCCTGGCGGCTCCTGGAAGACAGAGAAAGCAGGCAGGTGTTTGCAGGCTGGGAACCACAAGTGCCCAGAGGTGCGGGGTGGGGGGTGGGCACCAACTGTGGTTGTTCCAGGAGGTGACATTTGAGGAGCCACCTGAAGGATGTGACACTGTTGGTCTGTGATGAGCATGTCAGGACATGTTGGGGACACATCAGGCACAGAAGAAAGAGCAACTTCCCCCTCCACCCCCCCAGGCAGAGGTAAGTTCTCTGAGCCCAGAGAACAACAAGGATGGAAGTACAGCTGGGGAGGAAGTACATCTGATGGAAGTTGCCTGGGGAGGGGGTGGGGGGCTGCAGGAGCCAGGTGGAGGCATCTCCTGGGGGCATCACGCAGAGCCCAGAGCTGAGATCAGATATGTGGACGGGAAGCCTTTGGAGAGTCTGAAGCAGGAGTCCAACAAGATCCAGTTACAGTTTGACAACAGTCTCACCTTGAGTGAGGGCCAGAAGGTGTGTTGCAGGAGGGGGAGAGGGAGAGAAAGCGGAGGGACTGAGTGAATCAGGGTGCGGCTCTTTCTCGCCCAGCAGCGTGGCCCCAGGCCAATGCCTTCTCTTCCCCAGGTGTGCACTTCCATCAGAAAAATGAAGGCCACAAGCTGAGTCCTGTTGGTTGGAGGAGGATGTCTGGAGATGCTGTTGAGGTCCCGGGAGCAGAAGTGCCCTGAGCACAGCTGGGGGAGGACCTCTTGGCTGTGCTGGGGACACCAGGGGGGCCTTGACACAGCCCCTCGGGCAGAAGTGGTCAATCAGCCTCAAGGTGGGGCCTCTCTCAAGGTCTCTGCTGGGTGGCTGGGGTTTTTCCAAAAGCGAACTGAGTTAAAGCTATGAATTGAGGCTGTGTCTTAGAGGCATGAAGACCAAGTGAGTCTGAAAAGTGAAGATTGAGCCTTTGAGGTCCCTTGGCCACGTCCAGCCAGCCTGGGGGTTGGCCGCTCCCCTCGTTCGGGACTCTGAAAGACAGGAGCTAATGTTGATTATTCTCTGAAACTGGCAATATCGCGCTTACTCAACTTTCACACCTGAACGTGCAAAGTGTTGCGCTGAATTCTGAGGGAAGCTGAATAATTGTAGACATTTGGGTTTCCCCAGATGGAGTCCAGGTGTAGTCGTGTTGCAGTTAATGCCCCAAATCTCAATCTGCCTGACCCCTCCTGCCTACCAGGAGGTCCAGCCTCGTCTATCATTCCTCTCCCCCAGTAGATCCAAGAACCCCAGCGGTGGCGACAGGTACCTGGTAATGCTGGATGCTCCTTTTTCAGGGGTTTACTATACGCCAGGCACAGCGCTAAGTACTTTTCATGAGGGAGGGCTGTCATTCTCATTTTTCAGTCAAGAAGATGGGACCCCAGAGGCACTAACTCGCCTTGGGGAAGATGCTGATAGATATCCATCAAAAGCTGTCTTCTCAATTATCTATAAACATAGGATTCAAGAGGGAGAGGACATAGGTACACTTACGGCTAATTCATGTTGATGTCTGGTAGAAATGAAACCAATATTGTAAAGCGATTATCCTTCAATTAAAAATAAATTACTTAAAAAACTTGATAGAAAAAAAAAGTGAGATTGGAGCCAAGCACACAGCTGGACCACATTTCCCAGCCTCCCTTGCATGTGTGTGTGGTCATGTGACCACGTTCGCTCCAGTGGCATCTCTGCCTCTCCTGGGTCCTTTAAGAGAGTGGGTCTCCCTCCGCCCTGTTCTCTTTCCCCTTCCATTTCTGGGGGGAAGACAAGGTCCAAGGGCAATGGAGCCATGGGACAGAAAGAGCCTGTGTGTGTGCTGGTTGCTCAGGCGTATCTGACTCTTTGTGACCCCATGGACTGTAGGCAGCCAGGCTCCTCTGTCCATGAAATTCTCCAGTAAAGAATACTTGTGTGGGTTGTCATTTCCTTCTCCAGGGGATCTTCCCCACCCAGGGATCGAACCTGGGTCTCCTGCATTGCAGGCAGGTTCTTTACCATCTGAGCCACCAGGGGAGCCCAGAAATAGCTTGGGTTCTTTGAAGGGGAGAACTATCCTGCCAGCCTGAACATCAACTCAGGGCTACTAAGTGAGCAGGAGAGAATTTCTATCATGTTAAGGCTCAGAAAATGTAAGGTCTGTTGGTTCAAACAGCCTAGCCCAGGCTAAGGCCCAATGCTCAGAGCTGTGGCGGAGCTGGGACAGGACCCAGATTGTCAGACTCCAGCGGTATCAGCTGTGATGTGCTCTGGTGTGTGGCCTTGAGGTTGGCCTACAAGCAGCAACACCCCCACGCACCAAGCTTCAGTTCGCTCTTCCATGTCTGCTGGCCTCCACCACCCTCAACTGCTAGCAAGCTTAGTGTCAAGGGTGCAGAGGGTGGGATTGGGGCCGTTTCACAGCTGCCACCATGAACCCATGGAGCTGCCCAGGGCACAGATAGACCGGCTAGTGCTGTTGGTCAAGCTGGGATTTCTAGTTCAAACCTTGATGTTCTCAAAGGTCAAGGCTGCCACCTGCCACCACGGCACAGTTCCTCCCTGGGGTCGATGTCTGTGAACATCTCCCAGACCACACCGCTGCCTTCTTCTTCAAGACATCCTCCCAGCAGGTGATCCACAGCAAGGCTGCCTGGATCCCCAGCCACCCGCACACAAGCATCTTAAGTGTTCAGATGACTGGGGTGGGGACCACTTTTATCACCTTTGCACATGCAACCAGAGCACCACTCCTTTCCGTCCCCTCCTTCAGTGCTGAATCAAATTCACCACTCGAGGACCGCATTTCCTCATAAAAGTGAAAGTAGCTCAGTCATGTCTGACTCTGTGCGACCCCACGGACTGTAATCCTCCAGGCTCCTCCGTCCTTGGGATTCTCCAGGCAAGAATACTGGAGTGGGTTGCCATTCCCTTCTCCGGGGTGTCTTCCCCACCCAAGGATCAAACCTGGGTCTCCTGCATTGCAGGCGTATTCTTTACCATCTGAGCCACCAGGGGAGCCCAAAGTTACCCTCATTTCTGGTGTCCCTTCCTGCTTTCCAGGTGACTCAGAGGTAAAGAAGGATGGAGGAACCTGGCGGGCTATGGTCCATGGGGTCGCAAAGAGTCAGACACGACTGAGCATCCACACTGCACTTCCTGCCTACAGATGCTACATTTCTTGAGCTGTGGTTTCCGAGCTGGGAGTCCCATTTGTCCCAGGGCTCCTCAGCCCCTCTGTAGGTGAGGCTGGCAGGTATGAGGGCTCTGCACAGCCACCTGTGACCTGTCCTTGAGTACCAGCCGGGTCAGGGGACCCATGGATTGGGGGTGGATGTGTACGGTTCACGCCCACCCCTGCAGCTCCAGTCCAGCTAACGTGGCCCGCATATGGATAAAGGAATACCCTGAGAGACCTATCCACACCATGCACATGGGTGGCAGATGTGGGCTGAAGGCTCTGTTTTCAGTGTATCCCATGGATGGTGGGCACAGCAGATGCTCACAGCTTTCAGATCCCTTCCCACCTTCATGCCCAGCAGCCCCCTGTGAACTTTCACTCCCAACAGCACCACCAACTCCTCTTTCCTGGAGGACAACCTTCCTGCTGCCGGAACCTGCTTTGCCTTTGTGTGGCCGGAGCTGCAAGTGCCCAGGAATTCCTGACCCTGCTGGGGGCAGCCCTTATCCAATGGCTGGCTGATGCATGGCAGGGGACCGTGGTGGTGGGTAGGGGTGGGTATAAATATTTCCACTCCTTTCCCGCACGTGGAGACTCTGAGTGAGCCACGGTTACCTTCTGGGCTCCCCACATTCATATATCTTAAAGTCCCAGCCCCTAGTCCCTCAGAATGAGACCTTATCTGGAAGTAAAATCACCATGGCCGCTGTAAATATTTAAGATGAGGTCACACTGGGGTAGGGTGGGCCTTCAATTCAGCATGACTGGTATCCCTGTAAAAAGGGGAAGCGCGCACACAGGGAGAATACCATGAGAAGGATGGAGTCATGCCGCCACAAGCCTAGGAACTACTAGCAGCCAGGAGAGGGGCCGGGACAGACCTTTCCCTGGTGCCTTCACAGGGGGCCTGGCCCTATGGACAATCTTGACCTTGGACTTCTGGCCTCCAGACTGAGAGGCAAAAAAATCTGTTGTTTAAGATGCTCAATTTGTGGTACTTCATTGTGGCAGCTTTAGGAAATTAACTAAATTAATGAAACTAAAAGACACATGCTCCTTGGAAGGAAAGCTATGATGAACCTAGGCAGCATATTAAAAAGCAGAGACAACACTTTGCCAACAAAGGTCCATCTAGTCAAAGCTATGGTTTTTCCAGTGGTCATGTATGGATGTGAGAGCTGGACCATAAAGAAGGCTGAGTGCCGAAGAATTCATGCTTTCAAACTGTGGTGCTGTAGAAGGCTCTTGAGAATCCCCTGGACTGCAAGGAGATCCAACCAGTCCATCCTAAAGGAAATCAGTCCTGAATATTCATTGGATGAACTGATGCTGAAGCTGAAACTCCAATACTTGGCCACCTGATCTGAAGAACTGACTCATTGGAAAAGACCCTGATGCTGAGAAAGGTTGAGGACAGGAGGAGAAGGGGACAACAGAGGATGAGATGGTTGGATGGCATCACCAATTCAATGGACATGAGTTTAAGCAAACTCCAGGAGATAGTGAAGGACAGGAAAGCCTGGCATGCTGCAGTCCATGGGGTTGCAAAGAGTCAAACACAACTGAGCGACTGAACATTAACAGGAAGATGATACACCTTCTGTGGGACTTTACTTAACATCTCACGTCTGCCTGGTCTTCCTCCCTCTGCTCTAAAACCTCACGCTCATATGAATCCTTGTCAGTGGGTAGGGTCTGCTTCTGGGGAGTCCCACCTTAGACGGCGGGTTTTTTCTTTGTTTTAATTTCTGTTCTGGTTGTTGCTTTGTGTTTTGTTTGGCTGCACTGGGCCTCTGTTGCTGTGCATGGGTGTCTCACTGCAGTGACTTCTTTCATTGCAGGGCACGGACTCCAGGGAACGCAGGCTTCAGCAGTTGCAGCATGCTGGCTTAGCATCCCACGGCATATGCGATCTTCCTGGACCAGGGATCAAACCCGTGCCCGCGTCATTGGCAGGTGGGTTCTTAACCACTGAACCACCAGGGAAGTTCCAAGACAGTGGGTTTTAAGCGGAAGCAAACTTACCAGGAGCAGACAGCGAACAGAAATGAGCAAACTGTTTGCTGGCTATAGGGGACCTCATCTAGAGGGGGACAGCCCCCAGCTTAGCTCTGCCATGGGGGATGGCAGGCTCTACATTGCCTGAGTGCCCAATTTCTCAAGAGAAACCAGAAATAAGGATTAAAAAAGAAAAAAAGAAGGTGACATCTGATTTTTAAATATTGGCAATTAATTCCATAGACTCTATCTGCTGGCTCTTTTAAGTGACTCGGGTCTGACCCAAGCCTGCCTGGAGATGAAATTCAGCCCTCTGGCCAATGCCATGCAAGCTTGGGTCAAGAGCTTGACTGCAGAGCCCAGCATTACATGATGAGCAGAACTCTGATCAAGAGGCAGGAGACTTGAGATCTGTTCGGGGTTTTACCACGTGTTTGCTCTGCCCCTGCTCTAAAAGCCCTCTCTGAGCCTCAGTCTCCCCATCCATAGAATGGACACAGTCCAGCTTGTCTCCTGGCGCGGTCATAGGACAGATTGACATAATTTATTCAGCATACAGGATAGACCAGCAATGTTCTGAGCACATAGTAAAATATTAACTCTTTCACTCTCCCCATCAGTGCTCAGAAGGAGATGCCACAAGTAGCCTCATTTACAGGCAAGAAAACTGAGGCTGGGAGATTTAATAACTTGCCCAAGATCTCCTGGCTGATAAGCAGAGGAGCTGAGCTTTGAATCCGGTCAAGCTGTGAGTCTGTGTTCTCAGCCACCGCACTTGGCTGCCTCTCAGGACTCATTAAAATATTTTACAAACTGCTTTTTTTTTTTTTCCATTTATTTTTATTAGTTGGAGGCTAATTACTTTACAACATTGCAGTGGTTTTTGTCATACATTGAAATGAATTAGCCATGGATTTACATGTATTCCCCATCCCAGTTCCCCCTCCCACCTCCCTCTCCACCCCATCCCTCTGGGTCTTCCCAGTGCACCAGGCCTGAGCACTTGTCTCATGCATCCAACCTGCTTTTTATTGTGTTCTTTTGCAAGCGGGGAAGCAGGGATGGGGGGGTGGGGCCTCTTGGCTTTTTCTTAAGGCACTCTCTCAGCCGACAGCCGCTCCCAGGAGGAACTGAGCTGGGTTGATGCGGTGGGGCAGGCTTCCTGATCCCGTCTGGACCGGGGCCAGTGCTGGGTCCAAACAACTCTCAGCCCTTTTCTTCTCATCGGAGCGTTTCCCGTAAGTGGTGGCTTTCTGCCTGCTGGCTCTCTGACCTGCCAGGGCTGGCAGCCAGACAACACGTGGGCTTCTCCTACACGAGACCCGTGCTTCCGACCTGGAAGTTGGGCTGACTGGCCCCACTACCTGTCCCATTCCAATCTGTGTCCGTGATGCACGCGTTTCTGAGAAAAACTTGGATTCAGATCACACCCACCCAGCGGGGAGTGGAATCCAGGCCTCTTTGCCCTGACCCGAAATATCTTCTGCACAGTGGGTAGATATCTGCTGCCTGGCACATTCCCCAGAGTCTCTCATCTCTTCGCTTACTCACCAGACTCTGTTCCAACGTCCAGAGTGTGCCTGACCCTGTACTAAGTGGACAGAAGGGACATTTGTTTTTATTTTTTAAGCTTTTTTTTTATGTTCACCATTTTTAAGGTCTTCATTGAATTTCTTACAATATTGCTTCTGCCTTATGTTTTGATTTTTTCACCACGAGGCATGTGGGATCTTAGCTTCCCGACCAGGGACTAAACCAGCATCCCCTGCATTGGAAGGTGTAGTCTCAACCCCAGGACCACCATTCCAGGGTCACTTGTTCTTACGGAGATAATATTTGAGTGGTGGACAGTGGAGGAGAAAGATTGATTAATAAGAAACCAAGATAATTAGACATCATGGAAAGTGCTAGAAAGAGGACAAAACATGTCTAGATTCCAGACCCTAGAGAGGAAATGAGTGATTGGGAGGAACGTGAGCGATTGGGTGGAACATGGGCTGGGAGTCAGCAAAGTCTTTTTGAAGAGAGACCTCATCATATTGTCAGTCCTAAGAAAATCTGGGGAGATAGGGTACTCTTGGAAGGGGAAACAGAAGGTGCAAAGGCCCTGAGGCAGGAAGGAGATTGGTGCTTCTGGAAATCTTAGACTCTGGCCCAGGTTTCCCAGAGCATGATGGGTGGAGGAGGGTGAGACAGAAAAGATCAGTAGGGTCCCATCAAGCAGAGTCCACTTGCATCATCTTCTCTAGCGGGGGCAGGACACAAACTGGACCTCCAGCTGCTGCGAGAGAGACCAGCATTGTGATCTTCCCAGCACTGCACTTGTGGGAGGGACCTGCCAAGCTCCCAGCACTCCAAGAGGAGGCCAGAGCTCAAGATGAGTACCAACCTCCGCCCGCTCTCCCTGAAACAGCCCTGCCGTGAACTTGACATTTCCGCCCTTGGCCCAGCCCTTGAGTGATAAGAGGCCTTCTTCTCTGGCCTGTTGTCCGACTCCTCCACAGCCTGGAGAGATCTCAGATAGCTTGGGAGGCCAGGTCGGACATATCAAAGCTTGCCTGTCCCTTTTGTCCCCTGCTTTGGAATCTCCCCTCTCCGGGGAGTGGCCTGCTGGCCTAACGAAGGCCTTCCACCTCATTCTAGGTGAGAGCAGAGACCAGAGCAAAGAGCAAGCTCCTGGCACAAAGAGGCAGGATCATTGGACTTGAGAGAAGACCTCCGCGTGGTTAAGCAGCCAGCAGGGCTCAAGTGAAAGGACACGCAGTGAGCCAGCTGCAGGAAGGAGCGAAAGCATCCAGCTCTTTAATTCTCATACCTCCCCACCAGGCAGGGGCCCGTGTCATTAGGATACTGCCTTGGCTAAACAGTTGCACAGCAGGTAAGTAACTCGCAGATCTCACCAGGCCCTAAGCACTGCAGACTTTCTGCTCTTTATCTTGTGGGTCAAGGGCGGCTGGCACAGAGGATTAAGCAGCGAGCAGAGGGTGTTTGATCAGACCCGGGGCTGGAAGAGGCCCTGAGCTGCCCCCATTCCCCATCAGGCAGGAGCAGGGGCAGGAAGCAGCAGCCCCAGGCCTGTCTTTCCCAGGCCAGCAGCCCCTCTCACACTCAGCCGGGCACTCCCGCTGGTCCCTAAGATCTGCCCACCGGGCAGTCCCCCTGCACCCTCATCCCAAGTTGGGGCGCCAGATCTAACAAGTAAGAATAAGAGAACCTGGTGGAATTGAACTGGAGGTAAGCAACTTTTTAGGATAAGTATGTCCCATGCAATATTTGGGACATGACACCGACCATGTTAGACGTTTAGTCATGTCTGACTCTGCGACCCCATGGACCGTAGCCCACCAGGCTCCTCTGTCCATGGGATTCTCTGGGCAACAGTATTGGAGTGAGAAGCTGTTCTCTTCTCCAGGGCTCTTCCTGACCCAGGGATCGAGTATGGGTCTCCCACATTTCGGGCAGATACTTGACTGTCTGAGCCCACAGGGGAAGCCCATTTGGGACACACCTATACTAAAAAGTTACCGGTTGTTTATCTCAACTTCAGGTTTACCCGGTGTCCTCCATTGCACCTGGGAACCCTATGACTCCAGGACCCCGAGGCTGCCCACCTGTTCCCGTGCCTCTCACCTTCCTGCTACCCCACAGAAGCTGCGCCCACTTCACAGACCTCCTCCCACCTGACCCGGGCCCTGTCCCTCTCCAGCCACGACAGGTGCCCAGGAAGGCAGGGCAGAGAGCCGAGGGGGGGAGTGGGTTCCTCCCATGGGCTGCCCGTGGGGTGCCCACACACCTTCCTGATGGCAGGTGGAACACGGAATGGAGTCCTTGATTTCTATTCAGATGGACCTCAGCTGTGGCTGGGTCTCTATTTCCCCATCCGTGAGATGGGTAGAGAGAGAATTGCTGTCCTACACACCCCTGGGGTCTTCACTCACCTGCTGTTCCACTTCCTCCGAATGTGAGTCTAGACACAGGGTCCTTCCCTCCCAGAGCTGAGATTCTAGTTCTCAGAGAATATGAATGACCAAACACAGCAAGAAGGAGGGACGAGTTAGGGGGGCATTGAAAAGTCCCTCAAGAACTCAAAACAGAGACAGCAAAAGGTGTAGAGACAGTAGTTGGGTCATTAGGCTCGGGGTCTGGAAGGGAGGCTTGGATCCTCCTTGTTATCAGCACCATGATAAATCAGTGTGTGCATGAGGGAACACTGATGCAGGAAAAAAAAAAACAAAATCAAAAACAGCCTGTGCAAAGGCCCTGAGGAAGGAAAGACCCACACGGGTATGTTGTGATGACTGGTGGAATCTGGCCAGCATGCAGACGCAAAGTAAGCCTCTGAGCTGAAAGAGGGGAGCTTGTCCTGCCCTTCAAAGCTGTATAGCCAGGGTGGGAGTCTGGGGTCCACCTGTTGGGAGGAGGAAGGTGAGAACCACTTACCTGAGGATGGAGACCCAGGTTTCCTGCTCCCACCTCTGTACAGGGCAGGGTACAACTCTGGTGGCAGAAATGGAAGGGGTGGAGGGCCCTGTGAAATCTGTGCGAAGCAGAAAGATGAGAGGGCTTGGGAAAAAGTCTTGTTTCCTGGGGGCTCTGATGAGACTCCTGTAACAGTTTGTAGATAAGATCTAGTCCTTGCTGTTTATCTGCACCCAGGCTTCCCTGGTGCCTCAGATGGTAAAGAATCTGCCTGCCAGTGCAGGAGACTGGGGTTCAATCCCTGGGTGGGGAAGATCCCCTGGAAAACGGTATGCAACCCACTCCAGTATTCTTGCCTGGAGAATTCCATGAACAAAGGAGTCTGCTGGGCTACAGTCCATGGGGTCGCCAAGCGACTGAACATGACTGAACTGCACACTCTTTGTGTTCTGACTGAACATTCAGCTCTGTGCCAGTCCGTACCTTGCAGTGGTGTTTTTTTGGCAAGTCAGCTGCCCCTGGGGGAGAGCTGGTGGGGTGCAATGCCCTACATAGCAGTCTGAGAATGTGGGGTCCCCCACCCCCAGGGAAGCCACAGGACACAGACCATGAGAAGATGCAAAAGACCAAGGGTCTGGGTCCTTCATGAACACATTGTAAGACAAGAGAGGGGAGAGGAACCTTCTGGTTTAGAGATTTATCTGTGTAGAGGACTTCCCTGGTGGCTCCATGGTAGAGAACCCGCCTGCCAAGCAGGGGAAGCAGGTTCGATTCCCGGGTCAGGAAGATCCCCTAGAGGAGGAAAGGGCAACCCACTCCAGTATTCTTGCGTGGAAAACCCCATGGATAGAGGAGTCTGGCAGGCTACAGTCCATGGGGTTGCAAAGAGTCGGACACGATTTAGTGACTAATTAACAAGTTTGTGCATTAGTCACCTGCATGGCGTGGCCCTGCTTGGAATGGGACTGGAACAAACTATGGGAAATAAAAATATTTATGAGACAATCAGGAAATGAACCTTGACAGGATTTTGGATACGATCTCTAACACAAAGGATTATTATTCATTGAGGTAGGCGTGATGATATTGAAGCTTTTAAAAATGGACATAAAATTTGAATAACGTACAATTCATCCTTTTAAAGTGTAACATGCAGTGAGTTTTAAGATATTCCCAAAGCTGTGAAATCATCACTACTATCTAATTCAGGAACATTTTCATCACCCACAAAAGAAACTTTGTACTAATCAGCAGTCATCCCCTTATTATTCAGTTACTCAGTCATGTCCGACTCATTGTGGCCCCATGGACTGTAGCACGCCAGGCTTCCTTGTCCTTCACCATCGCCTGGAGTTTGCTCAGATTCATGTCCACTGAGTCAGTGATGCCATCTAACCATCTCATCCTCTGTCGTCCCCTTCTCCTCCTGCCTTTAATCTTTCCCAGCATCAGGGTCTCTTCCAATGAATCAGCTCTTCTCATCAGGTGGCCAAAGTATTGGAGCTTCAGCTGCAGCATCAGTCCTTCCAATGAATATTCAGGGTTGATTTCCTTTAGGATTGACTAGTTTGATTTCCTTTCGGTCCAAGGGACTCTCAAGAGTCTTCTCCAGCATCACATTCTTAAAGTATCAATTCTTCAGCACTCAGCCTTCTTTACAGTCCAACTCTCACATCCATACATGACCACTGGAAAAACCATAGCTTTTGGACTTTAGTCTGCGAAGTGATGATGTCTCTGCTTTTTAATATGCTGTCTAGGTTTATCGTAGCTTTCTTTCCAAGGAGCAAGTGTCTTTTAATTTCATGGCTATAGTTACTGTCAGCAGTGATTCTGGAGCCCAAGAAAATAAAAACTGTCACTGTTTCCACTTTTCCCCTTCTATCTGTCATGAAGTGATGGGACTGGATGCCATGATTTAAGGTTTTCAATGTTGAGTTTTAAGCCGGCTTTTCCACTCTCCTCTTTCACCCTCATCTTTAGTTCCTCTTCACTTTCTGCCATTAGAGTGGTATCATCTGCATATCTGAGCCTGTTGGTATTTCTCCGGCAATCTCCCTTAACTCAATGAAGCTATGAGCCATGCCATGCAGGGCCACCCAAGACAAACAGGTTATAGTAGAGAGTTCTTATAAATCGTGGTCCACTGGAGGAGGCAATGGCAAACCACTCCAGTATTTCTGCTCCAAGAACTCCATGAACAGTATGAAAAGTCATCCCCTAGCCCTTTGCAAACACTAACCTGCTTTCTGTCTCTATGGATTTGCCAATTCTGAATATTTCATATAAATAGAATCAGGTAACATGTGCATCCAGCCTCTTTTACTGAGCATCATGTTTGCAAATTTCATTGAGGCTGTAGCAGGTATGGGCACTTCACTCCATTTTGGTTTTTTTTGCTGGGTCTTCACTGCAGTGCCCTTGGGTTTCTCTAGCTGCGGTGCCGGGGTCTAGTTGCCCCACAGCATGTGGGATCTTAGTTCCCTGACCAGAGATCAAACCCACATCCCCTGCATTGGAAGATGGATCCTTAACCACTGGACCACCAGGAAAGTCTTCACTTCATTCCTTTTTATTGCAAATTATTCATCATATGGATAGTGTGAGTTTTGCTTATCCTCATCAACTGACAGACATTTGGGCTGTTTCTACGTTGGGGCTACTAAGAATGATGCCTCTCTGAACATTCCTGTACAAGGTATTTTATAAACATGTTTTCGGTTCTCTTGGGGCTGTACCTAGGAGCAGAATTGCTGTGACTTTGTTTTTCCAAGAGTCCATTTTCAGAGCTATGTATCAAAGTATTACAGTGAAATGATAGATTCACTGAAAGATTTCACTGGGGTTTGCTTCAAACTCATACAGAAGCAGGGGACTTTCTCTGGTGGTCCAGTGGTAAAGAATCTGCCTTCCAATGTAGCGGACATGGGTTCATTTCCTGGTCAGGGAATTAAGATCCCACAAGCTGCAGGGCAACTGAGCCTGCCTTCCTGCTGAAACACACACCTGGCACACACACAGACACAAATCACACGGAAGAAGGAAATAGGGAATGGATCAATATGGAAAAGAAGAGCTGTTTTGAGAATTTTGAACCAGGACAAGTACACGAGTGTTATTACACTTTATATTTGTTTCAACCTGGGCATAAAAATTCTTTTCAATGCTGAGGCTCAGTTCAAAGTGACTTCCCTGTCCTCCTTGTGAATTCCCAGACGATCACGCTCTAGAATAGAAATGCAATGCGAGCTACATGCGTCATAGGAAATGTACTCCTAGCTACATCTAAAAAGTAAAATCAGGGCAAGTTGATTTTAATTGCACTTTAGCCCAATATAGCCAAAACACAATCATTTCAGTATGGGAGAAGCTTAAAAATTATGAGAAAATATGTTACATCCTTTTTTCCTACTAATCCTTCAAACCCCGGTGTGTATCTGATGCTGACAGAACATCTTCATCCGGTCTTACCCCATTTCAACGGCTCCATAGTGCCTTCCCAGGTTGGACAGGGACATGTGTTTGGGGCCTTGAGTGGACTTTTCAGACAACTTTTGTGACTTTTTTTTTTTTGGTTGCTTTTATCCATCTATAGGTTTCCCTGGTGGTTCAGTGGTAAAGAATCTGCCTGGCAATACAAGAGACAAGGGTTCAATCCTTGGGTCAGGAAGATCCCCTGGAGAAGGGCATGGCAACCCACTCCAGTGTTCTTGCCTGGAGAATCCCACGGACGGAGAAGCCTGGTGGGCTACAGTCCATGGGGTCGCAGAGAGTCGGACACAACTCAGAGACTAAATACCACACCATCCATCTACAAGTGGAATGTTGGCCCAAAGAGGGCAAGCACCTTTCGTGTCTTGCCAAGTGCTAAGTCCCTGTGTCTAGACCAGCGTATCAAGCACAGAGCAGGTGAGGGCTGAGCAAGTGAAGGACCAGGAGTGTGCAGGGCGATGAATCTCTGCCCATTTCACAGATGGGGAGTCAGAGGCCCAGGCACAGCTGGGGCCCATGTGAGTAGAAATCCAGGGCTCACCACAGGCACCGCCACCCCCAGGAAGGTGGGCGGAGATCCTGAGGGAAGCCCACAAGAGAGGCCCATCTCCTCCCTCAGCCCTCTGCCCTGCCTTCTCGGGCACCGGCCGTGGCTGGAGAAGGACGGGGCCCAGGTGAGGTGCGAGGAGGCCTGTGAAGTGGGCGCAGCTTCTGCGGGGGAGCAGAAAGGTCAGAGGCCCAGGGGCAGCTGGGCAGCCCCCCAGGGTGGGAGCCCCGGGCTTCAGGGGCCTGGATGCCCTCTGACCTGGAGCCACGGGGTGCCAGAGGCAATAGAGGATATCAAGTAAATCCGAAGTTGAGAAAACTGATAATTTTTTTAGTGTAAATACATCCCCCAAATTGCATGGGACATACTTATACTAAAAAGCTATTTACCTCAAGTTCAATTTCACCAGGACTCTTATTTATTTATTTTTATTGAAATATAGCTGATTTACAATATTATGTTAGTTTCAGGTATACAGAAAGTGATTCAGTTACACACTTTTTCCCATTATGGTTTATGACAGGATATCAAATATAATTTTTGGTGTATACAATAGGACCTTGTTCTTCATCTATATTATATATAGTAGGGTGTATCTGCTAATCCCAACTCCTAATTTTTCCCTCCTCCAGTTCCCCTTTGGTAACCTATGTCTGTGAGTCTGTTTCTGTCTTGTCAACAAGTTCATGGTATTGTTTTTTCTTTTTTAGATTCCACTCATAAGTGATAACATATGATATTTGTCTTGCTTACTTCTCTTAGTATGGTATTCCTTAGGTTCATCCACATTGGTGTAGAATGCATTATTTCATTTGTTTTTATGGCTGAGTAGTATATATATCACATCTTCTTTATCCATTCATTTGTCAGTGGACATGTAAGTTGCTCCCGTGTCTTGGCTATTGTAAATAGTGCTGCTATAAACACTGAAGTGCATGTATCTTTTTAAATGGGAATTTCCTCCAGATACATATGCCCAGGAGTGGGATCGCTGGATCATATGGAAACTCTACATTCAGTTAAGGAACTTCCAAAACTGTTCTCCACAGTGGCTGCAACAATTTATATTACCATCAACAGTGTAGGAGGGTTCCTTTTTCTGCACACCCTCTCCAGTGTTTATTATTTGTTTTGGTGGTGGCCATTCTGACTGGTGTGAGGTGAGGCCTCTTTGTAGTTTTGATTTGCATTTCTCTAATAATTAGTGATATTGAGCATCTTTTCATGAACCTGCTGCCCATCTGTATGTCTTCTTTGGAGAAATGTCTATTTAGGTCTTCTGCCCATTTTTTGATTGGGCTGTTTGTTTATTTTTATTTTGAGCTCTATGAGCTGCTTCTTTACCTTGAAATTAAACCCATGTCAGTTGCATCGTTTGCAAATATTTTCTCCCACTCTGGAGCTTGTTTCTTCTGTTTGTTTTCAGTTTCTTTTGCAGTGCAAAAGCGTATGAGTTTGATTAGGCATTTATTTTTGCTTTTATTTCTATTGCTTTGGGAGACTGACCTAAGAAAACACTGATATGACTTATGTCAGAAGAAGTTTCACTGTGTTCTCTTGTAGGCCCCTGACTCTCACTTGCTAGTTCTGGTAACCTGACATGGGGGAAAGCAGGACCGCTGCCAGGTGCCAGGTGGGAAGCTCTCAGGAACCAGTGGGAATGCCAGGCTGAGAGGGTGAGAAGGGGCTGCTGGCCCAGGAACGGCAGGCCTGGGGGCTGCTGCTCCCCCTGCCTGATAGGGGATGAGGGCAGCTCAGCGCCTTTGCCAGCCGCAGGCCTGATCACACACACCCTCCCCACACTCACTACTTAACCCTCTGTGTCACCCACCTTTGTCCTGCAGAATAAAGAGCAGAAAGTCTGTGCCTCGGAGCCCAGCATGGTCCACTCAGGCCGACCCCTCCCACCTCTCCCAGCCAGGCTCTGGACTCCCATGTTTGGCCATATGAATCCAATCCAAGCCTTTGCCTTCTGGTCCAGCCTGTGGGGTCCTGTCTCAGGGCCATGCAAGGTACTCTGTTCTGGCCGCAATTTGTCCCGGGCACACACAGATGGGGAATGGTCAAGGAAGTCCTCTGGGCTGGGCGGCACACGCAGGACCTGAGCCTCAGGCCAGAGTCATTCCTTCTGCTGAGGGATATCCACCTTAATGGAGGGACCAAGAGCTGCACACATAGCTATCCAGCCCACAGGGGTTCCCTGGGCCCCAAGTTCCTCTCCTGATGACCACAGCCAGTATTACCAGGGCCACTATTTCCTGAATCCCTACTCTGAGCAAAGCACTTCACATGTGTTTTCTCTAGTCCTTGCATCATTCCAGCCAGGTGAGGGGAGGTGTGGTCCCATTTTACAGGTGTAGAGACTGAGGCCAGAGACTTGAAGCCTCCTGCCCCAGGCCACTCAGCCAGGGAGTGGTGGAGCCACGTTCCCAACTGGGTTACCTGACTCTACAGGTCCACCTCCAAGACCCATCCAGAGGCCAGTGCCTGCCTGAGCCTGGAGCCCCTTCCCTTCAGTTGTTCTGGCTTCAGTGCTGGAAGCCACACTGCAGGGACCAGAGCTGGGGGCTGTTTCTCAAAGCTCTGTTCCCTAAGCCCCTCCTGGGCCAAGACCAGCAGAGGTGACACAAGGCAGGATTCAGTGGTCATATTCAGTGATGCGGTGTGAGGGGACATGGTCAGTGTTTTCCAGAAGTCTCTGAACCCAAGGATTCCCCACTGTCCTTATTAAAAGCAGATTCCCGGGACTGGCCCTGGAGCTTCAGGGGCCCTGGAATCTGCATTTAACCTGCAGCCCCAGGTTACTCCACCTACAATGCAGGAGACATGGGTTCGATTCCTGGGTCAGGAAGATCTCCTGGAGAGGGAAATGGCAACCCACTCCAGTATTCTTACCTGTGAAATCCCATGGACAGAGGAGCCTGGGGGGCTACAATCCATGGGGTCGCAAAGAGTCACACATGACTGAGCATGCAGACCCTGGTTAAACCACTGCAGCTGGCTTCAAAGCCAGTGATGAATTTTCTGCAGAATCCTCGGGCTCTCTGCCCACTCCGAAACTCCACAGGCTGACCCTGCAGAGGATCACCCAGGTGTGGGAGGAAGAGAGGGAGGGTGCTTTCCCCAGAGCCCCCAGATCTGGCCCCCACCTCTGCACTCTCAGCTGGTGGCCCCCGAGGACAGCTCAGGAGCATGTGGCCTCCACGTGGTGGGGGCTGAGACTCTTCTCCAGGTACCCCCAACCTGATGACTGAGAATGACAGTTTGACCCCAAATGGGGCTTCCAAGGGGGCTTTCCTACCTCCTCACCCGCTTGAGGACTCTCTGAGCCCCAACTTAACAGACACCAACAGCTGGTGATTCTCAGAATCAGAGGAAAAGCCCCTAAATGTTCTGTAACGGCTTCTCAGCCTCACCTGCCCTCTGCTGTGGCCCCTTGTCTCCCCTGCCCCCATTATCCCTCCCAGGCAGTTGCAGCCAAGCTGGGGAGGGCAGCTTAGGGTACCCTAGCCTCTCAGTGTGACACTCTTCTTTGCCTGGAGCAGGCTTTGGGCTGGAAGAGCCAACAGGCTTTGGTGGTGGTTTGGTTGCTAAGTCGTGTCCAACTCTTGGGACCCCATGGACTATAGCCCACCAAGCTCCTCTATCCATGGGAGTTCCCAGACAAGAATACTGAAATGGCCTGTCATATCCTTCTCTGGGATCTTCCTGACCCAGGGGTCGAACCCAGCATCTCCTGCATTGCAGGTGGATTTTTTTTTTACTGCTGAGCCACCAAGGAAACTCTCTGGTGGTTGAGATCCTTACACTTCGAAGGGTGGTCCAGAGGCCTGCAACATTAGCATCACTTGAGTGCTGTTTTCGATGCAGCCTCTCAGGCCCCACCCAGACCCCCTGACTCCCAAGATGGCATCCCTGGAGGAAGTACCCTCCCTCCCCACACACCTGGCAGACCCTTCATGGGATCAGTTTAGGTAATGGGGGGGGGGGGGGGGGCAGTGCCTGCCCAAGGCTCAGAGCTTAGGTATCTTCTTGCACCTTTGCTCTCTACCCCTCCCTCCTGGCAGCCACCCACCCCTGCAGGGACCAGCGGGAAGTGAATTGTGTGGGGACCTTGGAAACCACTAGCCCTTTTCGGAGTCACCAGGGGTGGAAGACAGGTCCCTACTGCCCTTGGCGGGAGGCAAAGGGCAGGACTAGAGGCCTTGGCATCTAGACTCTTTGACCTCTGCTCCTAGGTGGGTGGCCAGGAGGAGGAGAGGGCAGAAAGTAGAGGGGAGTGACCCTGTCCCAGGCCAGGAAAAGCTTTGGTGGTGACAAAGCCTTCCTTTGTGGGAGATAACTGGGAAGGCTTTCATATCCATTTGCTGTTGTTGCTATTGTTCAGCCCCTAGATCGTGTCTGACTCTATGAGACCCCATGGACTGTAGCCAGCCAGGCTTCTCTGTCCATGGGATTTTCTAGGCAAGAATGCTCAAGTGGGTCATTTCCTTCTCCAGCCGAGCTTCCTGTACCAGGGATTGAACCTGCATTGCCTGCATTGGCAGGCAGATTCTTTACTACCCAGCCACCGGGGAAACAGAAACAATACTACTGCTGATAAAAGATACTTTGTCCACAATGTGTGTCTGGCAAAAGGATGAAGGCAACATCACGGTGGGCGGCAGTGGGGCCCACGCCACGGCTGCAGCAGATTCACCTGTTAAAAGGCTGAATCCAGGACTCCACTCCAGGCATTATGAGTCTCCCTGGTTGGCCTGGGAAATTGTTTTTAATTAAGGCCCTATGGAATTTTTTGGGATGGAGTGTTTGGGGAAACACGGGCCTTCTCCAGCCTTGAGAGAGGCTGCCCAACACTGACATCCATTCTTGCACTCGCTCCCTCCCTCGGTCGACATCTATGGAACATCCACCAGCTTCGCCCATCCACCAGCTCTACTCGCAGGATCACCGATCTGGGTTCCCGAGTCCGCCTCTGAGCCGGAATCGTCACCTCCCTGCTGCAGCTCGGTCTTCCCTCTCCATCCTCGCAATGGGCGTCAGCTTTCTCTCCTAGGCGGTGTTCCCTGCAAGTCTCGGGCAGAGGGACCCCTCCAAGCCCCGCGCCTCCCCCCCCCCCCCCGGGCAGCCGAGCCCACCTCCCCCACCGGCGACTGCGCTCTGGGGCCCGCGCGCCCCGCCCCCACCGAAGACCTGAGAGGAGGCTGCACCCCGGGGCTCGGGCTCCGACCCACCTCGCGCCCACCACCGCTGCCCGCCAGGCATCCCAGCCCTTTCGCAGCGAGAGGTGCAGCCGGAGGCTGGGTTGTGGGCTCCAGGTGGGGGCTCTGGGAAGGATGAAGCAGGTATGGCCGCGGGGATGCCGGGGATGGGAGGGTGATGGCAAGGATGCTGGGAGCCTTCCGGAGGGCTGGGAGAAGCTGGGAGGAAGAGGGGGAGGAGGGGGAGGGATGCGGGGGCCAGGGCTTGGGCCTGCGCTGGACTCCAAGTGGGCGGGAGAGTGGAGGAGGGGAGGGGCCCCGCCCGCAGAGAGGGTCGTGGCCAGAGGGCCTGTGCACCGCTGGGAAGGGCGTGTCACCCGCCATTGATGTCCCCAGGCCCTGGTGGATGATACTGAAGATGTGTCCTTGGACTTTGGCAACGAGGAGGAGCTGGCGTTTCAGAAAGCCAAGATCAGGTGCGTTCTGACCGGGTTGCCGGCAGGCACCCCTCAGTGCTGCAGATTTATTCATTCACGTTCATTCATTCAGGATGTATTGAGTACCTGGTGTGTGCCAGGCGTAGGACTCCCAACACACCCAGGACAGATCAGACAAGGCCCTGCCCTCCTGGAGTCTGTGGTCTTGAGGGGAGGGGGACTAACAGGTGAACAAAGATGTTAACAAGATAATTAGTGCGAGAAGAGTTGGGAAGAAAACAGGGTGATGAAAGAGAAAGTCACTGGGGGAGGCTAGCTGCCTTGTGCTTTTAATTGTGATGCTGGAGAAGACTCTTGAGAGCCCCTTGGACTGCAAGGAGATCACACCAGTCAACCCTAAAGGAAATCAACTCTGAATATTCATTCATTGGAAGGACTGATGCTGAAGCTCAAATACTTTGGCCGCTTGATGTGAAGAGCCCACTCATTGGAAAGGACCCTAATGCTGGGAAAGGTTGAAGGCAAAAGGAGAAGGGGGCAGCAGAGGATGAGATGGTTGGATGGCATCACCGACTCAATAGGCATGAGTTGAGCAAACTCCAGGAGATAGTGAAGGTCAAGGAAGACTGGCGTGCTGCAGTCCATGGGGTTGCAGAGTCGGAGACAACTGAACAACTGAACTGAACTGAGTTATGAGAGGCAGCACCTTCCTTGAGGAAGGAAAAGCAGGTTTAAGGGCCCGGGGCTGTGTTTAGAAGGTCAAAGGAAAGCCACCGTGTCTGGAGGGTAGTGGGAGAGAAGTCAGGGGTTGGCAGGAGGCTGGAGAGGTGGACAGGGGCTTGAATTTTTATTCTTGTCCCTCTTTCAACTCTAGCCAGTGAGATAGTGTTGTTTTAGTCGCTCAGTCGTATCTGGCTCTTTTGCAATCCCATGGACCGTGGCCCACCAGGCTCCTCTGTCCAGTATCTGCCAGTATCCCAGGCAAGAATACTGCAGTGGGTTGCCTTTTCCTTCTCCAGGGGATCTTTCTGACCCTAAGAGCGAACCCACGTCTCCTGCATTGGCAGGCAGATTCTTTACCATCTGAGCCACTTGGGAAGTCCCCAGCCAGATGTAGTGTTGGCTTAAAACAACAGAGATTTATTCTCTCACAGTTCTGAAGTCCAAAATCCGTTTCACTGGGCTGAAACTGAAGTGTCTACAGGACACACTTTCTCTGGAAGTCCTAGGGGAAAATCTGTTTCTTGCCTTTTCTTGCTTCCAGTGGTTTTCTGGCTGGTGACTCCTTCCTCTCCCTCTCAAGACGAGCATTGTAGCATCTTCCAGCCTCACTTTTATTTCACATTGCCTTTTCTTCTGTATCACTCTCCCTCTGCCTTCCTCTTACTGGGTTACTTGTGGTTGCATTTATGGACCCACTTGGATAATCCAGAGTCATCTTCCCACCTGAAGATCTTTAATTTGATCACACCCACAGAGGCCCCTTTGCTATAACAACTTGGTGACTTTCACAGTTTCCAGCGGTTAGGGCCCTGGATTGAGGGATTATTCAACCTACCATCATGACCAATGATTGTCTTTAAGGAAAGATGCTGTGAGAGAACTGGAATCCTGGGGTATCTTCTAGATCATCTAAGCTCATTATGTGTTCAATGACTTTTTAAAAAATTTAATTGGAGGATAATTGCTTTACAGTGTTGTGCTAGTTTTTGTTGTACAACCACGTGACCCAGCTATAAGAATACATATATCCCCTCCTGTTCAGACCACCCTCCTTTTGCCCCAGCCCACCCCTTTAGGATGGCTGGATGGCATCACCGACTCGATAGGCATGAGTTTGAGTAAACTCCGGGAGTTGGACAGGGAGGCCTGGCGTGCTGCAGTTCATGGGGTCACAAAGAGTTGGATACGACTGAGCAACTGAACTGAACTGAACTGACCCCTCTAGGTCACCATGGAGCCCCGAGCGGAGCTTCCTGTGTTATATAGCAGTTTCCTTCTGTCTGTTTTACACATGGCAGCGTATATAAGTCAGTGTACTCTCTGAATTCGCCCCACTTTCTCCTTCCCCCACTGTGTGCACAAGTGTATTTTCTACGGCTGCGTCTCTATTTCTGCCCTGTAAATAGGTTCATCAGTACCATTTCCTAGATTCCATGTATATGCGTTCATATAAGACATTTGTTCTTCTCTTTCTGACTTAACCTTGTTCTGCTTAATAGACTCTAGGTTCATTCACCTCACTACAGCTGACTCTGTCTTCGTTGAGCTGCTCCTGTATGCCCACATCTGGGCTGGTGGCTGGGGACATGTGGTGTACAGGACGCACCCCTTACCTCTATGGCGTGGTCTGGTCTGGAGCAGGGATGGTCAGCCTCTGACCACGTCAGCCACTGCTGACATTTGGGGCCAGGTTCCTCTTGGTTGTGAGGATGTGCTGTGCATTTAGGATATTTAGCAGCATTTCTGGCTTCTGTTCACCAGATGCCAGGAGCATCCCACCAGTGAGGTCTGCAGACAGTGCCAAGTGTTCCCTGGGAGGCAAACTTGCCCTGGGTTGGAAACCGTTGATGTTGGGGTGCAGGGTATAGGCATGCCCGTGGCTGTTATGATTCAATGTTTTAAATGCTGTGATTTCGGAGGGGGAAGGAGAGGGTGGGATGAATTGAGGGAGTAGCTTTGACACATATACGATACCAAATGTAAAATTAGATAGCCTGTGGAAATCTGCTGCGTGACGCAGGGAACTCAGACCAGGGCTCTGTGACAACCTCGGGGGGTAGGATGGAGTGCGAGGTGGGAGTGAACATATGTATACCTGTGGCTGATTCATGCTGATGTGTGGGAGAAACCAACACAGTATTGTAAAGCAGTTATCCTCCAAATAAAAATAAATACATGTAAATATAAAAAAGTAAAGAAATGCTGTGACTGGCAAAAGCTTGGGCATTTATGCTGGCCAGGGGAGAAAGTGACAGCTAAGCTGAGCCCAAAGGATGGGTAGGAGTTAACTAAGAGACGTGGAGTGAGCACACACAAAGGCTTAGAGGTGAGAGCAAGAGTTTAAGGAGTTGAGACTGGTTTACTGGAAAGTAGTTTGAGCAGAGACTGGGGCCACATCCAGAAGGGATGCTCTGGAACTGTGCTGTCCACTAGAACGTCTGGGAATGCTCTACATTAAGGCTGTCTGGGTGTGGCAGCTGCCAGCCACAAGGCTGTTGAACACTTGATATGTGACTACTGTGACTGAGGGACAGAAGTTTGAATGTTTAATTTTAATAGCCACACATGGCTACCGTATTGGACAGTGCGATTCTAGAGCTGGAATTCGCACAGTGCAGTGACATGATCAGAATTACAGGATAGAGGGTGGATGGGAAGGGCAGAAGGAATCACCAGACAGAAGCTGGGAGCTTGGGCCAGGGCTTTGGCAGGGCTGGTGGAGGGAAGTGGAGGGGCAAAGAGCAGGCAGAATCAGCCATCCTTGGTGGTAATCAAGGTGTGGGGTGTGGATGGGTATAGTCAAGGGTGATGCCCAGTCTCCTGACCTTGGGACCCAGGTGGAAGGGCACTTATGTGGGAAAGACATTGAGTCTAGGGTTGTCTTTGTTGGCTTGTGGTGGAATGCTCTAATGGCCGGGTTTGATTCGCTGCAGGGCAGGAAGGCTGGATCTAACTGGGCAGGGGGGAGGTCACGTGGGCTGCATTCAGCGATCGGAGGTAGCAGGTCATGGACCTGTGTGTGCCTGAGCGCTTCCAATCCCATAATCCTCTGGTGTGCCTAATGCACATTTCTGGTCCAGCCCTGGACCTGCTCAACCAGATTCCCACAGGATGGGCATCTCTAGTTGATTCTGATACTCAAGAATATACAGATGATATCACTTACATGTGGAATCTAAACAAAGGGGGGGTACAAACGAATGTATCTACAAAACAGAAGTAGAGTAACAGATGTAGAAAACAAACATGGTTACCAGAGGTAAGAGAGTAGGGATAAATTGGAAAATTGGGATTGACATATACATACTACATATATAAATATAAATACTATCATAAATAGGGCTTTCCTGGTGGCTCAGATGGTAAAGAAGCCGCCTGCAATGTGGGACACCTGGGTTCAAACCCTGGGTTGGGAAGATGCCTGGGAGAAGGAAATAGCAACCCACTCCAGTGTTCTTGCCTGGAGGATTCCATGGACAGAGGAGCCTGGCGGGCTACAGTCCATGGAGTTACAAAGAGTCGGACCCGACTGAGCGACTTTCACTCACTCGTGTATAAAATAGATAACTAATAAGGACCTACTCCATAGCACAGGGAACTCTACTTAATACTCTATAATGGCCTATATGGGAAAAGAATCTAAAGAAGAGTGGATATATGTATAACTGATTCACTTTAATGAACACTTGAAGCTAACACAACATTATAAATCAACTATCTTCAGTTCAATCACTCAGCTGTGTCCGACTCTTTGCGACCCCATGGACTAAAGCATGCCAGGCTTCCCTGTCCATCACCAACTTCTGGACTTGCTCAAACTCATGTCCATTTAGTAGGTGATGCCATGCAACCATCTCATCCTCTTCGTCCCCTTCTTCTCCTGCCTTCAGTCTTTTCCAGCATCAGGGTCTTTTCCAGTGAGTCAGTTCTTCACATCAGGTGGCCAAAGCATTGAAGCTTCAGCTTTAGTATCAGTCCTTCCAATGAATATTCAGGACTGATTTCCTTTAGGATTGACTAAAACTCAGCTATAATTAAAAAAAAAAAAAAAGAATATAGAGATCGCTCTAAATCCTGAACATAAATAAAATCACCCAAATAGCAGGATGGAGAAGGGGGTTCTTAACTGGACCCTGTGGATGGGCTTCACATGGTCCAGGAACCCTCTGGAAACTATTGTCCAAGTTTCACATGTGTGTTGCTTTAAGAAAGGGACTCAGACTTTAATTATATTATCAAATGGGCCCATGATCCAAACAAGTTAAGGCTCACTAGTATCAGGTGAGAATGGTTATTTATAAATTCCATGTTAAAATGGATTCCTGGTTGACTTTGAAGGGAGGTGAGATTATGGAAGGGGCCCTGTAGCAGGAGTCTGGGACTTCAGGGCTACATCTTCCTTCACTGCTTGCTGACTTTGCGATTCTGGACAGTGTTCATCTTGCCTTGTTAAGCTGCCATTGACCCATCTGTGAAAAGAGGGTACCTGTACCTACCTGACTTCCCTACGTGATTGCTCTACGGTTTGTTCAGTACATATTTATCCAGCATCTGTGTACAGGTGCTGGCTAAGCCCTGGGGATAGAGACTTGGCCCCTTCCCTTCTTGTCCCTGGTTCCAGGTCAGTGAAGTGCAGTGTGGTGGGGAGAGCACCTTGCTGAATCAGTGAAGGATGTGACTCTCTGTAGCACACGTGGGCAGGTAGAGGAAATGTTATTAATAGTGATGCTGTGCTTATTTTTCCCCAGTGGGCTGCTTTTTTTCTTTTCTTTTTTACTTTTTTTTAGTGTGGAAAAAAACCCACAACATAAAATTTACCATTTTTGAATGTTCAGTACTGTTAAATATATTTATGTTGTCGTAAAACGGATCTCCTGGACTTTTTCATCTACAAATCTGAGACACTTTCCCCTTCAATACCAACTCTCTATTCCCTCCTCCCCCCAACCCCTTCTTTCTGTCTTTCTGAATTTGACAACTTAATTTTTTTTTTTTTTTTGCTTTTTGGCTATGACTTGCAATGTGAGAGATCTTAGCTACCCTGTCAGGGATCGAACCCACGCCCTCTGCCGTGAAAGCATGGAGTCTTTTTTTTTTTTTTTAAATATATATTTATTTGGCTGCTCTGGGTCTTAGTTGTGGCATACAGGATCTTTAGTTGCAGCAAGTGAACTCTTAGTTGTGGCATGTAAGATCAAGTTCCCTGAGCAAGGATCCATCCCAGGCACCCTGCGTTGGTAGCACAGAATCTTAGCCATTAGACCACCAGGAAAGTCCCTGAATTTAACAACTTTGGATACTTCATGTAAATAGGATCGTAGAGAATATGTCTTTTTGTGGCTGGCTTATTTCACTTAACATAATGTCCTCAACGTTCACCATGTTCTATCGTATGTCAATTTCCTTCCTTTTAAAGGCTGAAGAATATTTCATTGTGTGTACAGACCACACTTTGTTCATCCGTTCATCTGTCAGTGGACACTTTGGTTGCTTCCATGTTTTAGCTCTTGTAAATATTACTGCAATGAACATGGATGTACAAATATCTCTTCAAGACCCTGCTTTCGGTTCTTGATAGATACCCAGAAATGGGCTTGTTGGGTCATATGGTAATTCTGGTTTTAACTTTTTGAGGAACTTTCATACTATTTTCAATAGCACTTGAAGCATTTTACAATACCACCAGCAATGCACAAGTTTCCAATTTCTCTACATCCTCACCAGCAATTGTTATTTTCTGTTTTTTTTAATTTTTATTTATTTATTTATTTTCAGAGAGACCATCCTGATGGATGTGAGCTGGTATCTTATAGATTTGACTGCCTTTCCCTAATGATTAGTGATGTTGAGCTTCTTCCTGTGTGCATATTTTCCATTTGCATATCATGTTAGGAGAAATGTCCGTCCAAAGTCCTTTGCCTGTTTTTTAATGGGTTATTGTATTTTTTTTGTTGTCCAGTGGTTGGAATTTTTTAATATATTCTGGATATTAAGCCCTTATGAAATGTATGATTTGCAAATGTTTTCTCCCATGTCACTGGTTACCTTTCCAATCTATCGATGGTGTCCTGTGAACAAAAGTTTTTAAATTTTATGTAGTTCCATTTATGGTTTTTACTTTTGCTGTCTTTGCTTTCAGTATCATGTTGTATGTGTGGTATGTTTTTACTGAAATGGTCACATATCATAAACTCACAGTTTATACAATCCAGTGTGGTTTCTGGTATATCCACAAGGTTGTGCAGTCATCCTCACTGTCTCGTCCCAGGATTTTTCATCACCCTGGATGGGAATCCTGGACCCTTCAGCAGTCACTTCCCATTTCTCCCCTCCCCCAGCCCCTGGAAACCACTAATCTACTTTCCATCCCTTTGAATTTGC
The DNA here is from genome assembly GCF_023699985.2 of Odocoileus virginianus. Lineage (NCBI taxonomy): Eukaryota > Metazoa > Chordata > Mammalia > Artiodactyla > Cervidae > Odocoileus > Odocoileus virginianus. The sequence continues at coordinate 9,144,796 of NC_069706.1, read as the reverse complement.
TTACTTTGGACATTTCATGTAAATGGGATCATACAGTATGTGGCCTTTTATCTGGCTTCTTTCACTGAGCATCATGTTTTCAAGGTTCATCATGTTTTGGCATGTCCTTCACTACTTTTTATGGCTGAATCATATTTCATTGTCTGGCTAGAGTACATTTTCTGTATCCTTCATCAGTTGTTGGGCATTTGAGTTGTTTCTGCTCTCTTGGTTCTTTTGAGTAATTCACGTGGGAACATTCACGTGGGCCCCTCCTGGGTGGCTCACTAGTAAAGAATCCTCCTGCCAGTGCAGGAGATGCGGATTCGAGCCCTGGGTCAGGAAGATCCCCTGGAGGAGGAAATTGCAACCCACTCCAGTATTCTTGCCTGGAGAATCCCATGGACAGAGGAGCCTGGAGAGCTACAGCCCATGGGGTCACAAAGAGTCGGACACGACTGAGTGTGCATGCACGCATACACACACCGACACATACACATACCTGTTTACTTGGTTCTCTAGGAGGAAACGAGGCAGAGACACAGTATCTTCATCTCACTGAGGGACTCTGCAGCTCCCTCCTACTTCCTCATCTGTAAAACGGGGACGAGGTTAGCTCCATCACAGGTTGTGAAAGGAGAACTCAATTGGGTGAAGAAAGTATAACATGTAACGAGGCCAGCGGGACCACTGACATCTTGTGTGTCCTTCATAAATGGTACCTATTCTCTGATCATAAGTGTGACTTTGGTGTCCTGACTCTGGGCGGGGCTGGGGTAGAGCCAGGTCCTCGGTTGCAACAGGATGTCACACTGGAATTGTCCCTGAAGCTGGGGACTGTCCCTCGGATGGAGAGTTTGGTTTATGCTTTCAAAGCACTGTCTTCACAAAATTCATTTGGACCCAAATGTTGTGACTTCCAATGGATTCCCATCTTGCTCCAGGCAGAGTTATTGGGTCTGAGGATGGTCTCAGTTGTCAGGGCTGGTTTGCTGGTGAGGTTTGGTCAGTGTTCCATGGTTGGTCCTTGTTCAGCCCAGTGGGCCTTAAATTGAGGGGAATGCTACCGGTGGTCTCAGGCACCACCAGGAGTCACCTCTTGGTGGGGCTGGGACCCAAGGCAGAAATCACGTGGAATCAAAATCCGTGCCTAGCCTGTCAAGTAGGATAATGTTTTGTTTTTCAAAACATGTCCCACTGTCCGTTCATCTTTCCATGATAGACACGCAAAGCTGTTCCTCAAAATGAGCTCCAGATGAAATTCTTGGCTGCTTTTTAGGGGAAATTAGATTGAATGAAAAATAATAGCAAACACTCACTATACGTGGGCACTGTTCTCAGTGTTTTACTCATAATATGCATTTAAGCTGTATTACAAATCTATGAGGGCTTCCCTGGTGGCTCAAGTGGTAAAGAATCTGTCTGCAATGCAGGAGACCCAGGTTCGATCCTTGGGTTGGGAAGATCGCCTGGAGAAGGAAATGGCAACCCACTCCAGTATTCCTACCTGGTGAATTCCATGGACAGAGGAGCCTGGTGGGCTACAGTCCATAGGGGTCGCAAAGAGTTGGATATGAATGAGCAACTTTCACTTTTTCACAAACCTATGAAGTTGATTTTTTTTTTAAATTAATTTCAAGATGAAAGAAATTGCAGGAAAGAGTTGAGGGGTTGGCCCGAGGTCATACAGCGGTGCAGCTGCAAGGTGGGGATTTGAACCATTAGATCTGGCTCTGGAGTGGCATCTTAGGTTAGACTGTGCTTTGGGGAGCAGGTGTTGAGGCAGGTGGGAGTCCTTGGAGACAGGCACTGTCCTGGGATCGGTAGTCTCAGGCCTTCTGTTGTCTGCTTCCTCCGGGGAGTGCTTCATATTTTCCTTGTGCAGATGAGAATGTGGAATTGCCTCTAGTTTGCAGAGCAGACTTTCTCAGCCCTGATACATGTGTGTGCTCAGTCACTCAACCGTGTCTTGTGACCCTGCGGACTGTAGCCTGCAGGCTTCTCTGTCCATGGGATTTTCCAGGCAAGAACACTGGAGTGGGTACTTGGGACTGGCTGGTTCTTTGTGGGGGCTGTCCTGTGTGCTGCAGGACCTTAGCAGCCTCCCTGGACTCCACCCACTTGATGCCAGTAACGCTGCCCCCCGCCCCCAGTTGTGACAACCAAAGTTGACTCCAGACTCTGCCAAGCAATGTGCCCTTGGGGTAGAATTGCCCCTGGCTGAGAACGCTGTTTAGATTATTCTCTTGCTCTCTCTGGGGTTTGGATTTAGAGAAATTAAACTTGCATTTAAGGGGACTCAGAGCATGCTTGAGACCTCTGTGTTTGACATTGGCCCATAAGAAGCTGATGGTGTGGTGGGGCAAGGAAGGAAGGGGGCAGGTGATGGTACAGATACGCCTCAGTGGCTGTCCATTATTCCCAGAAATCAACACAGGGACATCTCTGATTGTTCCACACACATCGTGCTACAACACACAGATGAGAAGGATAATTTTGTTCTTTCTTTGTTGTTAGAAAGTCTGATCGCCTCAATAAGTGAGGACCCCTCACCCTGTGACTTTGTGTGACAAATCACACTGCCCATCCCCACTCTATAACCTATTTAAAAAATCTAGAAATAATGACACATAAGCAGGTCTCACGAAAGGCTGATTGTTTAATTTTAAGGAAGGTTCACGATTACCAAGGAAAATAACCCACAGAATCAAGGAACTAGACAAATTTCAGTTCTCTTTGATTAGGACACAGAATTACATATTTTGAAATTAACCCCTTACATCTTCATCTCCTTTAGTTCCCCTTCTTTATGTTTCTTTTTTTTTTTTTTTTATGTTTCTTGTTAACATGAAATTGATTGCATAAGCAATGCCAACAGTATAGTCATCCAAGGGACATTTCTCCTGAACCATCATAACTCACACAATTGAGGAAGGCATCGGGGACCAGAAGGAGGTGGTGGTCAGACATTGGTTCCTTGATGTTCCAAGCTTGACCATGTGGACCAGGAGTGTTTAACTCGTCACTCCTTTATTCCGGGGTTGACACTGTTGACATTTGGGGCTGGACATTGTTGCAGGGACTGTCCTGTGCACACTAGGATGTTTAGCAGCATCCCTGGCCTCTACCCACTAGATTCCAGAAGCAGTCCCCTAGTTGCAGCAACCAAAAACATTTCCAGACGCTGCTGGCGAGGGACCCCAAATCACCTCCCATTTGAGAGCCACTGATTTATTCTTTCATTCACTCATTTATTCGTTAAGTCAAGAACACCTTTCAAGGACCTTCATGTGCCTAGCACTGTTTTAAGAACTGCAGAGAAAACTAGATGGGCATGGTCCCTGTCCTCATGGACCTGACATTTTAATTGGGAAGAGACAGTGAACGTATCAGCAAATATCTAAACAAAGTAACATCAGAGGGTGGGAAGTGCCATGAGAAAGGGGGCCAGGGCCAGGGGGCCCATTTAGATTCTAGAGGGCTCAGAGAAGCCCTGAGAAGGTACATTTGGACTGAGACCATAATGTGGAGGAGGAGCCAAGTGTGGGAAGATGCACAGCAAGAGACTTCTGACGGAGGGAACGGCAAGTGCAAAGGCCCTGGGGTGGGAGTATAGTCTAGGGATTGTTGGAACCAGGCCAGGGTGTAGCAAGTGGGGAAGTGGGAGGAGGAGGCCGTTGGAGATTTGTTAGGGCTTTGAAAATTCTGATGGCAAATTGGAATTGCTCTGCTTTGATGGGCAGTCTTTGGAGGGATTTGAGCAGGGGAGGGGCATGGTCTGGCTGACCCTTGAGAATACTCCCAGTGGCTGTCAAGTGGCCTGTAGGGCAAGAACGGGAGCAGAGAGATGTCAGGAGGCTGGTGAAGGGGCCAGGGTGAAAGATGCTGCCGGCCCGGACTGGCTGGACTCTGGGGACACACATGGGAACTTGGCTTAAATTGACCTTTGTCCCAATTCTGCCACCTGCTGGGACTTCTAAGATTGGACAGAGAAGGGTGAAGGCAGCAGGTCCCAGACGCCTGTCACTGGGCCTGCATTCCCAAGGGATCTCAGCAAACAAAGGACCAAAACTTCAGGGCCTCCATCCCCAAAGATGCTGAGTCAGTCGGTGTTGAGATGGGTGTGACAGGCTTCTGCAATGTGATTCTGCTCTGAGCGACTTGGCATATTTTTCTAGGTTGTCTATTTCTGGATTAAGTAGGGAGTGGTGTGTGTGTGTGCATGCGTGTGTGTTCACCTTCATTATAGTATGGGTAGATATTGATAATGGGCTTCCCTGGTGGCTTAGCGGTAAAGAATCCACCTGCAATGTGGGAGATGTGGGTTCAATCCTTGGGTTGAGAAGACCCCCTGGAGAAGGAATGGCCACCCACTCCAGTATTCTTGCCTGGGAAATCCCAGGGACAGAGGAGCCTGGCGGGCTACACCGTCCATGGGGTCACAACAGAGTTGGACACGACTGAGCGACTAAACAACAACAGCAGGCGTTGATGCAAGGCTCAGCCACATATTCTGGCAAGTGATGCTGTTGACATCTCCTTAACCAAGACTGGCTCAATAACTTCGGGTTGGAATCCAAGGCAAATGGCCTGGGGCTGGCCCTACTCCAGCCTGAAGGAAATTCTCTTCACACAGGGGCTCAGCCTCAGGTGTTCCATGGCCAATGACTCACTCCTTACTCATTACGGGAGTAAGGAGGCTTTCAGAATGACTCAGAAACAGCCACAGATTGTGTTAATGGATCCTCACATTTTCCCTAGCATTGCAATACAGATGTCTCTCTCCTTAGGATAGTAAAATACTTTACAAAGTGCAAAGGAACAGTCAGCCAACTGACTCCAAGCCTCTGACATACTCTCTTGGACCAGGAATAATGATGAAGAGTCGCTCGGTTGTGACCAGCTCTTGGCGACCCCCTGGATTGTAGCCCGCCAGGCTCCTCTGTCCATGGAATTCTCCAGGCCAGAATACTGAAGTGGGTAGCCATGCCCTCCTCTAGGGGATCTTCCCAACCCAGGGATCGAACTCAGGTCTCCCACATTGCAGGTGGATTCTTTACCAGCTAAGCCACAAGGAAAGACCAAGAATGCTGCAGTGGGTAGCCTATCCCTTCTCCAGGGGATCTTCCCGACTCAGGAATCGGACTGGGGTCTCCTGCATTGCAGGCGGATTCTTTACCAGCTGAACTACCAAGTTCTTCCATCAGGGGCTCCCAATGCCTGGTTGTCCATTCACAGCAGCTGCTTGTGAGTGAATGTGTTGTGGGCTGCAGCATGGTGACATTCTAAGCACACTATCATTCCATCTCCATCTGTGAGCTGAAGTAATCTAGGAAGAGAAACTCCCCCTCTTCAAATAAATTGCAGGATATACTGTACAGAGAAAAGGCATAATAAATGCTCCATGCTTGCCCTTCATTTTTCCATTTTCCAAGTGATGAGTCTTGTTCCCCAGTGTCCCCCATAAGTGACCACTGAGGGTTTTGCACAAATATCACATGACTCATGGATTCAGACATTCTTATTGCTGTTCAGGTTCTCCCATCTTTGGCCAATGGGAGCGTCTACCCGTCGGCCTTTGAGGTTTTGACCTGGCTCTCAGAGTCTTTGACAGCTTCCTTGTGATCTGGGATGTTCCAATCCCATATTCATTTCTTATCATATTCATTTCTCCATCTGCGCCTGGAGGCATCACTTCTTCAGGGAGCTGTGGCTCCTTTGGAGAGCGGCATTTAGAAGCCACAGTCTGGGTTTGTCTCCTGCGCCAGCTCTCCGGCTCTGTGACCAGGGGGTGCATTGGGCAGGGCTGATATTAACAGCATCTCTTAGTGGATGTATTCTGGGAAGTCACTGTTGTCACCAAGCATGTGTCCCCTTTCAGTTGCTCTGTGGGTCTCTGCGAGACAGCTGACAGGTGGGACAGTGATGAAACCTGGGCGGATTCTGCCCCTCAGAGCAGCTGCTAGCCTGTAGGGCACCTTTGTGCAAATCAGAAGAGATGATCCTTCCACCCTTCCTTGGGCAGATGGTTCCTCCAAGGCCTGTAGCTGGAGAGCTGACCTTGTGTAGGTTTGCAGGGGCATCACCTGCACAACTGCTTCTTTGCTCCAGGCCCAGGGCAATTCACTTCAAGACCTCCTGAGCTTCCAACCCCTTAACTGCAGAATGGCTTTCTGTCCCTTTCCAGCCTCGCTTATGTTCTCTGGGCTCATTTTTCCCCAGGCAGGTGTTGTGGGTTGACTTATATTCTTCCCAAGAGATATATGTGGACGTCCTCACCTCCAGGGCCTCAAAATGTGACCTCACTTGGTAATAGGGTCTTTGCAGATGTGATTAGCTAAGATGAAGGCATCCTGGAGTAGGCTGGGGCCCTAGTCCCAAATGATTAGTGTCCTTGAAAGAAGGCAGCTTTGTGAAGACAGACACATGAGGGAGGCCACGCAACAACTCAGGCAGAGGTTGATGTGATGTAGATACAAGCCAAGGAACCCCATGGGTGCCGGCTGACGTCAGAAGATAGGAGAGGGGGCCTGGGATGGGTTTCCCCCTAGAGCCCCCAGAAGGAACCAAGCCTGCAGACACAGAGATTTTGGTGTTTGTTTTGCTTTGCTTTCTTGTTTTGTTTTTTTTTGAGCACAATGAAATGATGGGTTTTAAGACAACATGGTCTTGGTATTGCCCAGTTTGCTGTGTTTTGTTTTAGCAGCCCTGGGAAACAAATACAGCACCTTCCTGTATTCCCTGCTACTCTGAGGATGGGCAATGGACCAGCAGCATCAGCATTACCTGGGTGCTCATTAAAACGCAGACTCTTGGGCCCCACCCAGACCTCCTGAATCAGAGTCTGCGTTTAACAAGTGAGCCAGGTGGTGGTGGTCCAATGACCAAGACGATGTGCTTTCACGGCTGAGGGCCCGGGCTCAGTCCCTGGTCAGGGAACTAAAATCCCACAAGCCTTGAAAAGGAAAAAAAAAAAACAACGAGAGATCCAGGTGGTGTGTATGTGGAAAAGCACTGCGTCATACAATAGTATAACAGGAATGATTAGCCACCAAGGCAAATGCAGAGTTATTTCTGATAATAGTGGGTATTGAACTCATTGCCCACCAGGCAGTATACTGAGTCCTTCTTTGCCTGTGATTCTCACGTAATCTTCCTGGCAGCTCCGTGCCGTTGGTACTTCTTACTCCAGGGAACATGATTCACACCAACAATGATTGTATGACGCCTCCTGTGCAATTCAGCAGTCCTGACTCTTATCCCATTTTACAGATGAGAAAACTGGGACTCACACAGAGAGGTTAAGTCACTTACTCAAGGTCACACAGGTCCTCAGGGGTGGATCTGAGATTTGAATCTATGAATCTGTCTCTGAACTTGTACCCAGGACCCTCTCTACTCACCTCACCTGCCCCCCAAAGGAGAGCCAATGAAGGCAGCATCTCTCTTCCTCCCCACTCCAATTTCTTCTCCTTTTTAAATTGTAAAATAACACATAACATCAAATTGACCGTTTTAACCATTTGGGAGTGAACGATTCGGGACTTCCCTGGTGGTCCAGTGGCTAAGTCGGAGCTCTGACTGTAGGAGGCCCGAGTTCCATCCCTGGTCAGAAACTGGGTCCCACATGCCACAAGTAAGGCCTGGCACAGCCAAATAAATAAATAAATATTAAAAAAAAATACAGTTATTGATTCGGTGGCATTTAGGATGTTGACAGTGCTATGCAGCCATCCTAACTGTCTCATTCCAGAATAATTTCATCACCCCAAAAGGAAACCCCATAGCTATTAAGCAGTCACTCTCTGTTCCCTGCAGTGTCCCTAGCCTCCGATAACCACTTACCTGCTTTCTGACTCTATGAGTTGGTCTATTCTGGACTTTTCACAAGAATGGAATCCTACAATCTGGGACCTTTTATGCCTGACTTCTTTCACTTGGCATGTTTTCAAGGTGCCACCGTGTTATTGCATGCATCAGTACTCCAATAATTTTTTCATGTTTTTTTTTTCACCTAGTTGTGGTTAAATATGCATGACCAAAAAAAAAAAATCTACCATTTTAAGCATCTCAAGTCAGTGGCAAGAAGTCCGTTCAGACTGTTGTGTCACCGTCACCACCAACCGCCTCTAGAATCCCTTCACCTCCCCGCACAGAGAGAGCCTATGTCTGTGAAGCAATCACTCCCCGTTTCCTCCTCCCTCCAGCCGCCGGGAGCCTATATTCTGCTTTCTATCTCTGTAAATTTGCCACTTCTGGGTAGCTTACTTAGTGAAATCTTACAGTATCTATGTGTTTGCGTCTGGCCTCTTTCACTGAGCCTAAGGTTGTCGAGGTTCGCCCACACTGGAGCAGGTTTCAGCGCTTCATTCCTTTTCATGGCTGTGACACCCCATCGCACGGACAGTCCACTGATGGGACGTTTGGGCCGTTTCCGCCTCGTGGTGACTGTGAACGTTGCCTCCGTGAAACTTCGTGTGCAAGGTCTTGTTTGAAGACCTGTTTTCAGCTCTTCTGTGTTCCCATTTCATTTGGGTCTCTAAGGAATCTGGTCCATGGTTCGAGTAGTGGCGGGGAGTGGGCAGTAGCTAGGGTCTGTGGGCAGGAATCAGCCCTGGTGCCCCTCGAAGAGAATCGCGGGTCCCCACAGAGGGCCCAGCCAGGGCTGAGCGGCCAAGGGCCCGCTGACCCATCTCTGGGGGTTCCCTTTGCCCAGCATTTTGCAGCTCCGCGTACCCAGCTGATTGGAGAAGGGCATGGCAACCCACTCCAGTATTCTTGCTTGGAGCATCCCATGGACAGAGGAGCCTGGTGGGCTACAGTCCATGGCATCACAAGAGTCAGACACGACTTAGCGACTCAACCACTATACCCAGCTGATAAAGATGGGATGTCTCTTTATTTTTTTTTTAATTTTTTTTGATATTTTATCATACAATTATATTATCATAGACCATATAGTGGTTTATAATACTCACTGTACATTTTTAATGTATAAATATAATGTATATTCATATACATAAAATATATATTGTTGATATATTAATTTAATGTATATTAGATACATAAGTGTGTTCTATAATATATAAATATTATTTAATAACACAACTATATATGCTACACAATTGTATATACTGTATAACAATATATAAATAACAGGTAGGCCTGGCCTGCTGCAGTTCACAGGGTCACAAAGAGTCAGACATGGCTGGGTGACTGAACAGTAATAACAACAACAATAATAATATATAATTTTAGCTCTCCATAACTCATACATATATGTGTATATATTAAAAACGCTTATACATATATGTGTGATATTAAAAAATATGCATATCTCCACAACGTTTATACTCTTTTCTCAATGAAATTCTAAAATGGGGACTAAAAGTAAAGTCAAGTCGCTCAGTCGTGTGTCAACTCTTTGCAACCCCACTGACTGTAACCTACCAGGCTCCTCTGTTCGTGGGATTTTCCAGGCAAGAGTACTGGAGTGGGTTGCCATTTCCTTCTCCAGGGGGATGTCTCTTTAAAAAGAAATAAAGAACAGAAACTAGAGGGGAAAACTGTGGTGGCCAAAGGGAAGTCTGTCCTTTTATTCACTTCCATACTCAGACCTCTGTGGTGCTGACCTTTGAATCAAAGCTCTGAGCGCTTAGCAACCAGCATCTGTTGAGACATCCCAGCAGCCCCAGACCTGCCTTCCTGGCCCAGATGTTGGGCAAGGATGAGGATGTGCTGTCATCTGAAACAAGAAGTTGGAGTCTGAAGGGTGATGGCGCTAATGTTACATTTAGAAAAGTCCGTCTAGCCCCCACGGCTCACCCGCTGGATTAGCAAGGCCTTTTTAAGTGTGGGTTCCTTCCCCTGTCTTTGTCATCATGACTGAGTTTACCTTGAAGATGGGACAAAGGAGGACTTCTGGATGGCAACGAGCATGCAGATCTCGTTAAAATGAAGATTTGGGCTCCGAAGGCCTGGGGTACGCCACTGTTCCTGCATTGCTAACAAGCTCGGGGGCACGAGGGGAGGGGAACAGGTGGATATGGTCTTAGTTGTCACTTTCTGGGGTCCCCTTCCCTGCCACATCTTCCCTGCCACCCCACACACACTGCTGTTAGCGCGAGAGCCGCCTGACTAAGTGGGTGTCAGGGCTGAAGAAATATATAGTAGCATCCTGCTGCTTTTCAACAATGAGGAAAAAGCATCCAATGGAAAGCATCCAAAAAGATCATCACCAGCCAAGGCTTTTTCTCACTTTCTCCCGTTCTCAAAACTTTTGACCATGAATGAGTCAAACAATATGTAGAGTGATATTAACAACATGCCCCCCTCTGGTCTGGCACCGTAGGTGTTTTTCCTCCTAGAAGCCTTGGCCATCTGCAGTTAAATGCTATTCTCCCATTTTCCAGATGAGTAAACCGAGGCTCTGAGCGGTTTAGTGCCCTGTCCAGAACCAAGTACACAGCAAAGATGGAGTGTGAGTGTGGATCGAGGCTTTCTGTCTTTCACTGTACTGACTGTCCAGTTAGGAGGTGGGTGGGCATTTTTACTCCATAGAGAGGGGTGGCCTTTATTTTTTTGCAGAAGAACTGGTAAGCCCAGAAGAAAGGACCTACTTTCTGGAATTTTACCTCATGCATCCAGCTGTAGCAGCCAGTTACTCAACTGGGGATTTTTAGGTCTGAATTTTTTTTTGTTTGTTTTTGACCACAGATGGCCCCCAGAATAGCAATCTAGAGACCTTTAATTCTTTTTTCTCTGAAACATGCCTTGCCTCGATGCAAAGTCGAATCTACCTCTGATGATTTCTTTATTTTTCTATTTTTTAAATCAGATTTACATAAAAGTACAGAGAACAATGCCCCTGATGTTCCCATTGCTCAGCTTCAGTCATGATCAACACGTGGCCAGACTATTTCATCTTTACCCCCGCCCACTCCCCGCCCCCAGCTTATTTTGGAGCAAATTCAAGACATCATCTCAGATGCTATTTTTGTAGCAAAGTAAAGGAGGGAGAAAAAATACTGTCTTTCCTCAGACCTTTGCCACAGTGGAAAGCAGAAGGCTTGTCAGAGTATTTGAAAGATGAGAGCAGTATTTAAAATAGGATGTTTGATAAAGAATTAGTTTTCAAAGTATTTTAAACCAATAAAGGGCAACTTTTAAAGAGACTATTAAATCACTGCGGAACGGAGAATTAAATCAAACTTTTGCCCCCAATTTGAATGTGCTTTAGAAGTTTGTAGGGGGACTTCCCTGGCTGTCCAGTGGTTAAGACTTCACCTTCCATTGCAGGGGGTGTGGGTTTGATTCCTGGTTGGGAAGCTGAGACCCCACACGGCTCTCACGCAAAAAAACCAAAGCATGAAACAAGCAGTATTATAACAAATTCAAAAAAAGACTTTAAAAATGGCCTATATTAAAAAAAAATCTTTAAAAGAAAGGAAGTTTGCTGGGAAGGGGATGTGTGTGCCTGGGGTACATGGTCCTCTCCAACCCCACCCCTGACTTTACTCTGGCTAGACAGAGCACCACCCCCAACCTGTGACCATTTTTAGGAGTGGTTTTAGGTTTACCGAAAAACTGAGCAAAAAGTACAGAGTTCCCCTGAGCCCCTCCCCACCCCAAAGTTCCCCCTATTGTTAACATCTTGCATTAATGTCATACATTTGCTGTGATGAACCAGTGCATTGTTAGCTGAAGTCCATAGCTTCCATCCGGGTCCACCCTTGGTGTTGTACCTTCCATTGTTGTTTAGTTGCTCAGCGTGTCTGACTCTTTGTGACCCCATGCACTGCCACACGCCAGGCTTCCTTGTCCTTCACTATCTCCCGAGTTTGCTCAAACTCACGTTCATTGAGTCAGTGATGTCTTCTGTAGGCTTTGACAAATGTATAATGGCATGTATCCACCATGAGAGTATCACACAGACCAGTTTCACTGCCCTAAACATCCCCTGGGCTCCAGCTATTCATCCTCCTTGTCTCTAAACGCTGGCAACCATTGATCTTTTTCCTGTCTCCGTAGCTGAGGCTTTTCCAAAATGTCGTAGAGTTAGATCCATACAGTATGTAGTCTTTTCAGCCTGGCTTCTTTCCCCGTGTAGTGTGCGTCAAGGTTCCTCCATGTCTTTTCATGGCGTGAGAGCTCATTTCTTTTTTGTGCCGAAAATACAATATTCCTTCGTGTGGATGTACTATGATGTATCCATCCACCTATTGAAGGACATCTTGGTGCTTCCAACTGGGGGCAGTTACGACTCATGGGCTTCCCAGGTGGCGAAAAACCTGCCTGCCAGTGCAGGAGATGTAAGAGACACGGGTTTGCTCGCTGGGTTGGGTAGACCCCCTGGAGGAGGGCATGGCAACCCTCTCCAGTATTCTTGCCCAGTTAGAGGATCCTGGTGGGCTACGGTCCATGGGGCCGCAGAGTCGGACACGACTGAGTGACGAAGCAGCAGAGCTGCGTACATACAGTAAATCGCATTCATCCTAAATGTGCAGGTGGGTGAGTTTTTATGTAGATGCACATGAGGGATCAAGACGTGGGACCCCTCCAGCATCACAAGCCCTCTTGTGTGTAAGTCACTGCCCCTCTTACCCTCACTGCTCTGACTTCTAGCACAATCCATTGTTTCTGCCAGTCGGGCAGCTCCTGCCCTATAGCTTTGGAAGTAGGCGGTGAAGTAGGTGGGAGAGGTCATTACTAGCAGTTTGATTCATTTTGGTTTGTCTTGAATGGAGCCTGATTTCATCATCAAATTCTTCCTGCCTATCTAGAGCAGGAATTGGCATGAGTTCTGGGTAAATATTTTCAGCTTTGCCAGAGAATGAGTGAGCATGGCTGCATTCCAATAAAACTTTATTTACAGAAATAGGAAGAGGGCCAGGTTTGGCCCTTGGGCAGGAGTTTGTGAATCCAGGATGTTCTCATTCGCTAAGTCATGTCTGACTCTTTACCACCCCATGGACTTTAGCCCACCAGGCTCCTCTGTCCATGGAATTCTCCAGGCAAGAATATTGGAATGGGTTGCCATTTCCTACTCTAGGGGATCTTCCCAACCCAGGGATTGAACCCACATCTCTGGCATCCCCTGCATTGGCCAGCGTATTCTTTACAACTGAGCCACCAGTGAAGCCCCCAAACCAGGACAGAGCAGTGACTTTCCTTTGTAAAGTTCATGTCCAATTGTTGTTGTTCAGTTGCCGAGTCGTGTCCGACTCTTTGTGACCCCATGGACTGCAGCATGCCAAGCTTCCCTGTCCCTCACCATCTCCTGGAGTTTGCCCAAGTTCATGTTCATTGAATCGGTGATGCCATCCAACTATCTCACCCTCTGTTGCCCTCTTCTCCTTCTGCCTTCAATTTTCCCCAGCACCAGGGTCTTTTCCAATGAGTTGGTTCTTCGCATCAGGTGGCCAAAGTACTGGAGCATCAGCTTCAGCATCAGTCCTTCCAGTGAATATTTAGGGTTGATTTCCTTTAAGACTGACTGGTTGGATTTCCTTGCAGTTCAAGGGACTCTCAAGAGTCTTCTCTGGCACCACAACCTGAAAGAATCATGTCAGGCCCCACTCCAAATCTAAACCCACATGTCATGGGACCAGGGCAGCCTTCTGAGCATTTTAAAGCCTCCTCAGGTAACTTTCAAGCACATACCATGCAAACCTACTGGGTTTCCCTCCACAGGGGGAGACAAGATGTGTGCTGGGCTCAGAACCGTGAAAGTGGCTTTGAATTTAAACAAAAGCCCAGCTAGACCCTTCTGACCTTGACATAGGTAATTTCACTTACCCTTTCACCACCTATCATTCTCTCCTCCTCCTCCTCTTGAGATAACAGGCTTCTGTCCTGGGGTGGAGGGGGCAGGATGGATACTGATCAGAAAATACTTCTGTAAAAGCAGTAAAGAACACACCTGCCAATGCAGGAGATGTGGATTTGATCCCTGGGTTGGGAAGATCCCCTGGAAGAGGGCATGACGGCCCACTCCAGTATTCTTGCTGGAAAATCCCATGGACAGAGGAGCCTGGTGGACTATAGTCCATGGGGTCACAAAGAGTCGAAGAGGACAGACCACACAAAGTTGAGGATGAGGAAGTTTCCTTGGTGAAAGCGGAGGGGCTGGGGCATTATGGGGGAGATCAGGAGTCTTGGGGAATCCCTGCAGAAATGAAAAGTCAGCCCCTGGGGAGTGAGAGAAAGTTGTGGTCAGAGGGGGAATTTTACAGTTTGGCTCCTTGGACGTGTAATGGTTTTGAGCACGTGTGGGATTGTCAGCTGTTCACAATGACAGCATGGTGTGTGTTTCAGGCACTGAATACCTGCCACCTTCACTTGATCTTTTTAAGCGGATAATCTCGGCAAGGGCTCCCGTGGGCCCTCCCATTTTACAGAAGCAGAGACTGAGGCGATGAGAAGTTCTGTAGCTTAGGACAGCTGCGGAGCTGTTCAGAGGTTGGAGCCAGGATTTGGATCCTGGCAGTCGGGCACCTCCGCGCGGTTTGCCTCTCAAGGCGCGGCCATCAGGTGGGTGCCTGGGACGAGGGAGTTGGGAGCTGGTGGCATTGAGAGCTGGAGGTAACTGTTGGCTCCTGTGTGCTCCAAGGCGGAAGGCACAGGGGACCGCATATCAGGGAAGGGAGGGCAGGCTCAAACCATGGCTTTCTAGACTCTCAGAAAGCTCATCTCTGAGCTCACGTTCGTGTTAGCAGAGGGAGAGGGGTGGGCGGGGGCCCAGGCTAGGCAGACTGCAGGGAGATGGGGTGAGGGTTTGGAGGGTTGTCCAGAGAACAGCCCACGTAAAACAGGATTAAAGCACTATTTGAAAGTACAACAGGCGTCCTTTTCTGCTTGCTTTGGGCTTGGTTTGGATACTTAAAACAACAGCAGCAACAACAATAATGATATCATCCCTTCAAGTTAAGGAAACAGTCAGTTAACCAGAACTCAATTAAATAAGCAGAACCTTCCAACAAGTGGAATTTTTTCTGCATTTTCTTTCAGGAAACCACAGTCAGAAAAAGAAAAACAGTGGGTGGGCAGGGGATTTATTCGAAGGCATAACTTCCAGGTTTCACCCTGGATTAGTGAACACTTGGGCCTCTGTACACCTTTTAAGTCTGTATTGTTCTACAAAAAAGACACATGCTCCCAGTAAGCCTGAAGGGACTGGATTACAAGGTTCAACACAACAAATATTTGCTGAGAATCTTAAAGCCAGGTGCTCTTGGGGATATAAAAATGGTCTCTATCCTCAAAGGACATTGGAAAAGGATTCATTTATCTTTGGGTGAAGGGCTTCCCAGGTGGCTCAGTGGTAAAGAATCTGCCTCCAAGCAGGACATTTGGGTTTGATCCCTGGGTTGGGAAGATCCCCTGGAGGAGGAAATGGTAACCTGCTCCAGCATTCTTTTTCTTTTTTTTTTTTTTAATAATTTTATCTATTTATGGCTGTGCTGGGTCTTCATTGGTGCACGAGTGCTTTCTCTAGTTGCGGAGGGTGGGGGCTACTCTTTGTCGCAGGCCCTAAAGCATGCAGATTTCAGTAGTTGTGGCACATGGGCTTACTTGCTCCGCAGCGTGTGGAATCTTCCTGGACCAGGGATCGAACCCGTGTTTTCTGCATTGGCAGGCGTTTTCTTATCCACTGCAACACCTGGGAAGTCCCCACTCCAGCATTCTTGCCTGGGACATTCCATGGACAGAGGAGCTTGGCAGGCTACAGTCCATGGAGTTGCTACAGTCCATGGAGTTGACAGGATTTAGCAACTGAGCATGCAATGCATGCATCTTTGGGTGAAGGGGGCGAAAGTATGTTAAGACAACTAAATCCTCAATAATGTGTAAGGCAAAAAGAGGTATCAGAGGGGGGCTTCCCTGGCGATCTAGTGGTTAAGACTCTGTGTTTCCACTGCAGGGGGCACAGGTTTGATCCCGGTTCAGGGAACCAAGGACCCACATGCTATGTGGCGTGATCAAAAGAAAACAGTGTAAGCGATTCCCCAGAGTCTTGTCTTCTGGAACAATCAGGTCTGGAAGTGCCACGCGATCACATCTAATTCTTAAATGCCACTGGTTCGGTTGCCAGGAGAGCTCGGCATCTGAAAGGCACAGGGGAGAACCTTCTGGAGAAAGCTGGCCTTGGGCACAGCCCCTTCTTCCTTTGCAAGAGGAGGAATGAGTGCAGAGGTCATCTGAAGCTTAGCTGACGTCCCCGTGGGAGTCAGGAGCCCACCGTGCTACGGGAGCCTTCAGGGTGCTCACCCTGACAGCCTTCCTTCTCAGAGATCAAGCAGGCTCTGCCCCCGAAGGCCTGCTGGCTGCCTTTAGACGCGGCATGTAGGAGGCTCCCAGGCCCTGTGAAACACAGCCTGCGGCATTTTGTTGACATAATTAGTGGCCGTCATTTAAAAATCAGATTTCCCACAAAAGGTCTAGGTTTCTAGCTTCCCGCAGAGATATCGGATCTGGCAATACTGGGTTAGTTTGCTAGTGTCAAGTTGCCTACCCTCTCTCCCCAGCAATGAATTGCTACCTGTCATGGGGCAGAAAACTAAGATCATGGCATCCAGTCCCATCACTTCATGGCAAATAGATGGGGAAACAGTGGAAACAGTGGCTGACTTTATTTTCTTGGGCTCCAAAATCACTGCAGATAGTGACTGCAGCCATGAAATTAAAAGACGCTTACTCCTTGGAAGAAAAGTTATGACCAACCTAGACAGCATATTAAAAAGCAGAGACATTACTTTGTCAACAAAGGTCCATCTAGTCAAGGTTATCGTTTTTCCAGAGATCATGTATAGATGTGAGAGTTGGACTATAAAGAAAGCTGAGCACCGAGGAATTGATGCTTTTGAACTGTGGTGTTGGAGAAGACTCTTGAGAGTCCCTTGGACTGCAAGGAGATCCAACCAGTCCATCCTAAAGAAAATCAGTCCTGAGTGTTCATTGGAAGGACTGATGCTGAAGCTGAAACTCCAATACTTTAGCCACCTGATGCGAAGAACTGACTCATTTGAAAAGACCCTGATGCTGGGAAAGACTGAGGGCGGGAGGAGAAGGGGACGACAGAGGATGAGATGGGTGGAAGGTCTCACCGACTCAATGGACATGAGTTTGAGTAAACTCCGGGGAGTTGGTGATGGACAGGGAGACCTGGTGTGCTGCTGTCCATGGGGTCACAAAGAGTTGGACACGACTGAGTGACTAAACTGAATGGGGCTTGCAGGATCGATTTTTTTTTATTTTATTGAAGTAGAGTTGATTTACAATATTGTGTTAGTTTCCACTGTACAGCAAAGCGATTCAGCTATACATGTATATACATTCTTTCTGGTATTCTTTTCGATTAGGTTTATTACAGGATATTGACTATAGTTCCCTCTATACAGGAGGACCATGCTGTTGATCCATCCTCTGTATATAATACTTTGCATCGGCTAATGCCTCCCTCAGTCCATCCCTCCCCCAGCCCTTGCCCTTGCACACGGCCTGCTTTCTGGCTCCAGGGTTAAAATGCTGCTTGTCACCAGCACCAGTGGTTTGGACCCAGACATGCCCACGTGGCCCCCGCTGATGTGAGGCTTCTGAACCCATGGGCTGCATGTGACCAAGCAGCTCAATTACTGACGGAATAACCCAACATTTCCCTTTGGGGAACTGGTCATTGTTGCTGCTAGATAGGAAGGCAGTGATCAGTGTCACAATACATTTCAAAGGTGATGCAGTTTCAAAGAGGGCAAGTGATATTTGGAGTCATATTATGGGAAAGTACTGGATTCTTCGAGGGTGGGAAAAATGTTGGTGTGATGAGGACTGTTTCGAGTCTTCTAGCCGAGTGATGCTTTCTCTGAGCTGTGCCCTGGTGGAGTCTGGGTTGAAACGCACGGAGAACATGTGGGTCGTGGAAACCACAGAGCACATTTGGCCACTGTCCTTGGGGCCCTGGTCTGAGCGGGCTTCTGGGTTCTTTCCTAGGCATCCAGTGGCCACATTTTTCCACCTGTTTTTTCGCGTGAGTGCCATCATCACCTACGTGGGCTGTGACTGGTTCAGCAAGAGCTTCGTGGGCTGTTTTGTCACTGTGCTTCTCCTCCTGTCCTTTGACTTCTGGTCTGTGAAGGTAAGCGCCAGCTCCCCACAACCTGTGACTCCCTCTCTCCCGAAACACGGGGCTGCGTTTCTAGCCATTCGCTGACCCTTATGCGGACTTAAGAATGCTAAGCCAACATCACTTAAAATCAGAGGAAAAAAGTACATTGCATAGTTGAACTAAATAGCTTCTGGGTGGCCACTGTCATGCTTGCAGACACGTACTATGTGAGGGAGACAACTCCATAGTGTTTTGGGTTTTTTGTAAATTTCATATATCATATTATAAATAATGTATTTTAAAATTCTATAAATAGGAATACATATATGTATATATGTGTGTATGTATGTTTGGGGAGTCTGTCTTTTTTTGTGAATAGAACTTAATTTTTAAAAGTTTTTATTGGATATAGTTGATTTACAATGTTGTGTCAGTTTCCAGCATACAGCAAAGTGAATTAGTTATGCATACATCTGCTCTTGTTAGATTCTTTTCCCATGTAGGTCATGTCAGAGTATCGAGTAAAATTCCCTGAGCTACACTGTAGGTACTTATTAGTTATCTATTTTATATATGGGTTCCCCTGATAGTTCAGTTGGTAAAGAATATGCCTACAATGCAGGAGACCCTGGTTCCATTCCTAAGTCAGGAAAATATGCTGGAGAAGGGATAAAATATATGTATTTTACATATAGTAGTATGTATATGTCAATCCCAATCTCCTAATTTATCACTCCCCCACTTTGCCCCCCAAGTAACCATAAGATTATTTTCTGTATCTAGAACTCTAATTCTGTTTTGTCAATAAGTTCATCTGCATCATTTTTTAGATTCCACATATAAGCCACATCATATCTGTCCTCTGTCTGACTTACTTCACTCACTGCGAGAATCTCTAGGCCCATCCATGTTGCTCATGGCATTATTTCATTCCTTTTCATGGCTGAGTAATACGCCTTTTTATATATGTAGCACATCTTCCTTACCCATCCTGTGTTGATGGACAGGTAGGCTGCCTTTTAAGGTAAGCTTAGTTAAGAATTACAGACCTCAAAACTGATTTCGAGAAAGCCCCACTCTTCAGTCCCCCTCTCCTCAGGTTTGACATGAACGGGTCACTTTTATTCATCCAGGAAAAGATGAGGCCTCTTTCTTGACCTGTGATCTGCTTATGAGCATCCTGTCCACTTTTCTCAGAATGTAACCGGACGACTCATGGTGGGCCTTCGCTGGTGGAACCAGATTGATGAAGATGGGAAAAGCCACTGGATTTTTGAAGCCAGAAAGGTATCTTCCAGTACTTGTCAAGCTAGAGCCGAGGAAACGGCCATGGAAAGTCCCTCTGGGTTCCTTCTGAGCTCTGCATGATCTGATCCCTCCCGGACACAAGGCCCATGGTGGCTGGTGCCCGTTCAGAGTCCCCACTGGCAGAAGCACGTGTGATATTAACAAAAATCAGAGCATGCTCCTTTGGGACTGTTTCTGCGAGTTGTGCATCTGAATCTCTTTCTTGCTACAGGTCTCTCCAGACATGGTGGCTGCCACAGAGGCGGAAGCGCGGGTCTTCTGGCTCGGCCTCATCGTCTGTCCCATGATTTGGATCGTGTTCTTTTTTAGCTCCTTATTTTCCTTGAAACTCAAGTGGCTGGTAAGGCAACACTCGCTCAGATGTCTGTGCAGAACCGGTGGTTGCAGAAGTGGGTTTTTGTTCTTGATTGAGCGATCGATGGATCGAAACAGCTTTATTGAGAAAGAATTCACATACCAGGTAGTGCACCCATTTTGTGTGTATGATTCAGGAGCTTCCCAGGTGGCTCAGTGGTAAAGAATCCACCTGCCAAGCAGGAGACAGGTTCGATCCTTGGGTCAGGAAGATTCCCCTGGAGGAGGAAAGGGCAACCCACTCCAGTATTCTAGCCTGGGAAATCCCATGGACAGAGAAGCCCCGAGGGCTACAGTCAGTGAAAAAGCAAAAGTCGCTCTGTTGTGTCCGATTCTTTGCGACCCCGTGGGCTGTATAGTGGGGTCGCAAAGAGTTGGACATGATTGAGCAACTGAACAACAGCAAGTCTGTTTCAGGGTTGTGCAGCCAGCACCACAGTCAGTTTTAGGAAATTTTTATCACCCCAGGAGACCCTGAGCCCTTTAGCCATGCCCCTCCCCGTGCCTCTGTTCCCCTAGCCCCAGTATGTGAAAGTGTTAGTGGCTCAGTCATGACCAACTCTTCATGATCCCATGGACTGTAGCCTGCCAGGCTCCTCTGTCCATGGAATTCTCCAGGCAAGAAGACTGGAGTGGGTAGCCGTTCCCTTCTCCAGAGGATCTTCCCAACCCAGGAATCGAATCAGGGTCTCCTGCATTGCAGGCAGATTCTTTACCAGCTGAGTTACCAGGGAAACCCCACACCGCCCCTGTTCCCCGCCCCCCTCCATCCCAGCCCCCTGCCACTCACGAATTTATGTTTCTATAGATTTGGCTCTCTGGACATTTTCTATAAAAGAATCATACAATACATGGTCTTGTGTGACTCGGTTCTTTGACTTAACAATGTTTTCAGGATTTATCCTAGTTGTAGCAGGTATCAGTATCGCTTTCCTTTTTATGACTGAATACTGTTACCTAATCTGGACGGACCACGTTTTGTTTATCTGTTCATCCGCTGATGGACATTTGGTGGTTTCCACCTTCTGGTCCATATGAATAATGCTGCTGAGAGGTATTTCTAGAAAAAGTGGATGACATCCTAGCTTGGATAGGTAGGAAATTTGCCTCAGTAGGAATAAGCCAGCCTCAGGATTCTGGAGTTTTATTTCTGAGTTATAACACTGCTTTGCCATGACCTAGGTCATTCCACAAGGAGACAAAATATCCACAGACGGTATGAGCCACAGCATAACTGAGTTTGGGCTCTGGAGTCTGGGTCCTGGCTCAGTCTCATTCCAGCTCTGGGACTTCAGGCAACTTGAGCTTCCCTGGACTTCCATGTCCTCCCTGTAAAGTGGGACGATAGTGGCCCCAGCCTCTCCGGTTTCTGGTGTTTAAAAGGTGTCCTTGAGTATCTGTATTATTATGATTATGTTAGTCGCTCAGTCATGTCTGACTCTTTGCAACCCCATGGACTGTAGCCCACTGGGTTCCTCTGCCCATGGGATTCTCCAGGCAAGAATATTGGAGTGGGTTGCCATTCCCTTCTCCAGGGGATCTTCCTGACCCCAGGATCAAACCCAGGTCTCCCGCATTTCAGGCAGAGTCTTTACCATCTGAACCACCAGGGGAGCTCTCCATAAAGGCTGGCTAACACTGGTGGGTGTGGGCCAGAGCCACTCCTGCTTGGTTTGGGAGGACCATTTCAATCTGTGCTCTCAGAATGACCTCTGCTTCGTTTGAATGCAGGCCCTAGTGATAGCTGGGATCTCTCTCCAAGCCGCCAACCTGTATGGCTACGTCCTGTGTAAGATGGGAGGCGAGAGCGACATCAGCAAAGTCACAGCCAGTTTTCTGTCCCAGACAGTGTTCCAGACGGTGAGTTACTCAAGTCCGACTCCTGGACCCCTGATCTCCAGACACTTGAGAGTCCCGGAGGCCTGCTGGCAGTGGCAGTTTATGATGTTTTTCTGTATCAGCCAGGCTGCCAGTGTTAGCTGGGGTTTTGTGTTCGTGGTTAAAATACGCACAACAGAATTTTACCCTTTTAGCCATTTTTAAGTGTACGGTTCAGTATACGCACATCATCATGCTGCCACAACTCTCACCCAAGAAAACTCTGTACCCACTAAACATTTAACTCATTCTCCACCCTCCCCAACTCCAGTAAACTCCAGGCAACCACTTACTTTCTACCCACATGAATCTGACTAATCTAGGGACCTCACGTAAGTGGAATCACACAGCGCTTGTCCTTTTGTGATTGCCATTGTTGGTTTTGAGTGATTTCTTTAAACTATGGAGGGCTTCTTTGGTGACTCAAGACAGTGAAGAGTTTGCCTGCAATGGAGGAGACCTAGGTTCGATCCCTGGGTTGGGATCCTCTGGAGAAGGGAATGGCAACCCCCAATATTCTTGTCTGGGAAATCCCACGGACAGAGGAGCCTAGTGGGCTACAGTCCATGGGGTTGCAAAAAGTCGAACATGACTTAGCGACTAAACCACAACAACAACAATAGAATTAAGAGCTGTAACAATTTTTTCAAACCTAGCCTGAGTTCTAGAAGCAACAACAGATCTTCTAAATGTGACCAGGCTCTTCCTGAAATGATTTGAGCGATCTTAAGTGTGAACAGTGCACTTAAGCTTTAAACCAAGACCTTGAGCAAGCAGCCCTGCAGGCTTTCGGTTCACCATGGACTTGCCCTGGCCTTGATTTGACAGTCAGGCCATGCACATGTGGGACAGAAAGCCAGGGCCATCTCTTCCTCTTGCAGGCCTGTCCTAGCGACTTTCAGAAGCCTGGCCTCGAGGGGCTGGAGATTCACAAGCATTAGGTAAGCGGTGGGGTCGAGATGGTGACCTGGACGGTGCGGGGCTAGGGGTTCTCATGGAAGCATGGCTCCCCTGGGCTCAGCTGGGCTGGTGATCTGGGTGGGCGCCCCAGGGGGCCCGAGCGGCCTGTGTACACAGCGGGTGGGGGCGGGGATTGGGGGGGGGACCAAGCTGTGTGCTGGGCCTTCCTGGGCTGTGTGTGGCCTCACGACCCTTTAGAGGGGTCCCACTTTCCTTACCTTGAACAGGTACAGATTTGACCCTGGGCAGGCGAGGGGGGCAGGTGCCAAGAGGCGTGGCAAAGAACGGGGGGGCGTGTGCCCCTTCCACTTCCGTGCCGGGAATCAGAGGGGAAATGGGAATTTCCCCTTCCCTGAGCTGGTCTCAGTTCCTGTCAGTCTTTCAAACACAGTGAGCATCTCATGGCAATAAGGCTCTCTTACACTTTGCATCTCTCCTTTCTTGCAACTTTAAAAACCCTGTAAATTGTCGTGTCTGGCACTGAAAACTGCCAGATGTGTGTGCTGTGCTTAGTCAGTTGTGTTCGACTCTTTGTGACCCCATGGACTATAGCCCGCCAGGCTCCTCTGTCCATGGGATTCTCCAGGCAAGAATACTGGAATGGGTTGCCATGTCCTCCTCCAGGGATCTTCCCAACCCAGGGCTCAAACCTGGGTCTCCTGCATTGCAGGCAGATTCTTTACCAGCTGAGCCACCAGGGGAGCCCCCCGCCAGATAGAGTAAACACATAATTCCTGTATGGAGTGTCTGCACTGACCCCCAATTCTGTTCATGTGGGTGATTTGTTTCTGACTATGCCTGGCCGCATCCTGTGCACTGACTTTGGCCCAAGCCCCAGTGGGAGGCTCTGTCACTATTTGAAGTTTTCCTCCATCGGAGAACAGTGTTTGCACTATGCTCTCAGTGGTAAAGAATCCGCCAGCCAATGCAGGAGACGGGTTTGACCCCTGGGTTGGGAAGATTCCCTGGAATAGGAAATGGCAACCCACTCCAGTATTCTTGCCTGGAGAATCCCATGGACAGAGGAGCCTGGCGGTTACAGTCTATGGGGTTGCAAAGACTCAGACACGACTTAGTGACTAAACCACAAGAACGAGGCTGCAGCGAAGCCACACGTCCTCCCCTCTATTCCTTTGGCTCTTTTTCAGGCTTATTTTCCAAGGCGGCAAAGGCACAAGTGAGAGGTTCTGTAGGACAGCTTCCGACACAGAAGAGAATTTCATGATCCACGAGCTGCTGGGTTTTCACGAGAAGCAGGCCTCGGGGCAGAGGTTTGAGGAGCTGTTTTTATTTTTCAAATGGCACATCTGTAAAGAACGCCCTTTACATACGTTCTAAAGGAAAGTGTACAAATGCTAGATGATTAAAGTGTCTCTGAAAAAGTGGCTTCACGCCATGCCCGGGGCTGGTCCCTGTCTGCCTGTGACCCGCTCTGTCCCCACGCTGGCCAGGCGTGATGGACGGCTCGCGCTGCTGCCGTTCTTCACGGCCTCCTGTCTCAGGAGCCGACGAGGTTCTCTCCTTCTGGCAGACGCTGACTACAGAACTCCTGGATTCCTGGAAAACAGGACGGCAGGCGCAGAAGCACTGGTGGCTCTCGGTGGCCCTGCCCTAGGCTGGCAAGGCCGCGTCTAAATGGGGTGGAGTCCCCGGGTGGCTTAATTCACCCCAGAGTCCCATCTCAGCTGATGCCCTGAATCTCTGCAAGTGAGCCCAGTACTGCTGGCTGCCCATCAGTGGCTACAAGCACGGCTGGAGGCCTCCTGTCGGCCCATTCTACAGATCGAGGATCCCGGAAACAATGTTGTTGACCCTGGACACCATTTCACTAGGCCAGCAGGGCTCAGCCACAAGCCAGCAGCCTGGAGCTTTAACTACTGACACATCTGCCTCAACTTCAGGGTCTCTGACAGCTGCCCGTTGACTGAATCAGGCCTGCACCTGGGTCTGGTTTGGCTCACTTTGCTTTTATTTTTTTCCCCTTCTTAAATTCTTTTTACAGTTTTACTGAGGTGTAATATTAATATTTCCTATACTGTAAACTTCACCCTCACTGTGTTTTTAAGCTATGACTTAGTTCACAATATTGATGGACTGGAAGATTTTCCCAGACTCCTGGTTTCCTGGGCTGAGGGGGTCATCCCAGACCCCACCACCCCCATGTCCCCGTGGAGGCTGCATGGCCATTCAGGACACCAAATAGGATCTTCTCACTCCCAAGTCCACTCTGCTCACATGCATCACTTCCTGGCCCCGTGGCCCTCTGGATTCACAGGTCCCCTTAAGCACTTACTCTGAATTATACTTCTGTAGGCGACAGTGGCGGGTGAATCTGGCGCTTCCACCAAAAAAGACTGTCCTTTGTCGCAGCTCTTACCTTAAAGAAACAAAGCAAGGGAAATTAAAACCCACGAAGAAAACACAGTGGTGACCTGAACTTGGGGCTCCTTCTGTGCCGGTGACATGGGAGATCTCAGGCCCACCTCCCTCATAATGAAGATCAAAGCTGAGACAGGACGTCGGGGTCTCTGGGACCTCACCTGCCTCCCCTCCACCCAGCAGCGAGTCTGGCTGGTGTTGCCTCACGGCTCTGACCCGTGCCTGGGCGATGCTGCTTCGTGTGTGTATATGTGTGCCTGAGAACCCTCTGGGTGAAGTGTGGCAAATGCAGGTTCCAGGGCCCCATAAAGAACAGATTTAGCAGCTCCTGGGTGGGCCCAGGAACCTGCATTTAAAAAAGATCGATTCATTCTCCAGTAAGATAATGAAGGCTCAGAGTGAAAGAGTAGGGAGGACGGAAGGTTACACCGTGAGGAACTGAGTTCAAGGGAAGCTACTGGGGTGTCAGCTGCCTTTCTAGAAATAATATATACATGTAAGTGTGACATATGCATATACACACTCAAGTATTTTTTTAAAAAAAGCTTGGGAGCATACACACATTCCGCCCGTTGTTTTCTCCCTGTGGAACTGTACCTTGAGGGTCACTCCACATTGGCATCAACCCATCCAGGTGGGCATGGGGCGGGGCCTGGGCCGGGGGGAGCTCCTCTCCTGTCTGGTCCTGAGTAGACCCTGCCCCCGCCCCCTGCCCCCCGCTCCTGCTGGAGAAGCAGGATCAGTGGTCCCACAACCCACAGCTGCTCCCCAGCCTCTGGGGGGACCCTGGCCAGGCCAACTGTGGAGCAATCATCCCCCCAGCGCGTTGCTGGGTGGGACAGGGACACCTGGGGGTTTGGGGGTGTGGAGTGGGGCCCCACATGGCCTGGGCACTGTGTATAGAAGAGCTAGGGAAGCCTCCAAGTTCCTGGCCGCAGGACCAGGCCTGGGAGGTCACCGGTCCCACAGCAGGCTCGTGGGGCCGCTTCCTCCTGATGTTCACCCGGCATCCTCTTGCTCCGCATCCTCCCCTCCCCAGGAGACCTGCCCGAACCCTCACAACTTGCTCTGGTCGGCTGCCCACCACCACAAACCTCCCCTCTCCTGGGCCCTGTCCTGTCTGAGACCGCCCCCCTCGCCTATGCCATCCAGTCCCCATGGTGGCTCCATCACATCCCCACCTATCAGGCGAGCCTGAGGCTCGGAGCCCGGCAAGGACCCGCCCAAGCCCAGAGCCAGCGGAGGGGCGACGGGGGCGGTGGGGGTGGTCCAGGACTGGGGCGAGCGGCTGGGAAGCTGGGATCCCAATGCCAAAGCCTGGCAGCTCCCTCGCTGCGTGTTCGCACAGGGGCTGTGCGCGTCCTCCCGTCTCCCCGGTGACGGGGTGGCTCCCTCACTGCACAAAGCAGCTCTGGGGGCCTCGGCGGCCTCCCTGGCCCTGTCTGCCTCACCGCAGCCCGTGGCGGTGTTCACCCCCGTCCTTTCCAACACTCGCTGCCTCCGGCTCTGCAGTTTCAACTGGAGGTGAGGCCTGGGGAGGTGCCCCCTGTCACACGGGAGTGTGCCCACTGGACGGCACTGCGTCCTCTCAGCTCAGGACTGAGCCCCGAGGCCGCCATCTGGCCGCCTCTCGCACCAGGAGCTCTGAGGACTGAGGCTGCCGCAGCCTGCAGCTGGCGGGAGTGACCACTCAGGCCCGCTGCCCACCTGGCCCCACATGCTCGCACGGCCAGCCTGCCTCCAGGGACTTTGAGAGGCGGTCCCTGCTCCTATGAACCCAAGGGACACGCTGGTCAATGCGAAGACGACACTCGGGAAGGCTGGAAAAGCAGCCAGAGTTGTTTCCCGGCAGGGAACCAGGTACAAGTGCTTCTGGAGGTGGGCACCGTTGAAGGGACTCGAGGAGCCACCCTGCTGGGCACCCAGGCACTCTGGGGTCTTCAGCCCCCCTCCTCGGGGCAGGCCTCCTCCACACTGTGCTCTCAGCCCCCTCTATGCCGTCCCCCCATCGTGGACACGGCCCCCTCTGCTCTCGACCTCTCACCAGCTGACAAGCTAAGGCCCTGCCCACTCCACACGGTGTCAGCAGGGAGCCAGGAGCTCGCTGGTCCTGGGGGGCATCCCCAGCTCCCCGGGGGGTCACGCTGGGCAGCATGGACTTCGGGGACACTGCCTTCTCCCCACCTGTCCCAGCCTGTCGCTTCCCCTCTCTGTGTCTCTTCCTCTCCACGATGATGCCCGGCTTGGTCCGGCCCTAACCTCCTCCCAAACAGTGCCGTGGCCCACAGCCTCAGCCTCTAAGCACACACAGCACCCACCCTCCCTGGTCTCATTTCCTGACAATTGGGGTCCAAACCACAAGGCTCAGCTGCAGAGCCGTCCACACCTGGGCTCCGACCCCCGAGAGTCTCCCTTGGCCCCTTAGGCCTTGTCTGCAAAACCTTACTGCCCCACTTTCTCGTCATAGACACATCTAATTTCAGCAAGCCCGACTCTGTTACGGTGGGGAAAGAAATTTGGTGGTGGGTGTCACTGAAAGGGGGAGTCTGTCCCCCTGCTCCACACAGCAAGCTGATGCCCCGGAGTGACTGTGGTGTGGAGGTGGGGGCCTGAGGACTCTGGTACCCAGAGAGGAGCGTGACCCCTGAAGGCAGGCCAGCAACATGCCTTCCTGCTCACCCATCCAGGCATCAGGAGGGCTGTGCTGGGCTTCCCTGTAGATAGGGCAAGGGGGGGGCCCTTCCTCGGGGTTCTCAAGACTGATTCTGTTGATGACTTTCATGCCAGGACCTACTTCCTGTGTGAGACAGGACTCGAATACATGCCCTCGCCTCCTTCCCCTGGTCACCCCCGCCTGGCCCCTCTCCTTGGTGACCTCCTGTCCTGCCGCCCCCCCGCACCAGATGCCTCCCTGACCAGTCTCTCCTCCACTCTTGCAGGCCCTTCCCACCTCCCCAAGGCCCTCCTGCTCCCTCACCACACCCCTGCGTATTTCCCTGCTGCTCTCAGCTGGGGGGCACACGGGCCCCATGCGGGAGGGATGCACCCACCTATGCGTGGATCCAGCGGCACTTTGCCAAGCAGCGGGATCTTCAGGTCCTGGCACATGGCCTCCGCACCCCCCGTTGTCGGTGGGAATATCTGGGACTCTTTCTGAAAGGCAATGTGAACGGGGGAGGAATCTCGAGTTTGTGTCGGAATCATACGAACGGACCACAATTTAAAGAAACTAAAAAAAAAAAAAGGCTCTTCTGAACATGAAAAGAATTTCCATTAAATTGGCAACAGAGGGTTTTTTTTTTTAAAACTATGATTCCAGTTCCCAAATGATGCGGAAAGCAGAAACGGTTTCCCAGACACCCGACCCCACCATTTCCCCAAGCGTGGAGGCCAGGACCTTGAGGGGAACATGCCCTCACCTGGCATTTGGGGCAGATGAAGCCGCTCATGTTCTCCACCACCCCGATGATGGGCAGCTTCACCTTGTGGCAGAAGCTGATCTCTTTCCGGACATCCTGGAGTGACACTTCCTGTTAAAGTTCCAGAAGACTGGTTATTTCAGAGTCTGGGCACAGACAGGGAACTATCGCGTGGTGGAGGGACAGCTGCAGGGCCACGGCGTCACGGCCGTGAAGCTTTAGAGACTGTACCTAAGGGTTTCCCTGGCGGCTCAACGGTAAAGAACCTGCCTGCCAGTGCAGAGTTGCAGAGACACGACTTAGCGACTGAACAACAACCGTTCTGTGAGTTTTTCATGCAACCACGTGTGAGCCCTGTTTTAGGCGGGGGCGGGGGGCAGCCTGCATGCTCACCTGGCTGTCTGTTTTCATAGATCGAGTTCTTCTGAGCACAGCCTGACCCGCACGTCACCTCTGGCCACTTTCATCCCATAACGGTGCCCCTGGCGGGCTGGGACAGAGACCCTGTGACCCGCCAAGCCTCAAATAGCTCCTCTCTGGCCCGTACCAGAAAAAGTCTGCCGACCTCTGACCTTGGTTATCATGACCACAACTTTATGGACCAAAAGAAAATAAGGAATATTACCCGGTTTGGAGCCCTGCCAATTCACTTCTGGACTCTGTGTGAGGAGCATGGGTAATCAGAGCTTAGTACCCTCCGCAATCCACCTTTATCGCAGACACATGTCCAAGTGCTGTGTGCTGTCAAGTACGGCTTTAATGGTCATGGGCCCCCGTGGACCTGGGCTTTGAGGCTATTCTCCTGAGGTCCATGTTTGTCCCTGGAGCCCTTGGAGGCTGGGGTGCAGACAAAAGGGCTTGGCTGGAAAGTAAACCTGCTGGTACTAAGCATCTCCTTAGGGTGCCTCTGGTTCTCTCCCCAGTGTCCTCTCAAAGCCCTGCTTTCTCAAAAATGTCGCCCAAAGCCAGCCAGCTGCTGGATGTGCACGGCTCCGAGGAAGTGGGTGTGCCCAGCCTGAAGTCCTATTTTCTAGAGAAGTGACGCACACAGGACAAACACAGCATGTCCTCGGGGGCTTCCTGGGGAACGGCTGCTCCCCTCCTCCTGGACCTAAGGGGACTGTTTCCTTTCACAGTAAATATGGTATTGGAGAAGCCACTCTTGCATCAACTTGATTGCTGCTGTTGCTTTTGACCATTTTTACAGTGGTTTTAGGCTCACAGAAAGCAGAGTCCCCATGTGTCCCTGCCCCACATGGGAAGCCTTGCTCGCTGTCAGCACCCGCCATTGGGGTGGACGTCCCAACTCCACTGTCCTTGAAGGTCACTTCTCTGGGACTTGCTCTCGAGAGCACGACTGGTCTAAGGGTCTAAGAGCGCACTGCTGGTCGCCCAGCTCTGTTAAATATCCATCAGGAAACATTTCTAATGAAGCATCCATCTTCTCTCCACCTCCATCCTCGGGCCAGGCCCCCTTCCACCCCTGCTCGAGCCACCCACCACCCCAGCCACCTCATGCCTCCCTGTCCACTGACAATGGCTGAACTAAAGATAAACATAAGGTTTCTGCGGATCCCAGCCAGGGTGTGGGTCTCGGGCTGTGGGAGAAAGAGACCCCCCGGTGCAGTGCAGTGTGAACCCCGCTCCACCCAGCCCTCGCTCACCTGGGGCGTGGTGATGATCACCGCCCCATCGATGTGCGCCGCAGCCAGGTACTGCACCACCGAGAGATGCTCATCCGACGTTCCGGGCGGGGTGTCCACAATGAGGTAGTCCACCCCGCCCCAGTCCACATCGCGGAGGAACTGCTTGATCATGCCTGCGGGGGAGGCCGCGGTGATGCACGCTGTCTCCTGTCCTCTGACCCTACAAAAGCACAGCTCCTGACCCTTCGCACAGCTCACGTATGCGCTCCATCGGCGGGGTCTGGCGGTGCCTGCGGGCTTGTCCATAACTAGGGGGGGTCTTCTACTCACCTCCAGGGTGGCACGGCCAGGGAACTGCCAATACCCTGTGATGCAGAGGACCGTCCACCCCAACCTCCCCAACAAGGGATTGTCTGGCTCGGAACATCAGAGCACTGAGGCTGAGGAGCCTTGCCCAGGTTGGCACTTCAGTACCTGCAGCCTGGACACCCTGTCAAACTGGTACTGACTTCACCCCTCACCCTCCTCTGACACAAACAAGAGCACAAACCACCGGAAGGATCATTTCAGGATTAGATGGGTTTTCAGGAGAGCAAAACCCATCAGAGATATGGAAATCTGTAATGTTGTATTTATTAAGTAAAATTGGAATTTCTTTGGGCTCTTTTTAACCAGTGAAGAAAGAGGCCACCAGAGACACAGGCCATCCTGATGGGATGGGATTTGCTTCTGCCCCTGGAAGGATGTGACAAGAGAGAGAAAGTGGAGTGACAAACCGTTTTTCTTTGGTCCCCTCCAGATGACGGCATCGTCAGGGCTGCTGAGCAAGAAACCCACCGACATCACCCCCAAGTTGTCTTCCAGGAACTGGAAAGGATGATGCAAGAGACATTTTACTTCAAACCACAGTGCCAGGCACTTCCCTCTGTCTTGTGTCTGAGTGCTGGCAGCAGCAATTGAGGGGACAAAGTTACTATATGATGTGCGTATGTATTCACTTTTTGAATCCTTAAATTTCTCCCCCACCAAAAAAAAAAATCATTAAAAAAAAAAAGGTTGCCATATTTGGGGGGATTGAAAGGGCCACCATATGGTCCTAGGTGGCAATGACAGTGACTTCTGCTGAAATGAACAAATACTGTCTCCTCTGAAGGAGGCGACAGAGGATGAGATGGTTGGACGCATCATGGACTCAGTGGACATGAGCTTGAGCAAACTTTGGGAGACAGTGAAGGACAGGGAAGCCTGGTGTGCTACAGAGGGCGCAAAGAGCTGGACATGATGGAGTGACAAAACAACAACAAACCTGCTGTTTTAATCTGGCTGGCCCCGCTTCTGGTTTCCTACATAAAGTTTTATTGGAAAAGGGCCACGGTCATTCATTTGCATATCACTACGTTCCATCTATGACGGGGGCAACTGTTTGGCCCACAGAGTGGAAAGAGCTACTCTCTGAGCCAATCTCTGGTCGTAACTGGATCCCCCAGGCCCAGGAAAGTGCCTCATTGACTACCTGTTGACTGATAAACAGTCACCAACTGACTGCCCACCACTATCCGCCATGTACATGCCACCCCGAAAGGAAGGCCTGGGGTGGATACTCACCACTGGAGACCAGCCCGAGCCGCTCTGGTGAACCTGTGGGAACAGGAGCCTGTCTCACTTGTGAGAAACTACACGCCCTGGTCACACTTTACACGCCAAGTTTACGCAGTAGGAGGACAGCTTCATAAATTACGATTCATCGTCTTAAAGGCTGCCACTGAATTCTTAACGGGGAGTGAACATCAGAGGGTCGGGGCTAGGTGATACAGGTGCGTGCCCAGTTGCTTCAGGCATGTCCGACTCTTTGCGACCCTATGGACTGTAGCCCACCAAGCTCCTCTGTCCATGGGGTTTTCCAGGCAAGAACACTGGAGTGGGTGGCTTGCTGTGCCCTCCTCCAAGGGATCTTCCCGACCCAAGGATCGAACCTCTGTCTCTTATGTCTCCTGCATCGGCAAGCAGGTTCTTTACCACTAGCACCACCTGGGAAGCCAAGATATAGATGATAGAGTGCATACGCTCTCCCCTCCCAGGTTGGGCAATCTGGAAACTCTGCTTAAATATCTGGTCAGGGAACCAATGTTCATCAGAGTCCAGTATGATCTGGGGGATTTTAAAAGTGTGACAGAAATCGGTTGGGGGTTGCTGTGAAGATGCAGGTAGCCGTGGAACAGCGAGGCGGCCTCCGTAAGGAGTGGAGGGATGACCCTGAGTGAGGCAGTGGACACGGAACCCTCCTGCTGGTGGCCTGAGCTGCTGCCCCAAGGGACAAGGCCTGGGAAAAGGGGTGTCGGCGGGAAGCTGGGGCTATTGCAAGACCCAGACCCTTTCCAGTTAGGTGTTCACTAACCGCCAGGGTGAGGGCTTCCCTGGTGGCTCAGGGATAAAGAATCCGCCTGCCAAGGCAAGAGACTCGGGTTCCTTCCCTGGGTTGGGGAGATCCCCTGGAGAAGAAAATGGCAACAAGTATTCTTGCCTGGAAAATCCTATGGACAGAGAAACCTGACAGGCTTTAGTCACTGGGGTCAAAAAACAGCTGGACACGACTTAGCAAGTAAGCAACAACAAACTGCCAGGGTTGAAGTCCACTCCGACGCTTTTCTATGAAACTGGAACTTACGCAATTTCTAACCGCACATCAGTCTTAAGACTTTATGCTTCAGGCAACATTGGAGCCAAAAGAGAAAGCCCATTTTTCCTGATGACCTCTTACTTTTTTAAACAGTCGACTCAGATATAACTCACATGCCACACAGCCCACCCAGTTAAAGTGTACACTTAAATGGCTTCAGGATAGTCACAGAATTGCACATCCATCACCACAATCAATGTTAGAACATTCTGGTTACTCTAAGAAGATACCCTGCAACCCTCAAGTGTCACCCCCAACCCCCACGCTTCCCCCAACTCCTAGGTGACCATGGATCTACTGTGTCTACAAAGGTGCCTGTCCCCAACATTTGACAGAAACGCAATTCAGGTAATATGTAACTCCTTGTCACTGGCTTTGAAGTCACATTTCAAAAAAAACCAAACCCATTAATTCCTATTAATGCTCATTCTCTCAGTCACTGGTCTTGAAAGGGGGGGTAAACCCGATGATCCAACAGCGTAGGAGAAGATAAGAGTGGAATTTGTCACCATTTACAAAGTTCAGTTTTTATAAACGACTTGCGCGCCGGCTCAGTGAGTAGTACGTGCATGTGACTGATGATGAAGGGAGACCCTCGCTCCGGAGCCTGCTGCCCGCGGCTATGCAGTCGAGCCATGGTCCCGCTGCTCCGCTCTGACCCCGCATAGCATCGGCGCCTCTCAGCACGTGGGAAGCAAGTGCCAAGCCCTGAGCAGAGTCCCCAGGGGCTGGCCCTGTCCACCTGGGCTACTCTCTGCCACCCTGAGGGCCACTCTGCCTTGCCCCACAGGCTACTGGGCTGAGGATACCCCTCCAGCCCAGCATGCCTTCCTCTGGGCTCTCTGAGCAGGGTGCCCTTGACCACCTCCTCCCGGAGAGAGGCTCCCCGGGCCCCTTTCCCTGCCATCTGTCCCATCCCCTCACTTCACTGAGATTCCTATTGTCACCCGTCCTTCCCAGGAGGGCAGGGTCTTTATCTGCCTTGTTCACCTCTGAACTGCAGTACCCAGTGCTTCAGTAAAGAACAAACCCATCCCAACAGACCCGGACAAGGCTGGTCCTCCAGGCTGGCTTCAAAATGCACCCCCCAGGGAGCCCCTTCCTGGCTGGCTCTGCGCACCAGGGTGTAGGGGGGCAGTGGCACCTAGCTCGGCTGCCCTGACCACCCAACCCCGCGTCATCCGCCCGCCTCACAGTCTCACTTCCCCTCACTTCCCCAGTGACCACAGGGGCAGAAATATTCCCTTGCTTCCAGCCTACAGAGCCCTTGCCAGCCCTACTCAAGCTTTCCCAGCCAGGACCAAGTTTTCGTGTCTGACTTCTGCATTTGACTTGCTCTTTCCCTTCCCCTCTAAGACGGCATCAAAATGAACACTTCTCAGATGGATGAACTTGGATGAACTTATAGATGGGTCACCCCCCCCAACACACCCCCAAACTCACGGCTGTTGTTAAAAGTAGACCGTTGACTGAACCCTCCCTGATGTGGTCACATCCAGGTAAAAACGCACGCACTCCGCTGACCCTGTGGCTTAGGGTGCTCGGCTCGGGGCTCAGGTTCATTTTAAGAAAATATTTCCCGGCGTTTTTTTTAATGTCGCTCTTACCTGTTCTCCTTCCAATCCCATGATCTTGGGAATTGACGGCCCACATATATCGATGTCTAGAAGAGCAACCTGGGAAACAAGAAGAGACCAAGGCAGTGATGCAACGCAGGTCCAGTCCTCCGGGTATGCATGATCGGGAGGGGACAGGGTTCGAGGAAAAGGAGGGAAGGGAGGAGACACAGAGAAACCGGGTCAAACGTGAACTGAGTGGAATCTCAGAGTTACAACATTCCCTTCCGGGCCTTGGAGACACAGTCAAGACTCCTAACAACTGCAAAGTACATCAACACCCCCATGCTCCCCACAACCCCAGCCACCCTCAATACAGCCTATTTTCAAGGTGAGTTTATGAACCAGGGTATCAGGTTGTTCACAGATTCAGGTCCAGCCACTGTTTACCTGGTCCTTACCACATTCTGGGGGTAGGGGTGGTGTGTGTCTGTGATCATTATAACTGCTTTACCAAAGAAGAAACTGCGGTTCAATCTGGGGGAAGGCGGGGTGTGTGTGTGTGTGATCATTATAACTCTGCTTTACCGAAGAAGAAACTGTGGTCCAGAGATGCCTATAGACTTGTTCAATGAGCAAGGAAGCGAGCCAGGACTTAAACCAAGGTGTCTGGACTCCAACACCAAGGTTCTTCCCATGGCTCCTGGGGCCTGGCGAGGAGGGCCAGAGTGGCCCCTCCAGCTGAGTTCTGAGCAAGCCCTGTTTTCCTGTGATGCTGAAGGTTAACAGTGGCGTAGGTTCAACTTCTAAAGGAGAAAGTAAGAATAAGGAAACACACAGAAGTTCTTTGCTAGTGACATGTCCAGCCCAGGAGGACTCTTTCCACCCCAAATGCCCTGCTTTCCCCATGTGATACATGAAAAGGTCTGAGACAGCTCTCAGAAACTCTTTAAAGAGCAGAGCTATTCATCCTGAAAGCTCTTATGTCTTAGATCCAAAGTGCAGCACCTCTGGGTAACCTTTTAACTTGCCCCCAATTCGTTTCTTGCTTCCCTCTTCCATCGTCTCAACAATCCCCTGTGATCCTCACATGATCTCACACCAGGGTCAGGAAAGGGGTTCATACACTGGACCTCTGTCTGCCTCACGCACCCTCTGCTGGACCTCAAGAAGAATGCAACAGAACTCATCCTAAAGACCATTCTTGAGGCTTCAGGCTGGTGTGTATTAATGGACTAGACATTTTACATCTGAGTCTGAGGACCTGGGAAATTATACCATCCCTACAACCCTAATGAGAGACTTCTGTCAATCCTCTCGAGTCTCTAGCCTCTCGGTCTAATGCCTCACTCTCTCTTGGGAAAAGTTTAACCAATTTCCTTTTGAGGAATTATTAATACATCCCCTCCACCCCCAAGAGAAGGGGTATCTTGAGTGAACGATGCAGGAAAGATATCACGTGCACTCATTCCTGTGGTGGTCTTTACCCCCTCCATACTCCAGGTAGTGGAATGAAGAAATAATGATGATGACTATCAGGGACACTGATTGAACACTTCCTACGCATCAAGTGTCGTGTTAAGCATTTTACAGTTACATGCATCATCTCACTCAGGACTGAGTCCCATTTTAGAGATGAGAACACTGAGGCAGAGAGAGTCTGATAACCTGCCCATGGTTACAGCAGTGGTGTGGGCGGTGCTGGGAGGTGACGGTGGGCAGACCGACTCCAGAGCCTGTGTTCCCGGCCACCACGCTAGACCTCGCCCCTGCCCTCCCCGGCCCCACAGGTTCAGCTAGACTTCGGACCCTCCCTCTTCTCCAGCAGTTAAGACGCCCAGCTACTCCATCTCCCCAGCTTTGCTCTCATTTCCTGCCCCTGGTTCCATCCACTGCCCTAGCTGTGACCTTGTGGCCCCTCATGGAGACAAGACCAACGTTTCCTGCTGGTTCACCATCACCCTCTGACAACACACTCAACTGCTGCTGCAGCAAAGCTCAGACCATGCCTCCTTCCCACGAGAACGTCTTCCTGGAGCGTTGAAGCCTCCTGGGCTGGCCCAGCCCCACTCTCGGCTCCTCCACTGCAGGAGCAGCGGCAGCCCTGCCCTGCCCGCCTGTCCAGTCTGCGCCGGCGGTTCCAGCTCTGCACCTCTGCCTATACCTCCTCCTGCCACCTTCCACCAGCTGCCATCAGAGTCCAGAGGACACCTTCTCCAACCTGCTGCCCAGCTGGCCCGGGCAGTCCCTTCTCCCTTTCGCCAGATCCCTTGAACACACCTTGGGTAACAGATACCAGATTCCAGAGAAGCCCACATCAGTCAGGCAGGCCAACGGGAGTGGCTCGACACATCATAAAATGATCGGAAGAGAAATGAGTTACGAGCGGAATTCAGAGCCACAGTCAATGAAACAACAAGCCTTCCGGACTCCCTAGTCCCACCTCGGCACTGTCTCCAGAAGGCCACGGCCTCTCCAATGCTTCAGTCCTCTTGCAACAAAGTTCTTCTCCAGCCGGCACTGGCGCAGCTGGGCTACAAACCAAACCGGGGCTGGCAAGCTGCAACCCGGGAGCCAAACCCAGAATGCCACCTGTTTTTTTTACAGACCACAGCTAAGAATGGCTATTATGTGTTTAGAGTAGGGGGTAAAAAAAATCAAAAGAACATATTTATTTCACAACATGTGAAAATTATGAAATTCAAAGTTTTATGAGAACATAGCCACAGTCATTTGTTCACAGGTTAATCTCATGTTCAAGGGGCAGAACTGAGAGTTGCTACAGAAACTGTATAACCTACAAAACCTAAAATAATTACCACCTGGCGCTTTATATAAAAAGTCTGCTGACCCCCAAGTCAACTCTTTTTTAACCCAATGATTTATATATATTTATAAAAATATATATTCCTGAGTCCTCGGTGAGGTATCAAAGAGTTATTGTGCATTTGTGTGTGTATCTGTGTGTGTGTACACACATACTGAGGGCAGGCTGGTATGGTGGGCTGCATCCTCCTGCCCATGGAGCTGCCTTTATGGGGTTTTTTTCATGGAGGAAATTTAGCCTTTATTTTATTAAGTACTTAGGATGCTATTTCATACTGGAATAGAATGGTTTATCTCACACAAGAACAAAGTACTGGCATTTATCCAGTTTTTACAGTTTTAAAAAAATAACTGGCAATATGGTGCAGTTTTGAAATGTCAATATTAAATTAAAAGTACTCTACAGTCCCTGCTAGTACTATCTTAACAAGAAAGCCAAATAAAAAGGAAAGGCCATTAGTCAGTTATAAGACAAATATGAAAAGCTAGCCTTTATACAAATAAAATAAATTTCAACATTCAAAATGCAAAAAGAGAAAACTAATTTTCAAAAATGCATCAATGTATGCAAGAAGGCACACATCAAGACAGTGGAAAGAAATGAAATGGTCTGGAAAGGCTTTTAACATGAGCATAATAAAACTGTTTCTATGTTACACCAAACCCCTTGCAAGCCCCAAACAGTCCTCTGGCAGAAAAACAGTTGGCAACCTACGTAGTTTTGGCAAAACCAAAAATGTGGAATGCATTCTCTGTTGAAAAAAAATAAAAACCCCAGTGTTCATGGTTTCATCAGGTATAACACCGTAATCAAAGTGAATATTGGGGTCATGTTCTATGATCAAAGCAAAACTATGAAGCCCAATGAATAACCTGTCTTTTTTTTTTTTTAATATAACAGGAACTGCAAATTTCCAGTTGACCATTTGGTAAAATTTTTCTCTTCCTCTCCCTCTCATACCTTTTATTAAAGCTGAAATCCTGAGAGCAGCCCTGGGGAATCTGAATTTTCCTGCTCCTCTGTGTATGTGGGTGTAAGTGAACGGCCTAGGACAGGGGTCGGCAAGCGTTTTCTTCAAGGGCCACATGGAAAGTGTTTTAGGCTTTCTGGGCAAAATCCAGGATGATATGTAGGTTTTAATGTAACACTGTAAGAACAACCATTTATAAATGTAAAAACTGCCCAGAGTTCATAGGCCATACGAAGATAGGCTCCTGCTGGCAGACCCCTGGATAGAAAAGACAGAAAGCGGGTTTCATAAAGATCCATAAAGAGAAAGAAGCTTGAACTGAACATGATGAATAATCGGCAAGCCTGGAGAAACGTATACCTGGTATCCATGTTCATGGCTAGAGAATCCAGTGAAATATTCATTTCATTGCTCAGCTCCCTTGCATTTCCTTGTTCCCTCTGCAGGGATCTAAATTCCAAAGAGGCCAATTCAACTATTGCTAAGAGCCAGCCCCTTGCCAGCCATCATGAGCCCTGAGAAAGGAAGGAGCCTCTCCCAGTGTCCCCCAAAGTCCCACCTGTGTGTTTTCATCCTCCGCTAGGCCATGGGCCAGGTGGGCGCTAAACGTGCTTTTCCCAACGCCGCCTTTCCCAGACAACACCAAGATCTTGTGTTTCACACTCTTCATTTTTTCTTTGATCTCCTCTATGGCTGCAAAGAAAGCAAGTCAGGTGACCAAGCCCCTGACTCAGTCTTTTAGTTTTTAAATTTTTACTGCAGTAGAGTTGATTTACAATGTTAGTTTCTGCTGTAAAGCGAGTCCGTTATATCTATACATATATCTACTTTTAAGATTCTTTTCTCATATAGGTCATTACAGAGTACTGATCAGATTTTCCTGTACTATACAGTAGGCCCTTATTAGTTACCTATTTTATATATAGTAGTGTGTATACATCAATCTCATTCTCCCAGTTTATCACCCCCTGCCCCGCCCCAGTACTGTAAGTTTGTTTTCTACATCTGTGACACTATTTCTGTCTTGTGTATAAGTTCATTTGTACCACTCTTTTAGAGTCTACATATAAGCAATATATGATATTTGTCTTTCTCGGAATGTCACTCTTCTGATGGGCTGGAAGGAGGTAAATCCTCAACTATTTCAAGGGATTGTGAGTGAAACAGCACCCCATCAATGGTAGTAATAAGAGCTACAAAAAATCCAAAAAAAAAAACCCCAAAACAAACCCACAAGGTTACTAGCACATCTGAGAGTTCCTTACTTCTTGGTTTACTCATTTGTCTCCTCTACTAGAACATAAAGTCCATGAAGCAGGAAACTCAGCAGTGTTCATAATATATTCCCAGCTCCAGAACACAGCTCTGAATGCAGCAGTGATTTCCCAACCTGGGGCAAACCCCACCAGGACGCATTTGGCAGTGTCTTGGGATATTTTTGGTTGCCACAGGAAGGAGTGCTGCCCACATGTAGTGGGTAGAGGCCAGGAATGCTGCTAAGTGTCCTACAGTGTTCAGGGCAGAGACACACTCACAACAAAGAATTATCCAGCCCTGAATGTCAGGAGTGCTGGGAATGAGATACTGACAAATACTGCAGGCACGTAGTACCTGTCACCGATAACCATCATTATTACACATTTATAATACTATGCCTTCAGTATTTCCTCCTAGTTCAAATCCTTAAAACACTATTTTTCCCCAGTTTGATGCGGAAACGGAGGGTCAGAGAGGTTAAGGCTTTTTAATGACCTCATCTGTCTCAATTACAGCACAGAACACTGTGCCTGCAAGTGATTAATTCATACTTCTGTTGAATTCATGGGAGAAGCGCTCCTCAAAAAGGAGGGAAATTTTGTCCAAAGAAAACAGCTGGCAGATCTAGGATTCAGGCCCAAACTCCCTAACTTCAAAGTTTATACCCTATTCCGGCTGGTGCCGCCCTCCTTCCGACCAATTCCACTTGCTGTCACTCAAACTTTTCGCACCACCCCTCACCCTGCCGACTTTGGCCCCTGCCCCGCCCCTCCCGAGACACCTTAGGACTCCACGCCAGTCACTGATTCAGGCTCCGCCCCGACCCCGCCAATTTTCTCCACGTTCTTCCCCTCCGGGCTCCGCTCTTGTCACTCATTCCTCAAGCCCCACCCCTCAACTGCAGACGTCCCCACGCCCACCTCCTCTGGGCCCCGACCCTGTCACTCACCCCTACTCCCCAACTCTACCCACGCCCCGCCTCTTCCGGAATAGCGTTTTTCACTTCCCGCTCAAGCCTTGCCCCTTCCTCACCCGGGTCCGCGGCAGCACCAGCTCCAGAAGCGCAGAGGCGCTGGTTGGGGCACCCCTGACATGAGGCTCCTCGACCTGCCTGGGCGCTGTCGGCCCCTGGACAGTCTGCACGGAGACAAGATCGCAGTTAGAATGGTTCCTCTCCTTTCAGCTTCCCCTGCCCCCTCCGCGCGCTTACCGTGAGGCACCTCCTCCATTCTGCCTTGGACGCTTACGCGGTCGCCGGAAACCGCGGTTGCATATTTCCGTCTCGTGGCGCTCAATCTGACCCTCCGGCTGCGCGGAATGAGTCTCCGAAAGAGGACTCTGCGCACGCGCGAACTCTGTGACAAGTGCTTAGGGCGGTTTTTTGTTCCTTTTAAAACTGAGCCTCAGTTATCTATGATAAATACCTCAGCGTGTCTGCTAGAAACAAAGGGGTTGCCCTACATCAATGCCATTTTCATACCCAAGAGATTTGATTGACGCAAAACTGTTAGCTTATATACACTTTTATATTCAAGTTAAGGAAAAGCCTGCCATCCTCTCTCCCCCAACCCTCTTAATTAAATTCAGGTTAAAGTTTTTAGCAGAATGCGCTTGAAGTTGGGTAGTAGCAGGAGGTGCATGATATCAGTTGGTCCCATTATTGATGATATTAGGGCTTGATCACTTGATAAAGATGATGTGTATCCTAACAGAAACATGCCAGGGAATGGTATCATTTCCATTTGTAATTAATATGGACTTTGTGGGTGACATGTTGAAGTCACGTGAATATCTTGTTCTCAATCAACCTTTCACCCAGTGGTTTTACCTCATTCTTTGACCAGTGGCAGGGAGGAAAGCGTCTACTGTTCTCTAACCTTCCCCTCCCTATTCCTCCTCACAAGGCTGTAAGACTGACGGTGAAGTAAAACAAAATCAAACAAAGCTTCTCTCAGTTTTGCTCCAGGTCTCCTACTCTCCCAGCCAAACTCCTCTGCCTCACCTGGGATGGAATTTTCCATCTATTGTGTTTGGGAGCAAAAGGCTGGAAGCCAGGTGGCTAAGCAGATTCCTTGGGCCCATCCCTGACCTACACAATCAGCGACTAGAGGGGTGGGCCTGGGAATCTGCATCTTCACATTCTCACCAGA
Source organism: Odocoileus virginianus (assembly GCF_023699985.2). Taxonomy (NCBI): domain Eukaryota; kingdom Metazoa; phylum Chordata; class Mammalia; order Artiodactyla; family Cervidae; genus Odocoileus; species Odocoileus virginianus. The sequence goes on along the minus strand of NC_069706.1, from coordinate 9,103,336 downwards.
TAGTAATGACATCCACTAAAGTTTGAGAACCACTTCTTACAAGACTCTTCTTGGACCGCTTTTAGTGGAACTTTCCACGTCTCCAGCCCCTATTTCTCACTTCAGTTCAAACCCATTTATCTCAATCAATGCCTATTGGATTTTACTGCATGGATATCCTGTGAGCATGACAAACATGTCCACAGCTTTCTCTTCAAACTAGTTCCTGTCTCTGGAGCTCTCATCTCAGAGACTGATGCTACCCCTGCTGAAGCACTCAAGTCAGCAGCCTGAGCACCAGCCTTGCTTAGTTCTTTCTCCCCTGTATCGGTTAGCAATTGCTGCATAACAAATTAACCAGTGGAGAAGGCAATGGCAACCCACTCCAGTACTCTTGCCTGGAGAATCCCATGGACAGAGGTGCCTGGTAGGCTACACTCCACAGGGTCGCAAAGAGTCGGACATGACCAAGCGACTTCACTTTCACTTTTCACTTTCAGGCACTGGAGAAGGAAATGGCAACCCACTCCAGTATTCTTGCCTGGAGAATCCCAGGGACAGAGGAGCCTGGTGGGCTGCCGTCTGTGGGGCACAGAGTCAGACACGGCTGACGCGACTTAGCAGCAGCAGCAGCAGCTAGTGGTTAAGACAACAGCGGCTTCTTATTTCTCATGACTCCTCTGGTTTTATTTGGGCTCACCCATGTGGCTTCATTCAGGCGGGGGCTGACTAGAAGATCCAAGACTCGTGCTCCTCTGGATTTCCCACCACATGGCACCTGTCTACACGTGGCCTCTCCTCACTCACTGGTCCAGCCTGATCACCTTTCCATGACCGCTGGGCAAGGCTGGGATCTTGCACAGGCTCACGCTCTCACATTCTGCTGGTCAGAGCAAGTCACAAGGGTAGCCCAGGTTCACAAGCTGGGGAATCAGACACCACGTCCTGATGGGTGCAGTGGCAGGTGGGTACAGAGATGGGGGTAAACATTGGTACTCACCATTGGAGGTGTCTGTGGTGTCTTCCTTGACAGTCACTCAGGCATCTAGTCCTGTGGCCTCCCCGCTGGGGGGTGTGGTGGCCTGGCTATGCAATTGGTCTGATTCTTCACCCTCCTCTTCATCTGTGCCCTTAGCTGTCTAGCTTTGCAGTGCATTCTGTTCAATCATTGACTCTGGGCTCAGGCATGTGAGTTACTTAACTAAGGAGATGTTAGCAAATGGGACCTAAGGAAACCTCGTAAAAGCCTGTCTTCATTCCCTCTCATGTCCCTCTGCCATGACTGTGAGGCCATCTTTGGGCTAGACCATGGAAGGTTAGACGTGGAGCTAAGCCAAGTCACTCCAGGGGTCCCAGCCAAGGCCTTTCCAAACCAGTGACCCTGAGACACACAGGACCAAGTGCCGCAGACGCACAAATGATGATAGATGTACGAGTGAGTCCAGCCGAGTCCACGAGAGCTGCCCAACCCACCCAATAAACACCGTTTTAAACCACTGTATTTGGGGTGGTGATGGACACATCCCAGGCCACCACTTCCGTCATCGCTACTGCCTAGGCTCAGGCCCTGTCCTCCTGGGTCTGCAATAGTTTCTGTATCTGCTGGTCCAGGCTACGTTGCCAGAACTAACATCCCGCAGGCTGCACAGGCTCAAGGCAGCAATGTTTATTTTTGGCTCCGGCTTCATTGACTGAGGCCCCTGCTCACGGTCGCTCAGGGATGCAGACAGAGTCGCCATCATGTGACGCTGCCACCATCTGAACACAAGTCTTCAAAGGTGGAGAGTGTGAATTGTGCATGAATTTAAGCTTCTGTTGAAATGCATCTTCCCAGAAATGAAACCTGTCTGCTCACTTTCCACTGGCGAGATTCAGTCCCGTGGTCACCCCCAGAGAGGCACAGGGGTGCAGGAGGAGACTTGGAGGGTGGTGGGCCCTGGACTGTCCCGCGTAGATCGGCGTGAGGTTTCTCTACTACAGATCTACTGGGCTTTCCCCTGCACAAACCCACGGTGTCACTGCTGTTCCTAAATCTTCAGTGGCTCCCTATGGCCCGCGGGCTAGCATCCAATCTTTACATGGTTTTCAGTGGCCTCTATGACCCAACTGACCTGTCCAGCCTCATTTCTTGCCCTGGGCCAGTGTGAAGGCTGGGCCCTAACCACTGAACAGCTGGCATTTCCTTGGGGAGCCCAACCCATTACTCTCACTCACGGAGGTCCTTCTGCAGGGACCCCCCTACCCCCCGACCTTGCCTGTCCATCCATCACCTGGAACCCCCGAGAGACCTCTCACCATCTTCTCACAGGTACTGTTCCTGGTCTGTGAGATTTGTGAAACTGACTGCTCCCCCTTTCCCGGATTCAGTGTGTTCCAAAGGTCTGAGCCCAGTTTTCTCCTTTAGGAACTTTGGACGCATGAGTTAACTTAGAAAAATCAGCATTTGGCATTTGCAAGTTGACATTTCCTTTATATTTATCTAGTCTCATGAGTTTGAAACAAGACTTTGAAATTTTCCTTTCAGTCCTCCTGACTGTAGATGGCCATGATGACTAAAACAACAAAATTAAAGTTTAGGGGGTTCCTAAACTTTAATTCTAGTGGTTAGGATTCTGGGCTTTTACTGCCATGGTGCAGATTCAGTCCATAGTTGGGGAACTGAGATCCTGCAAGCCCTACAGCATGGCTCAAAAAAGACCAAAAAAGAGAGAGAAGCAAAAGAAATAACAGAAGTAAAGTTGAAAAAGTTGTAGATTTAAATAGCTAAATGTTTAAATGATTTTAGAAATAAGTTGGTAAAACTATAGACAGTGAAAAGATTAGTGGTTGCCAGGGGTTGGAGAAGGGTAAAGAGAGAGTGAAGAAAAACACAGGGGTCTTTAGGGCAGTGTCAACTTAAAAAAAAAAAAGACAATGTGAGAGTTGCAAGTTAAGTTTTATCTGGGGCAAAATGCGGGCTGCAGCGTGGGAGCCGGTACCTCAGATAGCTTTGAGAAACCACTCCAAAGAGGGAAGAGAAAGGTCAGTGTATGTGTGATTTTGGTGAAGGCGGAGTACGTGCAATCAAGCACATATTTTTTTGCAGAAGGTTCCTGCTGGTCATGAGAAGTCATCGTGAAGGATTTTAATGCTTTTCTAGATAGGAGGAGATGCAAGAATTGGGCTCATAAGATCGGCTCCTGAAAATATCTATCTGAAGACTTGTCCTGCCAGTTTTCCCCAGAGCACAGAGTGCCTCATTTCTGCTCTCCACCCTGCACTCCTTTCAGGGGGTGTTGAAGGTCAGCAGCTGCAGCAGCAGGTGATTAGATCCTTGTAGCGGTAGATGTCCGTGAGTGCACGCATGCGCAGTCATGTCTGACTCTGCGACCCCATGGACTGTAGCCCATCAGGCTCCTTTGTCCATGGAATTTTCCAGGCAGGAATGCTGGAGTGGGTTGTCATGCCCTTTTCCAGGGGATCTTCCCAACCCAGGGATCGAACCTAAGTCTCTTATGCCTCCTGCATCGGCAGGCGGATTCTTTACCACTGCACCATGTGGGCATCAGCGGAGGAAGACGGTAAATGCCAATTTGTAGCTGACAGCACTGAAACTATTCTGTGTGTGTGAACTGCCATGGTGGCCATAGGACATCATGCATTTATCGAATCTCGCAGAAGATACATTTAAGAGTGAAACCTAACATAAGCTATGGACTTTAGTAATAATGTATCAGTACTGGTTTACCAATGACAACAAATGTCCCTCAGCAATGCTAGATGTTAATAATTAATACTGGGGGCAATGGGGTGGGGGGAATATATGGTAACGCTTTGAACTTTCATAAAGTTTTTTTTCCCCTGCACACTTAAAACTGCTCTAAAAGCAAAACTTGTTTATACTTCTGAAATTATTAGAGCTTAAATATGCATTAAGACTGGTGGGACCCTGGATATATAAATACTTTCTACAGCAGAGTTTCTCCACGTGCAATGCAGGAGACACCAGCTGTATTCCTGGGTCGCCAAGATCCCCCAGAGAAAGGGTAGGGTACCCACTCCAGTATTCTTGGGGCTTCCCTGGTGGCTCAGATGGTAAAGAATCTGCCTGCAATGTGGGAGACCCAGGTTCGATCCCTGGGTGGGCAAGATCCCCTGGAGAAGGGAATGGCAACCCACTCCAGTATTCTTGCCTGGAGAATCCAATGGACAGAGGAGCCTGGCAGGCTACAGTCCATAGGGTCGCAGAGTCAGACACAGCTGAGCGACTAAGAACAGCTCTACATAGTATAATCATCTGGGGTATTTTATGCAGGGGTCCTTCTCCCCCACACCAATTAAGTCACAATCTTGTGAGTGGGGCCTGGACTGGTAAGGAGGTTCTGAACACAGTTTCTAATGTGGGTGGTAGGCTCTGTGTGTGTGGGGAGGTCCCCATACCAATGAAAAATGCCCTGGACACCAGCTGGGTCTCCTACAATTCAACAAATTTGACATTATTGGAGTTAGCATCAGAGTCTCAGAGTTCACAGTTTAAGGGCTCAGTCTTACAATACTTACAAGGGGACAACAGAGGAGGATATGATTGGATGGCATCACTGACTTGATGGGCATGAGTTTGAGCAAGCTCCGGGAGTTGGTGATGGACAGGGAGGCCTGGAGTGCTGAGGTCCATGGGGTCGCAAAGAGTGGGACACGACTGAGTGATTGAACTGAACTGAACTTACAAGACTGCCCTCCTAACCCTCTTACACTGTTGGTGGGAATGCAAATTAGTACAGCCACTATGGAAAACAGTGTGGAGATTCCTTAAAAAGCTGGAAATAGATCTGCCATATGACCCAGCAATACCACTTCTAGGCATACACACTGAGGAAACCAGATCTGAAAGAGACACGTGCACCCCAATGTTCATTGCAGCACTGTTTATAATAGCCAGGACATGGAAGCAACCTAGATGCCCATCAGCAGACGAATGGATGAGGAAGCTGTGGTACATATACACCATGGAATATTACTCAGCCATTAAAAAGAATTCATTTGAATCAATTCTAATGAGATGGGTGAAACTGGAGCCCATTATACAGAGCGAAGTAAGCCAGAAAGATAAAGACCATTACAGTATACTAACACATATATATGGAATTTAGAAAGATGGTAACGATAACCCTATATGCAAAAAAAGAAAAAGAGACTCAGATGTATAGAACAGACTTGTGGACTCTGTGGGAGAAGGCGAGGGTGGGATGTTTCAAGAGAACAGCATTGAAACATGTATATCTAGGGTGAAACAGATCACCAGCCCAGGTTGGCTGCATGAGACAAGTGCTCAGGCCTGGTGCACTGGGAAGATCCAGAGGGATGGGATGGAGAGGGAGGTGGGAGGGGGGACCGGGATGGGGAATACATGTAAATCCATGGCTAATTCATTTCAATGTATGACAAAAACCACTGCAATGTTGTAAAGTAATTAGCCCCCAACTAATAAAAATAAATGGGAAAAAAAAAAAAAACACAAACAAGACTGCCCTCCTCCCCAAGATGCCAGTTGCAAACCAGTGCTTCAGACTGGTTATAACTCAGAGGTTCCCAATGACCTCCTTCCCTTTTGGGGTTGGTTTGTTTGGTTTTGATGTGGACCGTTTTTAAAGTCCTTATTTAATGTGTTACAATATTGCTTCTGTTGTTTTTCTGTTTTAGCTGTTTGGCCATGAGTCATATGGGATCTTAGCACCCCAGGGCAGAGGTCTCCAGCATTGGAAGGTGGAGTCTTGACCACCACACCACTGGGAAAGTCTTTGGATTTGATTGATCTACTAGAGCAGCTCACAGAAATCAGAGAAACATTTTACTTTTGGGAAACCCTTTGGATTTGACTGATCTGCTAGAGCAGCTCACAGAAATCAGAGAAACATTTTACTTAGTAGATTTAAGTTTACCCTATAAAGTTTAAGTAAGTTTATCCGGTTTATCCTAAAAGCTCAGGAACAGCTGGATGGAAGAGATACACAGGGACCACCATGAGGGAGCGGCGCTGGGAAGTCCAAGCTCTATCCAGGTGTGCCTCTCTCTCCAAACCTCTGAGTTTTCATCAACCCGGAAGTGCTCCAAACCCTGTCCTTTAACGGAGGTTTCATTATCAATCATCAGCAGTTGTTTCAAGTTCCAGCTCTATTCCGCTCCTGGAGGTGGGACTGAAAGCTCAAATCTGCCAATCACTTGGATGGTTCCCCTGGCAACCAGCCCCCATCCCTAAGAGAGGTCCGCAGTCACCTAACTAACATAACAATAAACCCATTTATCACCCTCAGTCCTTAGGAAATTCGAAGGATTTTAGGAGCTCTCTGCAGGAAATGGGGACGAAGACCAAATATACGTTTCTTATTATAAATCATTATATCACAGCACGTTTTAAAAAACTCTTCCATAGTTTCTAGCAAAGGCACTGCAGACTTCCATGGTTGGGATGGGTAAGATGGGTGAAGACACAAGACAGGTGTTTGCAGTTCCTGCTGTAGTGTCAGACAACATGTGTTCAAATCCAGACTCTAATGAGCTGAATAACACTGGGCTAGTCCCTTCGTGTCTCCAGCCTCAGTCTGCTCATCTGTAAAACGGGGATAAGAGCAGTTGTCCCACGATGTTGCTGTGGGAATAAAATCATTTGATTCATGCACAGCAGCAAGCACAGAGCAAAGATCCAACACATGTTTCTGTTTGAGTTTGTGTTGTAGGAGAGAGTTGCAATGGTGAGATCCACATACTTGTTTACAGATGGGAAAACTGAAGCCTAGACAGGGAAAGTTGCCCCTAATCACACAGCAGGTTAGCGGATGAAACAACACTAGCTCTGGTGTCAAACTGGCAACAAATTCAGATGCTAATTCAGCCGAGCCTAAAACACGCTGCTTGTGGTGAAAACACTACGCTTTGAAATGCACAGGAGGAGCTCCAGTGGCGCAATCGGTTAGCGCGCTGTACTTATATGAAATGCACAGGAAGTGCATGCAGTTCCTAGTTTTACCACTAGGTGACGTCCTTACCCTATCTATGACCAAACTAGTCAGGAAATGGACAAAAATTTTAAGTACAAGAGTAAGAGAATTTCCTACTTCTTCCTTGTGCGTGCCTGCTAAGTCGCTTCAGTCATGTCCAACTCTGTGCGACCCTATGGACTTCCAGCCTTCCTTCCAGGCTCTTTTGTCCATGGGATTCTCCAAGCAAGAATACTGGAGTGGGTTGCTGTGCCTTCCTCAGGGGAATCTTTCTGACCCAGGTACCGAACCCACATCTCTTCAGTCTCCTGCATTGGCAGGTGGGTTCTTTACCACTAGCGTCACCTGGGAAGCCCACCTCTTCCCTGCTGCTGCTGCTAAGTTGCTTCAGTGGTGTCTGACTCTGTGCGACCCCATAGACGGCAGCCCACCAGGCTCCCCCGTCCCTGGGATTCTCCAGGCAAGAACACTGGAGTGGGTTGCCATTTTCTTCTCCGATGCATGAAAGTGAAAAGTGAAAGTGAAGTCGCTCAGTCCTGTCCGACTCTTAGCGACCCCACGGACCGCAGCCCACCAGGCTCCTCCATCCATGGGATTTTCCAGGCAAGGGTACTGGAGTGGGGTGCCATTGCCTTCTCCGCACCTCTTCCCTAGGATCCAGCAAAAATATTTAACAAAGGACTTGATATACTGCAGGCACTTAATATATAACTGAGTCAAATAATAAGGTTCAGATCTATTATCTACAGAATTGACTCCTGTGCTGGCTAAGAATGTAGATTTTTGAACATCTGAGTTCAAATTTCAACTCCCTATTTATCAGCTTTCAAATCTTTTCTTCATAGTTTCCTTAGTTTCTTCCTCTGTAAAATGACAATGATAATATTAACTACCTCAGAGGGTTTAAATAAGTTAACGGGAGTGAAACAAGTTTTTTTAAAAATGCCTCATACATTTGAACAGTATATGGGTGTTAACAATTTTTAGTTTATTTCTCACACAGCGTTATTGAGGGATACTGATAGACAACAGACTGCATGTATTTAAAGCATACAGTTGATAAATTTTGACTTATATATACTGTCTGGAGAAGGAAATGGCAACATACTCCAGTATTCTTGCCTGGAGATTTCCATGGACAGAGAAGCCTGGAGGGTTATAGTCCACGGGGTCGCAAAGGGTCGGACACAAATTATCGACTAAGCCACCACCACCATACTGCACCTGTGAAACCATCACCACAGTCAAGATACTGAACTGTCAACTGAAAAATTCAGTCACAACCTGAAGGTAGAGAGATGTTTTATTTCGTGGGAATCCTTAGGCCTTCAAGCCCCAGAGGCAGCATCTCAAGTGGCCCCGAGCAAACTGCTCCAAGGAGCTGGAGGAAGGAGTCAGGTTATATAGAAGTTTGCAACAACAGGCAGGCGGTCTGAATGTCAGAGATGATTGTTGATTAAGGAAAACCAGATATCTCAAGTTAAGGCATTTAGCACTCGTCTATATATGGGAAGACGCAAGCATCTGGGCTCACTGAAATCATTCCATTCATATGCATCTCAGTTATCTGGGGCTGGTATCCTGCTTCTTGACTTTATTACATCCTTGGTTCCCATAGGGGCTCCCCTGGTGGCTCAGATGGTAAAGAGCCTGCCTGCAATGTGAGAGACCTGGGTTTGATCCCTGGGTTGGGAAGATGCCCTGGAGAAGGAAATGGCAACCCACTCCAGTGTTCTTGCCTGGAGAATTCTATGGACGGAGGAGCCTGGTGGGCTGTGGTCCATAGGGTTGCAAAGAGTCAGGCATGACTGAGCAACTAACACACTTTCAGGGCTCAGAAATTCTCATTTGGTGGTCCCCAAATCGCTGATGACTGTGACTTCCTTGTTTATTGATATAGCAGGAGATATTCTATTTCACAGAACACACATAGTTCAGTTCAATTGTTCAGTCGTGTCCACCTCTTTGCAACCCCATGGACTATAGCACACCAGGCTTTGCTATCCATCACCAACTCCTGGAGCTTACTCAAACTCATGTCCATTGAGTCAGTGATGCCATCCAACCATCTCATCCTCTGTCATCCCCTTCTCCTCCCACCTTCAATCTTTCCCAGCATCAGGGTCTTTTCCAGTGAGTCAGTTCTTTGCATCAGGTGGCCAAAGCATTGGATTTTCAGCTTCAGCATCAGTCCTTGCAACGAATATTCAGCACTAACTTCCTTTAGGATGAACTGGTTGGATCTCCTTGCTGTCCAAGGGACTCTCAAGAGTCTTCTCCAACACCACAGTTCAAAAGCATTAATTCTTCGGCGTTCATCTTTCTTTATAGTCCAACTCTCACATCCATACATGACTCCTGGAAAAACCATAGCTTTGACTAGATGGGCCTTTCTTGGCAAAGTAATGCCACTGCTTTTTAATATGCTATCTAAGTTGGTCATAGCTTTTCTTCCAAGGAGCAAGCGTCTTTTAATTTCATGGCTACAGTCACCATCTGCAGTGATTTTGGAGCCCAGGAAAATAAAGTCTCTCACTGTTTCTGTTGTTTCCTCATCTATTTGCCATGAAGTGATGGGACCAGATGCCATGATCTTAGTTTTCTGAATGTTGAGCTTTAAGCCAACTTTTTCACTCTCCTCTTTCACTTTCATCAAGAGGCTCTTAGTTCTTCTTTGCTTTCTGCCCTAAGGGTGGTGTCATATACATATCCAAGGTTACTGATATTTCTCCTGGCAATCTTGATTCCAGCTTGTGCTTCATCCAACCCAGCATTTCTCACGATGTACTCTGCATATAAGTTAAATAAGCAGGGTGACAATATACAGCCTTGACGTACTCCTTTCCTGATCTGAAACCAGTCTGTTGTTCCATGTCCAGATCTAACTGTTGCTTCCTGACCTGCATACAGGTTTCTCAGGAGGTAGGTAAGGTGGTCTAGTATTCCCATCTCTTTAAGAATTTTCCACAGTTACCATCCCCCCAAATTTCCTTAAAGCCTTTCGCAAACCTCTCCATGATCCAATACCACCCCCCTCCAATCACTAATCTCCATCGATTAATGTGGATTTTCTAGAATTTTCTATCAGTGGAATCATATAGTGTGTGCTCCGTTTCCTCTGCCTTCTTCCTTTTCCTAATTTTTATCTATTTCCTTATTTTTGGCTGCCCTGGGTCTTCACTGCTGCACACGGACTTTTCTCTGGTTGCGGTGAGGGGGCGTTACTCTCTGGTTGCGGTGCGCTGGCTTCTCATTGCGGTGGCTTCTCTTGTTGCGGAGCGCAGGCTCTAGAGTGAGTGGGCTCAGCAGCCATGGTGCGCGGTGTTTTTTTTTTTAATTGGCACCAACCCAGTAGTATAATGAGTTCTCCTGCTCAGCACATGTCCTCTGCACTAGGAGCTTAGAAAAATGTTAAGCTTAACCCGATGCCCACCTTGGATAGTCAGCTCAATTATACCCTTAAAAACACCTAGGTGTGAGCAGTGTTACTTTCTAGAATACCTTCCAAATAATCTTTTTTGAAATGAACGTACATCCAAAGCAACAGAACGCCTCTGGTTGCTCTAAAGTATATGAACGCTCAGGGACTTCGGAGGCCGGTTAGAGTAGCTGGCCTCTGGGCCCCCTTCTGATAGTCAGTTAGTTGCCCGAGGCGTGTGGGATCTTCCCGGACCGGGGATCGAACCCGTGTGCCCTGCACTGGCAGGTGGATTCTTAACCTCTGAACCACCAGGGAAGCCCGTGACTTCTTTCAGCGTGTTTCTTTCGGGTTCATTCAGGTTGTTGAGTGGGTGAAGTTCATTTCTTCTGGCTGGCGTTGGGTGATTACAGCACAGTTAATCCACGTACCTGTGGATGGACATGTGGGTTGCTTCCAGCTGGGTGATGTAACAGATGAAGCTGCGGTGAGTCTGTTGTATGAGTCTCCATAGTGAGGCACACCTTCGTTTCTCTGGGCTAAACACCCAGGAGTGGGATGGGAGGAAACTGCCAAAGTGGTCTTCAGAGACATTGTCCATCCCTACCTGCAGCGTCTGAGGGTTATAGTTGCCCCATATTCTTGCCCACAACGAGGGTAACCAGCCTTTCAGGTTTTGACATTCTAATAGGTGTGTGGTGGTATCTTTGTTGTTGTTTAGTTGCCTTTCCAGTCGCTCAGTCCTGTCCAACTCCTTGTGATCCCATGGACTGTGGCATGCCAGGCCTGCCCTGTCTCTCGCCATTTCTCGGAGTTTCCCCAAGTTCATGTCCATTGAGTCGGTGATGCCATCCAACCATCTCATCCTCTGTCATCCCCTTCTCCTTCTGCCGTCAGTCTTTCCCAGCATCAGGGTTTATGTTTAGTTGTTTACTGTGGTTTTAATTAGCATTTCCCTAGTGAGAAATTATGTTACCATCTTTTCTGGTATTCACCTGCCATCAGCATTATCTTCTCTGCCAAAATGTTCAGATTTTAAGCCCATTAAAAATTTTTTTTCAGCTGCTTAAGTATTGAGTTTTGAGAACACTGTATATATTCTGGATACGTGTTTCTTGTCAGTTATAGGTTTGGCTAAGTTCTCTCCTAGTCTGTGCCTTAAGAATGGAAATTCTCTTATGAATGTCTTCTGAAGAGCTGTTGTTAATTTTGATGAGGTCATGGCTGGGGGTGGGGGGTGTCCTCATGACAGGATTAATGTCTTTTTGAGAGGAGACACTTAGCTTGCTACCTCTCCACACAGGAAAGGCCTTGTGGGGATACAGTGAGTGAGAAGGCGGCTGCCTGTAAGTTGGTTGATGCCAGAACCAGACCATGCTGGCGCCCTGATCTCAGACTTCCTGAACCGTGAGAAATACATTTCTGTTGTTTATAGCATCGTGTGTCGCTCTGTGGTATTCTGTACGGCAGCCTCTGTTGACCAAGTGAAAGTGAAAAGTGTTAGTCATGTCTGACTCTTTGCGACCCCATGGACTGTAGCCCACCAGATTCCTCTGTCCATGGGATTCTCCAGACAAGAATACTGGAGTGGGTTGCCATTTCCTTCTCCAGGGGAATCTTCCCAACCCAGGGATTGAACCTGGGTCTCCCGAATTGCAGGCAGATTCTTTACCATCTGAGCCAGCAGGGAAGCCTATTGACTAAAACATACCTTTAAATCTCATTCTGTGCATTTTTCATCTCAGACATTGTAGTGTTCATCTCTAGAAGTTCAATTCAGGTTTTAGTTTTTGTTTTTTAAATATCTTCCATGTCTCCACTTAATGTGCCAACTTTTTCTCTGGCTTCTTGAACATATAGAATGCAGTTATAATAGCTTTGAAAATGTCCTTGTCTACTAATTCTGTTATCCATGTCATTTCTGGTTTGGGTTTAATTGATTGATTCTCCCCTGTCCCCCTTGTGGATCCTAGTTCCCTACCTCTTTTCATGCCCGGTTATTTTTTTTGTTTTTTTTAATTGCAGCAGCCTCCAACCTTTCTGGGACCAGGGTTTTGTGGAAGACGTTTTTTCCATGGACTGGAGTGGGGGTGAGGAAGGTTTCAGGATGATTCAAGCACATTGCATTTATTGTACATTTTATTTCTATTATTGTTACATCAACTCCATCTTAGATCATCAGGCATGAGATCCTGGAGGTTGGGAACCCCTGTTTTATTAGCTATTGTGAATTTTACCTTATTTTGTGCTGAAAATTTCTTGCATTTTACATACGTTCTTCATCCTTTTTTTTTTTTTCTTCACAGGGGTCCTGCTTTTAAACTGTTAGGCAGGACCAGAGTGGTATTCAGTCTGGGGCTTGTTTTTTTGGTGGCTAAGTTGTGCCTGACTCTTTGCGACCCCATGGACTGCAGCATGCCAGGCTTCCCTGTCCTTCACTATCTCCTGGAGTTTGCTCAAGCTCACTGGGCTTCCCTGGTGCTTCAGATGGTAAAGAATCCACCTGCAATGCAGGAAATCTGGGTTTGATCCCTGGGTTGGGAAGATCCCCTGGAGGAGAGCACGACAACCCACTCCAGTAATCTTGCCTGGAGAATCCCATGGACAGAGGAGCCTAGCAGGCTATAGTCTATGGGGTCACAAAGAGTCAGACATGACTGAGCGACTAAGCACATGTCCATCAAGTCGGTGATGCAATCCAACCATCTCATCCTCTGTCGTCCCCTTCTCCTCCTGCCCTCAATCTTTCCCAGCATCAGGGTCTTTTCCAGTGAGTTGGCTCTTTGCATCAGGTGCCCAAAGTATTGGAGCTTCAGCTGCAATATCAGTCCTTCCAATGAATATTCAGGGTTTATTTCCTTTAGGATTGACTGGTTTGATCTCCTTGCTGTCCTAGGGACATTCGAGAGTCTTCTGCAATGCCATAGTTCAAAAGCAACAATTCTTCGGCACTCAGTCTTCTTTGTGGTTCAACTCTCACATCCACACATGACTACTGGAAAAACTATAACTTGGACTATCTGGACCTTTTTTGGCAAAGTGAGTCTGAGGCTAATTTTACCCTAGTCCTGAGGCAAAACCCTCTGGCTATTTGACCTGATGTCACATAGATGATGAAATCTACTGAGTGTGGTGTGATGGGGAAAAATTCCCAGCCTGGGCTGGGGGAGTGGGGCTCTGGGGATGACTCCCTTTGATGCTCTTGGGTGGTCCTTCCCCAGCCCGGGGTCATTTCCTCACAGGTGTGCACTGATCTTGCTCACCTGGAGACCTGGGGACCGTCTTTCTGGGCAGCGTCCTCCTCTTCTGAGCTCTGCCCTTCAGACTCCACACACCCTGGCATCTCACCTCCCCGCTCCCTTAACTAGAGACATTCTCCATCCCTGCACCAGGGCCTGGGTCGGGGGGGGGACTCACCTCATTTGTTTCCCATCAGAGAGGACTGTCCTTCATGCCTGATGTCCGGTGTCTTGAAAATCATTGTTCCATATATTCTGGGTGTTTTTTTGAGTAGTTTCAGATGGGAGGGTACAGTCAATCTCCGTTATCCAATCTTAGCCAGAAGCTGATGCCCTACTAGGTCACATATATGAATATATTATACTGTTTATGCATTGGGGGCTACCCTGGAGGCTCATATGGTAGAGAACCTGCCTGCCATACAGGAGACCCAGGTTTGATCCCTGGACGGGGAAGATCCCCCTGGAGAAGGGAATGGCTACCCACTCCAGTATTCTTGCCTGGAGAATGCATATACTATATAGATACTAAAATAAAATTACAATGATCTTTGAACAACATAGGTTTAACTGCACTTGTCCAGTTATATCTGGATTGGTTTTCAATGCTAAATATTACAGCACTACACAATCTACAGTTGGTTAAATCCAAGGATATGGAATGGTGGATAACGAGGGCTGACTATAAATTATACTTGGGTTTTCAGGTGTGTTGAGAGCTGGCACCTCTAACCCCCCTACACTGTTCCAGGGTCGACCCTGTATGTATACCAGTTTGGAAGGTTTAATCAAAAAACCCCTAAATTTTCCCCATGTGTGTTCATTCCAGTCCTGTCCCTGCCCAAGATAATCATTCTGACTCCTGTGTATCTTTCCAGAAATGTTTGTCATTGTACAATTATCTAAATATCTGCTTGTGTGTGCCTGCTCAGTCATGTCTGACTCTTTGTGTCCCCATGGACTATAGCCGGCCAGGCTCCTCTGTCCATGGGATTCTCCAGGCACAGAACACTGGTGTGGCTTGCTGTGCCCTCCTCCAGGGGATCTTCCTGACGCAGGTATCGAACCCATGGCTCCTGCATCTCCTGCATTGCAGGCGGGTTCGTTACCCACTGAGCCACCTGGGAAACCCATATATCTGCTTAAGTGGTACCCTATTATATGCAATATTCTATATCTTGCTTTCTTCACTTATATCTTAAAAATCTTTTCCTATCAGCAAATACAAGCCTCACCTTTCTTTCTTTCTTTCTTTTTTTTTTAATGCTGCAGAGTTCTCCATAAAATAGGTGTTTTATATTTCATTCAGCCATCCTGTACCAAAGGCCATTTGTTTTTTTCCCCTGTTAGAATTAATGTGGCAGTGAGTGCATATAGGCATATGTTTTAGCACACATGCATGTGTGTGTCTGCAGGGAGATTTCCAGAAAGACTGCCAGGTCGTTGGACATCAGCCAGGACCAGTGCACTAAGCACCGAAAAGATACCTTCTGAAATTCAAAGTGGGAAAAAAAAAAAACAACCCAAAAAGACTACATTGTAAAATATAAATCTCATTTTTGAACGATACAAACTGACAAAGATGCTGAATTGAAAGCAGCTTCTTCCTGGATTTCTTTTTCTCTCTTTCCTGTGTTTGCCCTTATTATGCTGGTTTTCTAAGCACTGCCTGGGAGATTTTGGCTTCAGGGCAGGACAAGTGGCAGATTCTACCTACCTGCAGGGGGCGCCCAAGGAACGCTTGCTGACTTGCTGCGTTGATTTGCTCTCTGCCGAAAGTTCTATGGCTGGACAGTACTCCTCCAGCCATCACCTAAGACAATCTCCAGGCCTTCTGTAGGCAGATGGGTTTCACGTGAATTTCACAGAGGCGGCGCTGTCCCTTCACGGCCTGTGGAAGTCTGGCAGGCATCTCAGTATGGTAGCTGTAGAGAGAGATGGAAATAAAACAGAGTCAGTGGGATGCTGGCCAGGAGGGAGGTTCCTGATGCGGTGGAGGCTCGGGCACACCACTCAGGTAGTGAGTCAGGTCTCCCGTCCCGCATACTCCAGCCTCTCCTAGTTCACCTCCCCCAGATGATTCAGAAAGTGAATGAGCTTTCCATCAGCCTGAAAGAGATTGAAAAAAAAAAGTTTTAGTGGTGGATGTGAAATCTCTGGGTAAAGAAATCTAGTGGTAAAGAACCTGCCTGTCAGTGCAGGTAGATGTAAGAGACTCAGGTCCGATCCCTGTGTTGCGAAGATCCCCTGGAGGAGGGCATAGCAACCTACTCCAGTACTGTTGCCTGGAGAATCCCATGGACAGAGGAGTCTGGCAGGCTGCAGTCCATGGGGTTGCAAAGAGTTGGACATCACTGAAGTGGCTTAGCATGCATGCAGAAGGGATCTCTAAGCAGTGGTTTATCTAATGTATTTGACACCCAGAGTAGACAGTGATTTTTAACACCTTTCTCCTCTACACAACTGTATTCCCAATAATAATTATATTCCTGGTTAACGTCTTGGTTTTGCTACAGTTGAAAGATATAAAGATTACATTTCAATTTTTTTTTTTTTTTTTTTTTTGGCTGCGGGGCATGTGGGATCTTAGTTTCCCGATCAGGGAATGAACTTAAATGAACCCCATGTGTGGAAGGCAAAGTGTTTAATCACTGAACCACCAGGGAGATATTCAGCCCAGTAAAAGACTTTGTGCATCAACTAAGATGTCAACGTTCCAAACAAAAATATCTTACCTGGAGGGTCACACTCTGCCTCACAGTTTTGAACTCTAGACACAAGTAAGAACTCCCAGTGGTCACATAGGATGACAGATGGAAGCAGCCTCTGTTCTGGTTTCTTGGTTTTCCCATCACGGCTCACCTTGTGTGTGTTGAGTCTACTGTTTGGATTCAGGGGGCAAAACACCCCAAGGGTTTGGAGACATGAACTGAGTCCAGAGAGAGAAAGATGACAATTCCCAGGCGTCAGGAACTTACTGTCTAAAGCAACACGTGTGACCTAGCCTGAGTGTGACGGGGCTGACTGTGTTGCCAGAAGTTTCCTGAGTTAACTTCTATGGATAACATAATATTTATTAAAAACTAAGTAATAAAAAGTGGTTGTTTGCAATTTGTTGTTGTTGTTCAGTTGCTCTGTTGTGTCTGGCTCTTTGCGACCCCATTGACTGCAGCACACCAGGTTCCCCTATCTCCCAGAGTTTGCTCACATTCATGTCCACTGAGTCTGTGATGCCGTCTAACCATCTCATCCTCTGTCGTCCTCTTCTCCTTTTGCCTTCAATCTTTCCCAGCATCAGCATCTTTTCCAACGAGTCAGTTCTTTGCATCAGGTGGTCAAAGTATTGGAGCTTCAGCTTCAGCATCAATCCTTCCAATGAATATTCAGGGTTGATTTCCTTTAGGATTGACTAGTTTGATCTCCTTGCCGTCCAAGGGACTCTCAAGAGTCTTCTCCAGCACCACAGTTTGAAAACATCAGTTCTTCTGTGCTCAGGCTTCTTTTATGGTCCAATTCTCACATCTGTACATGGCTACTGGAAAAACCACAGCTTTGACTATACAGATCTTTTATTAAAACTCATCAGTAACCAAAGCAGAATTACCATATGACCCAGTAATTCCACTTTTAGGTATCTATTCAAGAAAACTGAAAACTTACATCCACAAAAAACTTATATAGAAATGTTCAGAGCAACATTATTCATACCAGCCAAAAAGCAGAAGCAGCCCAAATGCTCATCAATGGATGAATGGTAAACAAAACGTGATCTAGCCATTCGATGAGATAACATTCCACCATAAAAAGGAATGAAGTACTGACACCTGCTACACTGGGGATTAACCCTAACTGCCCATCCTTTCGGAGAAGGCAATGGCACCCCACTCCAGTACTCTTGCCTGGAAAATCCCATGGATGGAGGAGCCTGGTGGGCTGCAGTCCATGGGGTCGAGAAGAGTCGGACACGACTGAGCGACTTCACTTTCACTTTTCACTTTCATGCATTGGAGAAGGCAATGGCAACCCACTCCCATGTTCTTGCCTGGAGAATCCCAGGGACGGCGGAGCCTGGTGGGCTGCCGTCTATGGGGTTGCACAGAGTCGGACACGACTGGAGTGACTTAGCAGCAGCAGCAGCAGCCCATCCTTTAGGAGGCAGGCACTGTTTAGAAGGTCCCCCAACAGTCACACTCAACGTATTTGAGTGTTTTTTTTCTTTCTAAATTTTTAAAAGTTGATTCCTTGAGCCTTTCAGACTGAGTTATCACATTTTACTCTTCCTTTTTGCTGAGTTTTAGTTGAACCATGCCCAACTTTTTGAATTTACCTTTCTCACTTAATGGCATTTGAAATGCTGTCACTTCATCCATTTATCCATCTGCCCACCCGAGGCAAGAGATAAAGGCCCCCCACCCTGCCCCGGCAAACAGATGGAGTTTATTCTCTGTGGACTGATACTCCAAGAAGAAAATAACAGGACAATTAAGGGAGGAGGCTAGGCCCTGCCCAGATAGAAGATAAGAAATTACGTATTTCTCATTCTCAAAGTCAGGAGATCTCCTCCACCACACTTGTTCAGAAAGGCTCTATGGAGGTCAAAGGGGAGTGATGCTATGCGATGCTAACTACCCATAGGCCTCTTTGGTAGAATCCATCTTAGCTGAAAGATGCTTGTGCATACCTGGGAGGACTTTGAGATATACCAAAGATGGACTCAGGACAAGCAAATCAAAATGATTGCCCAAAGGACACCCGGAAGAAATGCCCATAAAGGTGATTCAAAAACAACCACGAGGGCACAACTCTCTCAGCCCGCTCACGTGTCTATACACACATACTGTATTCTTTTTCCTCCTAAAAAGACTTACTTGTTTTACCACTTTCCAACTTTGCGGGAGTTCTTTTCTGCAAAGCCTAAGGGTCAGGGCCTTGTCACTGACCCGGGGTTTAGTGGGTAGGATTTGGTGCTGTCACCAGCACGGCCAGACCTCAATCTCAGGCCAGGAACTGAAGCCCCGCTTCAAGCGGCTGCAGGATAAGGCCACTCAAGATGGGGATGAGGTGGGGCCACAAGCCAAAGGATGCAGGCAGACTCTGGAAGCTGGAAACGGCGAGGAATCTGATTCTCCCTGGAGCTTCCAGAAGAAACCAGCCCTCCTCACACCTTGATTTAAGCCCCTTGAGACTCATTTTGGAATACTGATCTCTAAAGCTATTAATAATTTAGTCCACCTCCCTCCCCATTTCACAAAGAGGCTTGAAGGTCACCTAACGAGGAAGTGGAAAAACCAGACTCCTCATCCATATTTTCTTATGTCCCACTGATTATCTAGAGAAACGGTAGGATTGTTGTGATAATCAGCAGGCATTCTGTCGCATTTGGAATTACGTGGATTGTTAACTAGACATTGTGATGAGTTGGTAGTGTAGACAAATTTACTTTGTGTTGTCAGGTCACTAAATTTGTGGTGATTTGTGACAGCAGCCGTATGAAATGAACACAATTCTCACCCATGCACAAACCCAATTTTTTTTTTGAGAAAAAAATTGGTACTTAACACTGTATTAGCCTCAGGTGTGACACCTATTAATTTGATGTTTGTCTACACTGCAAAGTGGTTACAACGTCTAGTTACCATCCACATGATTCCAAATTTAACACAATACCTTTGATGATCATAACTACCTTACCATTCCTCTAGACAATCAGTACGACTTCAGAAAACATGGACAAGGAGTTTAGTTTTTCCACTTTCTGGTGAACTTCAAGCCTTGTTTGTGAAAGGGGTGGGGGGTGGGCTAAATCACGGGCTTCTCACCCTGCTCCGTGGAGCTCTAGGGACTCATATGAAGGGCCCCCCGCTCCCGCTCACTCCAGCCAGAGCATCTCAGGGCCCTGTGTCCTGAGCCTGGTTTCTGTGAGAGAGTTTGTTTGAAGATAACCTTCCATTTTAGACAATGTGTTTTAAAACCACTGCGTTTATTTATTCTTTTCAATTTTTAATTTTGTACTGGGGTGTAGCCAATTAAGAATTCCCAGGTGGCGCTAGTGGTAAAGAACTCACCTGCCAATGCAGGAGACATAAGAGACACAGGTTTGATCCCTGGGTCGGGAAGATCCCCTGGAGGAGGGCACGGCAACCCACTCCAGTATTCTCGTCTGGAGAATCCCATGGACAGAGGAGCCTGGCGAGTTACAGTCCATAGCGTGGCAAAGAGTCAGACATGACTGAAGTGACTTAGCATGCATGCATAGCCAATTAACCATGTGATAGTTTCGGGTGGAGAGCAGAGCAACTCAGCTACACATACACATGTATCCACTCTCCCCCAGCTCCCCTCCCATCCAGGCTGTCACATGACATTTAGCAGAGTTCGATATGCGATACAGTAGGTCCTTGTTAAAACTGCTGCATTTAAAAAATTGTTTGTAATAGGGAATTCCCTGGCAATCCGGTGCTTAGGATTCCGTGCTTTCACTGCCAAGGGCGAGGCTTCAGTTCCTGGTCGGGGAACTGAGATCTCACAAACCATGTAGCATGGCCAAAAAAAAAAAAATCGTTTATAATAAAATGGGGGAGAAATAGAAACCCACTTTCACTGATATGTTCTCTGAGCTCCCTCTCAGCCCCACTGTAGGCACATTTGGGGTTTTTTAGCTGGCTCTCGTCCCTGCCCCCCACCTTGAGGGAAACAGAGAACATTACCTGAGCCATTTCTGTAGACTAGCTGTGTGCCTTTGGGTAAATAAAGGCAACTCTCAGTCTGCCCCTCTGTAAAATGAGGGCAGGAATAACGCCATGATCAAAAGGATTAACACAATGATGTGGCAAAGTGTCGTATAATAATAACAGTAACGTCAACTGTTGATCACCCACCATGCTGAGTACCTTGCTAGGCCTTTACTTGGTTCTCACAACTTCCATCCACAAGGCATGATTCCTGGCATTTCTCCAGGCTGGGAGAGGAGGCTGGGATTCCACTAGACAGAAAGGCCTCCTCAGTCAGGACAGCACTGAGCGGATTCCCCTGCGTGAAAGTTTCCTGGCCACGCGGCCCCTCACCCGCTCTCACTGACTCAGCAACCGACGGTTCGTAAGCAGGTTGGAGTGGAGGCCAGGACAGTGATCTGTGGGTCCGAAAACACGATTCATTGAGATCAACCTCTCTCCTACTCTCCACCCCTGCGAGCGCAAGTTCGTGTGCCCGATGCACAGGGCGGCCAAACAAACCGAAACGCTAGAGTCTGGAGCAGAGAAGGGTTGATTGCAGGGCCAGGCAAAGAAAAAGATAGTTGGCTTAGGGCCCAAAACACTGCCAGCTTGGCTTTTGGCAAAGAGTTTTTAAAAGGTCAGGTGACGGAGGAGGTCACAGTGTATGTGATCAGCTGGTGCACAAGTTTCTGATTGGCTGATGGTGAGGTGTCACGTGGGTTAACATTAGACTCCAGGAGGCCTGGGGCTGCATGCATCTGGTCATCACATACTTAACATCTTCCTTTTGTTGGAGGGAGGGAGGGTTTTTAGAAACTTGCATCTGAGAGGAGCTAAGGCCGAGGAGATGGAGAAGTCCTGGTTGGTTACATCCTTGCATAGATTCTTCTCTTTACAGCAGAGAAAAAATGCTCTTGGCTCATATAGATACTGTGTATATTACAGACAAAGTTCTGTATCAGGATTTTGAGCTGAATTCTTCTCTTCAGGGAGCCCCACCTTGCCTAGGAAAATCATGCCAGACCCCGACATGGCTGAAAGGCAGGTGGGTCAATTTCTCTGGCGACAGTTTCACTTTGTGGATTTTCATGGGGTTTGTCCTGGAACATCTCCCCAGAGCTTTCAAGCCAGCAACCTGAAACCCAGGTGAGCAGGACCCCAAATAGATCCCAGCCTGTGGTGAGCTGTCTAGCCTCTCTGGTTTTCTCTAAGTCCCTGCCCCCTTCTTCCCCAGCTGTCCTGTAACTGGGGCCAGGTAGGAGGCTGTGGTGTGGTCCTCCACAAGGACAGCACCAGGCTCCTGGCCAAGGGAAACAGTCAGGAACTGCCACCTCTGACTGATGCCTGTCAGTGTCTAAATTAGAAGCCACCGCCCCAGAGCCCCACGGGTGGGAAAATCTTCAGGACAATAAACAAGCATATAAATAATATATAGAAAGTTTATATGCAGAGGTCCAAAGGCGAAAAGCCTTCAAGATAATACATATTCACGTTTAAAAAAAATGCATGCTTTTCTATCCTGTAACTTCTTCTGGAAGTTATGCTCAGACATGCCCAGAAATGTATGTGGAAGGATGCTTATTGCTTTTAGGCAGAACTACTAAGGAGGGACGTCCCTGGTGGTCCCGCGGCTGGGAATCTGTGCTCACAATGCAGGGAGCTTGGGTTTGATCCCTAGCCAGGGAACTAGATCCCATATGCTGCAACTAAAGACTCGGTGCAGCCAAATAAATAAATTTTTAAAAAGGAAAGAACTACTAAGGGAAAGAGGCCAAGCTTAAAGGACAGTATTCTACAAGATTCTGTTTAGATGGCATTCTGTGGGGCTACCCAGATGGCTAAGAGGTCAACAAACAGCCTGCAATGCAGGAGATGGGGGTTTGATCCCTGGGTCTGGAAGATCCCCTGGAGAAGGAAATGACAGCCCACTGCAGTTTTCTTGCCTGGGAAATACGGACAGAGGAGCCTGGCTGGCTATGGGGCTGCAAAGGGTCAGACAAGACCGAGCGTGTATTCACACATGCACTGTGGGGATAGAGGACACATCGGTGGTTGCCGAGTTAGGAGCAGAAGGAAGAGCACAACAATCTTCCTGGGCGGTGGGGGCAGCTTCGCCCCGGTGGTGACCGCGGGCCTGTATACCTCCAATAGCCTGCAGAGGACTGCGCCAGGTGAATCCCACTGTGCAGAAATGGTACCTCCGCAAACCCGACTTAGAGACACGCGCATGGCACTGCTATATGTCAAATGGATTACCAACAAGGACCTGCTGAACGGCACAGGGAACTCTGCTCCATGTGATGTGGCAGCCTGGATGTGACAGGAGTTTGAGGGAACTCTGCTCCATGTGATGTGGCAGCCTGGATGTGACGGGAGTTTGAGGGAACTCTGCTCCATGTGATGTGGCAGCCTGGATGTGATGGAAGTCTGGGGGAGAGTGGATACGTGTGTATATAGGGCTGAGTCTCTTCACTGTCCTCCTGAAGCTATCACAACATAGTCAACTGGCTATACTCCAATAAAAAGTAAAAAGGTTTTCTTAAAAAAAAAAAAAGAAATGCAAGAGGCAAGACATTGATTGCAGCAATGTTTAGAGGAAATACCTCTAAATGCCCCATTGTAGAGAATGATCAAATAAATCATAGCACCTCCATATAATGGAGGAATGAGCAGCTACTAAGCAGTAGAAAGAGAGGTTTATGGACTGAAATGAGATGATCTCCAAGAGTTACAATTATGTGGAAAATGGTGGGTATGGTGTTTATCATCTATGTAAAAAAGATAGAGATTGATATAAGCTTGTATGTGCATAGAATATCTCTAGAAAAATGCAAAGATCTGATCATTGGAGTTTATCTGAAAAAAACTGAAAATAGCTGAGCGGTGAGAAAATCTAAACTTTACACTCTTAGATATTGCTCACATTAATTTTTATTTATTTATTTTTATTGAAGTATAGTTGATTTTCAATGTCATGTTGGTTTCAGGCGTACAGCAAAGTGACTCCGTTTTGGGTATATGTATATACATATGAAAGTGTTAATCTCTTAGTCTTGTCCGACTCTCTGAGACCACATGGACTGTAGCTCACCAGGCTCCTCATCCATGAAATTCTCTAGCAAGAATACTAGAGTGGGTAGCCATTCCCTTCTCCAGAGGATCTTCCCAACTAGGGTTTGAACCTGGGTTTCCCGAATTGCAGGCAGATTTTGTACCATCTGAGCCATCAGGGAAGCCCATATAGATTCTTTTTTGAGATTCTTTTCCATTTTTGGGTTTTTTTCCATTATGGGTTATTACAAGATACTGAATATAGTTCCCTGTGCTATACAGTAGGACCTTGTTGTTTATATATTTTATTTATAGTAGTGTATATCTGTTAATGCCAAATGCCTAATTTATCTTTCCCTCTACCTTCTTTCCCTTTTGATAGCTATAAGTTTGTTTTCTATGTCTGTGAGTCTATTTGTAGATAATTTCATTTGTGTCATATTTTAGATTCTACATATAAGTGATATCATATATTTGTCTTTCTCTGACTCACTTCGCTTGGTATGATCATCTCTAGGTCTATCCATGTTGCTGCAAATGGTATTATTTCATTCTTTTTAATGGCTGAGTAATACTCCATTATATATATGTATAATGTATATATATATATATTTTAGATACGTGATCACATTAATATTATTGCCGTTAACATTTAGTGCTTTATAAATACCCTGAGTCTTTCTGGACTACTTCTTGGAGTTCTTTGATGTACAAACACTTCCTGGGTAGGATGTCCCATCTCTAATGATCCTGCAAGGTAAACATGCTAGATCCAGAGGGAGCCCAAAGACCACACTATAAGATGGGAATCTCAAGCTTTCTTACAGGCTCCCTGTGGAAATGAAATAAATGAGTTTATGCAAAAGCCCTATGTATACAGAAGTGCTTAATACATTTCTCTCTGCTTTAGTCATCTAGTACCCACTACATTTTTCAGTCCAGGTTTTAGATGACTGGGGAGAAAATTCACATTAACCATCACACTCCACTAACAAGGACCATTTGAGGGTTGACTGTATTGTCTTTCTCATTTCAAAAGAGAGAAGAATAGAATCAGTAAAATAGGGTTACGTGTGTGTGTCTAAGTCCCTTCAGTCGTGTCCGACTCTCTGCAACCCCGTGGACTGCAGCCCGCCAGGCTCCTCTGTCCATGGGATTTCCCAGGCAAGAATACTGGAGAGGGTTGCCATGCCCTCCTCCAGGGGATCTTCCCGACCCAGGGATTGAACCCACATCTCCTACATCTCCTGCATTGGCAGGCGGGTTCTTTACCACCGGCACCACCTGGGAAGCCCTCGAAGGGAGAAGGGACCCCACAAATCAAGCACCCCTCTTGTTGAATACCTCGAGACTTTATTGCCACTCCCACCAACCAAGGAGGGGAGGAAGTTTCTTGATGGAATAAAAGTATTGGTATAGAATAGAAGGTTGAATACTTTTTCTGGATAATGAAACCGTCAGTCTAGACTCGCATTCACCCATTGAGTCCTGCCTCAGGTACTGGGAGTTAACGGTGACGCCAAATAGACATGGCAGAGCCCTCCCAAGGAGCTCACAACCCCTCTGTCACCTTCCTTAGTAAGATCAGATTTGTTGAAGTATAATTTACGTACAGTAAAAATCAGCCTTTTCTTGTTGCTCAGTTGTGTCTGACTCTTTGCGACCCCATGAACTACAGCGAGCCCAGGCTGTCCTTCACTGTCTCCCAGAGTCTGCTCAAACTCATGTCCATTGGATGTGATACCATCCGACCATCTCATCTTCTGTTGTCCCCTTCTCCTCCTGCCTTCAATCTTTCTCAGCATCAGGGTCTTTTTCCAGTGAGTCAGTTTTTCGCATCAGGTGGCCAAAGTACTGGAGCTCGACCCTTTTTAGTGGATGGTTCTGTGGGTTTTGAGAGATAGTTGCATAATCCCCACCACCATCAAGATACAGAACGGTGTCACCATTTCCAAATTTTCTCCTTCTCCTTCTGGTCAATCTCCCTCTCACCACCAGCCCCATTGATCTGTCTTCTGTCCATATGGATCTACCTTTTCCAGAATGTCATGTAGATGGAATCATATAGGATGTGAGTCTAGCTGCTCCCACTGAGCTTAATCCATCTGAGATTCATTCCTGCCCTTTTGTGTGCCAAGAGTCCATTCTGTTTTACCCCTGTGTATCCCATGATGTGCATGGACCACTCTGGTACCATCCTGGGGACAAAGAGAGAAGGGAAACAACTATCCTTGACCACCTTGACCCTGAGCCGATTGGATGTACTGGAGTGGACTGCATTAACTCTCCTATAGGCAGAGTTAAGTGTGGAAAGGCAGATTTGATTCTTTATTGAAAATACACAAATGACATTTCTTGCACCTCCAACTCTTGTCGATTGAAAAACTCATTCATGTTGTTGGTTGTTTTGTCTGTGTTTCGACTGGGATGCTATGGCCCCAGCAGGGGGAAAGTGAGTGGCTGGGGGTGGGTGCCCATGAGGGCACCACTCCCCCAGGCTTTATGACAACAGCGCCGAGTCATAGAGGCCCTGCCCATCCCAAAGAGAAGCCCCTTCCCTTTCCTCTTCCCCTTCCCGTGGTGCCCTGGCCTTCCCAGGGCAGACTTTTGTCCTAGCGGGGCTGAAGGGGAAAGATGGAGTTTCTTGGAACAACTCAGACCGCCACTTACTGTGGTCCCAAGAAACCCTGTGGCATGAGCACACTGCCCACGGTGGCGTCCGGCCCGACAGTCCAGGAGTGCTACCAGCCCTATTACCTGCCAGGGTATCGCTACCTCAACTCTTGGCGACCCAGCCTCTTCTACAAGGTGGCCAACGCCCAGACCTGCCTGGACGAGGGGGCCACCTGCCGCAGCGCTTTGCGACCACCCACCATCCTGCCAGCCGTCCGCTCCGCCCTCTTCTGTCGCTACAGCCCCCATGACTGGGACCAGTCTAACCGGCTGCAGTTACGTGGGGCCGAGGCCTCACGGCTCTGGGCCGGCCGGATGACGGGCGATTCCATGCGGCTCATGCAGGACAAGGATCAGCTGACGCGCCAGATGCAGGAGGGGACCTGCCGGAACCTGGGCCAGAGGCTGTCGGACATCGGCTTCTGGAAGTCGGAACTGAACTACGAGTTGGAGAGGCTTTTGAATGAGAACCACAGCTTGGATGCCATTAAGAGGCGGCTGGAGTGCGCGGCCGAGGAGCTGAGATGTCCACTGCAGGTGAGCGTGGGGCAGGGAGGGGGTCCTGGGGGTGCCCGGGATGTCAGCCCGGTAGTACAGTCCCACACCCCCGCCTTGAGTGAAGGTTAAGGTGACAGGCATCTTGCAGCTCAGTTTGAGCTGCATCATCATCCATCAGTTCAGTTCAGTCGCTCAGTCATGTCCAACTCTTTGTGACCCCATGGACTATAGCACGCCAGGCCTCCCTGTCCATCACCAACTCCTGGAGTTTACTCAAACTCATGTCCATTGAGTCGGTGATGCCATCCAACCATCTCATCCACTGTCGTCCCCCCTTCTCCTCCTGCCCTCAATTTTTCCCAGCATCAGGGTCTTTTCAAATAAGTCAGCTCTTCGCATCAGGTGGCCAAAATATGGGAGTTTCAGCTTCAGTATCAGTCCTTTCAATGAACATTCAGGACTGATTTCCCTTAGGATGCACTGGTTGGATCTTCTCACTGTCCAAGGGACTCTCAAGAGTCTTCTCCAACACCATAGTTCAAATGCATCAATTCTTCGATGCTCAGCTTTCTTTATAGTCCAAATCTCACATCCATCATGATCACTGGAAAAACCATAGCTTTGACTAGACAGACCTTTGTTGGCAAAGTAATGTCTCTGCTTTTTAATAAGCTGTCTAGGTTGGTCATAGCTTTTCTTCCAAGGATACAAGTGTTTAATTTCATGGCTGCAGTCACCATCTGCAGTGATTTTGGAGCCCAAGAAAATAAAGTCTCTCACTATTTCCCCCATCTATTTGCCATGAAGTGATGGGACCAGATGCCATGATCTTAGTTTTCCAAATGTTGAGTTTTAAGCCAACTTTTTCATTCTCCTCTTTCACTTTCATCAAGAGGCTCTTTAGTTCTTCACTTTCTGTCATAAGTGTGGTGTCATCTGCATATCTGAGGTTATTGATATTTCTCCTGGTAATCTTGATTTCAGCTTGTGCTTCCTCCAGCCCAGCATTTCTCATGATGTACTCTGCATATAAGTTAAATAAGCAGGGTGACAATATACAGCCTTGACGTACTCCTTTTCCTATTTGGAACCAGTCTGTTGTTCCATGTACAGTTCTAACTGTTGCTTCTTGACATACATACAGATTTCTCAGGAGGCTGGTCAGGTGGTCTGGTATTCCCATATCTTGAAGAATTTTCCACAGTTTGTTGTGATCCACACAGTCAAAGGCTTTGGCATAGTCAATAAAGCAGAAATAGATGTTTTTCTGGAACTCTCTTGCTTTTTTGATGATCCAATGGATGTTGGCAATTTGATCTCCAGTTCCTCTTCTAAATACAGCCTTTTCTAAACCCAGTTTGAACATCTGGAAGTTCACAGTTCACATACTGTTGAAGCCTGGCTTGGAGAATTTTGAGCATTACTTTACTAGCGTATGAGATGAGTGCAATTGTGTGGTAGTTTGAGCATTCTTTGGCATTGCCTTTCTTTGGGATTAGAATGAAAACTGATCTTTTCCAGTCCTGTGGCCACTGCCAAATTTTCCAAATTTGCTGGCATATTGAGTACTGCACTTTTACAGCATCATCTTTTAGGATTTGAAATAGCTCAACTGGAATTTCATCACTTCTACTAGCTTTGTTCGTAGTGATGTTTCCTAAGGCCCACTTGACTTTGCATTCCAGGATGTCTGGCTCTAGGTGAGTGATCATACCATCGTGATTATCTGGGTCATGAAGATCTTTTTTGTATGGTTCTTCTGTGTATTCTTGCCACCTCTTCTTAATATCTTCTGCTTCTGTTAGGTCCATACGATTTCTGTCCTTTATTGTGCCCATCTTTGCATGAAATGTTCCCCTGGTATCTCTAATTTTCTTGAAGAGATCTCTAGTCTTTCCCATTCTATTGTTTTCCTCTATTTCTTTGCACTGATCACTGAGGAAGGCTTTCTTATCTCTCCTTGCTATTCTTTGGAACTCTGCATTCAAATGAGTATCTTCCCTTTTCTTCTTTGCTTTTTGCTCCTCTTCTTTTCACAGCTATTTGTAAGGCCTCCTCAGACAGCCATTTTGCCTTTTTACATTTCTTTTTCTTGGGGATGGTCTTGATCCCTGCCTCCTGTACAAATTCATGAACCTTTATCCATAGTTCATCAGGCACTCTATCAGATCTAATCCCTTGAATTTATTTCTCACTTCCACTGTATAATCTTAAGTGATTTGATTTAGGTCACACCTGAATGGTCTAGTGGTTTTCCCTACTTTCTTCAATTTAAGTCTAAATTTGGCAAGAAGGAGTTCATGACTGGAGCAATAGTCAGCTCCTGGTCTTATTTTTGCTGACTGTATAGAGCTTCTCCATCTTTGGCTGCAAAGAATATAATAAATTGATTTTGGTATTGGTCATCTGGTGATGTCCATGTGTAGAGTCTTCTCTTGTGTTGTTAGAAGAGGGTGTTTGCCAAGTGCATTCTCTTGGCAAAACTCTATTAGCCTTTGCCCTGCTTCATTCTGTACTCTAAGGCCAAATTTGCCTGTTATTTCAGGTATTTTTTGACTTCCTATTTTTGCATTCCAGTCCCATATAATGAGAAGGACATTTTTGGGGAGTGTTAGTTCTAGAAGGTCTTGTAGGTCTTCCTAGATCCATTCAACTTCAGCTTCTTCAGCATTAGTTGGTTGGGGCATAGACTTGGATTACTCTGATATTGAATGGTTTGCCTTGGAAACAAACAGCGATCATCCTGTCATTTTTGAGATGGCATCCAAGTATTGCATTTCAGACTCTTTTGTTGACTATGATGGCTACTCCATTCCTTCTAAGGGATTAATGGTCATCTGAGTTAAATTCACCCATTCCAATTCATTTTAGTTCGCTGGTTTTAGTCCTCTGATTCCTATCATTGTCTACAGTCAGCTTTAAGGTAAATATTTTTATATATGTTTATATATTTATATTTATATATATGTTTATATATGTGTGTGTGTGTGCTTAGTCGCTCAGTCGTGTCCAACTCTTTGCGACCCCATGGACTGTAGCCCGCCAGGCTCCTCTGCCCATGGGATTCTCCAGGCAAGAATACTAGAGTTGGTAGCCATTCCCATATCCAGGGGATCTTCCCAACCCAGGGATCGAACCCAGGTCTCCCACACTGCAGGCGGATTCTTTACTCTCTGAGCCACGAGGGAAGCCATGAATACTGGAGCGGGAAGGCAATCCCTTCTCCAGGGAATCTTTCTGACCCAGGAATTGAACTGGGGTCTCTTGCATTGCAGGCGGATTCTTTACCACTAAGCTATGGGGAAAGTCCGTTTATACATATACATATATACACAATATATAGTTGTGTATATATATTATGTATGCATACATATATTATGTACATATATGCACATTATATACATAAAAGTTATATATAACTTAGTCAGTTGACAATAATCCCAGTGCAATCAGGGTTCCTCAGATGAATGGAATTTCCTTTCTCCTGAGGTTACATCAGAATCACAGGCGCTTCATAAAGAAATCACAAGCACACATGTGCGTATACGTACATGATGGTTTTTAGAAGATGTGTTTCAATTAACTGTTTTATTTTTCTCCGTACCCCTTAAGACCCTGCTAGCCTACTAGACAGCTTGCGTTTTTACTTATTTACTGTTTTGCTTCGTGCACTAGAATCCAGGCCCCTCGAGGGCAGGCATTTCTGTCTGCCTTTTCAGCAAGGACTGCTGTTCAGCTGCGAGGGAACAGTATGTCTCTGAAAAGTGAAATGAAAGTGTTATGTCCCCCTCTTTGCAGCCCCATGGGCTGCAGCACGCCAGGCTTCCCTGTCCTTCACCATCTCCTGGAGTTTAGCCCATTTGCTAGAACTCTATAAGCTCCCTGGCTGAGAATTTGTTCCTGGGTCCCGGCCTGGACATTGGGTGGAGGGACTGGCATTATCTGCCTTGGGCTGTGGAAGATTATCGTGACCACGCAAGACAGTGTCCTGCTGCCTCCTGGAGCACGTGGGGACGCAGACATCCTGCCTGCCGACCTCCTGCATCTGCGTCTGCTCCATGTCAGGCGTGGGGACACCTGTAGGGGGGGCCCTGCCTCCAGATCCTTTGGAGACGGAACAGGTTCTGACCACTATGGGGCGTTGGGGGTCCCAGCTATTTCCCTACACCCCCAGGTTGCCCACCTGGAAGGACAGTGGGCAAGGACAGCTGCTCAGAGATCCAGGGCAGCATCCAAAATCCAGTGCTCCGCCCACTGCCTCCAACCCACCTCACTCGCCGAGCCTGTTTGGAAAGCCCAGCCCTGCCTTACCATGTACGGCCCCCTGTGATAGCCATATGGGGGCACAGGGACCAGAGACATCTCACTTTTATGCACTTGTTTGCACTCCAAGCTGACCACCTTGGTCCAGGTGCCTCTCAGTGGACCGTGATGACAGTCTCGTCTTGGCCTCCTGACTTCTGCTCCCTTCAACCCATTTTCCAGACAGTAGCCAGAGGGATGGTTTTAAACATTAAACTAGATTTCTGTACCTGCCTGCTAAAATCCCCTCAAATGGTTTCCTAATGCACCCTAGGGGTTAACATCTGAGTTTCTTATCACAGCCCCAGTGCTTCCTGTCTGCTGCGCCTCCTACCCCAGGGCCTTTGCACTAGCTGTTCCTGCTTCTGGGCACAGTATCCCCATTGGCTTCTGCTGCTTCTCATGGTTCAGGTCATGGTCTGCCACCTCCTTAGAGAAGTCTTCCCTGACCACCCGGCCGGTCCTTCCCTAGCCACTCACAGTCCCTTATTTTCATCCCAGCCCACATCACAGAAATGACTGAGTTCCTTTCTGTGTTCATGTGTGTTTGTGTCCTTGCTCTTCTGTTCAAACTCCACATGAGCAAGGGCTGTTTGTTTAGTTCACTGCAGTGTCCCCAGTA
Source organism: Odocoileus virginianus (assembly GCF_023699985.2). Classification (NCBI taxonomy): domain Eukaryota; kingdom Metazoa; phylum Chordata; class Mammalia; order Artiodactyla; family Cervidae; genus Odocoileus; species Odocoileus virginianus. Next base: position 9,071,867 of record NC_069706.1, on the reverse strand, counting down.
CCTTGGTGGATTGTGATGCAGAGAGGAGGGGGCAGTCACTTATCCTGGAATCAAGGATGCTTTTGCATCATGGTGCCAGATGTCCTGCCATGCTCCCTGCCCCCTTCTCCCTCCCATGCTCTTTGTGACGTTACAAGCCCATGGCCCATGACCATTCTTTCTCAGTCTGCTGCAGCAGCATCGCTGAGCATCTGCTCCCTGACTTCTATTCCATTCTGCTCATGTACCCATGACGGTCGTAAGGGCCATGTGGCAGGGCTGCCTGGGTCTCACTTGGCCTCAGCCACTTTCCAAAGCTCTCCCCCTATTCAGAGATCTCCAAAGAGGGGTTTTCACCATATATGTACTCATAGCTGATACTTACGGACAGTATTTTAAGTGCTTTATACTTGTTGAGCTGACTTAACCATCATGACCTACTTGAGGTGTGCACTAATTTTGCACCCATGTACCATTTCAGCATCCCACAGCCCACCTCCTTCTGTATCCCCCAGCCCCCTTCTCCCTCAGCATCTGGCAGCCCCCACTGATGGGAGAAGGGAGGCAGAAGCCCAGTCAAACACACAGTAATGGGGCCCCATGAAACACCCAGGTTTCCCAGGAATGAAACAGATCATGGCAAAGGTATAAGCGAGTCACTTCCACTCAGGGTCTACAAACAGCTGCAGGGAGAACACATGATTTCTCATCACTCCCTATAGGTGGCCCTGGAGTGTCTGTACCAGCGAGAGAAAAGGATTGGGATTGATTTGGTCCATGACAATGTGGAGAAAAATCTTATCCAGGTAAGGTGCCCCCTGGGTCTGGCCAGCCCCCTAAGGGAAGTGGAAGACCAACTGGTCAGAGAGGTTTCTGAGCTGCCTGTCAAGAGTAGAAGCTACATGTGTCTCCCCCCGACCCACCCTGCACACCATGCAAAGTTAGGACTCAGAAAGTGTGGTGGGGGTTAAGTTGCAATTTAGAAATAGTGAGAGATGAAGTCATTTGACCCCCAGTCTTTTCATCTCCACAATGGGCATTATAATAGTGTGTGCTGTGGTGTCACTTCAGTTGTGTCCAACTCTCTGGGACCCGGTAGCCCGCCAGGCTCCTCTGTCCATGGAATTCTCCAGGCAAGAATACTGGAGAGGGTTGCCATGCCCTCCTCCAGGGGATCTTCCCGACCCAGGGATCGAACTTGAGTCTCTTGCATCTCCTGCACTGGCAGGTGGGTTCTTTGCCACTAACGCCACCTATCGTGAGAGTAATACCAATAAACAGCAGCAGTAACAGCCAGTGTTTATTGAGCACCTATTACATGTTACACACTGTCACATATCACTTCATATGCATTATTTAATTCAATGATGAGAAGTTCTATGCACGAACCTGTGGCACATAGTAGGTGCTGCGTTTTCTTTTACTCTGGAGGATATAAAAGTAAGGACAGGAGGGACACAGAATGTACAGCTTCCACAATCAACTGTCCATTGCCTGGCCAGGGGATCATGCAGGTTGAGGCTGGAAATGGACCCCACCCTGACATTTCACCTCATGGGATGGAGGGTGGGCAGTGAGAAGTGAGGGGTGGGGCGCTGGCCTGGGAGACAGGATGCTGAGTTTCTGAGCTCTTTCTGACTTCTTTCATTGCAGGAGGTAGATATGATAAAATGTTGCCAAGAACAGATGAGAAAACTAGCTCAAAGGATTGATATACAGATGCGGTAAGAGCTGTTTTCTCTTTCTCCTCTTGGAGTTTGTTTTGGGTGTCCCAGGTTTCTAGGGGGCAAGATGGATGGGGCCCCCACCTCCAGGTGGTTCTTTTGATCAGTGGTGTGCTGGTAAGAGTGTAACAACTAGCTTTCCCCAGGGAAAGAAAGAAATCCTGATTTGTCATGCTTGTCAATTTCAGGGATGTAAGTACTACCACCACCGCTGATCTCAGTCTACCTATAGGATGCTACTGATTGATTTTCATGAGTCAGCACATCACTGGTGGTTCTTGTTGGCAGTGAGTGCCTTGGCAAAAGAAATTAGGCTCCCTGAGGGTCCTCTTACCCTGTGGCTTCCCCGTGTGAGTCGTGAATTTTGGGATACATCCGAGAGTGGGTGGCATTGGGCATCAAGGTGAGGGGCCTGGGACTCTCCAGAAGGGAGCTGGTGGACGCCTTGAGCCATCATTCCTTTGAGACTTCAAAGGAATCAACTTTTTGTTCTTGGGAGATTATGTACCTGGTATCATGACAAGCCAGGAACCACCGCCACCACCATCCCCCATAATTGAAGGGGAGGCTTGAGTTTTACAGGACTTGAGACTCATAGCTGAGCCCTTGGCACTCAGATCGCCCGGAGGTACCAGCCTAGTCTTGAGCTGGGCACTGGCAGCGCAGGCTGTTCTACTGGTTTCTCCGTTCTTCATTTAGATGGGCTGGCGACCTGGCCAGGGCTGCCCCTTCCTGCTGTGTAGGGCAAGTGGGCAGCCTGCGTGGGATGCTGAGGGGTCTGGGAGCTTGCGCTTAGGCTCTGGGGGCTTGGTGCCCTGGGTTTGCTGTATCCCTAGAAACAGCAGTCACTCCCACCTGATACAGCAGCCCTCTGACCCCACTGAGGCTGTAAAAAAGGGGGGCAGGGTTGGAGAGAATTATCCAGGATAAAACATCACCCAGGGCAATGTTGGAAAGCTACCTGCGGATCTAAGGGTGCAGTCAGGGGCAGAGGAGTTGGGAAGACTCAGGGAGACCTCAGAGGTGGAGAAACATCAAAATGAGATGCAAATACAGGCAGTTGAATGGATGAAAGGAGAGTTGAATTCCATATTCTGTCCTGATTTGTGGCAGTTCACCTACTGCTTGGACTAAATATGCCTAATATTTGTCTATAAATTAACTTTTTATAAAGCCTTCAATACTTGTATTTAGAACAGGAAAGTTTTAACAAAGAGAATGCTTTGGGCAGGCATATGTCTTTATTGCATTTTTCTTACCTCTATGGTTGTTGTTGTTGAGTCACTACATTGTATCTGACTCTTTTGCCACCCCATGGACTGTAGCCCACCAGGCTCCTCTGTCCATGGGATTTCCCAGGTAAGAATACTGGAGTGGGTTGCCATTTTCTTCTCCAGGGGATCTTCCTGACCCAGTGATCAAACTCGAGTCTAATGTCTCTTGCACTGGCAGGCAGGGAAGACCTGCCCTTATGTTTATGATCACTTTTTTTTTTTTTAGCAAAAGAGCCTGGTTTTCCATTTGTGCTTGTCTTGGGGCTGTGACAAAATTCTGTGTCGGAGTGACAGGAGGCCTCTAGTTTGGGAAATGGGACAGTTTGAGTCGAAAGAGTGAACAAAATCCCAGACTTGAAATTGGGGAACTGGACCCCGGAAGAGAAATCTTGAAACTGGAGTGAGTGGAGGGCTGCTTGTGCAAGAAAACTAGAAAGACCAGGGTAGTCTCCTTGACTGGGAGACACAGAATGAGAGGCTCAGAACAAGCGCTGGTGTCAGAGGGAGAGAGAGACAGAAAGAGAAAGACACGAAGCTGTAAACAGACAGAGATGAGGAGCAGAGAGACAGAGGGCCAGAGAGGGACACAGACATGCCAGACAAACAGAAAAATCCAGAGTGAGAGAGGTGGAAAAGACAGACATGGAGAAAGAGGAAAGGAGAACAGGAGAGGCCGGGAGGGAAGCCGTCGAGGCAGCGCAAGTCGGGGGAGATGAGAGCGGGTGGACGGGACTCTGCTCTTTGCCAGGATCAGAGGTCCACTCACCCTGGAGAGAGGCCCCTTGACCTTGGGCAGTGGCCCGCGTGTCAGAGGATGCCTGTCATCTCGGGGGGAGGTGGCTCGAGCTGCCAGGGCAGCCCAGTTACCCGAGGACTGGCCACAGCCTCATCAGAGGGTCAAAACTCAGTGCACCCTGACCCCGTGGGGAGGCTCGATCGCTGACCCACCTGGGGGCCACCCTGACCCCGAGCAGGTGCTGGGCTGTGGACTCGTGGTTTTCTAAGCGAGGCCTGGGGCCTGCATCTGGGCGGGGTCGAGTCCTCACCTTGCCAGACGCCCCAGCAAAGCAGAAAAGGCTTTTCTGACTGGGCAGGAGCCAAGTTCAGGCTTTTCCTGGTGGGCCGACAGCAGGGTGAGCTTTGGCACTGGCCAGAATCCCCATCTGGGGGGACGGGCTGCCCCCTCCTTCCCTGGGCCTCATTAGTCAGGGCCAGGAGCTGGACCGACTAACCCGTGATTCTGAGGCCCTAGGTCCTCCTCTGATGCTCTGGTATGTGTCTCTCCTACATTCTGTTCTTTTTTTTTGTTTTTGTTTTTTTAATCTTTTGGCCTTGCCATGTGGCATGAAAGTGAAAGGGGCTTCTCTGTGACTCAGATGGTAAAGAATCTGCCCACAATGCAGGAGACCTGGGTTCGATCCCTGGGTCGGGAAGATCCCCTGGACAAGGGAATGGCTACCAACTCCAGTATTCTTGCCTGGCGAATTCCATGGACAGAGGAGCCTGGTGTGCTATAGTCCATGGGGTCACAAAGGTGCATGTGGGATCTAATTTCCCAGACTGGGGATCAAACCCATGCCCTCTGCAGTGCAAGTGTGGGTTTTAACCACTGGAACACCAAAGAAGTGTCTCATTCTGGTCTGTCTTCACATTCTGGTTCATAGTGTAGGGTGGGGCTCCACTTCTCCATGGCTTTGCCAATTCCAAGGGCCCCAGGGGCCCCAGCAGGGCTCTTCCTGCCCCTACATGACCCTCTGCATTCTGATGGGTGCGGACCCAGCATAAGGATTTAAGTTCTTTGCTCCTGACCTGTTTTTGAAGCCTTTCACCAGCTTTCAGTATCCATAGCAGAAAAAGAACGTGGCAGAAAGATAGAGACAGGCAGGGAGAGGTGGAGAGAGACACACCCAAGCAAGATGGGGCAGAAAGATATAAAGATGAGAAAGACAGAGATAGAGGGAGGAAGGGAGAGAAAGGGAGAAAATGAGAAGATGCAGGAGGGGGAAGAGACAGATCCATGTGGGATGTCAGATCCCTTTACCCTGATGAGCCCTCACCCTGGGTTAATGGCTTCCTCCTCTGTTACTGTGTATCCTTTTCAAACCTGCACTGTTGCCCTTATTCTTTATTTATTTTTTCTGTACTTATTTACACACATCTGTGAGCAACTTGAAGGTAATGCCTGGGTCTTACTCATGTCTTTCCCCGCTATGCCTGGCATAGGGTCAGACACAATGATTTGTGAATCGATTGAAATCTGACTTTGTCCAAAGTGCGAATTTGTATCTTTTATATTCGGTCAGCAAACTACAGTCGGAGGGCTGGAACTGGCCCACTGTCTGTTTTTGTAAATAAAGTTTTATTGGAACATGGCCATGACCATTCATTTACAGATTATCTATGACTGTTTTCCTATGTAGTTGAGCAGTTATTTGCAACAGAGACCACATGACCCGCAAAACCTAAAATATATAGCATTTGACCCTTTACAATAAATGTTCGCTCTCTCCTGTTCTAAGTGACAATAGGTCTGTTTGGACCGGGGGGATGGGAGGGGGGTGGGGGGAGACCCTGGGTGTGTGGTGGGGGCCTCTCGGTGGGAAGAGGGCTGGAAGCTACTGGGGGTGGACAGAACATCCTCCTGGGGTCCAGAGACTCAGTTTCCAGCAGTGGCTCTGCACTGACCTCCCCTGTGACCCTGGGTGAGGGACCCTGGATGAGAGCACAATCTTGGGACACATCCTTGCCTCCTAGTGATAACCGAGATGCTCAGCACGCCCTGGAGAGGGACCTTGAGGACAAAAACTCGGCCGAGTTCATTGATGAGAAGTGCCTTAACCTACGGAACACGTCAGACTGCATCAGCTTCTTCCACGGGGTGGAGAAAATTGATGGCACGTGAGTACCGGGCTCTCGGTCCCCACCTGGCTGTGCCCGAGGGGTGCCGCGAGGGGGGCTCGGGGTCCACTCCTGCCAAGGAACGGGAAAGGGGCATCAGGCCCCAGAAAAGTGTGGAGCTGTGGGTTGAATTCAGTTGCATGCCATAGAATCCGATTCTGGCTAAGCTATAATGGAATTTACTGGGAGACTGTCAGGGAGACTGAGGCTCCAGGGGAAGGCTGGAGGGGGAGGTTCTGGCAGCCTGAATGAGCTAATCGGCTTTGATGTTGGAGTACCACTGTCTTGCCCACTTCACCAAGATCCAACTTCCAGGAAGAGAACACAGGTGATTGACTTGTAAGGGTCCCACAGCCGCTGCTCTTGGGGCACCTGGATTGGCAGGCACACCGAACAAATTACAAGACAAGATGGCTTTAACCAGGAGGAGGAGGAACAAAAGCTTGGTTGGGAGAGTCAACTGATACCTGTCCACTCTGGTTAAGTGTGGGTTCTGGGACTTCCAGGGGCTAAAACTTCATGCTTTCAATGCAACGAGTGCGAGTTCAGTCCCTGGATGGGGAACTAAGATCCCACATGCCTCACTGTGTAGCCAAAAATAATATAAAAAGCTTAAAAAAAAAGAGTGGATTCGGGAGCCATGTTGCCTGGTTTCAGATCCAGGCTTCAATTAACCCTCAGGACAAAGAACTTAATCTCTCTGGGCCCCATTTCCCCGCCTCTACCACTGGAATAAAAATAACATCCACCTCCCAGAGTTGCTGTGAGGGTGGAAAGGTGGGCGTCTGAGGCGCTGAGCACAGATCCTCACATTGGGAATGATGATGGATAACCTTTATTGAGCGCTTGCTGTGTGACCCCATTTTCTCGTCACAATAACCATAAAATAGGTGCCTCTCCTGTCTGCCTGGCACTGCTGTGGGCATGTCCCAGCATCACGGAATTGCTTGAAAATGAAAGCGAGCTTTCCCCATTGGTAGTTCGAGGTCTGGAGTAATGACAGCTGGAGAGAGATGCTCTGGGCACATGCAGAGGGTGGGGTCTCTCTTGGGTCCCCTTCAAGAAAGAAACCCTCTAGCACATAGAATTGTGCTTTTCACATAGTAAGTGTGCAATAAATGTCTGTGGACTGAGAAAATAAATGAAAGGGAGCGGGGAGGGAGAGGAGAGAAGGAAGGGACGGTCTCCTTGGCTCATGCTGGGGTTACTTTCCGGACTGTATTAAGCATGCGGCTATTGAAAGAACGCTTTGGGGTTTCCTGCAATGACAACTCCCAGGGGCCCTTCTCCTTGTCTGGACAAATTTTACTTGCCCACGGTGGTGGCAAGGTGAACAAGGCCTTGGCGGGGGGCCAGTCCCCTAAGCCATAGCTGCCATTTGGACAGGGAATCTGGAAGTTTCCCTTCCCAAACAGATGCCTTCCTGGAAGCTGGGCAGCCAGGCTGGTTGGTGGAGACGGATTTCCTTGCCCACAAGGGGTCTGCTATTTCAAGGAGTCTGCTATTCCAGTGACTCCAGCTGGAAAGCCAGAGTTGCCCTTGGGGTGACTAACTGCTTCCTAGATGTGCTAGCCTGAGGCTTTGTATGTGGGGTTTTTTTTCGGGGGGGCACCTGGCTGCATGTGGGATCCTAGTTCCCCAAGCAGGGATCGAACCCAGGCCCCTTGCATTGGTAGCACGGAGTCTTAACCACTGGACCACCAGGGAAGTCCCTGTGGGGTTTCTTAAGGCGAGGCCATGTCTGGGTAGGTCGCAGCACGTTTGGAGTTTGCACCGCCATAACTCTGTTCATATGGAATTTCTCATCACCTGGGATGATGTGGATGAAGATGCTAGCCGTTGCCTTTCCCCCAGTGTTTGCTATAGGCTGGGCACTGTGCTGAGCCCCTCCAGAGCATCTCATGAATAATAAACATTTATTGTCAGGTGCCATTTCCATTGTCAGGTGCCATGATAAGGGCTCACATTTAGTCAGTCAGCAACCTCCAGGAAAGCACCATTTTCATCCCCATTTCACAATGAGGAGCCTGAGACTCAGAGATGGGTAGTGACTGGTCCAAGCTCACACAGCAAGTGGAAGAGCCTCAGTCTGAGTCCACGTGGGACACTGGGACCCTGTTTCACCACCGCGCCTTCCTGCCTTCCCAGCAAAGCCTGCTGTGTCCTCCTGTTTTTAGAGGACACACGCTCCAGAAAGCATGCCCCCCCACTCCTGAAGCATGCCACCTGTGAGGAGACAGGCTGCCTCGGCAAACTCCCCCGGGAGAGTGTGAGTAAGTGGGCTATTTTCCCTTTGGAGCTCAGCTGTCTGCTCCAGGGGGAGCGGGGCTTGGCGGCTGCTGCCCTTGACTTCGATAGCATCCCACTGAGCAGCGGCAGGTGCTTCCTTGATTGATGATGAGTAGTTGTGTGACCTTAGGGAAGACACTTCACCTCTCTGAGCCTCCAGTCTTTGTTGGATGAAAGCTCTGGATCAGACTCAGTGCCCTCTTGCTTCTCTAGAAGCTGAGACCTCTCCAGAAGTTTGATTTTAACTCCTGCAAAAGCCAGACAAAACAAGCACATGTTGTATGCTTTTAGAAATATTTCTAGTCACCATGTAGTCTAAGTGTGCTTTAAAATGTCCTGAAAGAGCCTTCTATTTCAGATGATTGAATCTCTTTTTTTCCTGCTGTCTGAGAATAAAAATCTGCTTTATTTTAAGAACTGGAGACTTCCCGGCTAGAAAAGACCTCAGAAATATATCTAATCTGGTTTACCCGGGGATTGAAGTCAGCTCAAAGGAACATGTGTATATGTGTCTATTTCTCAAAGGCTTCCCAGAGGAGAAAACTTACTGCATGGATTTACATACTCAACCAGGAAGAACTTTCTCCTCCCTAAACTGAATCCCTTATACATCACCGCCTCCAAGAAGCCTTCCCAGCCTGCCCTTTCTAATGTAGCCTGAGCTCTATTCGTCCTTCCAGATCCATTCTCAGCTGCCCTGGTGTGAGTCCGATAGAAGAGTTTGCCCTCTACAAACTGCCTTTCCCGGGTCTTTGCCATCTGGTTCCCAGCGGGGTTCAGCCAATAAGAGGGTCACCAGCAGGAGAAGAAGAAGAAGGATGTTGGGGATTTATTCTCCATGGTTCCCTCTCTTCTCCTTTCACAGCTGGGGTGGTGACAACTTTGTGCACTCGCTAATCTATGAGTCTCTCAGTGTTCTTTGAGTATAAATTCCATCTATTTCCTTTTATGACCTTGACTGACACATAATGACCCACTCCACTTGTCTCTCTTCCTCATTCTGCTTCTAAATTCCTTCCCAGAATGTAACACCAGGTGTAAACGTCTTAATTTATTGTCTATCTCTCTCCCCTGGAAATTCATCACCTTGAGGATGAGGATGTCACCCGCTCTATCCCAAGTGACTAGGAAAAGTCTTGGCATGTGGTAGGTGTTCAGAGGACATTTGCTGAGTGAATGTCAGTACAAGTAGCGTGGCCACAGGCTCATCCGTGAATGGAAGGGGCCCTTCAGCCAGCAACATGCCTGATGTCCCCTTCTTGGCCTGAATCTGTGTTTTTGGTGGAGAAAGAGGGAAGGTTAAAGAAAAGAGCCCGCTCAGGGGATCTCTCCACTCCTGCAATTCACCAAGTGCCTTTTCGGGAAACCAGCCAGGCTGTAGTCACCTTATCTGTAAATGAGGGGTTTGGATCAGCTCAGGGGCTCAGCTAGGGGTCATTGTTCCTCCTCCTCCAAGGAACATTTGGTAACGTCTACAGGCATTTTTGACTATCACAAGGAGAGAAGCATTACTCCCTGCATCTATCTTGTGGTTAGAGGCCAGGGATGCTATTAAACACCCTACAGGGCAGAAGACAGCCCATCCTCCCCACCCCAACAAAGAATTGCGTGAGTGTGTGCTAAGTCACTGTGTCCAACTCTATATGACCCTATGGACTGTAGCCCGCCAGGCTCCTCTGTCCATGGGATTCTCCAGGCAAGGATACTGGAGTGGGTTGCCATGCCCTCCTCCAGGGGATCTTCCCGACCCAGGGATTGAACCTGAGTCTCTTACATCTACCTGCATGGGCAGGTGGGTTCTTTACCACTAGTGCCACCAGGGAAGCCCCAACAGAGAATTATCCTGACCCAAATGTCAGAGCGCCAAGGCTGAGAAACCCCGGATGCAGAGATCTCCAAGCCTGCTGCAGACCTCCCCCCACCCCACCATCCTCCTCGCCTGGTAAATTCTCTCTCCTGCCTCTCCTAGGATCTCCGTACCCGAGACGTGGGCCAAATTCAGTAACGACAACATCCGGCACTCGCAGAACATGCGGGCCAACTCCATCCGGCTGCGGGAGGAGGCGCAGAACCTCTTCGATGTGTTGGCAGACCAGCTGTGGAGGCAGTTCATCAACACCAACCTGGCCTTCAATGCTCGCATCGCCGAGGAGACGGAGGTGAAAAACAAACTGCAGACGCAGTTGGCTAAGGTAAGCGAGATGCCCGGGAGGATCGTCATCCACGCAGCCAGGACCTCACCACATGCCTCCCCTCCCCCGCTCCTGGGTCTCAGCGACTTCTGGTTGCTGCCGCAGTGGTCCACAGTTTATGAGCCTGTTCACCCAAAAGGGGGCGGAGGCTGTGAGCTTCCTGGGGAGACGCCAGCATCCTGTGGGTAAATCTTCCTTGCTCACTAGATGATGGAGCTTGGCCTGGCTGTCATAGCAGCCCCCAAAGAGGTTGCTGATGGCCCCCAGGGTCCTTCAGTCTATCTGAGGGACACGTGGCTGAGCGTGACCAGTGAGAATGGTTGTCAATGCGGACCCCCAGGAAACGGGTCTGAGCAGATCTTAAGATCTTAAGAAATGTCACATCAACATCTTAAGAAATGTAACCACATCAACATCTTAAGAAATGTAACCTCTTGACCTTCAAAGGCTTCAAGGGCACCCCTCTGGAGGGGGTGGGGTGCTTTTTGAACTGGAGGAGCCACAAGGATAGCCTACCCCTGCCACAATCCTCTGCTATTCCCTCACGGACATGCCCCCTGCCCTCTCCTGCATCTGAACCATCATGCTGTTTCCCAGCCCTGAGGGAAGCTCTGCTGCATGGAATCTATCCTCTCTGCACAATTCAGAGCACCTACTGGGTACCAGATGCTGTGCTAGGGACTGGAATGAGAAGAGGAGCCACACGAACAGTCCCCTGGCGCCCATCTTCAGGGGCTTATGTAGCTGCAATGGGGAGCAGTGGTGGCTGCCAAATTTATACGCAGTAAGGGCTTAGCGATGACAGTCTGGTTGGAAGGGCGGGTGGGGAGGCAGGGGACTAGCCTTGAACCTGAATTTGCAAACAGTACCCCTTTTTTATTGTATATATGCTTGGTGAGGTTTAGTGAGCTGCAGGCAGGGTTTAATGGATATTACGGGGGCACTCTAAGCCCACCCAAATAGGCCACCCTTTGGGTGGGGTATGGAGTGCTATGCTTAGTCACTAAGTCATGTCTGACTCCTTGTAACCCAGTGGACTGTAGCCTGCCAAGCTCCTCCATCCATGGAACTCTCGAGGCAAGAATACTGGAGTGGGTTGTCATGCCCTCCTCCAGGGGATAAAATCCAGGTCTCCTGAATTGCAAGTGGATTCTTTACTGTCTGAGCCACCAGGGAAAGCCCAAGCATTCTGGACTGGATAGTCTATCCCTTCTCCAGGGGATCTTCCTGACCCAGGAATCGAACCAGGCTCTCCTGCTACAGGCAGAGTCTTTACCAGCTGAACTACCAGGAAAGCGCAGTGTTAGTCGCTCAGTCATGTCTGACTCTTTGTGACCTGCCAGGCTCCTCTATCCATGGGATTCTCCCGACAAGAATACTGGAGTGGGTAGCCATTCCCTTCTCGAGGGGATCTTCCCGATGCAGGGATCAAACCCAGGTGTCTGGCATTGGAGGCAGGCTCTTTACCATTTGAGCCACCAGGGAAGCCCATAAAACAATGTTATCTAAAGTAACTGCAAGGTTGTAATAAGTATTAATGAGAGAAGAAGCAAGGAGATTCGCCAGAGATCTCCTGGGGTCCTTACTTCAGGTAGATCAGACAGGCAGTTGTTGAGTTACATCAAGAGCAGATGGATAGGGAGTTAGGCAGCTGAAGGACTGGGGTGGGGGCAAGTGTCCCCAAGATGATGCAGGTGGGATGAGGTTGGAGGGAGGGGAAGACAGAGGAGGTCATGTGGATTCTTTCTTTCCTCCTTCTTTACTTCCTTTCCTCCTTCCCTTTCCTTTCTTCCTTCTTCCTTCCTTCCTTGAAAAGTCAGTCTATTTTCGTGATAAAATATACATAACAAAGCATTTGCCATTGTCTTAGTCTCTTTGCACTGCTATAACTAAAATACCATAGCCTGGGTGACTTATAAACAAGATAAATTTATTTCTCAGCCTTCTGAGGACTGAGAAGTCCGGGATCGAGGCCCTGGAAGGTGTGGTGTCTGGTGGGAACTCGCTTCTTGGTTCTTGGATACTGTCCTCTCCCTGTGTCCTCACAGGGCAGAGAGGTGTGGAGCTGCCTGACCTCTTTCAGAAGGGCCCTACTCCCATTCATGAGGCTACTGCTGACCTAATCACTTCCCACAGACTACTCCACTTCCCAATACTGTCACAAGGGGGGTTAGGTGTCAACATCTGAATCTGGGGGGACACAGACATTCGGTTCGGAGCAACCACTATTAAGCGTATAGTTCCATCATGCTGGGCTTCCCTGGTGGCTCAGATGGTAAAGAATCTGCCTGCCATGCAGGAGACCCGGGTTCAATCCCTGGGTCAGGAAGATTCCCTGGAGGAGGGCATGACAACCCACTCCAGTGTTCTTGCCTGGAGAATCCCCATGGACAGAGGAGCCTGGTGGGCTACAGTCCATAGGGTTGCAGTCAGACACGACTGAGCAACTAACGCTTTCCATCATGTTACGTATCTTCACATGATGCAAACATCACCACTATCCATCTCTAGAACATTTGTCATCTTCCCAGAGTATAAAGAACCCTGTGTTTAAACTCTGTGTCCATTAAACAATGACCCCCCACCCCGCTCCCTTTCCCCTGGCGACCACCAATTCCACCTTCTGTGTCTATGAATTGACTATGTACTTCAGATAAGTAGAATCATACAGCATGTGTCCTTTTGTGTCTGGCTTCTTTCACTTAGCACGATGTCTTTAAGGCTCACCCGTGTTGTAGATTGCATCAGCATATCCTTCGTGAAGCTGAATGATACTGCATGGATGTATATACCGTGTATCCATTCATCCCTTGATGGATGCTCAGACGGCTTCTACTTTTGGGCTGTTGTGCAAGTGATTTCTTTAATTTGGCATTTCCTGTGTGGATCAAATACGTTTTACCACATGAGTCTGAGGCCTGGAGGTGACTTGGGATTATGTTGGGTCACGGCAGCTGGTTTCTCATCTGTGAAACTGGGGGTAAGGATTCCTGTCTGATGCCGACAGTGTGAGGATTAGTGAGTTGATCTTTATGGAGCCCTTAGAACATGCTTGTTACACAGTAAACACTCAATAGAAGTGTTTATTAATCTAGTTAATTAATAAAATCAATACTATTATTGATAAAGAAAAGGGGATCTTTTGGGTGAGGGTAGGGAGCAAACATTTTCCCTTTCCACATATCTCCAGGGAAGTTTTCAATGATTACTAACAGCCTCATCACTGCTGATTAGTTTTTGCCACCAAGTGGGTTTTTATTAATCATCATTATTTAATCAGCAGTTGCTTTGCAAACAAGCCAGTACTCATTCTTACATGGAAAATCCCATGGACAGAGGAGTCTGGTCAGCTACAGTCCACGGGGTCATACAGACTCAGACAAGACTGGGTGAAACACTTTCACTTTTTAAATTTTAATTTGAAATACACCAGACCCTAACGTGACACAACATTTGACTTGTCTTCTGGTTAGTGACCATCTCACATGGTGTGTTTCTAAGATAATAAAGGGAAAAGTTGATGTAATAAAGATAAATATATTGCATAAATATATATAAACATAAATATATTTATTATTTCAACAGTTTGCTTTAGCTGGAGGATTTGAAATGTTCTCTGTAAAATTTTAGCTGTGAGTTGTTGAGCTTGGTTTGAATCAAGAGGCATTTCCAGAAAATTCTACCCCCCATCCTTATGGAGCTTCCCTGGTGGGTCAGACGGTAAAGAACCCACTTGCAATTGTAGGAGGGTTCAATCCCTGGGTCGGGAAGATCCCCTGGAGAAGGGAATGGCAACCCACTCCAGTATTCTTGCCTGGAGAATCCCATAGATGGAGGAGCCTGGCAGGCTACAGTCCATGGGGCTGCAGGGTCTCGGACACGACTGACCAACTAAGCACACGCTATCTTTTTCTGTGCTGCAAAGCAATTATTGACCAGGTGGTCATAGGAATTCACTTTGAAAGACCAGGCCTACACAGTTCCCTAAGCAGATTTTGAATGTCGCAGTGGTTCAGGGCTGTGTAGACAGCCTTAGCTGTCTACCATGATCATGCGGGTGTATCCCCAAGGCCACACCCCAGGCCTTGTCCTGGGTCCTCACACTTTGGGGCCTTGGGGTGTTATCCAGTCATACTGACCACTGCTTAAAGAACGGCGGGTGACCTCTTTGAGCTGAAGTAGTTGATGGTCATAGAGTGAGCTGCTGCCGCCTTTGAGGACTGATGGCTCCTGAGAACCAGGCTGGGGGCGTGGCCAGGGAAGGGGCGTGGCCAGAGGAGGGGCTTGTCTCCAGATTACCCAAGGTGTCCTTTAGAGGGAGACTCAACGTGGGGGGAAAGATACAAGGACCTGGGGGGAGGGAGGCATGGGCGCAGAAGTGCTGCTTCTTGTTCTGCGGTTCTTGTTCTGCAGTTGTGGGTGTGATGTCCCAGCAGGGGAAATGACAGTGGGTGTGTTTGCAAGGACGCAGCATTAGTATCACTCGGTCACATAGTGAGAAAGTGTTTCCTCAACATTTTGGCTGTGCTGGGTCTCCACTGCAGCGTGTGGGCTCTTCCCCTGAGGTGCACAGGCTTCTCTAGTTGTGGCACGGGCTTCATTGCTGTCTCGGCATGTGGGATCTTAGTTCCCAGACCAGGGATGGAACCCCTGTCCACTCCATTGGAAGGCAGATTCCTAACCACTGGACCATCAGGGAAGTCCCCTTCAATCCTTGTGACGCTTTCAAGAGGAAAGTCTTGATTGGATGCTAGAATGCCTTCCTCAGCTCTTTAACTGCAACTGATCTCCCTTTGAAGCAGAGGGAGTGGACTTCAGGCTGAGTCCTTTGGGCGGGAAGCTGTACCCAGAGTTTAAATTACACGCTTTTGCTCTCATCTTGTTCGTGCATTTTTTTTTTTCTTTTTTTCTGTCAAGAAAGGATAAAGAAGGGGGGAGGGGGAGAGAAAGAAAAGAAAGCCCTAATTAGCAGGCAAGTCAGAAACTGGAAGAAACTACTTCCCCCACCCCACGGCTCTCCCGAGGTCTTTGATGAGTAATGGGGGGGGGGGGGGGCGAGTAAGGAGCGGAGCGCTGTTGTTCGTGCATTTTTATGGTCATTTCTGTTACAGCAAATGATGCCAGTTTTCCACCGATAATAGTGACGTAACGTTCTATTTTTAAACAAATACATTTAAAAAAATTTTTTTACAAAGACAATTTATTTTAAAAGATTGTTAACCATGTTACAAATGATGTGAGGGGATATGCCTATAGTGGTAAAGATGGTGGGTGAAAGCCTGACTCTTGTGTGTGTGATAAGTCCCTTTGGTCATGTCCAACTCTTTGCAACCTCATAGACCGTAGCCCACCAGGCTCCTCTGTCCATGGGGTTCTCCAGGCAAGAATACTGGAGTGGGTTGCTTTGCCCTCCTCCAGGGGATCTTCCCAACCCAAGGATTGAACCCGTGTCTCTTATGTCTCCTATATTGACAGGCGGGTTCTTTACCACTAGTGCTACCGGTGAAGCCCCTGACTCTTGGAGAAAGCAAAATAGACTTGTGTCTCAACTATTATTTTCTGTGCTGTAATCACCCGTGTTACCTGGGGATGGCATCGAAGTGCAGATCCTGACCAAGAAGGTCTGGAGTCGAGCCTGAGGATCTGCATTGTGAGCAGCCTCCGGGGTCCTCAGTGCTGCTGGCAAGAAGCAGGCAAGAGTGCAGGTTGTAGAGCAAGCTGACCTTGACAACTCTGAGCTGTCTGCTTCTCTTGTCTCACTCCTTCCTCCTCCCTCTCTCTTCCAGACTCAAAAATATTGGGGAACCAAATCCTTCCAAGAGGCAAGGCACAGTCATCCTGTTCTAATCAGATTTTCTCTAATTGCATTTTACTTCCAAGCTTCCGAGCCAAGCCCAGCCGTTCCTCCCTGGAGGGATCCAGCCGGCTCAGGCCGGCTCAGCCCCACACAGATCTTCCCGTGTTTTTGCAGATGTGTATGTCCCTCTGGGGCTTCTGCCGCCCCTCCGAGATGCATGCCCTTGAATCAAAATATCATTTTCCATCTTGATTACTAATGTGGTGGGAGCAAATGGTATTAGGAGCTGGGAAGTCAGGATAAGGCAGAAGCTTAGCCTTGACTGGCTGTCAGAGAGATGAATCAGATTTCTCTGCTTCTGCTCAAGAGCCTCCCCCCTCTACCTCCCTTCCCCCTACCCTCACTACACCCACCTCCCCCCACTCCCTTGGATGGAGGCTTTCCAGTAGCAAACAGGAGGAGCCAGCTTTCCAGCTGGGAACTTTCAAGCTGGGAACTTTCCTGTTCACTCTCCTCCACCTGGAGCCACTTCCCCCCCCATCTCAGTTGGTAGCTGTCACTTCCAGATGCTTCTAGAAGCTTCCAGGGCTCAATCCCGAATCTCGAGTCCACCTGGATGCCTCTCTTTCTCTCCCACGCCCCCATCCTCTCCATCAGTAAATCCTGTTGGTTCAAATTTCAGAAGCTCATCACTCCCCCCTCTTCCTCTGCTTCCGCTCTGACCTGAGCCTCCATCATCTCTTGCCTGGACCATTGCTGTGGCCTTCTAAGTGCTCTGCTTGCCTTTGATGTTGCCAACTGATGGGCTGGCAGCTTGTTGAGAGGGCATTCGATCCTTCAATAGGCCGACTAGATTTACAGAGAGAAAAAGTTCAACTGCTTTAGATTCTTCAGGAAACCTTGAGAGTTTAACTCGAGAATACAGGTGACCCGCTGTCTCTGCCAGTGTCCCTGGGTCACCATCTGCACCTTGGCCAGGCCCCTCTGCACCACTACTATCATGGGAATTTCTCACCACATGTTTGCAACCGCAGTGCCTCCCAAAACGCATGGTGCCTGATGAAGTCTAAGTAAATGCGGATGGAGTGGTTCTTCTTTTCTTTTTTAAGATTTTTTTTTAAAATGTAGACCATTTTTAAAGTCTTCACTGAATGTGTCACAATATTGCTTCTGTTTTACGTTTTGATTTTTTGACCATGAGGCATGTGGAATCTTAGCTCCCTGACAAAGGATCGAACCTTTATGCCCCCTGCACGAGAAAGTGAAATCTTAACCACTGGACCACCAGGAAAGTCCCTGGGAGGGGATTTTAAATCAGAGGATAAATACTTGTAGTCTAGGGGTTAAACTTGGCCCACATATTATTTGGACCCTCACATTCTTCTTTTAACAGCTCTATTTTTACTTGACATGTAATTAACTGAATATATTTCAAGTGTAGCATCTAAGATGCGTTGATACATACATGTCATGAAGCTGCCACCTCAAGCAAGATAGTGAACATACAAAAAGACTTCCTTGTGCCCCTTGTCATCTCTCCCTCCTGACCCCTCACCCCCCATTCCCAACACAACCACTGATCTGCTTTCTGTCACTACAAATTAGTTTGCATTTTCCAGAATAATTACATAAGGGGCACCATATCCTATCCACTCTTTTTTCATTAGGTTTTTCCATTCAGCATAGTTGAGATCCATAGTTTGTTCCTTCTTATTCCTGAATCTTATATGTCTTGAATGGATACTGTATTGTATTGATAGGTATTACCCCTGGTATGTATCATATCGATACACCACAACAACCCTAATATTCATCAACATCTCTCTTCTCCTCTTGCCCTCAGTCTTCTCCAGCATCAGGGTCTTTTCCACTGAGTAGGCTTTTTGCATCTTGTGGCCAAAGTACTGGAGCTGCAGCTTCAGCGTCAGTCTTTCAAATGAATATTCAGGGTTGATTTTCTTTAGGATTGATTGGTTTGATCTCCTTGCTGTCCAAGGGACTGTCAAGAATCTTCTCCAACACCACACTTCCAAAGCATTAATTCTTTGGTGCTCAGCCTTTCTTATGGTCCAGTTCTCACATCCATACATGACTACTGGAAAAACCATAGCTTTGACTATACAGACCTTTGTTGGCAAAGTGATGTCTCTGCTTTTTAATATGCCGTCTAGGTTTGTCATCACTTTTCTTCCAAGTAGCAAGTGTCTTTTAATTTCATGGCTGCAATCACTGTCTGAAGTGATTTTGGAGCCCAAGAAAATAAAATCTGCAACTCTTTCCATTTTTCCCATCTCTTTCCACATCTGCTCTGTACATCGGAGGAAATGCAAGAAAGCAGCCAGGCCTGGAAAGGACTGTAGAGAACACGGGGGCTCTGAGTTTTCACCCTGAAGTTTCTTTGGGGTTTTGACTTCCTAGAGGTCATTAACACCAGCAGACCCTCTGCTCCCCCGGGAGGGTGGGGGGGGGGGCAGTAGGGTGTGCGCTGTCTACAGGGGTGAGGGCCTGCAGTCGCCATCTGAGGGCTCCAGTGCCTGCCACCAGCCCCTCTGTTTGTGGACAAAAAAAAAAAAAAAAGGCGAGGCTTGGACCCCATGGCGAAGTGGGAAACGCTTTTGTGCTTCTCAAGCAGTCGGATCCCTTCCAGCACCAGAGCCGGCAGCCAAGCTCCTGACAGCTCGTTTCCAAAAGCGACCAAGCACAAGTCCTGGGGAGCTGGCCTGCTTACCCCTGTGCCTCGGTGGACAGGCTGGTGAGGAGAGAACGGGCCAGGCCTTAAAGACCATCGCGTCTACTGAGAACGTTCTTGTTTCAAGTTCCCTCCATCGGTCCTTCTAACAGTGTCGGGCAATGGGGCCTGATGTGACCCTAGTCTGTCTTTGCCATCTCTCTTTTGTTTGGGAATCTCCCTTTCCAGGCAAACCTCAAGTCTCAGGCTGCACTGACCCTTTGAAATTAAGGTCTTTTCCCATCTTCTCTACCACGATAGGACCCACTATCTACGGTAAGAGATACTCATTTTCTACACATGTGAAAATCACTCAGTCATGTCTGACTCTTTGTGACCCCATGGACTATAGAGTCCATGGAATTCTCCAGGCCAGAATACTGGAGTGGGTAGCCATTCTATTCTCCATGGAATCTTCCCAACCCAGGGATTGAGTCCAGGTCTCCCGCATTGCAGGCGGATTCTTTACCAGCTGAGCCACCATGGAAGCCCAAGAATACTGGAGTGGGCAGCCCATTCCTTCTCCAGCGAATCTTCCCGACCCCGGAATCAAACTAGGGTCTCCTGCCCTGTAGGAGTATTCTTTACCAGCTGAGTTATCAAGGAATCCCTTTCTATATATGGCAATACTATAAAGATGCCATTTCAAATACATGTGTTCAAGGCTGAAAGGGGCATTGATTTGAAGAAATAGATTAAATAATTAGGGGCTTTCCAGGTGGTGCAGTGGTAAAAAATTCACCTGCCAACGCAAGAGACACAAGAGATGCAGGTTGGATCCCTGGGTGGGGAAGATGCCCTGGAGGAGGGAATGGCAACCCACTCCATTATTCTTGCCTGGAGAATCCCCTGGACAGAGGAGCCTGGTGGGCTCCAGTCCATGGGGTGGCACAGAGCTGGACACCAGTGAGCCACTGAGCCCTTGTGCGTGTGGAGATATGGTGAGGCAGCCGTCGGGAAAAGCCCCGTGTGCAGCAGGTCTCTGCATGGTGCTCGCCTTAGTACCAGCAGGAATCAATGCCTCCCTGGTGTCATGTGGGCGCAAGTCTCATCACTGTTTTTTTGCAGGGTGGGGGGTGTGCCGGGGGACACCCAGCAGGAAGGGGTCAACGAGAGCTCAGATATAGGTGGTTCTGAAGGCTGTGCCAAATGGTGAGGTGATGGAGGGGGTGCCATGTCCACCGTTATCTGTTCATGGTGACACTGTGCCACTAAGAGAGAGAGATGCTGCTGGAATCAGGAAAACAGAGCCAAGGTCCAGAGCTGGGAAGGTAGCCAACAACGCAGAAAGCTGGAGGGGCCAGACAGGAGAGTGGGAGGAAACAAGCAAGGTCAGCACGGCCAGGGCTGGAGCTGGGGATGGTACTAATGAGGGCGCTTTGAGCTCACTTTGTGAACCACTGATGCTCAGGGAAGCTACGACTGCACTTTGCAGTTGGTATTAGCCAATCACATGCTTTGACTGGAAGCCATGGGCGGGGCAATCCCTGGGATTGGTTACTGATGAGACAAGGAGACAGTAAGATGCAGCCCAGAGGAGGCAGAGGGCGGCCTGGGCACCTCCTGGGTATGGGTGTGTCCCAGCAGTCTCTGAGTTTCTTCCAAGTTGTGACTTCTCCCTCTTTGGGTCCTCAGCTCCTTGCCTTCTTGGGACCCAAAGCCCAGCCTCACCTCCACTCCTGGCTTTCACATGGGCTTGTCTCCTCCTGGTCCAGACTCCCATCTCCACATGCTTCTCCCACACATGAGCCCCCACAGTGCTGTGAAGATGGTTGGGTTCACTTCTGGCTCCAGCACTTCCTAAGTATGTGGCCAAGGTCAGGTTGCCCTACCTCTCTGTGTCTCAGTCAAATGTGAGCAATAATGGTTGGCAAATGTTTGCTCTGAGTATAAGAGCATCCACACTGGTCACTTCATAAGTGCTCAATGACTATTAACTATAAAAATGGCAAAACAAACAAACCTGTAGACTGATTTATAACCTGTGCTGATCAGGGAGGGACAAGCAAACTGAAAGGATATGGCCTCTGGGATCAAAAGACCGGGGTTGCATCTGGTAAAGTAACTAACTCTTCTGAGTCTCAGTTGCCTAATCTCTGAGAGAGGAATAATCCTGCGAGGATGAAAAAAGATTGTTGTTGTTCAGTCGCTAAGTCATGTCCAGCTCTTTGTGACTCCACGGACTGCAGCACACCAGGTCTCCCTGTCCCTGTCTCCCCGAGTTTGCCCAAGAAAAGATACATCTGAGCAATTCTCAACTCACACATTGGAATCACCTGCATCTCTAGGGACTGTGACATGATTGGTTGAGATGAGGCCTGGGCATCCAACCTTTTAAACTCCCCAGCCAAGGTTGAGAATGAAAGAATCAGCATTCAGACCAGTGGTTCTCAAGGTGTGGTCCTGAACCAACTGCATCAGTATCATCTGGGAACTTGTTAGAAGAAAGTGCACATCCTTGGGTCCCACCTTGGACATTCTGACTCAGAAACTCTGGGGTCCAGACATCCAAGTTTTCACCAGTCCTCCCAAGTGTGCCTGCCAGGTGCAAATGTGCCATAAGTGTTTGCTAATCCAGTCCTTTCTCCCTGAGATGTATTGATTTAGCCAAAAAGTTCATTAGCATCTTGCAGAAAATCCTGGATGAAGTTTTTGGCTAATCCAGTATTTACTAAAAGCACATCCGGTATGCTAGACTCTGAGTTAGGAGCATGGGGTCCAATGGGCCCTGCCTTCGGCAGAGCTTATGTTCTAGTTTGTTGTTGTTGAGTCACTACGCTGTGTCCGACTCTTTCGCTACCCCAGAAATTGTAGCCTGCCGGGCTCCTCCATCCATGGAATTTCCCAGGCAAGAATACTGGTATAAGTTGTCATTTCCTTCTCCAGGGGATCTTCCAGACCTAGGGATCGAACCCGTGTCTCCTGCATTTCCTGCACTGGCAAGTGGATTCTTTACCACTCTACCACCAGCGAAGCCTTATGTTCCAGTGGGAGAGACCAATTTTTAAAAAAATAAGTAGGAACTTTCATGGTGGTCCAGTGGCTAAGACTCCGGGTTCCCAATGCAGGGGGCCTGGGTTCAGTCTGGGAACTAGATCCCACAAGCCAAAACTAAGAATTTGAGTACTGCAACTAAGACCCAGTGAAGCCAAATAAATAAATATTTTTAAAAATAGTAAAAACATCATTAATGAAAATTGTGATAAGCATTAAGAAGATGCTCAAGGGCCTGAGATACTGGATGCCCACGAATTTTCACAGAATTGTACAAGTGTCCTCTCTAGCAAGGAGCCCCCGCCCCTCCAGGACTTTCAGGACACCTGACCCCAGATGACCTCTGAGCAGCTGGTATGTGTACTGGCCTGGCATTGTCTGAAGGCAGCTGGCCGCCTCTGGACAGAGACAACTGTGAGTAGGGTTGACTCAACATCTCTCCTCAGAGTAGTAATTCTCACCCTGGCTGAATTTACTCCCCAGTGGCCTTTGCCAACGTCTGGAGACATTTTGGTTGTTACAACTTGCCATGTGGAGGGGGAAGGGGGCAGGGTGCTGCTAACAGACACAAATAGTGGGTAGAATCCAGGGATGCCGATAAACGTGTTGATGCATAAGACAGTCCACCCTCCCAACAAAGAAGTTGTGGCCCCAAACATCAAGTGGGCCGAATTTGAGACTCGCCGCTCTGGCTCTTTCACGACTTGCATTTCTGGCCAAGTCCTCTGGAGCCCTCCTCCACTAGCTCTTGCCCCTGGGCTCAGCTGCAGTTGAAAATCTTCCACTATTTGACCAGAAAAGGGATTCCAAGTTGCTTTCTGCCTTCCGAAGCTGGGGAAACTGCACTGAGTCATGCATCTCCTTGGAAACCCCTTGGCTGCACGCAATTTGGAAAACAATAAATTTGCAAGGTTGCACAAAGCATGCAGAAGCCCAAAGCCGGCTGGAACTGCTAAATCTGCCTTTTTTCCCCTCCACATCAAAAATAATTTCCCGGCCCTGGAGGCTTTGTCTGCTGTCACAAGATGCAGGCAGATATTTTGAAATGACCAACACCACTGCCAAAAGCATCCCCCCTTTCAAAGCCCTTGGGTGGATTTCTGTTCCAGCCAGGAACATCAGAGCACTTTTCCACTGGGCTGAGGTTGGTTTCGTCATGGCACGCCTAGCAAGGACGTACCTTGCCATTTGGGGCCAGAGACCATTTCCAGCCAGGACTTCATCGTTTCCCGAAGCCTGGGACTGGGGCTAGCCGTCAGCTGGTCCCTCACAAGGTCTGAATGTGGACCTAGTTTGTCATCTAGTTTGTCATCCTGTTGCAAGTAGAAGGTAAAAGAAAAAACTCACCATCACAAGAGGCATATTAACCTCACTCCGTGCAGCTAGAGTTCTAAGTGCTTTTCTAACGTTAACTCATTTTCCCTCTAACAACCCCATGTGTGTGTGTGTGTGTGTATGTGCACACACACGTGTACGCGCAAGCTCTCAGTCTTATCTGGCTCTTTGCAACCCCATGGACTAGAGCCCACCCGGCTCCCTTGTCCATGAAATTTCCCAGACAAGAATACTGGAGTGGGTTGCCAACAACCCTGTGAAGAAGGGATGACTTTTAGCCCCATTTTACAGATGAGGAAACTGAGGACAAATGTTTTCCTAAAGCCCTTACCCACTGCAGCTAGTAAATGGCAGAGTCAGGATTTGAATCTAGGTGTTCTGCTCCAGAGTTTATTCTTTAAGTCAGTGTGAGCATCTTCCCTGCTCCCACCAATGCAGCCTAACAACAACAGCAATAATAATATCTATATCAGTGCCCTCCAATGGGACAATTTTATACCAGGGAACATCTGACAATGTTTGGAGACATTTTTGGTCGTCATGACTTGGGAGGGGCTGCTATTGGCACCCAGTGGGTGGAGACCAGGGATGCAGTTAAACACCCTACAATGCGCAGGGAAGCACCACAGAATAACAGAATAACCCTGCCCCAAAGGTCAATAGCGCCAAGACTGAGAAGACGTGGTCTTCTGGCATTAAGGTTTGACTTTTAAAAAAAAGAAGGGAGGGAAATTCCCTCGTGGTCAGTGGCTAAGACTCTGCATTCCCAGTGCAGGGGGCCGGATTTGATCCCTGGTGAGGGAACTAGATCCCACATGCTGCATGCTACAAATAGGACCTGGCACGGCCAAATAAATAAATATTTTTTAAAAGAAAGGATAAAAGGTAGAAGATAGGTAGACATGGATGGACACATGGATGGCTGGATAGATGAGTACGTAGGTGGACATATGGATGGAGGGATGGGTACATAGGTGGATATATGGATGGAGGGATGGATGGATGGGTACATAGGTGGATATATGGATGGATGAGTGGATGGATAGGAAGTGCTGAGGTCTACTGAGTGCTTGTTAGGTGGTAGTCACTGTGCTTGGCATAGGGCACCTAAATTAATCCTCGCAGTCACCCTCTGGGGTAGATATTGTTATTATCTCCATTATACAGATGGGGAAACTGAGGCCCGGAGAGGTTTGGCCATTTGCCAAGGCCATGTGCTCAGTGCTGTGGTGCTGGCCTTTGAAGAGCAGCCTTCTGATTTTAGGGCTGGCGCTTCCTCCCTCGGCACACTCCGACCATCACGGCGCGCCACATCTTGCCCTTTGTATCCTCTCGTGACCTCGTTCCCTCTGCGTCTCTCCATCTGGACTTGGTGTGGATCCTCCTGCTTCTCACTGGCCATCGGTTCCTCACTGGCCATCGTCTTCCCAGCTTTGTCCTCTCTGCCCACCCTCCTAACCGCACCCGGAGAGATTTGCCTCAAACAAACCCGACCATGTCCTTCTGCTTTAAAACTTTACTGTG
Source organism: Odocoileus virginianus (assembly GCF_023699985.2). Lineage (NCBI taxonomy): Eukaryota > Metazoa > Chordata > Mammalia > Artiodactyla > Cervidae > Odocoileus > Odocoileus virginianus. The sequence goes on along the minus strand of NC_069706.1, from coordinate 9,047,133 downwards.
CATGTGATCACCTCAGCATTTTGTTAAAATGCGCAGCACCTTGGGAGGTCTGGGGCAGGGTCTGAGACTGCATTTATGACAAGTGCTCCAAGTTCAGCCACGCTGGTCCACAGACCACCCCTTGAGTAGCAAAGCTGTTAGAGAAATTACTCTCTGAACGTGGGAAACCTTGAAAGATGAGCAGCCTTGTGCGTGACACACACACACACACAGATCAGGGCTTCCTCTGTGATGATCTGCAGCCTACATGCATACTCAGTCATGTCTGACTCTTTGAGACCCCATGGACTGTAGCCCACCAGGCTCCTCTGTTCATGGGCTTCTCCAGGCAAGAATACTGGAGTGGGTTGCTTCTCCAGGGGATCTTCCCGACCCAAGGATCAATCCTGCATCTCCTGCATTGGCAGGTGGATTCTTTACCCACTGAGCCACCTGGGAAGCCCATCAAACTAGCAGTCCTGGGGCCAAATCTGCCCCTCCCATGACTGTTTTTGTAAATAAAGTTTTATTGGAACACAGATCCCATACATTTCTATATTGTCCAGGGTTAGCTGTGCACTGCTTTGGCTGAGTTGAGCTGTGGTGACAGAAACTACGTGTCTCCGAAAATCTAAAATATCTACCACCCAGAGCTTTAGAGAAAAACGTGTCCACTGTCTACAGCATCTTCAAGGTGCTCCAGAAGGCTATGTACTGGGACTCCCAGCCACCTGAGGGTGGTTGACCTGAAGACTTAAAAACAAAATCACAGACTCACACCCGCGCATACACTCATGTGCACACACACAGCCACACCTGCAGCTATTAGCAACAGCTCTCAGACTGCCTCTCAGAGGACGTGGCTTCAGGCACGCGGAGGTGATAGGTGATGGATTAGAGCTTGAAAGTGGTCCAGGAGCACTTGCAGTGCCCTAAGCAGCGAGGGAGACAGGTCTTGATTCCCCATTTGCTGGATAAGGAAATTGGGGCCCCTTCGGCCCAGGGCTCTGAGTGAGGTGTGAGTTCCACAGCTGGTTTGTGTTAGGGCTTGGATGGAACTCCAGTCTCCTGACTTCCTGCCCGGGACTCTTACCTCCAAGACACCCTGCAAGGAGGCCCCTGTGGCTGGGAATCGTCTGGAGCTGGGGTGGGGGGCGGGGAGGAGAGGGGGGCGTTGGGAAGGTAGAGGGGTGTTGTTAACAAAAAGCTCTTTGGTTCCTCAGGCGGGGCTGGGGGTTTGGGGGTTGGGGGATTGACCCACCTTCTACTCTGAACCGACCCTCCCTGAGCCGCTTTCTAGAAGCTGAGAAAGAGGACACTCCTCCTCCATTGCGCAGGCAACCCCTGCCTTGATCCCTTACACCCTAATAAGTGAGTTGATGGAATTCGAGCCCTGGACTGGAGGTCTGAGGGAACTGAAGTTGCCTGCATAGACAAACTCTGAGTTTCCTATTGTCTGACATTAAACAACACAACAATTATCCCAAAGGAAAAATCTTTAAAGGGACTGAACGTTGCAGGATGGGAGCTGGGCGTAGGGTGGGCAGGAAGGACAGACTCATGGCACGTGCCTGCACTGGACTAAGCATTTTATATACAGTATCTCATTTAATCTGCACGGTAACCTGGTGGGTTATTTGTTATTATTTTTATGCTAACTTTATAGCATGATAATAAAAGCATGGGTTTCCCAGGTGATTCCATGGTCAAGAATCTGCCTGCCAAGCAGAAGATGTGGGATTCTATCCCTGGGTTGGGAAGATCCCCTGGGGAAGGAAATGACAACCCACTACAGTATCCTTCCCTGGTGGCTCAGTTGGTAAAGAATCCGCCTGCAATGTGGGAGACCTGGGTTCAATCCCTCTGTTGGGAAGATCCCCTGGAGAAGGGGACTGGCTACCCACTCCAGCTTTCTGGGCTGGAGAATTCCATGGACTGTACAGTCCATGGGGTCGCAAAGAGTCAGACACAACTGAGTGACTTTCACTTTCGCTTCACATTCACAGTATTCTTGCCTGGGAAATCCCATGGACAGAGGAGCCCGGCGGGCTACAGTCCACTATAGTCCATGGGGTCGCAAAGGGTCGGACACGACTTAGCAACTAAGCAACAACAAAAATAGAACAAGTGCCCCGGACAATGTCTGGCCCCATAGACGGGGCTACTTAGTGAAGAGGCTCAGTGGATATTGAATAGATGAATATATACGACACAGAGAGGGTAAGCGACTTGTTGAAGGGCACACAGTGGGAAAGAGCTGGAACTGGTATTTGAACCTAGATCTGTGTGACTGCAGAGAGACTCAGTGAGCTGAAGGGACCTGCCTCCCTTGCCCCCTATGCCTGGCACACAGGAGGCTTAGAACTACCCCTTTCTCAGTCTAGGGCCTGGGGACTATCCTTCCCAACGGAGTTCCAGCTTTGGGCCAAGGCTGCGGAGACTCCTCCCGTGGGGTGAGCCCCTGGGCCAATCCCACAGCAGGCAGCCCTTCGCCCTGCCCAGGATGCCTCCCCAGCTCAGGGACTGGGGAGAAATGTAGACGGGGAAGGAGGGCGAGAGCTCTCTAGCTGGCCAAGGGAAGATGGAAGGAGGGGCACGATGGCTTTTTCCAGGGTGTGTTTGTGGGAGGAACATGCACGCACAGGCACGGGCTTGCTTTGGGAAAAGTAGGACCTGGTACCAATGCTTTTTAAGTTACCACAAAGGAGTGTCGCTAGCTTTGTGTGCCAGCAGTGAAGGGCCTTATACACTTGCTATACACTTTATTCATTTTCCAAGAGCTCCTTCTCCGAGGCCTGGCACAGTGGCCTCACCTCCATTCTATGGAGTAGCTGTGATCCCCATTTTACTAGAAAGGCTCAGAGAGCCTAGGACACTTGCCTAAGGTCACCCAGCTTGGATGTGCTGGGGCTGGGACTTGGAGAGAGTCAGGTCGTCTGGTGCCAACGTCTTTGCTGTCTTCTTAAGCAGATACCTCATGGTGTGCCTCGCTCCATCTAGGGAGGAATGTTCATTAAGAATCTACTAATTAGTCAGTGGGCTTCCCAGGTGGTGTAGTGGTAAAGAATCTGCCTACCAATGCAGGAGACTCGGGTTCTAGCCCTGAGGCAGGATACTTGGGTTCTATCCCTGAGATCCCCTGGAGTAGGAAATGGCAACCCACTCCAGTATTCTTACCTGGAAAATTCCATGGGCAGAGGAGCTTGGGGGGCTGCAGCCCACAGGGTCGCAAATAGTTGGATACCACTGAATGACTGAGCAATTGGTCGCTACGTACAGCTTTTAGCAAAATGCCTGGCATGCTGTCAGCACTATTTTAAGTGTTAGATGATATTGTTACTATGTCCCGGGCACTGATTGGTTTAGGCAGTGGGGATTCAGCAGAGAGCAAAACAAAAATCCCTCCCCACATGGAGCTTACTCCCTGGGAGAGGATGATGGACAACATTAATGAGTTGTTGTTCAGTAGCTCAGTCGTGTCCGACTCTTTGTGATCCCATGGACTGCAGCACGCCAGGCTTCCCTGTCCTACACTATCTCCTAGAGTTTGCTCAAACTCATGTCCATTGAATCGGTGATGCCATCCAACCATCTCATCCTCTGTCGACACCTTTCCTCCCACCTTCAATCTTTCCCAGCATTAGGGTCTTTTCCAGTGAGTTGGCTGTTTGCATCAGGTGGCCAAAGAACTGGAGCTTCAGCTTCATTATCAGTCCTTCCAATAAACATTCAGGGTTGATTTCCTTTAGGATTGACTGGTTTGATCTCCTCGCTGTCCAAGGGATTCTCAAGAGTCTTCTCCAACACCACAGTCCAAAAGCATCAATTCTTCAGCGCTCAGCCTTCTTTATGGTCCAACTCTCACATGACTCATGGTCTAAATCTGTACATGACTGCTGGGAAAACCATAGCTTTGACTATATGAACCTTTGTCAGCAACGTGTTCTCTGCTTTCTAATATGCTGTCTAGGTTTGTCATAGCTTTTCTTCCAAGGATCAAGCGTCTTTTAATTTCATGGCTGCAGTCACCATCCACAGTGATTTTGGAGCCCAAGAAAAGAAAGTCTTGGGCTAATAAAATAAAGGCTGTTTCCATTGTTTCCCCATCTATTTGCCATGAAGTGATGGGACAGGATGTCATGATCTTTGTTTTTTGAATGTTAACTTTTAAGCCAGCTCTTTCACTCTCCTCTTTTGCCTTCAAGAGGCTCTTTAGTGAATAAAGCACAGTATGTCAGAAGGTATGAGGACTATAGAGAAAAGAAAGCAGAATTTGGACAATTGGGAGTGCTAGCTGGTTTGGGGGTTGCAAGTTTACAGGAAATGCTCAGAGAAAGGTCCTCTGGCATTTTAGCCATAACCAGAAGGGCATGAGGGAACGAGCCATGTGGAGATCTGGGGAAGGAGCGTCCCTGGCAGAGGGAACAGTCCGTGCAAAGGCCCTGTGGTGGGAGCATGCTGGGTTAGATGTGGACTGTGGGATACACCAGCTCCATGGGCAGGTAGGTGGGTGAGTGGGTGAATGAATGTCTCAAACACCTCTATTCTTCCCCCTGCAGAGGGTGGTGAAGGTGTTTGAGACACTCATTCCGTGTGTGTGTGTGTGTGTGTGTGTGTGTGTTTTGCGATAGCAGACGCCTTGGGTCTGAGCAATTCTGAGCTGCAGAGCATGTACAGACTTGCCCAGGTCTTCTCACCCGGCAAGGCTGCCTGTGCTTTGAGCTTCCTGCCTGCCTGGGCCGACGTCTGGATCGTCTAGGTGACCACAGTGCGGGACAAGGGCACAGCTCTGGGCTGGGGGTCGGAGCACCATGATTTCCAATTGCTGACATCAGATTTCCCCCAGAAACTTGAAAACCCTGTGATGAGGCCTCCACTTTTCCCCCAGGTTCCCTGCTGGAAACCCAAGCCCACGGTGCACAGATCACACACATGCACATCTCCAAAAATACCTTCAAGGGATGAAATTACTCCCGTGACTCCACTTGGGGTTTTCCTGCCAAGATGAACAGTCTTGAGTTGTCCCTCCAAGTCCCTAACCGGAGTCCTCAATCTTTCTCCTTCCCCATGGGACGCTTTAGTGTTTGCACATCTCTATCACCTGCATCAGTGTTTCCTGACTCTGGCTGCACCTTTAGGGAGTTCCTAAAACCTTCTGACACCCACTGCACCCTGGGCCAGTGAAATCTGAATCTCTGGTGGAGGGCGGCAGACAGCTTCAGTTTTAAAAACTGTCCAGATAATGCTAATGGGCAAACAAATGCAAGAATTAACACCCATTACAATTAGATAGCATTTTGTCTTTAATAGAATTTCTCCCTTAAAAAAGTTATTTTAAAAGGAAACCTTAGATCTGATAGGATTGTGGGGATTTTTTCTCCTCTTTTGATCCTGGGGAAGAGAGGTAAGTTTATCATACATCTTGGCTCCTGGCACATATGTTTGTACAAAGCCCCTCATTTCCTTGTTTACCCCCTTTATCCCTAAACTTCAGGGTAACTCCTATTCTCCCGTAGATGAACTTGCTCCTCGGGGACTATTTGAATGAATGAATGAATATGACCTCTTTAAAGAATGCTGACCTATTAATTTAAATGTTGTTCAGTCACTCAGTAGTGTTTGACTTTGCAGACCCATGGACTGCAGCACACCAGGCTTCTCTGTCCTTCACTATCTCCCAAAGTTTGCTCAAATTCATGTCCATTGAGTCAGTGATGCAATCTAACCACTCCTCCTCTGCCACCCATTTAAATGTGTTCTTACAAAATGTGGATCACTGTTGCATGTGTATGGATCTTTACTTTTCTCCAAAGGGATTGTATCAAATAGCTCATTCTGTTTCCCAGTTTCCTCACCTTGCATCGTTCCTATGGATGTGAGGTTAATCCGCCCCCCCCCCCCTTCTCTGGGCTGCCCAAATCCTCCACCTGCTCATTTACCATTTTTTACACGTCCGTCTCTGTGGTCACAGGCAGCTGGGTGCTGCCGGCTCACTGAACCTCCTTGACACGTATGTTCCAGAGTGGTCTTGGGCTCCTTTAGTGTATATAGTATAGACCAGGAGTGGATATGCTGGGATATGTGGATTACCCTCTCAGACTCTGAGCTCTTCTCCTTGGGGGACATCATGGAATTTGGGGTCTAGGGATCAGGCTGTCCCAGAGCTCAGAGCTCAGTCTTGGCACCTTAGCTTCCTGCTGAGCCTGAAGGCCAAGGCCATTCTGTCTCCAGCCCCTGCCTCTGGTCAGCCCACGTGGTCTCTGCCTCCTGCCCCTTGGGGGTCACACTCCTCAACTTCTGAAGCTGAGTCACTGACCCCGGGGGCTCTTGGAGGTGTGCAGGCATCCGGGGCTGCCCCTAAGACGGAGTGTGTGTGTGTGTGTGTGTGTGTGTGTGTGTGTGTGTATTTTCCCTCCCTTCCAATGAAGAAGACCCTGGCTGTGAGTGACGGAGGCTGGACAGGAGGTTTGGAGGATCATTTTTCAGCAGAGTTTAGACCCGCCTGGGCAGATTTGCCTTAGGTGTGAGTCATCAGCGGGTTCTAGAACAGCCAATTCTGGAAAACCCCTTCTGTTCTGGAAAATTCACAGGCAGGCCTGTTCAAGAAATGCCGGGGGGTGGGGTGGGGTGGGAAGGGGCAGTGGCATGGAGAAAAAGCAAGTCGGTTCCAGCTGCCACACCACGCCACTAAAAGCCAGCCCCGAGGAGGAGACGAGGGGCAAGGGGTTTCATAGGTGCCCCTCAGCACCCTCCTTCACCGTCACCCTTCCTGATTTTACCTGCCCGCCCCTGCCCCGCCACCTGGGCTGTTACTCACTTTACATGTTTCATTCAAGTCGTAAAATGTAATTATATTATTCTATGGATGGAAAATCAACAGCATTTGCCAGGAGGAGAGTAGCTGGGTTTCCCAGGTGGTGTGAGTGGTGAAGAACCTGCCTTCCAATGCAGGAGACATAAGAGACATGGGTTTTGATCCCTGGGTTGGGAAGATTCCCCTGGAAGAGGGAATGGCACCCCACTCCAGTATTCTTGCCTGGAGAATGCCATAGACAGAGCCTAGCAGGCTACAGCCCATAGGGCCACAAAGAGTCCTACATGACTGAAGCGACGTAACATGTGCGCACATGGTGGAAAGATACATATAACGAAAGCAGAGCAGGCCTATTAGCATGTAACTGGAGCCTGTTGTCTACAGAAGTCTCTGGATCCCCCAGCTGCTCTGTGCCAATCAAGGGAGATGAGCAAGTGTTGGGAGGCTGTGCCAGGACAGGCTGGTCCCATGCTCCTGGAAGTGGTCCTCAGGCTTGGAAAATAATTAGTAAGCTTTAGTTCCCTGGGAGCTGCTGTCTTCCTGCCCTACTGCTGTGCTCACATGAGAGTTCCCAGAAAACTAAAATGTATTGGATGCTTCCTAGTGATGGCATTTTCCCACCAATATCCTGCCCACTAAAGGCATTCAAATATGTGTTGTTAACAGGGAAAAAGGAACTTGAACTTCTGTGATGATAAAGATGGTCACTTTCCAGGTGGTGCTACTAGTGGTAAAGAACCCAGCTGCCAATGAAGGAAACGTAAGAGACATGGGTTCGATCTCTGGATCAGGAAGATCCCCTGGAGGAGGGCATGGCAACCCACTCCGGTAATCTTGCCTGGAGAATCCCATGGACAGAGGAGCCTGGCGGGCTACGGTCCATAGGGTTGCAAAGAGTCAGACACGACTGAAGCAATTTAGCATGGCACAGCACAAAGATGGTCGTAGTTGTAGTAAGGGCTGATGGGTGCTTAATGTGCGGATATATTTAGTCACTTCAGTTGTGTCCAACTCTTTGTAACCCCATGGACTGTGGCCCATCAGACTCCTCTGTCCATGGGTTTCTCCAGGCAAGAATACCGGAGTGGGTTGCCATGCCCTCCTCCAGGGGATCTTCCTGACCCAGGGATTGAATCCATGTCTCCTGCATTGGCAGGCAGGTTCCTTACCACTAGCACCATCTGGGAAGCCCAGGCGCTTAACAAATCTTGCCTAAAGAAGTGGGCAAATAATCCACTAGAACAGGGGTCCCCAACCTCTGGGATCTAATGCTTGATGATCTGAGGTAGAATTGATGTAATAAAAATAGAAATAAATTGCACAATAAATGTAATGCTCTTGAATCATCCTGAAACCATACCCTGCCTCATTGTCCATGGAAAGTCCGTCTTCCATGAAACTTGTCTCTGGTGCCAAAAAGGTTGGAGACCACTATACTAGAATATAACTCCTTGAAGATGGTGTTTTCTACCTGTTCTGTGCACTGCTGTGTCCACTACCTACAACAGTGCTTAGCACCCAATATGTGCCTCATCCACAGTTAAGTCAATGTGCAAATCAATAAATCCATAAATTAGTGAGTGAATGAAGAAATGACTGAGCATGTGAATGAATGTCAGCCCTTTCGCTAGAGTCAAGAGATCGGCCTTTTCATCATCAAAGAAAATCTACAGAAAATAAATGCTGGACAGGGTGTGGATAAAAGGGAGCCTTCCTACACTGTTGGTGGGAATGTAAATTGGTGCAGCCACAGTGGAAAAACAGTATGGAGGTTTTTCCAAAAACTAAAAATAGAGTTACCATATGATCCAACAATCCCTTTCCTGAGAAAACTCTAATTCAAAAAGATACATGCACTCCAGTGTTCATAGTGGCACTATTCACAATAGCCAAGACATGGAAATGACCTAAAGGTCCATGGATAGATGAGTGGATAAAGAACATGTGGTATATAATGGAACGCTACTCATTCATAAAAAACAACGAAACAATGCCATTTGCAGCAACATGGGTGGGCCTAGAGATTATTAGACTAAGTGAAGTAAATCAGACAGAGAAAGACAAATGCCATATGATGCCCCTTATACATGGAATCCAAACTATGATACAAATCAACGTATTTGCAAAACTGACTCACAGACACAGAAAACAAATTTATGGTTACCAAAGGGGGAAAGGGGTGGGGGGATACATGAGGAGTTTGGGATGAGCAGACACACGCTTCCCTGTGTCTGTGGCTCAGACAGCAAAAAATCTGCCTGCAATGCAGGAGGTCAGGTTTGATCTCTGGGTCAGGAAGATCCCCTGGAGGAGGGGATGGCTTCCCACTCCAGTATTCTTGCCTGGAGAATCCCATGGACAGAGGAGCCTGGTGGGCTACAGTCCATGGGGTCGCAAAGAGTCAGACACCACTGAGCGACTAACAGGTTAACTTGCGTGGTGTGAGTTGAGGGTCCACACACTTCTATACATAAAATAAACAAGGGTCGCCTGTATGGCACAGGGAACTGTGCTCAGTATCTTGTAGTGAAGCGTAATGGGGCTTCCCAGGTGGCTCAGTGGTAAAGAACCTGCCTGCCCCCAATCCTCCTGCCGGGCAGGTGGATGCTTCACCACTGAGCCACCTGGGTTGGAAGGCCCAGTTTTCTTCTACAGTGTGTTGGGCAAGCTCTCTGAGCTTTGCATACCTGCATATCCAAAGGGCAAGTTTCTGAGAAAAATCCCCTGGGCTGCTAAGGAGCTAGTTTTCCCCACTCAGTGGAGCGTTTACCTTCCCACGTGCTGGGCACGGAACATCCTTAGGGGCTAGCATTTAACCAGCCTCTGGTTGGCACTGCTCTGGTCTGGGTGGCCCATTGAGGACCAGGTGAGGGGCCAGTCTCCCTCCTCGGTGGGATTTGAAAGAGGCAGCTCAGCACCCCCTCCCACCCCACCCTCAGATAACTCTGCCTCTGTCTCAGCCCCAGGAGGAAAAGAGCATCCTTTTGTTCTCTTGAAACAGAGACATGTTCTCTTTGTAGGAGAGAGAACTTTTTTTTTTTCCTTAAGGTAGGGCTTCCCAGCTGTCTCAATGGTAAAGAACCCACCTGCCATTACAGGAGACAGGAAACTCGGGTTTGATCCCTGGGTCTGGAAAAATCCCCTGGAGGAGGGCATGGCAACCCACTCCAGTATTCTTGCCTGGAGAATCCCATGGACGAGCAGCCTGGCGGGCTACTGCCCACAAGGTGACAGAGAGTTGGACGCAACTGAGTGACTAAGCACGCATGCAAATTCATTATTGACCAGGGCATGCGGGGTAATTTTTCCAGAAACTAATGCCTATGGTCAGCGATTTTTATTTTGGCTGGCCAAAATTAATTCCTGTTATTTCACTAACACTTTGTGGGTTATTATATTCAGTAGTTTCACCTGTGTGTGTGTACATGCTAAGTTGCTTCAGTCGTGTCCGACTCTTTACGACCCTATGGAATGTAGCCCACCAGGCTCCTCCGTCCATGGGATTTCCCAGGCAAGAGTACTGGAGTGGGCTGCCATGAGCTCCTCCAGGGGATCTTATCAACCCAAGGGTTGAATCTGCATCTTTTCGGTCTCCTGCATTGGCAGATGGATTCTTTATCACTGTGCCACCTGAGAAGCCACACCTGTAAAGTCTTCTCCAGCACCATGAGTTTCATTTTCACTTTCCATTTCAGAATCCATCACTAAGATTATTTTGTCTTTTTTTGGTCTAACATTCACATCATTTGAATCAGAATTATACTCTGAAGGACTGTCATCTTCTAAGATACTGGTATACGTGTTGTTCATATAATCAGAAAAAGTATCTGCATAAAATTCAATGAAAAATACTTCTTTACTTAAAATTTTGCAATGCATCACTTTTGAAAATTTTCAGTAATAAATTTGCATTTATAATATACATAAGGTTGGAACAAAAGCCCCTAAGGGAGTAAAATATGAATGATAATGACAGTCAGAAGTTGGATAGTGAATCTTTGATCAACTTTAAGTTCTAACAACTTTATACAGTGGTGTTAATTGTATCACTGTCTAAAAAACATATTGATACATCTCCAGTCAATAACGTTTGGGTGACAAAAGATATATTAACATGTCTCTAGTCAATAATGTGTTAAGGTAATAGGGAAGCCAGGACTTTACTTCTTTGGGGAAAAAAAATCTGTTTTAAGCAATTTCTTGTTGCCCATAGAACATGGGCTCAACCCAGCTAAAATAGTCATGTTATGATTTGTGAGTATTTCATCAGTTCAGTTCAGTCACTCAGTCATGTCACTCTTTGCGACCCCATGAACTGCAGCATGCCAGGCTTCCTTGTCCATCACCAACTCCAGGAGCTTGCTCAAATTCATGTCCAAAGAGTTGGTGATGCCATCCAACCATCTCATCCTGTCGTCCCCTTCTCCTCCTGCCTTCAGTCTTTCCCAGCATCAGGGTCTTTTCCAGTGAATCAGTTCTTTGCATCAGGTGGCCAAAGGCTTGGAGTTTCAGCTTCAGCATCAGTCCTTCCAATGAATATTCAGGACTGATTTCCTTTCAGGTTGACTGATTTGATCTCCTTGCAGTCCAAGGGACTCTCAAGAGTGTTCTCCAACACCACAGTTTAAAAGCATCAGTTCTTCGGCGCTCATGTCAAAGAGAAAAACAGTGTGATTATAAAGTCCCTAAAAGTGAGACAGGGTCTTAGACTTGCAGTCCCCACCCCGTTCAGGAGCACTCGTATACTCACATGTAACAGTTCTCTGCATATTAAAATCTGTGACAGGACCATATAAATTTCACGGCACACTGGTCCAAAACTTCAGTGTGCATAAGGACCCATGGGAAACTAACTAAAAATCTAGACTTCAAGGTCCCACTGTGATTCATTCGTTCATTCAGTGGATGTTTATTGAGCTCCTACTATGAGTAGAGTTGCCATATTTAGCAAATAAGAATGCAGGATGTCCACTTAAACTTGAATTTCAGAGCAACAGCAAACAACTTTCTAGTGTAAGTATGTCTTATGCAATAGTTGAGATATATCTGTATATCCCCTACATATGAACCTTCAAGTTGCGAACTTTCAAAGATGTGAACATGCATTCCATTAACATCAGGAGTGAATAAAATTGCAGCTTGCTCTCCTGGGTCAGGAAGATACCCTGGAGGAGGAAATGGCAACCCACTCCAGTATTCTTGCCTGAAAAATCCCACGGACAGAGAAGCCTGGTGGGCTACAGTCCAAAGGGTTGAGAAGAATCAGACACGACTAACTGACTATGCACACACACTCCATCTCCTGTTGCTGACGATCCTTCAGCTCTGCCATCTGCCACCTCCTCTACTTCCTCGAGCCAGTAACTCTTCTTGCCTGTTCACTCGATGCCAGCCCCTGTATGCCAGCTGTTGTTCTGTAGTGTTGTAGTTTCAAGGTACTGTACTGTAAGAGTAGAAATGTTTTATTTTTTGTTTGTTTATCTATTACTTGTGTGAAAAGTATTATAAACCTATTAGAGTACAGTACTATATCGCCAATTGTGTTAACTGGTGTCTGGGCTAACCTTGTTGGATGTAGGAACAAATTGGACTTACTAAAAATGCTTTGTTGTCAATCTGAAATTCACATTTAACTGGGCGTGCTGTATTTTATCTGACAGCCCTCACTCTGCACCGAGCTCTGTTCCTGGCGATGGGTGGGGAGGATGTAGCAATGGATAAAGCAAAGCCCCTGACCTCTTGGAGCTCACATGCTAGTGAGGGAGACAGAAAAGCCCTTAGATTAATTGAAGGAAGGATGTTGAGGGACACCGTGGCAGGGTACCATTCCAGGCTTGTCCAGAACAGAGCACACATCACCTCGCTATTTGTTGTTGTTGTTGAGTCGCTGAGTCGTGTCCAACTCCTTTGCGACACCAGGGACTGTAGCCCGCAAGGCTCCTCTGTCCAGGGGAGTTCCCAGGCAAGAATACTGGAGTGGGCTGTCACTACCTCCCCACCGGGCCCTGCCAAGTCTGGGAGGGGTGTCAGCGCATCCACCTCTAAAGCACCTCCTCACAGGTGAAGGGCACCATGAAAACTAGAACTGCTCACAGATCTAGAGCTGCCGGGGATGACAGGGAAGAGAACGGAAGGTTTATACACAATGACGTGTCATAACTTTAGTACACTCAGTTCTGGGGGGTGCTTATGGTTGGTTAAGTGCAAGTTCTTCCCTGGTGGCTCAGAGGGTGAAGAATCTGCCTGCAACGCGGGAGACCTGGGTTCGATCCCTGGGTTGGGAAGATTCCCCTGGAGGAGGGCATGGCAACCCCCTCCAGTATTCTTGCCTGGAGAAGCCGCGTGGACAGAGCAGCCTGGCGAGTTGCGGTCTACGGGGTGGCAAAGAGTCAGACACGGCCAAGCAGCTAAGCACACGAGTGCAAGTTCAGGCTCCTTCCGATACCGCAAATGTTCCCCGCAGACGCTGCAGGAGATCTTCCAGACGGAGAACACCATCATGCTGCTGGAAAGGTCCATCATGGCCAAGGAGTGCCCGCTGAAGGTGGCGCAGACGAGGCTGGAGTGCCGGACCCGGCGCCCCAACGTGGAGCTGTGTAGGGACACCGCCCAGTTCAAGTGAGTAGGGCCGGCAGGGGAGGGGCAGGTCTCGAGACCTGGGTCTGGAAAACGGACCCTCCACCCATCAGGAGACCCGGGTCTACGACTCCACAGGGCACTGAGGACGCCCTTGGTAGCCTCCCCACCAACGGAGCCCACCCCTCTGCGCTGCCGCCTTCTCATCTAAGTGAGGATGGTTTTGTAGGTCTGTGCTGCTCCGGAAACTCTCCAAGCCAACGAGGCGGCGCCGCCTAGCCCGGAGGCGCTTTGATTGCTCCACCTCCGCCCCCCCCACCTCCATCTAGGCTCCTGTGAAAGGGGCGCCCAGCCCACACCTCACCCATCCCCCAGTGCCCTTTCTGTGAAATTCTCACCTGCGAGCCCTCCGAACAGCCCAATCCTGCCCGTCCCACTTAGCTAAGGAGGAGCTGCTTCTGTTAACGGGAAAGGGGCACAAGGCTCGCTGCAGCCCAGAAACAGGGTTTGTGAGTCTAGGGGTGGGGGTTTGACAGCACGATAATCAGGCAAGGAAGGGAATGGCCATTGGACTTGGGGAGTATTTTCCTGTGACCCTGCTCTGTGACTTGGGGCTGGTCGCTTGACTGCTCTGTTCCCTCCGAGCTCAGGACACTGTCTTCACTCTCTGTGGCCGCGTGACAGGCTCCCCCCACAACTCAGTGCTTGTCTTCCTTCTGAGCTGAGATAATGGGGCAAAGAGAGCGGGAGGAGTAAAGAGGAGGAAGAAAAATATTCAGAGAGAAAATGCTGAGTGGCGCCATGCGCTGCGGTTTCTACAGCCTCGGTCACTGCCTGGGAATAAAATTCAGGTTCTTATTTGCACAAACTGCATACCAAGTGGTCAGGAGCTATGTGTGGCTGGAGGTGTGGAGTAGAATATCTCCATCACTGCTGAAAATTCTGCTGGACAGCGCTGGCTGAGAGAGCCCCAAGAAAAGAAGGGTCTCCAGGCTGCTGCTGTCCCCTCTTTCAAGCTCAGGCTTGTCACGGGGAAGCTCACCCTGATATCAGCCCAGGGTCTCCTAGCAGCATGTGCTCTAGTTCTGAGCACTGTCTCTCCCCCCACCTCCAGGTGGGTCCCAGCCCCACAACCAACCCACCATCACAGCTCACCAGGTGTATTCGTGACCCAGGGCTGCTGTGACAAATGACCAACAAGCTGGCTAGCTTAAAACAACAGAATTTCTCCTCTGAAACTTGCAAAGGCCAAACCTCTGAAATCAGAGTATCAGCAGCGTTGATTCTCTCTGGGGGTTCTGAGAGAGCATCTTCTCCCAGCCCCTCTCCTGGCTCCTGGTGGTGGCTGGCAGCCCTTGGCTTGTAGCTGCATCATTGCATCTGCCTCCATCTTCACATGGTCTTCTTCCCTGTGTGTCTCTGTGTCTCAGATCTTCTCCTGCTTTCTCTTATAAGGAGATCAGTCATTGGATTTAGGGTCCATACCCCTGGTGACTGAGACAGCAAATAATCTCCTGCATTGCAGGAGATCCCTGGGTCAGGAAGATCCCCTGGAGGAGGGCAAGGCAACCCATTCCAGTATTCTGGCCTGGAGAATCCCACGGACAGAGGAGCCGGGCGGGCTACAGTCCATGGGGTCGCACAAGAGTCAGACAGGACTGAGCGACAGCACAGCACACTTAATGGAGGATAATTTCATCTCAGGATCCTTAACTGAATTCCATCCACAAATATCCTACTTCCAAAAAGCATCACATTCACAGGTACTGGGGTTCAGACGTGGTGTCTGGTATCTTTCACTCAGCATCATGTCTTCAAGGTCCATCCATGTTGTATTACATATCAGCACTTCATTCCTTTTCATTCAGTTCAGTTCAGTTCAGTTCGGTTCAGTCACTCAGTCATTCCTGACTCTTTGCGACCCCATGAACTGCACCACACCAGGCTTCCCTGTCCATCACCAACTCCCGGAGCTTGCTCAGACTCATGTCCATCGAGTCAGTGATGCCATCCAACCATCTCATCCTCTGTTGTCCCCTTCTCCTCCTGCCTTCAGTCTTCCCAGCATCAGAGTCTTTTCCAGTAAGTCAGTTCTTTGCATTCTTTTCATTACATCTGAATAATATCCCCATGTGGGGACAAAGCATATTTTGCACATCCATTCATCTGTCGATGGATATTTTGGGTTGTTTCCACCTTTTGACTCTTGTTATTAGTACCGCGGGCTTCCCTGGTGGCTCAGAGGGTAAAGGATTTGCCTGCAATGCAGGAGACCTGGATTCAATCCCTGGGTCGGGAAGATCCCCTGAAGAAGGGAATAGCTACCCACACCAGTATTCTTGCCTGGAGAATTCCATGGACAGAGGAGCCTGGCCGGCTATAGTCCATGCAGTTGCAAGTGAAGTCGTTCAGTCGTGCCCGACTCTTTGTGACCCCATGGACAGTAGCCTGCACCAAGCTCCTCCGTCCATGGGATTTTCTAGGCAAGAGTACTGGAGTGGGTTGCCATTTCCTTCTCCAGGGAATCTTCCTTCTCCAGGGATCGAACCCAGGTCTCCCGCATTGTAGACAGACGCTTTACCATCTGAGCCACCAGGGAAGTCTCTTGCAATTGCAAGAGTCAGACACAACTGAGCAACTAACACTTTCACTCACTTTTCATTAGTGCCACACGAGCATTTGTGCAAGGATTTGAGTGTCTGTTTATACTTCCCTGGTAGCTTAGCTGGTAAAGAACCTGCCTGCAATTCAGGAGACCCTGGTTCGATTCCTGGGTCAGGCAGATCCACTGGAGAAGGGATAGGCTACCCACTCTAGTATTTATGGGCTTCCCTGGTGGTTCAGCTGGTAAAGAATCCGCCTGCAATGCGGGAGACCTGGGTTCGATCCCTGCGTTGGGAAGATCCCCTGGAGAAGGGAAAGGCTACCCACTCCAGTATTCTGACCTGGAGAACTCCATGGACTGGATAGTCCATGGGGTCACAAAGAGTCGGACACGACTGAGCAGCTTTCATTTCACTTCACTTTTAGTTCTTGTGGGTCCTGTCTTGAGTCTGTGCTTAACTGAGGAACTGCCGGCTTGTTTTCTGAACATCCCGTCTGTGTCTCCCTCTGTGCTCACCGTCCTCAGCATCTCTGCGGCGTGTTCACCCGCCTGTCGCCCCGCCCCTGTCTTCCCTGCTGGCTGAGCCCTGCCCACCTGGCTTTCTGAGTCTCCCAGCGCCTGGCACATGGGAGAGGCACCTGTGCCCTCCGGCTGGCCGAACCCACCTTCCCCTCTGCTCTGTCCCCAGGCTAGTGAATGAGGTGTTCACCATCGACGACACCCTGCAGACCCTCAAGCTGAGGCTGCGGGAGACCCGGGATACACTGCAGCTGTTGGTCATGACCAAGTGCCGGCTGGAGCACGAGCTGGCCATCAAGGCCAACACCCTGTGCATCGACAAGGAGAAGTGCATGGCGATGAGGAAGACCTTCCCCAGCACCCCATGCATGGGTATCTGCCCTTGAGCCTGCCCCCTCCCTGCACCCCCACCCCGCCCTGCTCCACGCACCCTCCTTACATAGCACAGAATTTGCAAAGGCAGAAAAACAAAAATAAAAGAAAGTGTCATTTTTATCCCTCTCCTCCTATCATGGAAAAAAATAATAATATGTGTATATATGTATATGTAAAAAGCAAAATAAATGTGCCCAAACCAGAGACCTGGGAGCTCATTCCTTGCTGTGGAACCAGCCTTACGACGGAGCCCAGGGTGGAGACAGGCTGTGACCCCTTGGGGACTGAATGTTTCGAGGTTGTCAGCCTCCTCAGGAATGGAAGAGGCCGCGTTTTTAAAAACCTGTTTGTCTGTTAAGGAGCATAGCATAGACCATGATGTCCAAAGACTGGACATCGGAGCCAGGAGTCCCGAGACCAGCTGTGACTTAGGAGCCGAGGGGCCTTGTACAAGTTCTCAGACTGAGCTTGTTTCTATCAAACAAGGTTGGTCCAAGGTGGAGGTGACTGTCAGCCGTGTGGGGCGGTGCAAAAGAATTAGGAACTGGAGCCAGAAGTCCTGGGTTTGAATCCTGCCCTTAATAGACAATTTTACTTATTTATTTACTTTTATTTTGTAATAGAGTATTGTTACAGTACAACTATCTACAATCTATTACATTATTGTAATAGAATATTGTTGTTTGGGGCTTCCCTGGTGGGTAAAGAATGGTAAAGAATCTGCCTGCAGTGCAGGAGACCCAGGTTCAAGCCCTGGGTCAGGAAGATCCACTGGAGAAGGGAATGGCAACCCACTCCAGTATTCTTGCCCGGAGAATTCCCTGGACAGGGGAAGATGGGCTACAGTCCATGGAGTCACAAAGTCACTAAGTTGTGTCTGACTCTTTGAGACCCCATGGACTGTAGCCCACCAGGCTCCCCTGTCCATGGGACTACCCAGGCAAGATTACTGGAATGGGTTGTCATTTCCTTCTCCAGGGATCGAACCTGGGTCTCCTGCTTGACAGGCAGATTCTTTAACACTGAGCCAACTGACTATACTTCAAGTCAAAAAAAAAAAAAAGTGCAGAATACAAAACTGCACAGGAAAAAAGATGGCATTGAAATACATTTGAATGTTAACAAAGTCAGCAGTAAGTAACTGCTGGTGTCATATTTGTTTATATTATTAATCATCTACAGTGAACATGTGTTCCTCTTTAATCAGGAGGAAATGCTTTTTTAAATAGACTTTTAAATTGTGCAATATGTTTAGGTTCTTAGAAAAGTCGCAAAGACAACATGGAGAATTTCCACGTATCCTTCACCCATTGCCCCCTAATAACTGTTGGAACAGTTTGTTATGGTTCATTTGTTAAAACTAAGAAGTAACATTAGTGCATTACTATGAACTAAACTCCAGAATTTGTTTTTCCTGTTTACCTTTATCTGTTCTAAGATCCAATCCCGGGTATGTCACACTGCACCTCCCTCCCAGCTCCCCTCTGTGGATGGCCATTCCTCCATCTTTCCTGGTTTTTCATGATCTTGACAGTTGTGAAGAGTCCTATTTGCTGGTATTTGAAGGTATTTGCTAAATGTCCCTGAACTTGGCTTTGTCTGATGCTTGTCTTAGAACTAGTCTGGGGTTACAGGTTTCGCAGGGAAGACCAGGGATGCAGTGCCTTTCTCATTCCTTCCTGTGAAGGCACTCATGACGTCTGCGTGACATCCCTGTAGAGGTTAAACTGGTCACGTGGTTAAGGGAGAATGGTATTTAGAAACCCAAAGTCTGGGTGCTAGGTGTGCTTACTATTAGGATTTTTTTTCAATTTTTCTTACTGTGATAAGATCCATGTGATGTAAAATTTATCTTAACCATTTTTAGGTGTACAATTCACTGGTAAAAAATAACATTCATAATACTGTGTGGAAAATTCTTAAAGAGATGGGAATACCAGACCACCTGACCTGCCTCCTGAGAAATCTGTACATAGGTCAAGAAGCAACAGTTAGATCTGGACATGGAACAACAGACTGGTTCCAAATAGGGAAAGGAGTACATCAAGGCTGTATATTGTCACCCTGCTTATTTAACTTTTATGCAGAGTACATCATAAGAAATGCTGGACTGGATGAAGCACAAGCTGGAATCAAGATTGCCGGGAGAAATATCAGTAACCTCAGATATGCAGATGACACCACCGTTATGGCAGAAAGTGAAGAAGAACTAAAGAGCCTCTTGATGAAACAGGAGAGTGAAAAAGTTGACTTAAAACTCAACATTCAGAAAACTAAGATCATGACATCTAGTTCCATCACTTCATGGCAAATAAATGGGGAAACAATGGAAACAGTGACAGACTTTATTTTGGGGGGCTTCAAAATCACCACGGATGGCAACTGCAGTCATGAAATTAAAAGACTCTTGCTCCTTGGAAGAAAAGTTATGACCAACCTAGACAGCATATTAAAAAGCAGAGACATGACTTTGCCAACAAAGGTCCATCTAGTCAAAACTATGGTTTTTCCAGTAGTTATGTACGGATGTGAGAGTTGGACTATAAAGAAAGCTGAGTGCTGAAGAATTGATGCTTTTGAACTGTGGTATTGGAGAAGACTCTTTGAGAGTCCCTTGGACTGCAAGGAGATCCAGCCAGACCATCCTAAAGGAAACCAGTACTGAATACTCATTGGAAGGACTGATGCTGAAGCTGAAACTCCAATACTTTGGCCACCTGATGCGAAGAGTTGACTCATTGGAAAAGACCCTGATGCTGGGAAAGGTTGAAGGTGGGGAAGAGAAGGGGACGACAGAAGATGAGATGGTTGGATGGCATCACTGACTCAATGGACATGAGTTTGCGTAAAGTCCGGGAGTTGGTGATGGACAGGGAGGCCTGGTGTGCTGCAGTCCATGGGGTCGCAAAGAGTTGGACAAGACTGAATGAACTGAACTGAACTGAGCTATCACCACCATCCATCTCCATAATTCTTTTCATCTTATAAAACTTAAAGTCTGTATCCACTGAACAGTAACTCCCCCTATTCCCCCTTGCCAACCCATTCTACTTTCTGTCTCTATGATTTTGACTACTCTAAGTACCTCATATATAAGTGGAACCACACAGTATTTGTCTTTTTGTGCCTGGCTTATTTTACTTAGCATAATGTCCTCAAGGTTCACCCAGGTTGTAGTATATTGTAAAACTTCTTCCATTTTTAAATCTAAACAATATTCCCTTGTACTTAATTTTGCTTATCCATTCACATGTCAATGGACACTTGGTTTGCTTCCAGTTTTAGCTATTATGAATAATGCTTCAATGAACACAGATACACAAATATCTCTTTGAGATTCTACTTTCAATTATTTTGAGTATATACTCAGAATAGGAATTGTTAGATAACACAATTCTATTTTTAATTTTTTGAGGAGCCACCATACTAGTCCCACTAACAAAGGCTGGTGGGACTATCCTTGTTAAAACTTATTTTCTGTTTTGTTTTTTTTTTTATATTAGCCATCCTAATGGGTGTGAGATGGTATCTGTGAGATTTGTTTGATTTGCATTTCCCTAATGATACAGGATGTGGTCATCATTAGGAATTTTTTTTTAATAAGAAAATAAAAAGATGATTGGGTTTAGTGCCTAGGAGTCTTTGGATGAATTGTGAGAAGAGGTGTTTTGGCAGAGCGATGGGGTCAGAAAGCAAAGTGGAGAGAACTGGGGACGCCCTGAGCTTTTGGTCAGCTCTACACCCCAGTCCCTGTAAAAGTGGGTATTCCATAAATACTTTACTGTACTTGCATACTCAGTCATGTCTGACTCTCTGCAACCACATGGACCGTAGCCCACCAGGCTCCTCTGTTCACAGAATTTCCCAGGCAAGAATACTGGAGTGGATAGCCATTTCCTATTCCAGCGGATCTTTCTGATCCAGGGTTTGAACTCATGCCTTTTGCATCTCCTGCATTGGCAGGCAGATTCTTTACCACTGCGCCACCTGGACAGGCAGATTCTTTTACACAGTGGTGAAGAATCTGGCTACCAAATGCAGGAGAGACAAGCGATCCCTGGGTCGCACAGAGTCGGCTATGACTGAGCACACACGTGCATGCAATACTTGATTGGGCCAATTGTAAATAACCAAACAAGTACATACAAATGCATGTACATTTATCTTGGACGGAAGGGATGACTTCTGAGTTTTAGAAGAAAAAGGGTGTAGTTGCATTTTCCTGTGGGAAGGTGTCTCCTATCTGCTTTTACAGCTTAAGGACCCGTGAGGTTTTTCCCACTGTGGCTCTCAGAGGCTGGAGTGGTGACCACAGCCTCACTGATGTCTTCCCTGCTGCAGCCCAGGCAGGAAATCCTAGAGACACCACCAAGGTTGGCTCCCTGCCAGGCCGGGAGCAAACTGGGAGAAGCTGGAGGATCTCCCAGCTGACTTGCTTTCCAGTGGGTTCAGGAGGGTCCTGTCCAGCTGGCTCCAGACCACTCCCTAAGCAGTGCATGTGAGTGTGTACGTGTGTGTGCTCACACTTGTAGTCTCCCTGTCTCCACAGTCTTACCCAGCACTTTAGCATTTCTGAGACCAGACCTGAGGTAGAGATCCAGCAGGCTTTGGGAACAAAGTGAAAAGCCAAAGAAGAGAGCCAGAGTTGAAGATGCAAGGCTGATGGGCATGGACCTGAGTCTCAATTAGCAAGAAGCTTTCAAAAATATATTGAATTGTTGAATTAACTGCCAATGACTAAATAATACTTTCCACACACACACACATACATGAAAACACACATTTGGCTTCTATTAAAGATGGTATTATCTGGTTACCCTGTTTGCACACTCTCCCTGAAGCTGATATACTGAGCTTGCAGCATTCATTTTACCACAGTCCCCACCATTCCCTATTGTCACACACCAGCCCTGCTTCACTCACATAGGTCGCTTGCTGACCTTTTAGGCAGCTGATTTTGGTGTTTTGCTTTGCTGAGGCTCCTGAAAGATCCTCTGATCCAGAAAGTTGAGGCCCAGGGCCTGGAGACGAGAAGGGGGTCACACTTCAAGTGGGGTCACATGATACAGACAAGGCAGATATGCAGTGGGGACCAGGTCGCTTGACTTCTGTGTGGTTGATTTCCTATGTCCCCAGGTTTCTCCCTGGGTGAACTGTTCAGAATTTATAATCATGTTTGACACCAAAAGTCACTCTCTGACCTTGCTATCTATCTACTTCCCAATGGGGGTGCTTCAAGAGAAGGGGTAAAAAACAAAATACAAAAATTAAATTAAAAAATAAATAAAAGAAGGGACATAGGGTCTGAGATATCAAGGCTGGAGCTGTTGGGGGCCAGGATACTCACTAACTTGAATGCTGTTGTATTCTCTTTCCCAATTTCATTTCACAAATTCAGCAAAACCGAGGCCGGGAAAAGTACAGTAAAACCTCAAAAGCAATGCTCTAGGAATGCAAAGGTCCTGGGGTTTTTTTCATTTTCTGGTTAAGAGTGATTCAGAGGCCCTCTGTTTTGGTTTTAACCTTCAGAATCACCAGATGTCTCTTGAGTGAATGGATGATGGAGTAGATGGGGCTCATGAGGGCCTCAGGAAGTGATACTTTCAAGCCCTCATTTTTCAGAAGAGAAAGCCCAGAGAGGCACAGTGACTTGCTTATAGTCACACAGCCAGTTAGAGGTGGAGCCAGTACTCTGTTCTCTTCAGAACTCCCAGGCCTGTTGCAGAACCCACTTTTCCCCCCAGGTTAAGGAAAGCTGAGAAGGCACGCTGAGCCTGTCTTTGCTAGATGACTTTGAAGTGCCAAGAGTTGTGCCATCTGGCCTGGGACTGAAGGTGGCTATGGATTAGTAATACACATAGAAGGGCTACCCTTGGACGCTGTGTTACTCCATGTAAACTTCCATTCATTCATTCATGTCTTCATTTGAAATATTCACTGAACACCTGGCATGTGTCAACACCTGTGCTGGGCATTGTGGCTCTAGCAGGGACTCCACCTGCCTTCACAGAACTTGAAGCCACAGTCCTCAGTCAAACAACTCAGGGGAAAACAATTCTGTTTCATTGAAGAGTCAAATGAGGTTTTTAAAAGTGAGGTTCAGGAACCCTCCTGATGGTTCAGTGGTTAAGACTCTGCACTTCCACTGTAGGGGGTGTGGGTTCAACCTCTGGTCAGGGAATTAAGCCCAGGAACGTGGGGTCTATTTACCATGTCATTTTATGGAAGTGGAAATCAAGGCCCAGAGAGGTTAAGAATCTCACCCAGAGTCACACAGTGAATAAATGGCTGAGACAGGACATAAGTTCAGGTATGTGACTTTAGGGTCTGAATCGCTGACCCCAAATAAAAGAAAAGTTACTGTTTAAAGTGGACCTGGAGTCTGAGAGGGGTCTGGCAAGGCCATTGGCGACCACAACAGGGTACTCTAATGGACAGAGGACCCCAGAGCCCCAGTTACCAAGCAGCTGACCTGGGGGGGGGGGGGGGGACAGCATTTATCCATTCTCGGCTAACAAATAGCAATAATAATAATTGGAGATAACATCTTGAACGCTTATGAGATGCCAAGTGCTACCCTCTTATCTCAGGTAATCCCACATTCATCCTTTGAAGTCACTGTTGTGCCTGTCCCCATTTTACAGATAACGAAACTGAGGCACAGGGCAGTTTAGGAAGTCATCCAAATTTACAGAGATGGTGGAGCCAGGATCCACACCCAGGCAATCAGGCTAGTCCAGGCTTCCAACCACACGTTATGGGGTGCCCACAGTAGTACAGTTATGAGTTGGCACTGGCCCCCAGGGGGCTCCCCACCCTTCATCCTTCACCCTTCCCCAGCCATCGTCAGGCTGCTAGGCGCTGGGAGGGAGGCGGCTGCATTTTTTGCCTTGACCAGAAATGCCAGTGCGTCACCATCACACAAAGTCCTAGCTATTTGCTCCTGTGGTTCTTGGGGCACCCTTCGCAAGTGTCACCTCACATAGGCTGAGCAGGGAGGGGCAGGAAAGGAAGCAGTTTCAAGGCACATGATTAAAATTCCTAAGGAACTATGTGGAGTCCTTCAATTCCTCCCTTGAAAACACACAGAAAATTCTTGGTCTCTATATTGGGCTGGGCTTTGAGCCTCTGGCTGCACCTTCTTGTGTCCCTTGTAACTACAGACGGGCTCCCAGGAGGAATTTTCTGGGTCCCAGGGATGGCTGGTCCTTCCCTCCTCTCCACCCAACTATGCTGCTTGGGATTCCTGGCGCTCCTCCGCGGGCAGGCCAGGGTGTGGGCACCCATGGGGGGCAGAGCCCAGGACAGCCTGGTGGGGGTGGCCAAGGGGCTCCTGGAACAGCCCCTCCCCTGCAACAAACCCAGTGGGTTTGAGCCTGGCAGAGTGTGAGTGTGTGTGTGTGAGTGTGTTGGAAGGTGTCTCTGCAGGGCCCACAGCTCAACGCCAGCTGTTGGTGGTCTCAGATGAGAGAGACCCATCAGGGGAGGATGTGAGTCAGAGAACTGACCTTTCCAACGGGTGTGCAGCCTCCTGTTCCAAAACAGGACCATCCTGACAGGGAACCACAGCAGGCCAAGAGCTGCCCAGGAGCTTTAAATATATTCAGGCACTGCAGTTCGCTCTCTGCGTAATTATGGACAACTCATGTAACTGCCCCGAGCCTCGGTTTCCTCATCTGTAAAATGGGAGTAACAATGATAATTTCTATTCGTGGGGGCTTAGCCAGTTGTCCGGAGTAATGTCTATGAAACACAGGCCACAGAGACTGGCGCATAGCAGGGGTGCCTTCCTGGTGGAGTTAGTTAGGGGGGCTCCTGCTTTCTCAGTATCTGTTAAGGACCCCCACTAGACAGAGAATTGCAGGCCAGGGGAGACTCTTCAGAGGCCTGACCAGGCCAGGACTCGCTGATCCACACGCTGACTTAGCAAATCATGTTGTGAGCTTGGCGACTGGGGTCCTGAAGCTGACCCAGAACAAAAGGAGGAGAGATTTTGAGGCCCCGGGACGTGTGCCTCACCCGTGGAAAGGACGGTGCAGAAAAAGCCTGTCTAGTCCCACCCCACCTCCCCACCCTAAGTGCGTGTTCAGTTGCTTCAGTCGTGTCTGACTCTTTGTGATCCTATGGACCATAGGATCCGCCAGACTCCTCTGTCCATGGGATGTTCCAGGCAAGAATACTGGAGTAGGTTGCCATTCCCTTCTCTAGGGGATCTTCCCAACCCAGGGATGGAACTCTCCTCTCTTACGTCTCCTGCATTGGCAGGTGAGTTCTTTATCACTAGCGCCACTTGGGAACCCCCTCTCCCCATCCTGGTTCCTCACAAACCCCAGGGGCTTCAACTTTTCCCGGAAATCTTCTCAGGAGCCTTTTTCATCAGCTTGGAGGATGGACGTCTTTTCTCCCCTCCCGTCCACCCTCCCTGGATTCCAGGAACTGGTCCCGGAGCTTTAAATCTACGCAAAAGAGGAGATAAAGACACCATGTGAGTGGGTAAGAGCGTCCCCCGGGGGTAACGGGGGCAGTGGGCCTGGGCGCAGTAGAGGTGGGAGGGATGGCGTCAAGAATGACGCCAGCGGCCCCGCCCCGCCCCTCAGGGTTGTATGCAAATAGGGCCCCTGTGTAGCCCCGCCCCCTGAGCCGTGCCCTGCCCCCCACGACCCTGAGTGGATGTCCGGGCATCCCGCCAACTCCGTGCCAATCGTGCTTGGCGGCCCAACCCCTGTGGGCACTGGCCACCTTCCTTCCAGCCTCCTACCCAGCAAGTGCTGAGGGTCTGAGGAGGGGCTGAGGACGCCCCCTTTCCCCGTCAGGCAGCCAGACTTCAGGGCGTGAGGGTGGTGGGAGAAGGGGCTCGCTCAGGTCTGGGGTTCGGAGGAGACTCTCCTGGGGGCGTGCATGTCTGCTCAGCGGCACTGGCTTGCCCCCCATCTGTTAGCACCTTGGCAGGTGACTCCAGAGGCAGAGGAGGTGGGTGGAATGGCGGCGAGGGGAGAATAGGTGCTGGCACTGCAGTCTGAGGGCGCGGCAGGGGAACCAGAGGCAGATCTTGGCAGCCGGACTGGAAAACAGCTTCCCTCTCCCTCTGGAGCTGCTGGGCCACCCCCGGGGGACACAGAGGTGGGCACAGCCCAGGAGAGCAGACACCGAGTCCGCAGCCTCCCGTCTGGCGAGGTGGGCCTGCAGACTACGTGTGCTGCATGCTCCTCCGTCTGCAGGGCCCCACGGAGGTGGCAGCTGGGAGAGAAGCCTGATCCTGCCAGTAGCCAGATGGACCTGCAAGGCTCCGTGTGTTTATCTGGGGAACGAAAAAGCTTGGGGTTTTTTTGAACTTCTTATTTTGTATTGGGGTGCATGCTAAGTTCCTTCAGTCGTGTGGGACTCCTTGCAGCCCTCTGGACTGTAACCCACCAGGCTTCCCTGTCCATGGAATTTTCCAGCGAAGAATACTGGAGTGGGTTCCCATGCTCTCCTCCAAGGGATCTTCCTGACCCAGGGGATCGAACCCACGTCTCTTATGTCTTCTGCAGTGACAGGCGGGTTCTTTACCACTAGCTCCACCTGGGAAGACCTTGGATTGGGGTATAGCTAGTTAGCAATGTTGTGATAGTTTCAGGTGGATAGTGAAGGGACTCAGCTGTATATATGCATGTATCCATTCTACCCCAGACTCTCCTCCCATCCAGGCTGGCACAAAACATTGAGCAGAGTTCCCTGTGCTACAGCGTAGGTCCTTGTTGTTTATCCATTTTAAAAGTAGCAGTGTGTACCTGTCCATCCCAAACTCCCTAACTATCCCTTCCTCTGGCAACCATAAGTTCATCTGAAAAATGAAAAATTTTTTCAAAGCATCAGTCATGTCAGCCCCTCTTGCACAAAACCCTTCCAGGGCTCCCCAGGCTCCTAGGGTATCCCCCACCCCAACTTTAACTCTGAGCCGCCTCTCCAGGCCCCCTTCCTCCTGTGCTCCAGCCACCCTGGTCTTTCACTTTCCCACCACAGGACCTTTGCACGTGCTGTTCTGGCTCCAGGAACGTGAGTCCCTTCTCCACCCAGTGAATGGCCTTGTTCACAGCTCTCTGTCAGTTCCCCAGGAAGGGCTAGCTTGATCTCTCTGACGGGTCCTTGCAGCTTCCTTTCCTTCTCAGCTCTGAGTATAAATCCTATTCGTTAGGCCAGCCTTTCCAAACTCCCTTGTGAAGTTCTTATTTATTTATTTGGCTACACCAGGTCTTAGTTGTGGCATATGAACTCTTAGTAGTGGCAGGTAGGATCAAGTCACCTGACCAGGGTTTGAACCTGGGCCCCCTACATTGGGAATGTGAAGTCTAAGCCACTGGATCACCAGGGAAGTCCCTTGTAAAATGCAGATTCCTGGGCCCTTCTCAGCCTTAGAGTCAGAAAGCCCAGCAAAGGGTTCTGGGTGCTATTTAAGGAGCCCCTTGGGGGATCCTTTCCATTACTGTGGGTGGGAGGCTGATAGGTGTGTGCCTACCACCACTCAGTTCTGAGTCCCCAGAGGTGGGCACCATCCTCTTTATTTTTGCAACCCTACCTCCAGCACAGCCTCTGGCACACGACAGGCCTCAAGAAATATTTGTCAAATGGATGGATGATGATAGAATGAATAGAATTAGTTCCAGTGACTAACTTTAATTCAATTCCAAGTGTATTTATTACCCTGCCTACACAAGAACGGAACACTAGGAGAATCACAAAATGAACTGATGTGTCCCTGAGCTGAGAGAGTGAACAAGATATGAACAAACCCAAGCTGGGGACCCTGCCTGGGCTGTGAGCTCTGATCAGAGGACAGAAGTGTCCTGGGGACCGTCCTGGGGCAGCTAAATTCACTCTTTTCTCTGGGAAGACAACTTCCCCTCCCCAACACAGGTGGAGATAGAGACACTATGCACCCCTGTGGGGAACTGAGGCCCCAGAAAGAAGACAGGGGAACAACAGGAACAGCAGCAATAATGATAAACACAATTAAGATATGCAATTTTGGCATCCCTGTTCTGAGATTCCACAAGTTAGCTCATGCAAGCTGGTAGCTATTTGGGCAGAGATAGCACCCTGATTTTCTGCCCTGCACCCTCTTCCTCTCCCTTTCCTCCCCCTCAACTCCCACCAAGTGTTAAGCTCTGAATTGAAAGAGATCCTTCATCCTTACCTCCACCCCGCCTGGGGGTCCTGTATTTCAAACAGTCTGTCCCCCCACCCCACCCATCTCTACATGCAAGCACACCTGCCTCTCATATCAGTCTCTGAATTTGGGGTTCTGAAAACTTCCCCACTGCCCTAGAGTGGGCTTCCCAGATGGCACTAATGGTAAAGAACCTGCTTGCAAGGCAGGAGATGCAAGAGATGCAGGTTTGATCCCTGGATCAGGAAGACGCCCCCCTCCCTTGGAGGAAGGCATGGCAACCCACTCCAGTACTCTTGCCTGGAGAATCCCATGGACAGAGGAGCCTGGTGGGCTACAGTCCATGGGGTCACAAAGAGTCAGACACAACTGAAGTGACCTAGCACGCATGCACACCCTAGAGTGGAGGTGTGTGTCTTGGGGGGGCCCTATGTCTGATGCCAGAGTGGAGAGTGTAAGAGGAGGAGGAATTGGGTGCTACCGAGGGAGCCAGCCCCACCCTGACTCTTCTCAGGCACCCACGAGGCGGTGGCTTGCATTTCAGGATTTTGAGCTTGGCAGAACGCCTGCGACGTTCATTTCTGAGGGGGCAGGGAATGGAAAGAGAGGGCGGATGGAGCCAGAGGCTTTTCCCGGGCCCTGCCCAGGCTGGGATGGACAAGATCTTTGTGATTAAAAAAAAATAAAATAAACCAGCTGGCTTGCACCCAGGTCTGAGGGGAGCCCCTCCCTCTTGATGAAGGAGAGGATGGATGGGGATATAAAATAGGGGTGGGAGGTGGCAGGTATCCCCGGTCACTGCGCCCTGAGGGGTTATGAGCAGGCCCCACCCCCCAGAAAACAGAGAGGACGTGTTTCAGAGCCGGGTGGGCTGCACGGACACTGAAGGCTTGTTTGCTGGCTGCCCACGCTCACCAGGAATCGCCCGGGCGGCTGGGCACCCTGGAGCTGTCACTTACGCCACTGCCTGTGCCAGCCGGCCAGGCCCCCTGCTCCCCTGCCCTGCCTGCACCCCTGCCTCTCTGGGAGCAGCTCCGAGGGCCCCAGAGGGCACAGGCCTGTGAGTGGTGACCTTTAGGACAGGGGAGAGAGGGTCCAGAGAGAGCTGGAGCCCCTGGACTTTGCCAGGCCTGGTAAACAGAGCCCCTGAGAGGCAAAAAGCCCTGAAGTCTCTGCCAGCCTCCCTCCTCCTCCGGGGGATGAGGGGGTGCATGTACACGGCCAACTGGCTGACTGGAA
This sequence comes from Odocoileus virginianus, assembly GCF_023699985.2. Lineage (NCBI taxonomy): Eukaryota > Metazoa > Chordata > Mammalia > Artiodactyla > Cervidae > Odocoileus > Odocoileus virginianus. The sequence continues at coordinate 9,017,880 of NC_069706.1, read as the reverse complement.
GGTGGGGAGCGCGTGGACAGGCTGGGACTTGTTCCTGCCCGGGGCTCCTAGGAGCAGGCGTCCCCCTGAAAACACGAACACTCAGCCCACCCCGGAGCAAAGCTGAATCAATGTTAACTACCCCCAGTATATTCTCCTTCCCAAATCTGGCCCCCGGTTCTGCTCCAGTGGGTTCAGAGAAAGTAGGCCCCCTTGGAATCCTGGGTTCAAGATTTCAAAACGAAGCAGGCAGCAAGGCATTTCTTTGGCAAGGCACACATCTGGGCCAAGGTTCCACGGATCGGGTCGGAGGAGTGAGGTGTGCCCACAGGCAGGAGGTCCCCAGAGTTCCTTACCCGTCAGGTGGAGCAGGTTGGGGCAGGGACGGGGAGGGGCGGCGTGGCTGGCCTCCTGGATTCTGACCTTACCCTCTCGGTCTGTGGATCTTCAGCAGAGCCAGCTTCACAGGTGTGAGACCCAGGCCATCACATAAAAGGACACTGCACTGGATTTAATGCCCTGCCAGGACCAACATGGGATTCTTAAATATTTTGAGTAGGGGGTCCTGCACTTTTATTTTGTGCTAGACCCTGAAAATTATGCAGGTGATCTTGACCTGAAACTCAAGGAAGAAATGATGGTTGTAGAGTTTCTATTTAGGGGAAGCTTGGAAGTGAAAAGCTGGCTGGAAGTAAGAGCTGAGCAACTTGTCTTGAAGCTACACTTGATAATAATAATACAATAGCAGCAGCAGCAAAACCACCATGCTCTTAACAGAACTGTGTGCCAGTCACTATCCTTTTTATGTTTTTAACATTTGACCATACCAAGTGACATGTGGGATTCTAGTTCCCTGACCAGGGATCAAACCCATGCTCCCCAAGTGGAAGCACTGAGTTTCAACTACTGGACTGCCAGGGAAGCCCCATCAGTCACTGCTCTAGATGCTTTATATGAATTAGCGCATTGAATGCTCAAAACATCTCTACACAATCATAACTATTATGATCCCATTTTACAGAAGACAAAACTGAGTCTCAGCAAACTTAAAGCAGCAACAATCAATCAAACCTGGGCAGTTAGACTCCAAAGCCCTTTACCTTCCGCTAGAACTCACATTCATTCAGATTTAAAGTCGGTTTCTTGTATACATGTGGTTGAGTCTTGTCTTTCTGACAGCCTCTGTTTTTTAATTGGTATATTTTCACGATTCGCACTTAATATAATGACATAGTTGGATTGATATCTACCATGTTTGTAAATGTATTCAGTGCACTTAATTCTTTTTTTTTACTCTTCCTCTCTTTATGCCATCTGTTTTTAAATATTTTATGATTGCGTTTTTTTCCCCTCTCTTAGCCTATCAAATATACTAAAAAAATTTTTAGTGGTCACCCTCGAGGTTTTACAATATCCATCACAACTAATCTGTCTTCTTTCAAACAGCACTACGCTACTTTGGAGAGTTTTCCCAATTTCTCCCTCCCCTCACTTGCAATGTGACTGCCACTCATTTCCCAGATCCACTTGCTACCATCACCTAACATGTTGCTACTGTTATTGGGCATTTATTGCCATTGTTCCTTGAATCCTCATAACAATTTTATGAGGTGCGGTGGGGACCGTCCTCAGCCACATTTTACAGAGGTGTTGACAAAGGCACAAAATGTGTACGGTTCCCCAGATCACAGCGAGTGGCAGAACTGAGCTTTGAACCCAGCCATTTCTTGTTCTGTGTGGCAAGCAGCCTGCTTTCCTTTAGTTATTCTATTCCGTGTCAAACAATGGAGCCAAGTTTTTTAAAGAGACATTTGTTCTTATTTGCTGTGGTGTTTGCATTTACTCTTGTTCTAGTGTATTATTATTATGGAGGCTGTGGGGTGGGGTGGGGGGGCGCTCTGGAAGGGCTGATTGAGATGGGGATCCACCAAAAGGGAACTGGGGTTCCAGCCTCACTTGTTGAAAGTGAAAGTCGCTCAGTCGTGTTCGGGCCTTTGCAACCCCATGGGCTATACAGTCAGTCATGTCCGATTCTTTGTGACTCCATGGACTATACAGTCCAGGGACTTCTCCAGGCCAGAATATTGGAATGGGTAGCTTTTCCCTTCTCCAGGGGTCTTCCCAACCCAGGGATTGAACCCAGGTCTCCCGCATTGCAGGCGGATTCTTTACCTGCTGAACCACCAGGGAAGCCCAAGAATACTGGAGTGGGTAGCCTGCCCCTTCTCCAGCGGATCTTCCAGATCCAGGAGTGGAACCAGGGTCTCCTGCATTGCTTCACTTGTTGACTCCACCCCAAGTCACACTCCCTCCCCCGCAGGCTTAGAGTGAGAGGGAGGGGCTTGCAGTGCCGCCTTGCGGCTTGAGGGCTGGGGCACCTCTTGTAGAAATACGGGCATCAGCTCCCGGAGGTCAGTGTGCTGGATTGTGTTGCAAAACCTCTTCACGGAAGAGCCTGACCTCTGGATTCCCAAGCTGTCCCCTGATGGCCTTTGGAAGGAGGCCAGAAGAGGCATTCTGTGGGCCCTCCCAGTAGGAGCTCTATTGCTCTAGCCAGCCCAGACAGCCCCATTCTCAAGGGCAGGCAGGAAGGAGCAGTTTCTGTTTGTAAACAGCAGCTACACCCTGCGGGCATCCTTCCTTCCTCCTCTCCCCCCAGCCCCAAAGCTCTGCCTCTTTTGGCAGGGGTCGAAATCTGGCCAAGGGTCCTGGGGCAGCAGTAGGCAGGACGGTCCTCCCCAACCTCCCTGGGCTAATTTTCCAGGCCAGTGGGAATCCCCCTGCAAGGGCACCTAGAGTCAGATCTGAATTCCTGGGGCGGACATAAACCTAGCTGGCCTTTTGAGGGGACTGTGGCTTTGGGGGACCCAGGGACAGGCTTGGAGGGTACACACCATGGGAGACATCGATTTCTCTGACCAGCATTCCAATTTCCCTTTGAGGAACCACCCTCCCCACTTTCTCAAGTGACCACGCCCCTCTGCTCCAGAAGGAGCCAGATGGGTCAGCCTTGGCCAGTTAGCATACTCCCTGCCACCATGCTGGTTCAAGCAGTCCGCTGAGTCCACCTTGGGGTTTCGCTGGGATAGCTGGAAGAGGGGAGACCTCTGTGTACTGAGCTTCTAGAGCTGGTAAGATATAAATTTGTACATGCTGGTGGCTGACTTGCCAGCCAACAGAGGGAAAACAGTCTAAAGATGATTTTTTTTTTTAATGGTATTTCAAAGTGGTGGGGAAAGAATGAATTATTCACTAAATGGGACAGTTGGCTACACATTCGGGGAAAATTAAATCATATCCCTTACGGAAGTAGATTCCAGTTAGATGAAAGAAAAAAGGATTAAAAAGTGAATGTAGGGACTTCTTTAGTGGTCCCATGGTTGGGATCCCATGCTTCTGATGTAGGGAATGTGGGTTCGGTCCCTGATTGGGGCACTAGGATCCCACCTGCCGTGCTGTGGCCGAAAAAAAGAAAGAAATTAATGTAGCCGAAGAAAATGCAAGATAATACTTTTTCAGATACTTGGCAGTGGGCGAGCTCCTCCTTCATGTGACACAAAACCCAGAAACCTCTAAAGGAGATTTGCAGATTGGCTGCATAAAAACAACCTGTATAGTCAAGGATACCACAGAAAAAGTCGAAAGACTGATAATGACCAGGAAAAAATATTTGCAACTCTGCAACAAGTAGGTCATTTGCAACAAATGACCTCTAGTTACAAAGAGGTCCCTCAATGGAACAAAAGGAAAAAACCACTCAAACTCAAACTGGCTGAAGAATGTGAACAAGCAAATCACAGAAGAACAGTCAGCAGGACATTGTTTGCTTCTAGAAGCCCTGAAGTTCGCTTCTAGCAGCAACCTCCGGGAATGGATTAGAAATGACGTCATGTGTGAATGGTTGAAGGCAGGGAGACTATTTGGCCCAGAAGGAAATGGGCGAGAGCAACATGGTCCAATAAAGCATAATGCCAGCCGCACATGACATTTAAAACTTTCAACAGCCGAGTTTAAAAAAGCAAAAACAGGTGAAATTACTTCAGTCATGTATTGTAACTTAACCAAAAGTATCATTTCAACACACGATCAAGATAAAAATTATTTATTGGTTTTTGTTTCGACTTTTATCTTGGAAATCTGGTGTGTATTTTACACTTACAGGCATACCTTATTTTATTGGGCTTCCTTTTATTGTGCTTTGCAGTTACTGCTTTTTTGGTTGTTGGTTTTGTTTCTTTTCAGAGTGACGGTTTGTGGCAACCTTCTGGTAAGCAAATTTGGTGACATTTCTTCCAACAGTTCGCTCATTTCATGTGTCTGGGTCACATTTTGGTATGTCTCACATTGCTTTGTCCTTTCAATGATATTTATTATGGTGATCTGTGATGGGTGACCTGGGATGTTACTCCTACAGGTCACTGAAGGCTCCAGATGATGCTTGACATTTTTTAAGCAATAAAGTATTTTTAAATTAAGGTATGTACATTTAGGTATATGGCACTGCACACTCTACAGACTACAGTTTACTATTACTATGAGTTTTATGTGCACTGGGAAACCAAAATTCATGTGACTTGCTTTACTGGGATATTTGCTTTACTGCACTATTTGCTTTATTGCGATATTTGTTTTACTGCGATGGTCTGAAACTGAACCTGCACCATCTAACATCTCTGAGGGTTGCTTATACAGTGAACCTCCATTCGGGACAGTCACATTTCATGTGCTTAGTCATCACAAATGGTTGGCATCACAGGGTTAGAGGCTGAGAGAATGAGCCCCAGGTTTTCTCACTTGCTGTCTGTGTGACCTTTTTGATTTCCTGTCTTCATTTGAAAAATAGCACTATACGGCTGTGTGGGGCATCATTTATTTGTTCATCTTTTCTGGCCTCACCCTTGTGGCCTGTGGGATTTTAGTTTCCTGACCAGGGATTGAACCTGTGCCCTCAGTAGTGAGAGTTCAGAGTCCTAACCACTGGACCACCAGGCAGTTCCCCTTCGAGGGTTTTATTTAACATGAAATCCTATCACGTTTATTTTCTTTTTTAAAATACTTATTTTCTTATTTTTTTTTTTTTGGAATATAAATGCTTTACAATGTTGGGTTAGTTTCTGCTGCAGAGTAAAATGAATCCAGCCACACGTACATACATAAACCCCTTCTTTTTTCGGATTTCCTTCCCATTAGTTCACCACAGAGCGCTGAGGAGAGTTCCCAGTGCCATACTGTCTCCCACTCCATCTGACCCCGCTGTGTAGGTTTTAAGTAGAATCCGTGTAAGGTATTCAGCTCACTGGCTGGCACAGAGTTGCATGCACGCAGGCTAAGTCGCTTCAGTCGTGTCCAACTCTTTGCAACCCCATGGACTGAAGCCTACCAGGCTCCTCTGTCCACGGGATTCTCCAGGCAAGAAGACTGGAGTGGGTTGCCATGCCCTGCTCACGGGGATCTTCCCAACCCAGGAATCGAATGCATCTCTTATGTCTCCTGCATTGATTGGCAGGCAGGTTCTTTACCACTAGTGCCACCTGCCCAGAATTGAGAGCATAACAAAGTTGTTGATTTGAAGTTACTAATTATTACCCAATAGCTGATAAGACTGTAAACACAGTGGACAAAACAAAAAACCAACATGTAAAACTGGTAGGGTGTTGGATTTGAATTCAGCCTAAGAAAAAACTCCTGGGTCAGAGCTAACACTGTTCATTCCTACAGCTGCCAGCCTCATGTGGCCTTGGAGCACGGAGGTAGCTAGTCCAACCAAGAAATGCTGAAATGTAAAATACACACTGGATCTCCAGGACTTAGTGCAAAAAAAATAGAATATAAAACATCTCGCTAAACTGTTTACTGTTAATTACATGCTGATATCACATTTGGATGTATTGGGTTAAAGGAAATGTATCATTACAATTATTATTATTGCTTTTTAAAATGACATGAATGTTCTCTCGTTATATTTCTGTGGAACAGCACTGGTTTAGAACTCTGCAACAGTGGGATACAGTGCTTGGTCGAGTAGTGAGTTTCCCGTCCTGAGAGTGTCTCAAGCTGAGGATGGGTCATGGGGAAGTAGGGGCAGTACACGATGACTTCAGAGCTGGGGACTTGAGGGTTCCTTCGGCCTGAGTCTCCTAGTCATGGAGGGGTTTCTGGGGCTGCCACTCAGTGCCTGGCTGGCAGGCCGTAGATGTCTGTCTGGAGGTGGCTTAGAAAGCAGCCCTCACTCCTGCACTTCAGGACTCCGCTCATCCAAACAGGAGGCCAGCATGGCACACGGCTGGCTCAGGAGGGCAGCGACTGGATGGAGGAAGGACTGGGCCCCGCCTGCCTTCTGTATCCTTGTGGCTTGGACCAGCTCAAAGTCACCCCATGAGGTCCCCTTTTCTCCCAGCTCCCAGACACTGTCTAGAGGGAGGGGCCCTCATGCTCTCAGCTCAGCCCCAGATCCTGGGCAAAGCTCCCACGGGAGGGGAGCGCTTGGCTGCCTGGATGCCTGGAGGGGCCTTGGAGTAAGTATCTTAGTGTATGTGAAGCTGGGAGCAGCTGCTTCCTTCACCCCAGTGGCCAGACAGCTTCCTCCTCAAGGGCCTGCATCTCATCAAGGAAGGGTCAATCCAGTACCCCAGTGTGGGGTTGCCTGATGCAAGCCAGGCAACCAAGAACTTGCATGAATTTTGCTTAATAATTAAAACCCACAACCAGCAGGATGGCATAGCCTGGAGGTTCTGTTTCAGCCCTGAGGCTCTCCCGTTACCACGAGACCAAAGTCCCTTGCCATCTTTGGATTTCCTTATTCATCAAACAAGGATGGGGACACCAAGTGGCCTTTCCAGTTTTTTAAATTCAGGGATCCTTTGATTCCTCCTGGCTGTGGCATCCTCTTATTTCTCACTGCTAAGTCCTGTCTGTCCCAGCTGGATGACAATGATAATAAGCAACAGTAAATAGCAACTAATTCAAAACATAAAGAATCTGCCTGCAATGTGGGAGACCTGGGTCGATCCCTAGGTTGGGAAGATCTCCTGGAGAAGGACATAGCTACCTACTGCAGTATTCTTGCCTGGAGAATCCTATGGACAGAAGAGCCTGGTGGGCTAGAGGGCTCACAAGGAAACAAGTGAGCAACTAACACTTTCACAGCATTTGTCAATTTCTGCTTTACATGTATTTAAATCACTCAATCCTCCCCACAACATTATGAGTTAGGGACCATTGTTATCTCCATTTTATGAAGGCAGAAACAGAACTATGAGCCCCCTGTGTCAGTCTGCCATAACAAAGTATTCAATATCACAGACTGACTGGCTTAAAAAGAGAAATTTATCTATAGTTCTGGAGACTGGAAGTCCAAGATTAAGGTGTCGGCAGGGTTGATTTCTTCTGAGGCCTCTCTCCTTGGCTTGCAGGTGGCCACTTCTCTGTATGTCTTCACATGGCCTTCCCTCTGTAGTGTCTGTATCCTCACTCTTTTTCTCATAAGGACACTAGTCATATTGGAATTAGGGTCCACCCATATGACCTCATTTTAACTTAATCACCCCTTCCAAGACCTCTGCCTTCAAATACAGTCATGCCTTGAGGTACTAGGGCTTAGGATTTCAACATATGAATTGTGGGGGGCACAATTCAGTTTGTAACATTCCTCAAAAAGGCAAGAAGAACTGGCATAAATTATTAAGCAAAATTCACACTGGTTCTGGGTTGCCTGGCTTGCATCAGGCAAGCCCACTCTGGGGTACTGAGTGGACCCTTCCCCAGTGAGACACAGGCCTTTCTCTTGTAATCCTCATGGGCCTGGCTCACAACAGAGAACCTCAGATAACCTTTGGTAGAGGGTTGTGGGGGATGGGGAGAGGGGATGACTGGGGAGCGGAGGATGCCCCCAAGGTCTACCCTGACAGCACCCCATGGAGTGCTGATGGCCTAGATGGCTCAAAGGCCAAGGGACAGAAATTGCCTCCTGATCATAGAAGGGTGCTGACCCCATTGGCAGGGTCAGGAAGACTTCCTGGAGGAGGCACGGTAAGGAGTTAGAAGTTGGAGAAGAGCTTTCCAAGCAGAGAAAATGGCAGGTGCAAGCTGGTGTGCCTCAGATGGGGTGTCTTGTGATGGGGGCTCTAAGCATCAAGTTCAAATTCAGGGGACAGAAGCGGCAGGAAAAAGGAGAGGGAATTCCAGGAAGGTCCTGAACACTAAGGAATGTGGACTTAACCTTACGCTCCAGGAGTTATTGAATGATGTCAAGCAAGGGAGTGGAAGGTGATTTTACTATGTTCATCACAATGGTGTCATATCTTTTTGCCTTTTCATACTGTTCATGGGGTTTCCATCTACATTCCAGTACAGATATGAGAGTTGGATCACAAAGGAGGCTGTGCACCAAAGAGTTGATTCTTTTGAATTGTGATGCCAGAGAAGATTCTTGAGAGTCTCTTGGACAGCAAGGAGATCAAACCAGTCAATCGTAAAGGAAATCAACCCTGAACATTCTTTCGAAGGACTGATGCTGAAGCTGAAGCTCCACTATTTTGGCCACCTGATGTAAAGAGCCGACTCATTGAAAAAGACCTTGATGCTGGGTAATATTGAGGGCAAGAGGAGAAGGAGGTGACAGAGGATGAAATGGTTGAATTGCATCGTCGACTCAAAGGACATGCTGCTGCTGCTGCTAAGTTACGTCAGTCGTGTCCGACTCTGTGCGACCCCATAGACGGCAGCCCACCAGGCTCCTGTCCCTGGGACTCTCCAGGCAAGAACACTGGAGTGGGTTGCCATTTCCTTCTCCAGTCTGTGAGAGTGAAGTTGCTCAGTTGTGTCCGACTCTTTGCAACCCCATGGACTGTAGCCTACCAGGCTCCTCCGTCTATGGGATTTCCCAGGCAAGAGTACTGGAGTGGGGTGCCATTGCCTTCTCCTCAATGGACATGAGTTTGAGCAAACTCTAGGAGACAGTGAAGGACAGGAAAGCCTGGCGTGCTGTAGTCCATGGGGGTCACAAAGAGTCAGACATAACTTAGCAACTGAACAATGACAACAATCACAATGGAGAGTGGGCTCCCATTTCCTTCTCCAGTCTATGAAAGTGAAAAGTGAAAGTGAAGTTGCTCAGTTGTGTCCGACTCTTCGCGACCCCATGGACTGTAGCCTACCAGGCTCCTCTGTCCATGGGATTTCCCAGGCAAGAGTACTGGAGTGGGGTGCCATTGCCTTCTCCTCAATGGACATGAGTTTGAGCAAACTCTAGGAGATAGTGAAGGACAGGAAAGCCTGGCATGCTGCAGTCCATGGGGGTCACAAAGAGTCAGACACAACTTAGCAACTGAACAATGACAACAATCACAATGGAGAGTGGGCTCCCATTTCCTTCTCCAGTCTATGAAAGTGAAAAGTGAAAGTGAAGTTGTTCAGTTGTGTCCGATTCTTCGCGACCCCATGGACTGTAGCCTACCAGGCTCCTCCGTCCATGGGATTTCCCAGGCAAGAGTACTGGAGTGGGGTGCCATTGCCTTCTCCTCAATGGACATGAGTTTGAGCAAACTCTAGGAGATAGTGAAGGACAGGAAAGCCTGGCGTGCTGCAGTCCATGCGGGTCACAAAGAGTCAGACACAACTTAGCAACTGAACAATGACAACAATCGCAATGGTGAGTGGGCTCCAGGCCAAGCTGTCACTCAGCCTGCCACATGCCACACCTCATCTCTGCCCACTCCCTGGTCCCTGCCCTGCCTCCCACTCATTCACAGTCCTTTCTTCCCTTCCTCTGGGAACCCAGGGCCCCTTCTTCTCTGTTCTTCAGCTAGAACCACCCTGAATGGTTCAGCTTCCCAATCATTAGTATTGAGCAATTGCTCTCCAAACATGGTTTTTGGCACAGAGTCTGTCTCCCAACCACACTGAAAGCTGGTGGTCATCTCTGTCTTTACAAGGAAGGTGTGTGCCTTTGTGAGTTCCCTCCACATGCAACTGGTGGTGGTGAGTCAAGAAGAAGGGTCTCAGAAAAAAAATTAAAAAAAAGAAGAAGGGTCTCCTCTGGCTGAACCTCTGTGGCGGGGGTGGGGGAATGGAAAACCCAGGGACTTGGGGTGGGCGAAACTGGCTACATCCTGTGACACAGAAGTTCCCCCCTTCAAAGCTGCTAATGACAACAATGACAGTAGTAATAATAGAGTATTTTCCAAGCACTTACTTCATGCACACTTTACAATATTAATTCATTTAATGTTCAGAGCAACCCTTGAGGTAGGAACCATTATCTCTGTTTTACAAATGAGGAGACTGAGGCATAAAGTGGCTAAATCACTTGCCCAAAATCAAAGTGAACGGCTCAAATAAAAGAGAAAGGGAGCCTCATGCTGAGTGTCAATGAAGGAATCTCCCCACAGCTTGGAAACAGTTCTACCATCAATTCTGGGCCAAATGCTTCATAAAAATTAGAGGATGCAAACTAGTATCTCCGTTCTTTTTCTACACGAAGCTCTAAAATTGAAATGCAGTTATTTCAGTGGAGGAATTTCTTGAAAAATCTGGCTCCTGGCTCCCTCTGGGAAAATCGGAAGTGCCGGCACCCTGGGCCCACATTCCCACGTAGGGTATATGCTTAGTGAAAGATTTCAGACAGAGAAAGACAAATACTCTATGTTTTTACTAATATGTGGAATCTAAAGAAAGTTAAAGTGAAGTCTCTCAGTTGTGTCCGACTCTTTGCAACTCCATAGACTGTAGCCTACTAGGCTCCTCAGTCCATGGGATCTTCCAGGCAAGAGTGCTGGAGTGGGTTGCCATTTCCTTCTCCAGGTGATCTTCCCGACCCAGGGGTTGAACCCGGGTCTCCCACATCGCAGGCAGACGCTTTACCCTCTGAGCCACCAGGGATGTGGAATCTACAAGGTAAAACAAATGAAAGTAACAAAACAGAAACAGACTCAGGCTTTTGTTGTTGTTTAGTTGCAAGTTGTGTGGGACTCTTTTTCTACCCTGTGAACTCACTGGTAAAGAAAACACATTAGTGGTTACGAGAGGGGAGAGGTGTGGTGGAGGAGAAGGGAATTAAAAGAGGCAGAAACTCCTGGGCATAAAGTAAGTGACAATGTAATATACAGCACAGGAAATAAAGTCAGTGTTTTATAATGACATTGTATGCAGTATACTCTATAAAAACATTGAATTACTATATTGTACATCTGAAACTAATATTAATATTGCAAATCAACTATACTTCCATTTAAAAGTTACATAAATGGTACTCTGTGATGACCTAGAGGGATGGGATAGAGGGGTAGGGGAGTGGGAGGGAGGTTCAAGATACACACACACACACACACACAGAGCTGATTCGTGTTGTTGCGAAGTAGAAGCCAGCACAACATTGTAAAGCAATTATCCTTCAATTAAAAACAAATGTAAGTAAATTTAAAAACAGGTTACTTAGAATCTACAAATAGAGACCGAACAAAAACAGAATCTATACATTTTTGTATGTAAGATGTCATCATCTGTCAATATCACTTGGGGAAGTAGTCACAATGCAGATTCCTCAGCCCCTTCCCCACAAGTCCTGATTCTGTAAGTCTTCCCTGAGGTCCAGGAATCGACGTTCTCACAAGCATCCCCACCACCACCACCACCACATACAGTGGGGATTCCCTCACTGGTGATCCCGGGACCATATTTAGAGAAACGCTGCTTTTGTCCTTGGGCACTCAGCAACACCAGATGACATGCTACCAAATGGGGGTCCAAAGGCTCAGGTTTTATCCTGAGCGACCAGGACAAATCCACCTTCAGCTTACTCAATGAAAACGTCTTCTGCACACCAAGGCGGTGCCTGGGGCTTCTCCTCCTGGGCCGCCTCATCCAGGCTCACACACCTGCATTTTCGGGCGGTAAGAACTCTTCAGCCCCTCCCTGTCTTCACTCTCTCTACCTGCCCCACCTCCCACCTACAGCCAAAGGTGCCAGGTCTGCGTGGAAACGGTTGCCCGGCTTGTTGTGCAGGTTTGGTTGAAACACGCTTTGGGTTGGGATGGGTTTTTAGAGGAGAGGGCCTGGCTACAGCCCTCTGCAACTCTCATGACACAAAGGACCGGTATGTGATCACATACAAAGGCTTCCAGATAAGGAGTCACACTTAGCAGCCCGCTCCCCTGGCAGCTGGGGCATTTGTTATTGCCTAGAAAATCAATGGGCAGGGAATGGTCCCATTCACCGCACCCCACCCCCCTACCCGGACAGAACACACTGTGTTAACAAGGAATCAAAGCGGGTGTGTGAGCCAACGGATCAAATGTTGCCAGCCCCCCAAGAGGTGGGGCAGGGCTCTCACACACAATGTGCTCCCCAAAGGTCCACATCAGCCCTCGGCATCAAGGTGCCAGCATGTGACCATCGTTTGTCTCCAAGAGAAACCTCTGTGGGTGAAGGGCTGCGGCCCCCGGCATGTGATTTGGCCACCGGCGGCGAGGGAGAATGAAGGCCTCACAGGACCACCTCTCCTTAACGCTTCTCTTGTTCTGGCTGCTTTGCATGATCAGGCATAAATCCCACCACAAATAAACTACACTTGTTCTGTTCTTTAGCATTCAGGACCCACATTTCACCTAATTCTCATCCCTGTGTAAACATCCTGAGATGCTGCAATTACCCCATTTAATGATGAGGAAACAGAGGCTCAGAGCTCATCAGAGGCCCCACAGGCGGTGGCGCTGGGTTTTTAATAAAAGGAATGAGGACTCTTTTATGTCTCAGAGGGACTCGGACTCATTCTCCTCCTGGACACCCAGTTCAGTTCAGTCACTCAGTCATGTCCGACTCTTTGTGACACCATGCACTGCAGCATGCCAGGCCTCCCTGTCCACCACCAAATCCCAGAGCTTACTCAAACACATGCCCATTGAGTTGGTGATGCCATCCAACCATCTCATCCTCTGTCGTCCCCTTCTCCTCCTGCCTTCAATCTTTCCTAGCATCAGGGTCTTTTCCAATGAGTTATCTCTTCGCATCAGGTGGCCAAAGTATTGGAGTTTCAGCTTTAGCATCAGTCCTTCCAATGAACACCCAGGACTGATCTCCTTTAGAATGGACTGGTTGGATCTCCTTGCAGTCCAAGGGACTCTCAAGAGTCTTCTCCAACACCACAGGTCAAAAGCATCAATTCTTTGGTGCTCAACTTTCTTTATAGTCCAACTCTCACATCCATATATGACTACTGGAAATACCATAGCCTTGATGAGATGGACCTTTCTTGGCAAAGTAATGTCTCTGCTTTTTAATATGCTGTCTAGGTTGGTCATAACTTTTCTTCCAAGGAGTAAGCGTCTTTTAATTTCATGGCTGCAGTCACCATCTGCAGTGATTTTGGAGCCCCCCAAAATAAAGTCTGCCACTGTTTCCACTGTTTCTCCATCTATTTGCCATGAATTGATGGGACCGGGTGCCATGATCTTAGTTTTCTGAATGTTGAGCTTTAAGCCAACTTTTTCACTCTCCTCTTTCACTTTCATCAAGAGGCTCTTTAGTTCTTCACTTTCTGCCATAAGGGTGGTGTCATCTGCATATCTGAGGTTATTGATATTTCACCCAGCAATCTTGATTCCAGCTTGTGCTTCATCCAGCCCAGCATTTCTCATGATGTACTCTGCGTATGTTAAACAAGCACGGTGACAATATACAGCCTTGACGTACTCCTTTTCCTATTTGGAACCGGTCTGTTGGTCCATGTCTAGTTCTAACTGTTGCTTCCTGGACACCCAGCATGGGTCAGACTAGCCAGTGTGTCCCAGCAGGTTTGAACAGCTTTGAATTTAACAAGATAGGATGGAGGCTGCACTGTCTAATAACAGAGCCACAGGCCAGAAGTGGCCACTGAACACCTGAAGCGTGGCCAGTGCAAACTGAGACGCTCTAAGTGTAAAATACACGCCAGGGTTTGAAGATAAACTACAACAAAAGGGGGGGGGGGTGGGATGTAAAGTATCTATTTTATCTTAAGTGTGTGCGGCAATGGTAATATTTGAGATACTAGGTTAAAGAAAATCTTATTAACACATTATTGACCTGAGATGTATTAATACGTCTTCTGTTACCCAAATGTTATTGACCAGAGATATATCAATATCAGCTAAGAAATCGCCAGCCACAGGTGTTAGTTTCTGCAAAATCCCCTAGTCAATAATGAGGTAAGATTACATTCATTTGTTTCTCCATTCCTTTAAAAATACAGCTACTAGAAAATAAAATTATATATATATATATATATGACTCCCATTTTATTTTCACTGGACAGTGTCTCAATCATTTCCCTTTCAGAAGGCCCCTGTATCTTTTATCAAAATTCCCTAACTATATCCTAGTCATCTTTCAATTACAAATCACCACAGGAGGAAGAAATGGGTTACTCTTCATCATCTGCCTACAGAGCCCAAGTCAGAAAAACGCCCCTAGCACTGTCTCTCGTCCCCTCTTCCTGCTTATAACCATACAGATGAAAAAGGAACCCTGTTAGCCTCCTTGGGCTTCTGTAACAAGTCACCACCATCTGGATGACAGCAACTTACTCTCCCACACTCCTGGAGTTCTGGAAGTCAGAAATGGAGGTGTGGGCAGGGGTGGTTTCTTCAAGGCTCTGTTCCTAGCCCCTGGGGGCTGGCCAGCATCCCTGCTGTTCCCCAAGTTGCAGCTGCATGGCTCCAATCTGCTTTCGTCACCACATGGCCACCCCCCTACCCCCATGCGGGCGTCCAAACTTTCCCTTTTCCTATAAGGACACCAGCCATCGGACTGGGACCCATCTTACCTCGGTGTGACCTCATCTTAAATACTAACTAGTAACAGTTGCAAGGACCCTATTTCCTAATAAGGTTACATTCTGAGGTTTCAAGTAGATCTGAATGGGGCGGCTGGGCAGGTCACTGTTCATCACAGTACAGCTGCATGTGTGCAATCAAGTGCACATGTGCGTGCTCAGTCCTGTCTGACCCTCTGTGGCCCCACTGACTGTAGCCTGCCCACCAGGCTCCTCTGTCCATGGGATATTCTAGGCAAGAACACTGGAGTGGGTAGCCATTTCCTTCTCCAGGGGATCTTTCCAACCCAGGGATCGAACCCACATCTCCTGCATTGCAAACGAATTCTTTACCACTGAGCCAGCAGGGAAGCCCACACCTAAAAGTAACACATTGTAAATCAACTTTACCTCAATAAAATGTACAGAATCTGTATGGTTAAGTCAACCAAGTGTTGACAAAAGAAAGAAAAATTAGGTTGCTCTCTGTATTCGAGGTGGGAAATAAAACTGAATTTGTGTGGTAGATGGTTACAGATAACACATACTATGGGGACAGGTACTTTAACAAACAGGCAACTGCCCTGATGCCAGAACTCCTGCAGACACACGAGCCCTGCCATTGAATCCCCAGGGGTCCAGCTGTCCTTGCCACTATGAAAACCTAAACGAGACTGTGCCTGAGTTGACCACCCCCTATTTGCACAGAGGTCTTACATGGCTGCATCGGGCTTGTGATCCAGGGCTTGGGTCCTAGATACACAGAGCCATGAGACTGAGGCGGGTTCTGTCTGTCTGGTTTGCAAAACTGAGTTGTTTGTGTATCAGTGAGTGCAGCTCACTACAAGGGATACTTCTCCGGAGACGGAATACGACTGGAAGATCATGGGCAGCCATGAATATGAAAAATACCCATAATATTCCACTTTACAGATGAGAAAACAGAGGCACAGAGAGGTCGAGCGACTCGCTCAAGGCAACACAGCTAACAAATGGTAGAGGTCTGATTCAAATCCAAGCCATGTAGCTACAGAGCTGAGCTCTCATACCTACAGAAAGGGTTTGGACATGAGGAGGTGGGAGGTGGGAGAGGTCACGTCCAATGCAGAGACTTGGGTGATCAAAAGCACAGGAGGAGGGGGCAGGTTCTTGGAAAAAGACCCATCATTCCTCACATCCCGATGAAAAGGGCAACGAGAGAGGGGCTGGCAGCCTGGGATGTCAGCAACGAGGACCTGCAGAACTCCCACTGCCTGACGTCTCTCAGGTAACTTGATTCCAGGGTCCAGAGTGACCACATGCCTGGGTTGGGGTCTACAACACAGAGGACCATATAGGGGGCCCGGGGCGCCCCTTGTGGCCGGCTCCCATCACTCGGCCCCACATCCTCCCATCCCTCCCCCGCCCGGAGGGCAGGCCTCTCGAGCTGGCTGATCTTGGAGCCCGGTTGACACTGATGGTAAACAGGGACATTCCAGACCTGGCGGAATCGTAACAATGTGTCACCGGGGGCTGAGGGCAGGGAGGGGATGTCGGGCAGGGTTCCATCCCAGCTCAGCTGCAGTGACCTTCGCAAATACTCCAAGTGCCTACTGTGTGTGAGACCTGGGGGGTGGGGGCATTCCTGAGTTCCCCGCCCAGAAACTGTGGCAGCCAGCCCCTTGGGTGAAGGTCAGCCTCCTCTCCGAGGAGTGGAGAGAGTTTCGATCTACCTCTCCTGCTTCTGGAGAGATCAGGGAGGGGCAGGGCGGGGCCCTCAGAGTTGCCATCCCCGAGGAGGCTAGGTCTGGACCGCATCTCCCCCCACCCCACCCCTGCAGGCCAGGCAGCGGGGCCAGCGGTCCATCAGCCCTGTGCATTCCTCCTAGGCTGGAATCTGAGCCAGAAGGTATAAACAAACATCTTGAGGGAAGTGGAAGGACTCCAGGCCAAGGTGGTGAGGTGCTGACAAGTGCAGAGCTGGGCAGAACTGCTCCCCCCGCCCTGAAGAGGTTGCCCTTGAATTATGGCAGGGCCCAGGAGTTAGATTGTGGCCTGGGGAAGTCCTCCTCACCCCCACCCTTCCTTGTTCGTAAGGTTTCCTCCTGGTTCCCAACCAGGATCTCTTCTATTGGGGACGCAGACTATATACACCAGGGACATAGATTGCATATGTATATACCTGACTGGCACCCCAATCATCCAAAGCCCAGCCCCTGGGTGGGTCTCTGGGGCCTTAGAATAACCAACAGCTACCCACTCATCCTTGGTGTGTCCAGAGCTACGCAGCTCAGAGTGGGGTCCAAAAAGTGTCCCACTGCCTTTGAAAAGCTGAGCTCAACTTGGGGAGTGAAGGTTTAGACATCTTTACAGCCACTGCTGTGACGTGCAGGCATCTGAAGCTTATTGTCACATGTTACGAAAGTATAGTCAAAGCTGTGGTTTTTCTAGCAGTCAGGTACGGATGTGCGAGTTGGACCATAAAGAATGCCAAGCACCTAAGAATTGATGCATTTGAACTGTGGTGCTGGAGAAAACTCTTGAGAATCCCTTGGACAGCAAGGAGATCAAAGCAGTCCATCCTAAAGGAAATCAACCCTGAACATTCATTGGAAGGATTAATGCTGAAGCTTTGGCTACCTGATGCAAAGAGCTGACTCATTGGAAAAACCCCTGATGCTGATAAAGAAAGATTGAAGGCAAAAGGAGAAGGGGGTGGCAGAAAGATGGTTAGAGAGCATCAGCAGCTCAATGCACATGCATTTGAGCAAACTCCGAGAGATAGTGGAGGACAAAGAAGACTGGCGTGCTGCAGTCCATGGGGCCGCAAAGAGTTGGACACAACCTAGCAACTGAACAAGATAAAAGTATTGGTCCATGATGAATCCCTAGTCAAAAACAAGCCATCAAACTGGTCCCTCACCACAAATTTGACAAACACCCGGCTGCCAGAACAACAGAGCAGGAAAACCTTCCCCTGGGAGCCAGCAGGACTACAAGCCTCGAGCTCCTTCCCTTCGTGGCTCTGAGCTCAGCCCCCTGAGAACATCAGGACCATCAGAGCGTCCCCGCAGGGTGGGGAGTAGGCAGGGATCAGGCTGAGCTCTGGGGGCCAGGGGCGGGATGCAGAGGGGACGGCCAGGAGGACAGTGAGCTGTGGGGTCTCCGCTTTACCAGTACCCCTTTCCCCTCCCTCTGGAGCTTCACGGGGGCTCTCACTATAACACCATCATCCAGTCCCACAGGTCTGCCCCAGGTGCTGCGTTAGGGACCAGACGGACATGCCTCCAGCCCTCACAGCTGCAGGAGATGTGGGCGCCACCGACAATGAACCAACCAGTAGATGAACCAGGCCATTTCAGGTGGAACTAAAACAGGACGAGGTGATAGGGAGCGAATGAGGCGAGTTTGGGGGTGCAGTATATTAAACGAGAGCCAATATGCCACTCACAGGTAGTAGGATTGTAGACAGCTTAAAACAGGCACAAGGAGTCATCCTAGAGACCCTCAAGGAAAGAGAGAAGGACAGCGGAGGAGAGGAAGGAGGGGCTGAGTGTTGGAGGCTTGGCCCTGCCCCGTTCAAGGGCAGCCTGGCCTCTCTGCTTGCTCACAGCCGGGGTGGGGGGCGAGCCTCCACTGTCCGGAGGACTACAGGCAGGGCTAGGGAGCTTCCCACTCCTACCGTCTCCCCCTTTCAAAGTGCAAGAGGAGGTGAGATCCTACCTGAACGGGTTACATTCCCAGGGCCCCCAGGTCTTGTGCTGGCCTGGGTTGGGATCTGTGCAACAACACTGATCTGTCCCAACCCCCATGCCAGCCCCTCCTACCTGCAGATCAGGCGTTCGTGAGCGTCGTCTCCCAGCACGTGCCACCGTGAGTTCTGGGATGCGCTGAGCCTGGGCGGGGCAGCGGCAGGACTGCGCATGCTCCCTGCACACCTGTGGCGCCGTCGCCCTGGCCCCTCTGTCTGCCTGGCCTTTTGGGACACAGACTTCCCACCTCCTCCTCACGCTCTTCTCAGTTTCCAGGGCCTTTGGGGGAGCCTGGTTGTGAGCGTCAGGACTCGGCTCCTCCTCCAGCTGGAGCGAGTGAATTGGCTTTTCCCTTGGCATGACACGTTCCCACAAACTTTGAAGCAGTAACCACGCACGTCTTAGCTCCCAGTTCTGAGGGTCAGAAATCCAGGCGTGGCAGGGCTGGGTTCCCTGCTCTGGTGCTGGCGAGGCCGAAATCAGGGGTATCAAGCTTTTGAGTGGAGGCCCCGGGGCAGACTGCTCTCCCCAGCTTGTTTTGGTTGTTGGCAAGATTCAGTTGCTCGTGGGGGGTTACCTGAAAGCTCGACAGTCAGCAGGACGGCTCATATGCTGCTCCTGGAGACCCCCCCATCCCCCACATTCCTGCTCACATGACCCCATTTTCAAAACCAGCAACAGTATACTGGGTCCTTTTGGAATCTTGATTCCCTCCTCTGCCACGGGCCAAACGCCCAGCTTTTAAAGGGCTGGTGTGATGAGATTAATCCCACCTGGGTAATCAACCTTTTGAGAAACTCAAGGTCCACTGATAAATTCCTTTTGTAAGGTAATAGAGGGCTTCTTGGAGAAGGCAATGGCAACCCACTCCAGTGTTCTTGCCTGGAGAATCCCAGGGACGGCGGAGCCTGGTAGGCTGCTGTCTATGGGGTCGCACAGAGTCGGACACGACTGAAGCGGCTTAGCAACAAGAGGGCTTCTCTGGTGACTCAGCAATAAAGAATCCACCTGCCGATGCAGGAGAGTCGGGTTCAGTTTCTGGGTTGGGAAGATATCCTGGAGAAGGAAATGGCAACCCACTCGAGTATTCTTGCCTGGGAAATCCCATGGACAGAGGAGCCTGGCAGGCTACAGTCCATGGGGTTGCAAAAGGGGTCGGACATGCCTTAGCAACTAAACAAGGTAACAGAACCGTGATATTCACAGGTTCCCACCCACCTAAAGTGGGGGGATTATACCAGGGCGAGGGTCCCTGGGGGCTATTCTTTCAGTTCTGCTTACCTCCACCAGCATCTAGTTGCAGATGTACCACGTAGAACTCATCTGAGACTTCCGTGCCCGGTTATGCCAGGCTAGCCTGGGGACCACAGACTTGATTTTGAGCTCTGCCTTTGCCTGATGGCGCTAGTGGTAAAGAATCCTCCCACCAGTGCAGGAGATGCAAGAGATGCAGGTTCGATCCTTTGGTTGGGAAGATCCCCTGGAGTAGGACATGGCAGACCATTCCAGTATTCTTGCTTGGAAAATTCCATAGACAGAGGAGTCTGGTGGGTTACAGTCCATGGGGTCACAAAGAGTCTGACATGACTGAACAACTGAGCATGATTGTGTGATCTTTCTCTGGTCCTTGGTCCCCCTGTCTGTACACCAGGGAGACCGGGCTATCAGAGGCTCTCCACCCTCACTGCCCTTTCAAGCCCCCTGGAGAAGCTTTTAAAAATATATAGTGCCTGCTCCTTGTCCTGCTTGATCCTCGCTTAATGAGTCTGGGTTGGGACCCAGACACAGGTTTATTAGAAAACTTGCCCAGGAGATTGAGAGGATCAGCCAGTGCTGAGAAGCACAGAATCTTACTAAACTTACTAAAAATGGAGGTTCTCAACCATGGCAGCACATTAGAATCCCCTGGGGATATTTTTTTTTTCCCTAAAAGGCCCCTTTAGCTTTTAAGGGGGGGTCTTAGCTGAACTGGTTGGAAGCAGGATTCAAGCAGTGGCATCTTTTAAAATCACCCCAGGGGTTGCCTAGTGCAGGCAGGCGATTTTAATTTCCAACTTCCGGTCTTCTTCCCCTTTTCCACCAGATGGGATGGAGACGAGAAAATGTCAGATTGAAGGAGGAATCAGGGAGAGGGAGGGGGAAACCTGAGTTCTGGGTCAGCCCCAAAGACCCCTCCCCTCCCTGGGGTCGTGACCTTCCTCCTGAACCCCCTTCACAGGATCGAGGATTAAAAACCCGTCATGACTTGAGTCAGTTCTAACGAGGTGGATGAACCTAGAGTGTATTATAGAGTGAAGTAAGTCAGAAAGAGAAAAACAAATATCATGTATTGACCATATATATGGAATCTAAAAAGATGGTACTGGTGAATCTATTTGCAGGGCAGCAATGGAGATGCAGACATAGACGACAGACTTGGGGATACATTGAGGGAAGGAGAGAGCAGGACAAATGGAGACAGTAGCATGGAAACATACATGATCGTATGTGTATGTTGAGAGAGGATGAGATAGTTCGATGGCATGACTGACTCAAAACACATGAGTTTGAGCACACTGCAGGAGGTAGCGTGGGACAGGGAAGCCTGGTGTGCTGCAGCTCATGGGGTCACAAAGAGCTGGACACAACTTAGCTACTGAATACCTTTCCAGGTGGTGCTAGTGGTAAAGAACCTGCCTGCCAGTGCAGGAGACCCAAGAGCCTGCGGTTCCATCCCTGGGTCGGGAAAGATCCCCTGGAGAAGGGCATGGCAACCTCCTCCGAGGTATTATTGCCTGGAGAATCCTGGCAAGAGGAGCCTGGTGGGCTTTGTCCACTGGGTCACCAAGAGTCAGACGTGACTAAGCAACTAACACTTTACACTTTTTAGCTACTGAATAACAACAGAAAAGTTGTAAAAGAGATAGGCAGTGGGAATTTGCTATATGACTCATGGAACTCAAACTGGGGCTCTGACAACCTAGAGGGGAGGGGTGGGGTGGGGTGGGAGGTGGGAGGGAGGGGATATATGTATGCCTGTGGCTGATCCATGTTGATGTTTGGCAGGAAACCAACACAGTATTGTAAAGCAATTATCCTCCAATTAAAAAATAAATTAGTTTTTTTAAAAAGCCATCATGTCTCTGGTTGCTGGACTCAGTTATTCCAAAAATGGCAATAACGAAAACTCTCGGGGGCTCCCTGGGGCAAGGAGGAGCAGGTGCCTGGCTGCACCAGACCTCCTTGGTCCCAGGAAGGCCCCCCCGCCCCCTGATTCCTCAGCCATTGGAATCTCAGCCCTCACGCTCCAGCTTGGCCCTGAAGCAGGCCCCAGCCCTATTTTCAAGGTGGCCACTGCCTCTTTCTGCACCATTTCCTTCCAAACAAACAGCTTCCCCTTTGGGGAGGTTATCAGAGCACGTCCAGGGTGGGCAGGGCCGGATTTCTGCCCGGGGCACTCCCCGGAGGTGGGAAGGACCGGAGGATGTGGCGCTGGCAGGACTGACGGACCTGGGCTGATCCTGGACTGGAGATGCAGGCAGGGCTGCCGCAGCACTCACTGTCTGCCCAGGGCACCCAGGACGCAGGAAGTTCTCTTTCAGTCTTGGAATACTGCAGTCTTGCAAACAAGGACCAGCCTGCTGGGCGGTGAGCTGTGCTCTGGGATGGCGGTTGCCCAGGTAACCATTTAAACACTCTGCAGGGACCTGGGGATGGGTCCTCATCAAAAGTCCCACAACTACTCTCTCCTCTTCCAACCCTTGCGTGCGTACTAAGTCCCTTCAATTGTGTCTGACTCTTTAAGACCCTATGGACTGTAGCCCACCAGACTCCTCTGTCCCTGGGATTCTCCAGGCAAGAATACTGAAGAGGGTTGCCATGCCCTCCTCCAGGGAATCTTCCCGACCCAGGGATCGAACCTGCATCTCTTACCTCTCTTGCATTGACAGGCAGATTCTTTGCCTCTAGCACCAGCTGGGAAGCCTCCTCTTCCAACCAAGCCCCCTTAATTTTGTTTTCCTGGCAGGGGGCTACCGTGGCCTTCAGAAAACATGGGTGGGATCTGTCATTCCCCTGCTGAAACTTTTCATGGGTTTCATGTTGCCCCAACTCAGTCGGTAAAGAATCTGCCTGCAATGCAGGAGACCCAGGTTCGATTCCTGGGTCAGGAAGATCCCCTGGAGAAGGAAATGGCAAGTCCATTCCAGTTTTCTTGCCGGGGAGATCCCATGGACAGAGGAGCTTGGCGGGCTACAGTCCATAGGTTCGCAAGAGTCCGACATCACTTAGCGACTGAATCACCACCATTAACAAGTAAACTCCTACCACGACCCGTGAGAGCTGCTCACTGCGGTCCCCAGCTCTCTGATCTCTCCACCTGCCATCCCCACCCTTGCTCATTCCGGTCCCAACACCTCTGCTTTTCCCCCCCAGGGCCCCTTCACTTGCTCTTTATTCCCGTGGCTCGTGGTTCTTCTCTTCCACCTGTCACCCTTCAGAGAGGCCTTCCCAGATCAGCCTGCTTAAAACAGGCTGTGTCTCTCACCCTGTTTCATTTCTTTCCAACATGTAACACTATTAAAATAAGTCTTTATTGATTTGGTTTTTTTCCTTCATGGTCTATCTCTACCCCCAGAAAGTTAAGTTCCTCCAGGACAGGAACCTTGTCTGGCCTCTTTGCTCTGAGTTTCTGGGCCTGGCAAGTACTCGGTAAGTGTTGGCTGGATGAACGAATGAAAGAAATTAATGCAGATTTTCACAGTGCATAGGGGTTTAGAAAGAATGCATCACCATTCCAAATGGAATACATGCCAAGGATGTATGTTTTTCTACATGCTTTAGTGTGTGAACCCAATCTTTCAGCAACTCTATGAAGTAGGCAGTTGCAGTATTATTCACATTTTATAGATGAGACAATGAAGGCACAGAGAGATTAAGTGACATGCCCGAGGTCACATGGCTGTCAAACCCAGACATAGCCAGCTCTCTATGCTGTCTCACCTATGGGGAAACATGAGGTGTGATGCAAATTGCTTAGATAGGTTGCACAAGACAGAGAAAGTCCATCTTGTTGCATGTGGCCACTCTCACTGAAGGGCAGGGAAACCTGGTGTGCTGCAGTCCATGGGGTCGCAAAGAGTCAGACACAACTTAGCGACTGAGCGAACTCCCACATGGGTGTAATCAAGCTGTAGAGAGCAGGAGGCAAGGGAATAATGGATCCCCTAAAAGAAGCAGCAGACTCCTAGGGTGCAGCGGCTCAGAAGCCCCTGTGTTTCCTGCCACCCCAGACTCAGTTTCCCCATTTCCTAAGTGCAAAGGCGATGGTGGTAGGGGGGTGGAGATGACAGTGAGTGGGATGCAGGTGGCAGGGCTAGGCCTGAGGATCTAGCTCAGAACCCAGAGGTGGAGTGCCGTGCACACCTGCGGTTTCTGCTTGCCTGGTGTCCGGGTCCCATTCTTCCGCAGGGAGCACCCATTCTCTTTTGGGAGGCACACCCTGGCGGGGTGGGGGAGGGGGCTGTCCAACAAGGTGCTCTGCCTCTCCCTGGCTGCCTGGTGGGCGTGTGACCCAACTGAAGCCAATGGAATCCTCTCTCCAAACTGGGGGAGTCCCAGCTTGGGGGAGCAGGAGGGAAGGCATGCCCTTTCCAGGCTCTGCCCAAAGCGTGTGCATCCTCCTAGCTGGGGAGTCCCCCGCCACACTCACCATCCTCAGGAATCTTTGCCTCCCCACCTGACCTCACTTCTTACCACTTCTTATCACTTGCCACTTTCCAGCAACACCATCACCTCTCTATTCCCCACACCAGGCAAGCTTCTTCCTGCCCCAGGACATTTGTGGCTTGCTGTTCCCTCCACTTGGAACCTTCAGTTCCAGACCTTCCTTTGCATGACTGGCTTCTTCTCATCATTTCAGCCTCCATCAGAGGTGTCCTCGGAGAGGCCTGCCAAGATCTCCGGCTGAGCCCTGACCCACGCAGCTGGCCATTGTCAACTGTATACTCTGATTGTGTTTCTTCATGCATCCATCATCACAGCTCAGGTTGTTTCACTGATTTACTTGTTGGCTTATTTCTCTCTGCTTCCCCTCACTTGATGTCAGCACCCTGAGAGCCCTTCTCTGAGTATCTCACTTCCACCACCTCCCCGGGTTTGACAGAGCTCCGGGCACTGGGTTGGTGCTCAATAAATAAATATTAACGCTCTCCTGGTGGCTCAGATGGCAAAGAATCTGCCTGCAATGCAGGAGACCTGGGTTCGATCCCTGAGTCAGGAAGATCCCCTGGAGAAGGAAATGGCAACCCATTCCAGTGTTCTTGCCTGGAGAATCTCACAGACAGAGGAGCCTGGAGAGCTACAGTCCATGGGGTTGCAGAGTTGGACACAGCAGGAGAAGAGGTGACCACCTCAGGACTCATTCAACCTGCTCTTCCTTCCTTGGGGGAGCAGAGTTTTACAGCCTTGCTTGGGCTTTGGGGTCACTTCCCACAATTGTGAGCAGAGTCTCCCCAAGGGCAGGGAATCCCCATCTGTAAGCCTCCCTTTCTCTTCTCCCTGAGCTTCCAGGAGTCTTTGCTTCTCTTCTTTGTGAGAAACACGTGTGGCCCGAGGAACTTTGAACACCTGGACCGGAGGCACCTGGGAAGCGGGAGGATGGGAGGACAGGCGGCCGACAGGCTGGGTCCTGCCCCGTGCCCGTCCAAACGAATCGGCTGGCATGTGGGTGGTGTGGTCCGACTGGTTGGGTGAGGATAGGGTGTGGGCTGGCAAGGGTGCCAGCCAGTGAACTGCGACACCCCCACCCTAGAGATGGGCAGGCTCTGTAGGAAGACAGCTCGTCTCCAGCCCCATCGGCGCTGACTCTGGGTTTAGGACCCTTAACTCAAGAAGCCCTGAGATTCCCTGGCATCTTCCCAGGGTCCCGGGAGCTGCTGGCCCAGACGATACTGCCATTTGTAGGGGGGTAGAATTTTCTGGGTTTCCCTGGTGGCTCAGTGGTAAAGAACTCACCTGCCATTGCAGGAGACTTGAGTTCGATCCCTGGATCGGGAAGATCCCCTGGCGAAGGGAATGGCAACCCACTCCAGTATTCTTGCCTGGAGAATCCCATGGACAGAGGAGCCTGGTGGGCTACAGTCCATGGGATCACAAAAGAGTCAGACACAACTTAGCGACTAAACAACAACGATAAGAATTTGCCACCCTAAAATATGTCTCTTTGACATATTAATTATTTTAAGCTGGTTATTTTCTGGAAAACTCTGAAAACCGAGTAGGGGTTACCCTTTTGTCAGAAACATTTACATTAGGAAGGGGAATCTCCATTTGCAAGGGTGTCTCTCTCTGCACCTGGAGCAGGAGGCTGACCAAACCTCTAGAAGCTGTTAGCTGGGGAGAAAGCAAGGGCTTGAATTTGCATAACGAACTTACCTTTGTTTACTGTGTGTTTCCTGGTCACCTCCCAGAAATGACTTTCCCACCCTCAACATCCGCTTTTGTCTCTAGCTGAACAAAGAATTTAGGTGAGGCTTTTGGTCATCTTGGGTTCCCCAGGCGGCTCTTTCTTTCTCAGTGTTAAAGAAATCTCCTGTCAATGTGGGAGATGCAGGAGACCCCAGGACATCGACGCAGGTTCAGTCCCACGGAAGACCCCTTGGAGGAGGCAATGGCAACCCACTCCAGTATGCTTGCCTGGAGAATCCCATGGACAGAGGAGCCTGGCAGGCTATAGCCCATAGGGTCACAAAGAATTGGACACGACTGAGCAACTCAGCATGCACACCCATGAAGATGGTATTAAAGGTGAGGGTTTGGCCATTTGGGGGAATAACTCAGTTTTCCTGGGTCTCTCCCAAACATGCATTTTTTTTTTTTTTTTTACTTTTTTTACTTTTGTTTGATTTTCTCCTGTTAATCTGTC
This sequence comes from Odocoileus virginianus, assembly GCF_023699985.2. Classification (NCBI taxonomy): domain Eukaryota; kingdom Metazoa; phylum Chordata; class Mammalia; order Artiodactyla; family Cervidae; genus Odocoileus; species Odocoileus virginianus. Next base: position 8,991,482 of record NC_069706.1, on the reverse strand, counting down.
TCATGTCAGTTTAATTCTCAGACCAGCAAAAAGAACCTAAAAGGATAGAGAAAAATTTCCTCCTCCCTGACACATACATGCAACAGATGTTTGTTGAATATCTCCTATGTGTTCCATAACATCTTACGGAAAAACCCAAACAAACGTTTTTGGCCAACCCGGTACCATGCCTGATAGTGGCTGTTGCCCCTGGGGGACCTACTTGGTGCCAACTATTGTTTTAAGCATCTCATATGAACTAATTTGTTCGGCTCCCTTTACAGCCTATGAGGTGGATACCGTCGTCTCCTTTTATGGGCATACTGAGGTACAGAGAAACTGAGAAATTTGGGAAAGCTCCACAACTAGAGGTTGAAAAAATTGTGAACGTTCCACCGCTAGCTAAGTTGTACTCTCCCCAAATTCATCTATGTTTCATTGAAGTCTTAACCCCTCAGAATGTGACTGTTTGGACTTTGGGTCTTAAGAGGAGTAATTAAAGAAAAAATGATCTCATCAGGTTTTCCTAGAAGAAGAGGAGGTTAGGACACACATACAGTTGCATGGGGACACAAGGAGATGTCCCTCAAGAATCCAAGGAAAATCCCAAATCCAAAAATCCAATCCAGAAGAGACTCACCCCGCTGACACCTTGATCTTGGGACTTCCAGCCTCCAGAATTGTGAGACAGTTTCTGTTGTATGAGCCGCCCATCTGTGTTCCTTTGTTCCTCAGTCCAGTCTGACACAGAGGTGCAGCACCTGGATGTGGATCCAGGCAGCTTGGAGTGCCTGTTGTAACCACCAAGCTCTCTCCATAGGCGCTGGAGGCATCCTAGCACCCAACAAAGCCTTTCTCCTTGTGGTCATCAGAGAGACTGAATGGGACTTGGAAAGAGAACACCATTCTTCTTTTTAAAAATTTTTATTTATTTTATTTTGGCTGCACTGGGTCTTCATCTCAGTGTACAGGCTTTCTCTAATTGTGGCACAGGAGCTCTCTAACCATGGAACACGGGCTTGGTTGCCCCACGGCATGTGGGATCTTAGTCTCCCTTCCAGGAGCCGAACCCACGTACCCTGCCTTGGGAGGCAGATTCTTAACCACTGGACCACCAGGAAAGCCCCCGAGAACAATATTCTTAATTAATGATTTAGTGTTACTAATTGCATTCCTATGTACCTCATGAAAGAAACCATCGCCAGGACTGCCAGGGTGTATGGATCTCACTTGGGGAAGTATAAACTGGACCGGTCAGGACCAGCCTGGGTCCCTGACAACCCCCAGGCCCCAGTTCCCCAGTGGTCGGCTCTCTCAGGCTTTTGCAGGATAGCTGAGCATCTCCAGATTCTCCAGACCAGCACTTAGCTCTACTGATCTGTGTGAACTGGACCACCAAAAGCCGTCTCTCTCTGGGATCCCACCACAAGGACCAGCCGCTGTGTGACCTCATGGAGTAGGGCAAGGCTTCTCTGTCTAACGTGCATCTTCTGGAGATCCTGCTTCAGTTCGGTCTGGGCAGGTCCTGAGATGCCACATCTCTGACAAGCTCCCAGGTGATGCTGATGCTGTTGGCAGGGAGGGAGGGTGACTCAGGATCCGGGCTCATGTGAAGACTTCAACAGATGTTGTGGGTCCCCTCCACGCACCAGAAGCCAGTGGTTGGAGAGGAGGTTACTCCTGGGAGTGGGAAAGTTTAGAAATCATTTTCAGAAAAAAACCAAAACATTTCCTTACTTAATCTACCAAAGGGCTCATTTGCAAGTTTTCTGGCCCCCAAATCTGGGATCTGCCATGAAAAAGGTCCTGGAGTTGGCTGGTTCTAAGCCACTGGAGCAGGGTCTAGTAGATTTTCATACTCCTGAAGCCTTGGCTTAAGCTCTTCAGAGTGATGCAGAATTGAGGTGAGCTGGGGAGGCCCCTATAGCCGCATGGGGAGGGGATGAACCAATACTGATGAGTGGTCAATGCCTTCTCCTTCTCTGAGAATCTTACACTCTGAGTTCTGACACTCCACATTCCACTTCATTGCATGATCCCAGACAAGATTTGAGCATTCATTCCAGAATCTTCCAACTCCTTCCTCCAGGATCACCCACTTTCCAGGATCAAAAGACACCTCTTCAGAGAGGCCTTCCTTTCTTAGACCCCCATGACTATTCTGTCTGATACAACTCCTTCCCCTGGTCTGTTGTTAGACTGTCTTACAATTTTTTTATGCTGTGATCACTAATTTTTTTTCACTTCCTTCATAGCAATTGCCACACCTTGAAATTACATGTTTGTTTCTTTATTTATTTATCTCATGGCTCCTCCACCAAACTGTACCTTCTACTGGGTTGAGGACCATGTCATTTTCATCCATCCATATCGTCTGTCTCCCAGTACCGCATGGAGCCTGGCCCTTGAGAGGCCCTAGATAAATAGCTGTTGGATGAAGAAATAAGGACACCATCGCTTCTGAACTTTAACAGACATGTGATTCATCTGGGGATTTTGTTAAAATGCAGATTCTGATTCAACCAGTCTGGATGGGGCCTAAGAGTCTGCTTTTTTTTTTTTTTGACTGCTCTGCGTCTTCGTTGCTGCAAGAGGGCTTTCGCTAGTTGAGGTGAGTGGAGGCTACTGTGGTTGCAGTGAGTGGGCTTCTCATTGCGGTGGCTTCTCTTGTTGCAGAGCACTGGCTCTAGATCACAGGCTCAGTAGTTATGGCCCAGGGGCTTGGTTGCCCCAAGGCATGTGGGATCTTCTTGGACCAGGGATTGAACCCTGTCCCCTGCATAGGCAGGCAGATTCTTAACCACTGGACCACCAGGGAAGTCCCGAGAGCCTGCATTTCTCACAGGTTCCCAGAGGCTGCTCAGGCTGCTGGTCTGTAGACCATGCCCTAAGTAGCAATGACCCAGGGAAAGTCTGTCCTCATCAGCCATCCAGCCCACCATCCACTTCCCCTTCCTCATTGCTCAGTACCTGAGAGAGGTCTCAGAAGCAAGGAAGGGGCTACTGAAACCCAAGGAGGATTAATAATGAAGTAGGAGAAATTCCAAGGAGCTCAGGATTAATGATGGTACAGAAGCTTAGCTGAGCATAGCACACCAGGCTGGCAGCTTACGTGACCTGGATTGTCTAGACCTGGGAGAGATGGACAAGGATGGTCCCAGGATCGCTCCCAGCAAGGGGCTAGGCTGTTTCAGGGCTGGAAACCCTAATCCTCGCCTTACCAGCTTGTCTCCACTCTCAGTGCCAAGTTCACCATGCACGTCCCAGCAGGATGACACATCTGACCTGGATATTTCAGTGGTGGGTGCTCCACACTGCCTTGGTGACAATCTGTCCCCCACCCACCAAATCACTCACACACAGTGCTCTCTAGCAGTAGAGAGATGGGCAGCTCTCCTGGGACCCACCTCTGTGGGAAGGTAAGGTGACCTTCCATCGGCCAAGAAAACCTTTCTCAAAAGGATGTCAACTCACACATGACTAGGGTGTTGGGAAACCCAAAGTTCAATTTGACGCTCAGTGACTGTGACCACATTTGGTTAAAGGACTAATACAGAGTTTCTCAAGCTGTGGTCCACACATCACCAGCATCAGAAACATTTTGCAGTCGGGGATTGGCAAAAGACCTTGTTAAATATGCAGATTTTGGGGTTTCACCATCTGACCTATTGTTCCAGCACTTCTAGAAGGGGGAGTGGGGGGTGTGGAATTTTCATGGTTCATAGATTCTCCCAGGTGATTCATTTGTGCTGTCTCCCTTCAAACTCAATGGGCTCATATATCTGCTTCCTTCTCAGCCTGTGTAGTTTTTATTTCCTTTTGTGTCAGTTCTATTGTGTGTGTCTTTGATCGTCAGCTGCCTTAAATCCCTTTGGAAGTTAGATAGCAGAGTAAATACACAAGGCTTCAAATGTGACCAGGTGTCCCAGGGAACCAGCCCTACCCCTTCGATACTCTTCTTGCCAGTGAATCTACCATCAAAGCGAAGCTCACACAGAAGTTGCCCAATGAGCCTTCCTTTATACCTGAATTGAGTCAACTGGTCCCTGTGTCTTTGGGAAACATCTTCAGCTCTTCAGGAAACATCTGCACTCTTGGACATGCCAATGGACCAAGCCAAGCCCTTCACACTGGTTCAAGAGAAGTACCCGTTACAAGTGAGCCCCAGACCCCTCAGACTTCTATGTAAGGTTACCTTCTACAGCTCCCTGAAGGGACTTATGAGTCTTGTTTGGGTTATTCTTCTCCCAGACCCAGCATCATTCTAAAAGTAGGAGGAGAATCTTGGGTTCCAAGTTACTATCATTTGTCACCTCGTAATTTCTCTGTGTGAGCCCACTCTCACCAACTGCCCAACCTTCTCCCACAACAGTCAACCAGGGCTTTCCTGGTTCAGTGGTAAAGAATCTGCCTGCCAATGCAAGGGACACCGGTTTGATCCCTGGTCCAGGAAGATCCCACATGCCTCAGAGCAGCTAAGTCTGTTCACCATGACGACTGAGCCTGCGCTTTAGAGCCCACGAGCCACAACTACTGAGTCCATGTGATGCAACTATTGAAGTCCGTGCACCCAACAGCCTCCGCAAGAGAAGCCGCTGCAATAAGAAGCCCCCGTGCCGCAACAAAGAGTAGCCCCCATTCACTGCGACTACAGAAAGCCTGCCTGCAGCAGTGAAGACCCACCACGGCCAAATAATTAAATAAACAGAACTTAAAAAATAAAAACAATCATACCATGTCACGACTGCCTTAAAACCTCCAACTGTTCTCATCACTCCTAGAATGAAGTCCTCAAACTACCTTAGCCCAACTGCCTTCTCCAACCTCATCCTCACATCCCCCCTTCCCAGCCACACTGGCTTCTTTCAGACCCTCCTACCTACTACATTCCCACCCACAGGGCCTTTGATTGTGCTGCTTCCTCCCTCCCCTTTTGCCCAGCCAACTCCTAGCTACCTTTTAACACACCTCCTCAGGGAAGCCCTCCCTGATATTTCTGTCTGGGTCAAATCCCATTACTGCAGGCTCAAAGAGCACCATCTTCCTTGTGCTTCACAGCACACATCACATTTGTTTGAGTGATTACTTAATTCACTAATTCGCTGTAGTAAGGGTGCTTGTGCACCCCAGTTTCCCTAGGACAGTTCTTATTTATGACTATTGTCCCACTGGAATTATCAATAGCATCCCTTTCTAGTAAGGGAGTTTGGGATGGACATGTACCCACTACTATATGTAAGATGGATAACCAACAAGGACCTATTGTATAGCACAGGGAACTCTGCTTAATGTTATGTGGCAACCTGGATGGGAGGGGAGTTTGAGGGAGAATGGATACACGTATATGTATGGTTGAGCCCCTTTGCTGTTCATCTGAAACTATCACAAGTCATTGTTAATCGGCTATACTCCAACATAAAATTAAAAATTAAAAAATAGCATCCCTTTCACTCTTAAGGGTCTTCCCTGGTGGCTCAAATGGTAAAGAATCTGCTGCAATGCAGGAGACCTGGGCTCAATCCCTGGGTTGGGAAGATCCCCTGGAGAAGGAAATGGCAACCCACTCCACTATTCTTGCCTGGAGAATTCCCATGGACAGAGGAGCCTGTCTGGCCACAGTCCATGGGGTCGCAAAGAGTTGGACATGACTGAGCAACTAACTCTTTTTTTCACTCTTGAAAGTGTCTTACTTCAGATGATCAATTATATGGCTGTCCCCATGACAGCCCACCCCACCAGACTGTAAACTCCATGAGGACACTGCTCATCCTTGCAACTTGAGAGAACCAGGCTGAGCCTGCATGGCTATTGATGACCTACGCTTGATAGTGACATAGCATCACTCCCACCATGTTCTGTTGGTTGAATAGATGAGGCCGAACTCTCAATGGACTGAGTATTTTAAAAAATTTGCAGACAAGTCTTAAAACCCCCACATATCCCCAAAGACTTGAATTTCATTCACTAGTTCATTTGCCAAATATTTATTGATTCCGATGCCCCTGCCTCTTGTGAGTAGTTTGGGCACATGAGTTCCTAGCTGAAAGGTAAGGGGTGAAATCTAGACTGTTTGCTAAGCCATATGCCTGGCTTGGAGTTGTGTCTGCTTGGAGGAAGGAGCATTTTTTTCCCCTTTGTATAAAGGTGACCTCTTTATGGGCTTCTGATGTGGCTCAGACGGTAAAGAATCTACCTGCAAAGCGGGAGATTTGGGTTTGATCCCTAGATCAGGAAGATCCCCTGGAGAAGGGAATGGCTACCCACTCCAGTATTCTTGCCTAAATCCATGGACAGAGGAGCCTGGTGGGCTACAATCCATGGGGTTGCAAAGTCGGTACCGACTGAGCAACTAACATATACACTATGGCCCTCTTTATACCAAGCTGTATGTGCCGAAAGGATGCCTTTTTTTCTAAATCATCAGGTTGGAAGGGGCACTTTTTCTGATTTTCATAAATGTGCTGTAAAGGCTAGCAGAGACCCTGACTGATCATCTGCGGCAGTGTCAGACATGAATGAAAAAGCCACGGGCAAGACAAGAGGTGGCCTCTGCTCTTGGGGACCTTGTGTTCTATCGGGGAGTGAAGACAATGAGTGAGAAAGCACATGAATAAAAAATTAACAAATACAATTACAGATTATAAACAGCGTGAGGGGAGAAAGTCCCGTCTCTGAGCAGCTCCTCTGTGCTGCTTACAGGAGGCAGAGGCTGGACGCCAGGCTGCCTTATCCAGGGCTACAACCTCTTAGGGGCGGTCATGCAGAGGAGCAAACAGAAATGGGCTGTGTCCAGAAGGATTCCTATCCCAGGTAAGGAGGGAATTCCCGACTATTCAGGTATAAGAACTTGACGATCAAGAAGTGCCCAGAATGCTTTAAATACCTTCCTGCCCGGAAGCATCGAATGGACAAGAATTTCTGGTCTCCTCCTGTCCTGTCACTCTGAATTTTGAACTGCTGGACCGTGAGTGTGGTGTGCAAGTGTATGCCTATGTACGTGTGTGGGTGTACCTTCCGTAGGAAACAGAAAGCATCCCGATTTCTCTATACCCGAAGATTCCTAAGGACTTGTAAGCCCAGCTTCAGTCCTGAGGCTGGAGTTGCTTGGCTGGGTTGACAGTCACTCAGCTGAGGGGAATGCATCCATGGTTTTACAGCCTAAGAGACAACCCACATACACAAACATACCCAGGAATCTTAGAAAGCAAAGCAAAACAAAACTCGTATCAGTGTCAAGCATGATAGTGAGTACAGCTGACTAGGGCTGGTTAGTAAGTTCCAGGGAGCAAAGGGTTTTTGACCAGCTCGTTCCCTGCTATCTTCCCAGTGCCTGCCATACTGAAGAGTCACAGTCAGTACACTTTAAGCAAATGATTGGAAAAATATTGTTTTCCTGAGCAATTGCTTGGCAGAAAGGAAGGAAAGGATGTTTTTTTAAAAAAAAAAAAAATTAAAAATATTTAGAAAAGTACAAAGGATGCTCTCATAGACTGCAGGAATAATATTTATGATTGTACTTAAGATCCCAGGAAAACAAGAGCACACCCTGGGACACGATTAACAACAGGAACTTTTTTATTCTCCTTTTCCTTCTGGGTGCCCAACTGTACTCTGCCTTTCCAGAAGATGGGCCAAGAGAACTGGTCTCTACGCGCCTTGTGTGTTGGGAGACACATGGGGACTTGCTTTCAAACTTGCCCAGAACATCATCCCCTGGGCCATCCTGGACTCCAGACGCTTGGGTGGTGAAGGCATGGGTGGTGGGGGCACACTCCCACACTTCCTGTTACTCTTTCTGACTGTATTTCAGGCAAATTCAAACCTGGGAGCAGTCTGAAGCTCCCTCCCTGTGGTGCCAAGACTCCTGATGCAAACTTAGAAGTGCAGTCAAGCAGCCAGATGTTTTTGGGTGTCAGTGCCAAACATTTCCTTAATGGGATAAACTCAGACTCAACCCTCAGGTTCTGCTCACAGTACATTTGTGTTCATTACATGGTGGAAAAAAGAAAGATGTGAAAGTCCCAAACGGCATGGGTGTGCTCAGTCGCTAAGTTGTATCCAACCCTTTGAGACCAAATGGACTGTAGCCCGCCAGGCTCCTCCGTCCATGGAATTTTCCAGGCAAGAATACTGGAGTGTGAGGCTATTTCCTGCTCCAGGAGATCTTCCCCACCCAGGGATCGAACCTGCGCCTCCGGCATTGGCAGGCAGATTCTTTACACTGGGCCACCTGGGAAGCCCAACATCATGCATTGGTAACATTTCCAGGGGTTTGGAGATTCTTTGGCTCTTGTCTTTGGTGATCAGCCATCAGTCAAACGGACAGTATTTGTCTTGTGAATTCTTCTTACGCTGGCAGGAAATTTGATGATAAAGAGAAGGGGTGGGACCCAGAGCTCCAAGGTTTAAGTGGGAGGACATGAGAGCTTGTTTCTCTGCTGGAAACCATTGTCTCCATCCTGTCCACGACACTGTCTGTGGAGGTGGGCGACAGGGAGGAAATGGTCTCCAGAGAGTGTATTTCTCAGCTGCATACTCTGGGAATTCAGACTTCCTGAATCTCTAGACAGCAGGCACGAAAGGGCTTTTCCCAGATGTCTCTCTGTGGCAAGAAGGGCAGGCAACCAAGCCCCGTCTAGAAGTGCTGATGGCAGGCTTTGGTTTGCAGGATCCTACTCCATATCTGGAAGAGGAGCCAAGAGAAAATGTTGCTTGCTAGGCCTTTGGATGTGCCTGTTATATTCCTACACTGCGAAGCATTTAGCACTGTAAGCCAAATGCAAAGATAGAGTTGGACCCTGAGGGGTGAGTGACTTGCCAGCACAGCTAGTGGGAGACGTTTTTGCTGTTTGGCTTCATGACTTGCTTTGCCAATGAAATGTGAGCATGTAGAAGCTTTTAATAGCCAGTGAGTGGTTCATCATCTTTTCTTCCCAATTCCCTGAGACCCGCAACGGTCCATACAGAGGCTGTTCCATCCGCCTGCCTCTGGAAGTAAAGATGATATGGATTCAAGGTCAAAATCAAACCAGAACAGACATATATTATGACCAAGATATATCAATACTTTGCACATCGCTGGTGGTTCAGTGGGTAACACTCCATGCTCCCAATGCAGGGGATGCAGGTTCGATCCCTGGTCAGGGAACTAGATCCCACATGCTACAACTAAAGAGTTTGCATGCTGCAACTAAGACCCAGCACCGCCAAATAAATAAAAGTAAATAAATCAATATTTTAAAAATGGGTAGCAGAACCTGAAAACACTCGAGCCAGAAAAGACACGCAAGAGGTCACTAAGTTTTCAACTACTTTCTATCTCCACCCCTGAGCCAATGCCCTAGACTTCTCCATGTTCTTTCATGCCTTCAGATACCTTCCTTACATTTCTCTCTCCCAACACGAGATGATCCTTTTATCAACCGGCTACAGCTGGGAAACTGACAACCGTGATGCCCCAGTGACGTGCAAGAACAGACATCATTTCTCATTCACATGTCCGCAGCTTGGCTGGAGCACTTCTGCATCCTACATGGAAGTTCTGCAGGTCACGTGGGGAGCCTCTGCTCCCATGTACATTTTTTCTGGGGCCAATGGACTACTGGAGGTTTATTCTGCTCAAGCAAATGGCAAAAGCACAGGAGAGCAAGCCCTACCGCTCAAACACGTTCCCAGCCTTTGCTTGTGTTGGGTCTGCTAATATCTCAGTGGCCAGGGCCGGTCACGTGGCTTAACTCAAGGCCAAGGGGTTAGTATGATCTACTAGCCAGGAGATTACAGCTGCAGTGTGGATACACTGCTCCATAGTGGGGTGAAGAATTGGGACCCAGGACCCAATCAAACACACTCTTACTCCCCCCCCAACACCATGCTGAAGTTTCAAACTTACTACTGAAACACCAGGAATGAGGATACAGTGGGTATAACAGGTTTTGGCCTCCGCTTTTCCTGGAGAGACAGGTGTGTATTTAATATTTACTTTTTCATATTATTTTGGCGGTGCTGGGTCTTCATTGCAGCCTGCGGGCTCTTTGTTGCGGAGCGTGGGCTTCTCTATTCTCTAGTTGTGCGTGCAGGCTGAGTTGCCTCACGGCATGTGGGATCTTAGTTCCCCAACCGGGCATCCAACCGGCGTGCCCCGCATTGGAAGGTGGATTCTTAACCACTGGACCGCCAGGGAAGTCCCCAGGTGTATATTTAAAAAGAGAAGAAATTAAGAGGTGCAAGCAGCAGGTAAATTGCTCAGGCAGATGGGGCTCTGGAGAAGGTTTGGAAACAAGTGAGAGATGCAGATCATCATTCCTTTCTCTGGTCCTAGAGAAGCATCTTGGTGTCTGGCCAGGTTCTTCCCTGCATGGGCATGCCCCGCGGGCAGGCAAACGGGAGGTGTTTTTTGGTGACAGGAGGAGGAGGCATTGTCCAACTTTGAGTCAGGGAGTGAGAACGTATCTCCTTTGCCAATGATCTTGCGGTAGTTCTGATGACAAGACAAAGTCTCCTGAGCTAGCTTGCCTCTACCGCCTGTCTTACACTTGCTGATCTCCCTTTTTAACAGATCCTAAACCTCAGGCTCATAGACTCTTTCGGGCAACAGTATCTGGTTTGAAGGTACTAACACTGTTTTCTCTGGGTAGTGTTTATATTTGCAAGTTTGTCTTCTATTTTCAGTAGCTGGGCATTGGTTTCCTGTTTACCATACGATATAGGGCTTCCTTCTTTAAAATAAACATAGTTAGATAAACAGAATTGATTGAAAGAAAAATATTAGGTGAATACTGGTTCAGCTGGTCTGTGGATATGGCGGAAATCATGGTGCATGTTTTGTAAGTAGTGATATAGTGGGAGGAGGAGAGTGAGGCTTGCAACAGTCAGAGTGGGTTCAAATTCACACTCCATCTCTCGGATAGGGCCTTTGGGTGAGTTACTTAGGTAGCTCTTCTGAACCTCAGTTTCTTTATGGGCTGTTGTGTCATGTTCATGACAGAGTTCGTAGCACAGCGTGAGGGCTCAGCAGACAGCAGAAACACACCTCTCCAGCGTCTACCTGGACTGTCGATTCTGGGAGAGCCTTTGGGTTTTTCTGTCTCCCAGATGGCCACGGGACAGGCAGGCATCACTGTTCCTGCTGGTGGGGGGCCCTGCACAGACCCCCTCTGCAGCAGCCAGATCTCCTCTTCTCCCCTTTTATGTGGGACCTCAGTTCACATGGACACCTTCCTGGCCCCTTGCCAGCCCCACAAAGAATCTCTTGCTTGGGAGATGAAAGTCTTGATTAGTCATAGAATTTCAAAACGAAACCAAATGTGGGATGTCAGACACTTGTCCTGCTGGGGAACCTCAAGATGGGGCTTGAAGTGGCCCTTTGAAGGCTGCTTCAAATTGCCTAAGGATCTCTAATCTAGACCCAAGGAGGCTTTCCCCTTGCACAGTTTCCCATCAGGATTGAAGAAAGACTCAACACGGGACTTCCCCAGTGGTCCAGTGGTTAAGAATCTGCCTTACGATGCAGGGTACACCAGTTGGATCCCTGGTGGGGCAACTAAGATCTCACATGCCTCGGGGCAACTAAGCCTGTGTTCTGCAACTACTGAGCCCACACATTGCATAGAGAAAGTCTGGATGAGGCAATGAAGACCGACCGCAGCCAAAAAAAAAAAAAAAAAAAAAACACTTCAGAAAATTTAATTAAGCATGGTTTCCCAGCCAGACCAATTATCACACAATAAGTGAGCATTTCTTAAAAGAGTTTCTAATTCTTTTGTTATTGGCACAAGTCCATTGCCTTATATTTTGGGGTGTGTGACAGTAACATTAACCTGTTCAATTAAAAGCTTAAAAATGTACTGCAATATTGTTGTGGTCCTGTTTTGGAATTTCTTCAACTTTTTCAACAGTAAATCCTCCCTCCCCACCACAGCTCACCCCCCACAGATGGGAGTCAGGCCCCTCTGACCTTTTCCTTTATCCCACAAGAGCCTCCAGGGCAGATTAACCCTCTCAGTCCCAAATGAGGAAACTGAAGGTGGAAAGAAGTTTGTCTTTTGGTGTCATTTCCAGGGACAATAAATTCCAGGACTGTGGTTTCAAAACATGTGTGGTGGTTTGTGTGAGGCAGACTCTGGGGGAGTCCTAAGATGGGGTCTCTGGTTGCCCAGCCACTTCCCACCAAGGTCAGGGACTCTGTCAGAAAATAAAAACAACCATAGCTCAGATTGGTGGTGGTTTAGTCGCTAAGTCGTGTCCCACTCTTTCGACCCCAGGGACTGTAGCCCGCTGGGCTCCTCTGTCCATGGGATTTCCCAGGCAAGATTACTGGAGTGGGTTGCCATTTCCTTCTGCAGGGGATCTTCCCTACCCAGGGATCGAACCCAGGTCTCCTACATTGCAGGCAGGTTCTTTACCAACTGAGGCATCAGGGAAGCCTATAGCTTAGATTAACTCAGTTTAGATTGATCGAGTTTAGATTAACTGAGTTTAGATTAACTGAGTTTAGATTGATTGAGCTTAGATTAACTATGTACCAGGCACCCTCAGGTATGACCCTTTCCGGGCTTACAGTAACCTAAGGAAAGCGGTTCTACTGTGACTTCATTTCCAGAAGGGGAAACTGAGGCAGGAAAGATGAAAGAAAAGCTCACTGCATTGAGAAAAAGGCCAGGGAAGGGGTGCTAAAGTAGGGAGTCGATTCCCGAACGCTCGTGCTTAAGCCTTACCGGAGGGGGAAGAGAACGGGGAGAAGACGCGCAGGGGTGGAGGGAGACGGGCGAACGCAGCGCAGAGAGCCTTCGAGCGCCCACTGCCTCCTTCCTCCCCCCGCACCGGGCTACCAGCTCTGCCCCAAAGTTGCCCAAAGGAGCGCAGGGGGGCGGGCTGGGGCTGGGGGCGCTCCCCGGGCTCCGGCCTTCCCCTCCCGGGTCCCCCACCCGCCTCCCGCGGTCCCTCCCCGTCGGCTCTCCGGGCTCCTGACATCACGCCCCGGGAGGCGGTGTCGGGAAAGGAGGGGGACGGGGGGAGGAGGCTCGGCGCCAGCGAGAGGGAGGAGGGAGAGCGCGCAGTCCCAGCCCAGAGCTTCAAAACAGCCCGGCGGCCTCGCCTCGCGCCCCAGCCCTTCGGTCGGTCCAGCCACCAGCGTCCGGTGAGTCGGGGGCGCGCCTGGGAGCCGCGCGCAGGTCGGGGCGGGGGGCTCCGGGCAGCGAGAGCCGGGACAGCGAGGGGCGTGAGCCCCTGCAAGTACCCGACGCAGGGAGATCCCTGCGATTGGGGCTGGGGGGGCAGGGAGAGGCCCCCTCCCTGCGGAAAATCCACTGTTCCTCCGCCAGATCGCACCGGGGCCGACTTCCCGCCTTCCCCCGGCCCGCCCTGGATCCCGGATTCCACCTCCCCACCCCCGGACTGCTTCCTTCGCCTTTCGCGCCGAGGCGGGCGGGAAAAGTTTGGGGAGGAGTCAGGGCGACTCCCTTCGCCCCCGTCAACGCTACTCCCAGGGCTCTGGGAGTCCCGGGCCGTCTCCCTCTCGTCGTGTGAGAGTCCCCGGCGCCTTGGCGCGGGTCCCCCGCCTAGTGGGAGCGCGCGGGACCTGCTGCGCGCAGGCGGGGTAGGTGGGTCCCTCTCGGCCCCCGGCGACGGCGGCGGCTCCGTTGCGCCCCCCAGCGGCGAGAAGCTGCTGACTTCTGTCTGGGGCGGTGGAGGGGCTTGGGTGACGCCTCCGTCCCCTCTCCCCTGCGTTTGGACCGGGGAGGAGCATGGAGGGCCCCACCCATCGGTCCAGAGCGAGGGGAGGCTAGCGTTCCTGTATGGAAAGCCTATACACTGTCCTCAAACCCAGGGTCCTAAACCCACCGGTAAAGAATCTGCCCGCAATGCAGGAGACCTGGGTGTGATTCCTGGGTTGGGAAGATTCCCTGGAGAAGGAAATGGCAACCCACTCCAGTATTCTTGCCTGGAGAATCCCATGGACAGAGGAGCCTGGCGGGCTACAGTCCACGGGGTCGCAAGAGTCGGACACGACTGAGCGACTAAACCACCACCACCAAATCCACCCCAGGGAGGCCCTGTTTGGGGGCTGACACGGGAACCTCAAGAATGAGGGTTAGGTGGGGGCACCTGTATCTGCGGGAGACCCCACATTGCAAAGCCCCTCCCTCCAGGCCACCGAACCCACCTCTGACTTTGGAACAAGAATGACAGCCCAGTTTCAGGTTTGGGAAAACGGTCAGTGCCCCCTCCCAGGCTCCAAAGCGGTGCATGTGAAGTGCTGGGGGTGATCTTTGAACTTAGCTGTATCTAAAATGCAGGGACCTGGTAACAGGTGACCAGCAGAGTGAGGAGTAAGGTAAGGGGCTTGGCGAGGGTCTTGAGAAGCCAGTGGCCCCAGTATTTTATGCCTTCACTGATCAGAGACACCTAGAATAGGTGAGTTCATAGGGACAGAAAGCAGAGTAGTGGTTAGCTGGGCCAGGGGAGAGGGATGGGGAGTCCTTGTTTAATGGGTACAGAGTTGGGGAGGATGCAGAGATTTGGGGTATAGACAGTGGTGACGGTTCTATGACACGGTAAATGTATTTAATGGCACTGAATTCTACACTTAAAAGTAGTGAAAATGATTAATGTTATGTTTTGTATATCCTGCCACAATTAAACCGGGTCTGCAGCCGCTTCTGTGCTTCAGTCTGAATCAGATAGAAATCTGGGAGGCCAGTCACGGTTGCTGGCCACCTCTCCCCAGAATGTGGCCTCAGTATAAGGAAGTGGAAGGAGGGTGAGGAAGGGACTGGAGCCAGGTTTCCCCAGGAGCCTGGAAGGGACGAGGAAGGGAACCGAAGCTGATGGAGTCTCTGCAGGGCATGGCACCCTCCAGCACTCCTGGAAGCCACCCCCCACCACCCCACCACCATGCACCAGCCCCTCCACGCTCCCAGGCTGCAGGTGGGAAGAGCCAGGCCAGAGACCTTAAGTCAGTTTCTCAAGGTCCTTGAGCCAGTAGGTGCCAAGAGCCACACTCTGGATCTCCGCCTGTTTTCCCTAATCCCTGTTCATAGTGCCACCTGGAGATGCCATGGGGGGACTTGGAGAGGCAGGGGGAAGACCATTCTGGGGAAATCAGGGCCCTGATGCCCACGGGGGCCTTGGCAGATGCCAAGCCTGAGGCAGAGGGAGGGCGTGGGGGTGGCAGGAGGGTGCAGAACCTGTTTCCCCACCTAGGGTTTTTGGATCAGCGTCCTCCACCCTCACTGGGAATTGGGGAGTGGGAGGCAGGGACTGGGCCACATAGCCTGTAGCTGCCTCTGTCCTTCCAGTGGGGAAATTGAGATTCACCCGAAATCTGGCTCCAAAGGTGACTGTGTTGGAAGCCACAGAGGGGGCCCAGAGGGTGGGTGAGGGCAGGACCAGGCCAGTGGGCACTGATACTGCGCTTCCCCACCCAGAGGGACGGGGCCGAGCCTCTTCTGCCTTCCAGGCCCCAGATTAGGGCACAGTTTATGAGGGGCTTCCCAGGTGGTACAGTGCTTAAGAATCCACCTACTAATGCAGGAGACATAGGAGATGCGGGTTTGATCCCTGGGTCGGGAGGATCCCCAGGAGGAGGACATGGCAACCCACTCCAGTATTCTTGCTCGGACAATCCCATGGCCAAAGGAGCCCGATGGACTCCCGGAGTCCATGGGGTCACAGAGTTGGACGCGGCTGAGCATACACAGCACACAAGAGGGGCTGACAGAGGTCCGTGGAAGCTAGTCGTGGATCTAGGGCACAACCATCCTGTCCTCCCTGCCACTCCCCTGCACACACAAGTCTTGTCTGAGGCCCTTTGTTTATAGAATGGAAGTGAATGTTTCACCTAGATTTTCTCTCTCTGCCTGTGTATATTATCTTCAGGGCGGGAGCTGAAAGCACGTGCATGTGTGTGTGTGTGTGTGTGTGTGTGTGTGCACAGACTCTCGATTTTCCAGCCACGGGTGATTCCCAGGAAGGCTCAACTGGCCCATGTCTCATCCCAGGCCTGCACTTACTCCCCTGCCGTCCGGGGCCTCCCTGGTTGACAGGGGCACAGCGGAGGCTGGCTCTTTGTCACACTGAACTCTGTCAGACGTGACCAGGAAGGGAAGTCTGTTGAGACAAAAACACAGGAATGCCTTTCCAGGCCAGATGGGGTGGTGGTGGATTGCTGGCTGCTCGGTGGGATTTGTTTGGAAGGCAGGAGTCTAGCTGACTGTCCTGGGGAAGGCAGATTGGGGTGTGTGTGTGTATGTGTGTGTTGCAATATGTGGCTGCTACCCAGCTTTGTGGGCAAATGAGGCCTCTGACCCTGGCGTCAGAGGCTAAAGTGGCGCAGAGGTGGGTTCTTCAGTCACAGGGTAGTGACAACCATCCCCCCAAAGAGGAGAGCAGGGTCCTTCCAGGAGAGGCCATTGAAGGCTGACAGCAGCACTCCAGGACAGGGGGGTGGGCTCCAGGGACCTCTTACTGGGCGATTGGCAGCAACAGCTGGAATGGGGAACCAGGGCAGCTGGCACCTTAGATAGAACTGGGACCTGACCCTTGGATGTTGGCGTCATCTCATCCAGGGAAGAAGGGGGGTGGGGTGGGGGTACTGGGAAGAGAGGCGCTCCTTCTCACCCCAGGAGTGATGGAGCCCAGCTCCCTGCAGGAGCGACCCCAAAGTGCAGTTTTGGCAGGACCCGTCCGTGGCTGGGGATTGTCAGATGCGTCTGGCTCTTGTTAGGGACAGGCCGAGGGGGGCAGTCTAAAAATACCCAAGGCAGAGCTGCCACCCACTGAGAGCACCGGCCTGTGACTGGACAACCACAGAAGCACTCGCTGTCCCAGCTCGTCACTGGGGCTCTTCCAGGCGCCTAAGCCCTGGGCAGAGGCTGGGAGGGGTGAGAGCGCCCTGTGCCTCCGTGGGCTAAGATCAGTCTTTCAGGGGCATAAGGGCCTTAGTATGGATATGAGAGTTGGACCGTAAAGAAGGCTGAGTGCCAAAGAACTGATGCTTTCAAGCTGTGGTGCTGGAGAACATGCTGGAGAGTCCCTTAGACTGCAAGGACATCGAACCAGTCAATCCTAAAGGAAATCAACCCTGGATATTCATTGGAAGGGCTGATGCTAAAGTTGAAGCTCCATTACTTTGGCCACCTGATGCAAAGAGCCGATTTATGCTGGGAAAGATTGAAGGCAAAAGGAGAAGGGCTGACAGAGGATGAGATGGTTGGATGGCATCACTGACTCGATGGACATGAGTTTGAGCAAGCTCCGGGAGATAGTGAAGGACAGGGAAGCCTGGCGTGCTTGGGGTCCGTGGGGTCACAGAGAGTCGAACATGACTTGGTGACTGAACAACAACAAAGGGCCTTAAAAAGCCCCAGTGTAGCTGCTCGGGATGCTCAGAGAGGTGGAGTGACTCACTCGAGGTCACTCAGCAGGTTGGCAGCAGGACCTGGACTAGAACTGGGTCTGGGGACTTACTGCCAAGGGGCTGGATGACTGTGAGTTGCCAGTGGGCTCCTAGGCCAGGTCCCCTTATGGTCCCCCAGGTCCCAGGGACCCTTATGACATGTGTCATCCATCCAGGATGTTGAGTTTCCACGCTCATGTGCTGATCAGTGAAAGGTGGGCCAAGAGCCATGCTCAGGCAGTGGGTCACTTCCCACTGGCCTTGGGTCACTCCCAGCCACAGCTGCTGGGCTCTGGGAATATCATCCATCCTCAGGCAGGAAGTAGGAAGACTTGGGGGCTGCAGAGAAACCGTCTTCCCGTCTGAGGACACGGTTTGTTCACATGGTGTCTCCAGGGCTTAACAAGGAGTTGTTGACCTGAATAGTCAAATTCCCAGGACTCGCACCTTTTTGGGAAGCCAGGCTTCAGTTGATCTAGAAAGGGATTGAAGGTGAAGAGATTCTCCAACTTCCTGTCCCCCTTGGACAGGTTAGATAACATCAGCTTCTAGAAGCTTCCTAGCACTCCTGGATCTAGAGCTGAGGGATATAAGCTCTAGATATTTGGATATTTGGTGCCAAAATTGAGCTGAGAAATTTGGATGTGAAACATCTCTCACCCTGCAGGATGCAGAGAGGGACTGGTTAAGTCTCTCAGTGCAAACTGCTTGTAAGCCTAAGATCACTAAGTTTGTCCAATAGAGAAGTCACTTTGAAGGTTTCCCTTTCTGATGCTTTTGATCACAGACTTCTCTGGAGAGCTTTCTTTCCTTAAAATGAAGTTAGTTAACAATTTTTGCAATGAATGCATGTAACCCAAGTCTCATTTATCTTATTCTAATGAATGTTTCCCAAAGCGTGTTATCAGTGGTGGTAATCAAGATCATTTTTAAAAGTTCATAGCTGAATGTGAAACCAAAAAAAAAAAAAAAAAAGATAATAATGTCTTTTTCTCCATTGATATTTGGGGAAAAAAAAAACACAAATAGAACACAAATCCATAGTTTCACTACTGCATAGAGTTAAACACTGAAGTTGATGTTTTAAACTCTAAAGCATTTTTTTTTTAATAATGGAAAGGTGTCATTAATAAGCAATGATGATCCTTGGGTTTGGTAAAAATCTTAGTGCGAAAGGGACTGCCTTTGGGGAGATGGCGTAAGTGTAAGTGTTAGTCGCTCAGTCCTGTCTGACCCTTTGCAGCCCCATGGGCTATAGCCTGTCAGGCTCCTCCATCCATGAGATTTTCCAGGCAAGAATATTGGAGTGCGTTGCCATTTCCTTCTCCCGAGATGTTCATCCTTTTGACAACAATCCTGAAATACCTGTGAGCTCCCCGCCTAAGCTCCTCTTTTGCAAAGAGGCCCCAACGTTCAGCTTCAGACCTGATGTGCCACTCAACTTCCAAAGGAGTCTCTGCATCTTTGATGAGGGTCATCATGCCCCCCCCCCCCCCCCGATGCCTTGGATGGTTGTTCCGGGGATTGAGAGAGTTGGAATATTGATGTTCGAGGAAGAGGCTGAAGGTGTTTGTGGTTTGCTTGAACCAAAGGAAAGCTGAGGGAGAGTCTGGCTTGCCCACTTTCATCCCGATGGCTGTGACTCTGGGCAGTGAGCCGTGTAGGCAAAGGGGGATTTCCCTCTCTTCAAAGGAGGTTTCTGTCCCACGAAGAAGATGGTGGGTACAAGGATGTACGTGCCAGGAGCAGAGTCACGAGATGGGGTTTCAGGGGAGACCATGTCATGGTGTGCAAGAGTTTCCTTAAGCCTGTCAGACTTCAGATGGGCTTGGAAGAGTCCCTAGAATTCTCCTGGGCAGTGATGGCTCCAGGTTTGCAGAAATGAGGGAGAGAAAAGACAGAGGGTGCGGGCAGAAGTCTTGCTGGAGCAGATGCACATGTCTCGTTAGCCTGCAGTGCGTGGTGCAGGAGGGGAGGGCAGGGCTGCGGGCTGAGCTGGTTGGTGGAGATGAAGGGGAAGGGCGCTTCCCTCCACATCCAGATGAACCTGGCTGGGGAAGCAGGAGTGATGATGTTCACACTGCAACACTGCGACGAAAAAAGAAAGAGAAAGGGAAAGAAGCAACTAAATATCCATCAGTCACATTAGGGAGTATCTTACAGAAGTCAGGGCTTCCCTGGTGGCTCAGATGGTGAAGAATCTGCCTCCAGTGCAGGAGACCTGAGTTTGCTCCCTGGGTCTGAAAGATCCCCTGGAGGAGGGCATGGCAACTCACTCCAGTATTCTTGCCTGGAGAATTCCAGGGATAGAGGAGCTTGGCAGGCTACCGTCCATGGGGGTCACAGAGTCGGATAAGACTGAGCGACTAGGATGTGAGGGCGATCTGGTTGCGACATCTGTCACCCCATTGATCGCCAGGGGTGATTCGGCTGATCTGGCTGGCTAGGCGGGTGTCCCCTTCCTCCCTCACCGCTCCATGTGCGTCCCTCCTGAAGCTGTGCGCTCGGTTGAAGAGGACAACCATCCCCGATAGAGGAGGGCCGGTCTTCAGTCTAGGGTATACGAGTAGCTGCGCTCCCCTGCTAGAACCTCCAAACAAGCTCTCAAGACTGAGCAACTAACACTTTACAGAAGTTAAAAAGAGCAAAATTCAGGGTCAAAGCAAAATTCCCTTGGCAGTGCAGTGGTTAAGACTTGCACTCCCAATATAGGATTTTGTCCCTGGTTAGGGAACTAAGATCCCACACGCAGAGTGGCCAAAAAGCATAAAAATTAAAATTAAAAAAAGACAAGATTCAAGGGGTGGGTGTGGGTGGGTGTGGGTGGAGGGGATTAAGAGGTACAAACCTCCAGCTATTAAGTAAATAAGCCACGGGGATATAATGTATTTAACTATTAGACTGGTCATAATGGCTATTTCATAATGTGTGCAAATGTCAAATCACAATGTACCACACCTGAAACTCACATATTGTACATCAATTATATTCTCAATCAAAATTGTCTAAAAATTTAGATCTCAGAGGAAAAAACTTGGACGTCCATCTCTGTGTACCAATACAGAAAGGTTGATAAGTAACAAAGCAATTTATGGGAAAATACACATAATATACATAAAATATACATAAATATATACACAAAAGCAAACAGAAAGGAACAGTGTTCCTATGGCCTCATACGTGTTACACGTATGCAAGGAAAGTGACTGGAAGGACATATCAGAATCAATCAGTGTGGCTGCCTGTGCAGACGGGGAGAGGAAGGAATGGACTGTGGGCCTGCAGTCTTGTTTGTTTCCGAGAAAATATATTCAAGAGTTACATAAGTGTGGTAGTGGTGGTGGCAGTGCGGTTGCTAAGTCATGTCTGACTCTTTTTCGACCCCGTGGACCGTAGCCCGCCGGGCTTCTCTCTCCATGGGATTTCCCAGGCAAGAGTCCTGGAGTGGGTTGCCATTTCCTTCTCCAGGGGATCTTCTTGACCCAGGAATCACCTCCTGAATTGCAGGTGGATTCTTTACTCTCTGAGCCACCTAGGAAGCCCTAACGTGTGTACGTGAAGTTCAGGAATGATGAAAAAGTCCTCCCTGAATTCGGGAAGCAGTGCAAGTTTTGCAGCTTTGGAGTGGGGAGCTTTAGGAGGTGGGGGGCAATGGTAGACAGCCTAGGTGGGGGCAATCCAATGGTGGCATAACCTGTGCCATTCAGCCTCCAGGGAGCAGGCCCCTTGAAACATCCCTTTGTGTACCTCTCCTGGCCGTCATGGTTTTCTGTCTGGATGCTGTCAACAGGCAAGTGGTAGTTTGGGGAGGGGGTAATGTGGTCCATTTAGGGTGTGTTAAGAATCCACCTGCAATGCAGGAGATGAAAGAGACTCAGGTTTGATCCCTGGGTTGGGAAGATCCTCTGGAGTGGGAAATGGCAACCCACTCCTGTATTCTTGACTGGAGAACTCCATGGACAGAGGAGCCTGGTGGGCTACAGTCCATGGGTTCGCAAACAGTGGGACATGACTGAGCACGCACACACAACAGGGCCGTTATGAGATCCCTGGAAAGGTGTCGAGGAGACCATTAGGAGTGGGAGTCTGGGGTTTTCACGAGAATTCAAAGAGACACATAAAGGGTCTGGAACTGTGCTGTAGGTTGGTGTTTGAGAATAGGAGAAAATGACTTACACTTCGCCAGTGTTAACAGCAATAATTTGCCATAGCATTTATAGGGTGCAAAGCAGTTTGGGCCATAGCTTTACAGCCTCTGTCTCATTCGTAATGAATAACAACCCTCTGGGGTTAGGAGAATCATCATCTCTGCCCTATGGATGAAGAAACAGAGTCTTAAGAATTTTGAGTTAGGATTTGAATCCCAGTCTTGTAGGCCCTGGGGGCTTCTCGGGTGGCTCAGGGGTAAGGAATGCAGAAGAGGCGGGTTCAGTCTCTGGGTCCAGAAGATCCCCTGGAGAAGGAAATGGTAACCCACTCCAGTATTCTTGCCTGGGAAATCCCATGGACAGAGAAGCCTGGTGGGCTACAATCTATAGAAGTCATGAAGAGTCGGACTTGACTTAACAACTAAACTCCAACAAACTCTCGGACTCTGCAGACACTGTTCCATTGGATGGTTGGTTGGGTCCCATTACATCCCTCTTTTTAACAGACATCTGAGTCCTCTTGAAAAAACCCTGGTCCTTTGGGCCAAGAAAGTGTCTTTGCTGCCAGTGTGCTGATGGATGTCTTAGAGGCCTGTGTTCTTCCTCTCAAGTCAGCTTTCTCAGTCCTGAAGGTCCTGGACCACATGAGGGTCCTTTGCCTTTAACAGCCTGGTCACAGAGAACAGAACTCACCTCCACCCCTGCCCTGGGCAAAGCCATCTTGATTCCTGTGTTTCAGATGTGTGTGTGGAATGGAGAAGGAGTCCTCTTTCTAAGCGGTGATCACTTCCATTACTTCAGACGGCCTTTGTTTGAGGGCCCAGATCTGTTGAGCTCCCTGGGCTTTCTCCAGCACTCTCTAGCTCAGAGCGAAGTGTGCAGTGCGTGCTGAGTTGTACCTGATGCTCTGCGAGCCTCTGAGCTGTAGCCCGCCAGGGTCCTCTGTCCGTGGGATCCTCCAGTCAAGAATACTGGAGTGGGTTGCCATTTCCTCCCCCAGGGGATCTTCCCCACTCAGGGACCGAACCCACATCTCTTGTGTCTCCTGCACTGGCGGGCGGGTTCTTTACCGCTGAGCCCACCTGGGCGGGGTGCAGTAGGTGCTAAAAGTCTCTGTTGTGTGACTAGCCGAGGGAGGGCGTCCCCCCAGGAGTCCCTGGTTTTCCTGCTCTTCAGTCCACCCCCGGGAAGAGTGGCAGAAGGGAGGCCCCCTGCCTTGGATGAGAAGCGGGCAGGAGGCTGCGGGGGTGGAGACGGGCGGCGTGGAGAAGGGCTGAGGGCAGCTGCTCCCCTCCCCACCCGCTGCAGTTGGTTCAGGCCCAAGTGGCACCGTCAGCATCCCCATGTCAGCATGACATGGGGTCACATTCTTCTAGGCCAGAGCCCGAAAGAGGCTTAATCATCGGCCCTCCCAGAGTGCGGTCTGCACGCCCACAGGCATTTGGAAATGCTTTCTGTAGCATACAGGCAATGTTACAAACTGTAATACGCTCTTTTTTTTTTCATGTATTACTAAAATGTCAGTCACTTGGCAAGTGATATTGACTTTCCGTTTATAGTATAATACACATTGAAGGGGCTTCCCTGGTGGCTCAGTGGTAAAGAATCTGCCTGCCGATGCAGGAGATGTGAGAGACTTGGGTTTGATCCCTGGGTCAGGAAAATCCTCTGGAAGAGGAAATGGCAACCCACTCCAGTATCTTGCCTGGAAAATTCCCTGGACAGAGGAGCCTGGCGGGCTACAGTCTATGGGGTTGCAAAGAGTCAGACACGACTAAGCATGTATCACTATCACAAAATAGTGAGTATAATTCTCTGTTTTCATTTCCCTGGGGTATTTACCCAGGTGTGGAATTGCTGGGTCCTTTGAGTGCCGAAAAATTGATGTTTTTGAACTGTGGTGTTGGAGAAGACTCTTGAGAGTCCCTTGGACTGCAAGGAGATCCAACTGGTCCATCCTAGAGGAGATGAGTCCTGGGTGTTAATTGGAAGGACTGATGCTAAAGCTGAAACTCCAGTACTTTGGTCACCTCATGCAAAGAGTTGACTCATTGGAAAAGACCCTGATGCTGGGAGGGATTGGGGGCAGGAGGAGAAGGGGACGACAGAGGATGAGATGGCTGAATGGCATCACCGACTCTATGGACATGAGTTTGAGTGAACTCTGGGAGTTGGTGATGGACAGGGAGGCCTGGCATGCTGCGATTCATGGGGTCGCAAAGAGTTGGACACGACTGAGCGACTGAACTGAACTGAACTGAACTGATGCTAACTATGTGGTGAAGTGGTAAAGAATCCACCTGCTAATGCAGGAGATGCAAAAGACGGAGGTTCGATCCCCTGGGAGATCCCCTGGAGGAGGTAATAACAACCCACTCCAGTATCCTTGCCTGGAGAATCCCGTGGACAGAGGAGCCTGGCGGGCTGCAGTCCATGGGGTCACAAAGACTCGGACGTGACTGAGCACATGCACACATGGTAACTCTGTGTTTAATTGTTTGAGGACCAGCTAGACTTTCCCACCGTGGCTGCAGCATTTTACACTCCCAGCAGCACTGGATGAAGTTTCTCTGCTTTCCCGAGTTTTAATTCCGTTCCCAGCCCTGTCCTAGTTTCTGGCTCCTAAGAAACCTCCACTGGTGGGATTCCTATAGGTCTAGAGTAGGTTGCAGGGGACCGGGCTCCTGGGTTTAAGCAAGGGCCCACCCAAGTTTCCGGGCTGGGCTGGGCCCCGCTGAGTAGGCGGGGGGGATGGCGGGGAGGAATGAAGGGCACATGGGGGCCACCTGCGAGAACTGGACACCGTGGAAGGCAGAGCCCTCCACAGGGCTGTTTTCTGCAGGACCCTGGTGCTGCCAGTACCACATCGTGCACGTGTGTTGGTCTCTCAGTGGTGTCTGACTCTTTGTGACCCCATGGACTGTAGCCTGCCAGCCTCCTTTATGTGGCAGGAATTCTCCAGGCTTGAATACTGGAGTGTGTTGCCATTCCCTTCTTCAGGGGATTTTCCCAATCCGGGGATGGAACCCGAGTCTCCTGCATTACAGACAGATTCTTCACCACCTGAGCCACCAGGGAAGTCACTCGGTGACAAGGTGGGTCTCTTTTCAGTTGTCGTTCAGGTCTTCTGATTCCATCAAGGGGAAGATGCCTCTCTGACTGTAATTTTCCTTCTTTTTTTTTTTTTTAAAGCTATATTTCTTTTTATTAGGCACAACATCACAGGCAGTATGCACTCTTTGTGTCTGGCTTCTTTGACTCAGCGTAAGGTTTTGTGAATCATCCATGATGTGCATGTAGTAGGTGTTCCTCTTGTTCCTTTTTCATTGCTGAGTAGTGTTCCATTTTATGGCCATGTCACATTCTGCTTTGTGTGTGTGTGTGTGTGTGTCATGACACATGCTTGCAGGGTCTAGTTCCCTAACCAGGGACGGAACCTGGGTGCTGCAGTGAAAGCGTGGATTCCATCAGGGATTCCATCAGGGGGAAGATGCTTCTTCAATTCTAGTTTTCCTTCTTTAACCAGACAGAGCAGGTCTCCACACAGCCCTTTGGAGGACAACAACATTGAACCAGAACTAGTGAACCATGGCTTTTTAAGTGGGGGTGGCTGTTAATTTTCACAATCAATCCATGTGGCAGGTCATGCTGATTTTCCATTCCCGGGGAGCTAGGAGATTTCTTCTTGAAATACATGTATTTCTCTTAGAGAGTGGATTTATTTAATGGCAAAAACTAAGTAAAATCTGACAGTGGTTCTCAGGAAGGAGGTAAGCTGATGACTGAAGTTTGGAGAAACCTTCTTCTAATGTTTAGGACTCAGTTCTCAGGTGCTGTGTCAGGAAGTGGTGAGGTCTCCAGTCCCGGGGCTCATACAAATGGAGACTGGCTGCTATAAAAATAATCCAGGCAGAGGCTGGGGCGGGGGTGATTCTGTGTGATCACACAGCACCCTTTAGCTGAGACTGCATGAGTCTGCGATTCTCATTGTGTGGGGTCCACTTCCCAATCCCACGGCTGGGTGGTGTCATAGCCACAGATGCTCATCATCAGAGGTGGCCCAGCTGGATGGGCAAGAGGTCTGGAGGGCTGCCTTTCTTTCCAGCCAGGCAATCTCACAGCTCCCTCCCTCCCACCCTGGGGCATGCTGGTGGGGATATGTTACAGGGTGATTCCAAGTTCATGGGGATCACTCCCCAGCTGTCTCAGCATCTGTCCCAGTCTTGGATGTTTAACAGAGGGCATCCCTTCCTTTTGTTCCTTTTTTGTTGCTGAGTAGTATTCCATTTAATGGCTGTGTCACACCCTGGTTTTGTGTGTGTGGCCACCACATGGCTTGTGGGATCTAGTTCCCTGACCAGGTGCCCCCAAACCCCTAATTAAAGGACACGACCTGCCAGCTCTCAGGTTAGTGAGTCTGTATGGGCTGCATAGGTATCCCAAAGGAGAGCTGCTGTTTTAGTCAGGGTTCTCCAAGAAACAGAGCCAAGAGAATGTGTATACGTTTGTGTGGCAGAGGATGTGATGGTTAGATAGCATCACTGTCTTAGTGGACATGAATTTGAGCAAACTTCAGGAGACAGTGAAAGGCAGGGAAGCCTGGTGTACATGGGGTTGCAAAGAGCTGGACATGACTTAGTGACTGAACAACAACTGTATATGTGTGTGTATACACCTCTTTCCATATATATATTATATTAATTATATATACATATTATATATGGAGAGAGGTTTATTTTTAAGGAATTGGCTAATGCAGTTATGAAGGCTAGCAAGTCCAAAATCAGTGGGGTAGGCTGGCAGGCTGGGCACCCAGGGAAAAGCGGATGCTGAAGTTCAGCTCCAAAGGGTGCTGGGGGTAGTGGTGGTGGATGTAAGTGTTTTGTTCTATTTGAACCTTCAACTGATCAGATGAGGCCCACCCACATTATGGAGGGCAATCTGCTTTACTCAAAGCCCACTGATTTAAATGTTTCATCTCATCCAAAAACACCCTCACCACAACCCTCTGGCCCAGCCAGATTGACACAGCCAATTAACCATCACAGATGCTTCTGGTGGACTAGACACACAGCATTAAATAAGATAGTGCTGTGTTGTGCTTAGGTGCTCAGTCATGTCCAGCTCTTTTTGACCTCATGGACTGTAGCCCATCAGGCTTCTCTGCCCATGGGGATTCTCCAGGCAAGAATACTGGAGTGGGTTGCCATGCCACTCCAGGGATCTTCTTGACCCAGAGATCAAACCCAGGTCTCCCAAAGCCCTTTTAAATCATTTCTTTTTAAATTCCCTCCCAAGCCTCCAAGGAGAAAACCTCAGTTTTGTGCTATTATGTCCTTAATAGAACTTCCCAAACACATGGGCTGTGCTGTTGCTTCAGCAAAGAAAGAGAAAGCGAGCCTTGGACTCAGAATTTTGAGCAGCAACAGTTTCTAGCTGGAACTGAGTAACGTTCTGTTTTCATTGTATATTTCTTTCCCATGTACTGCCACCTTTCCATTTTGGTTGTGATCCATTGTGTATTTCTTTCCCATGTACTGCCACCTTTCCATTTTGGTTGTGATATAAGGTTTCCTTTTGTAAAGCGGTAAGTTTAAAAAGTGAGTAGGCTGCTAGTAACTCAGGTGGTACACAGGTACACCGGGGATGCTGCACGTGGTGCAGGAATGACTGGTTTGGAGGGACATTGACACGAACATGTGAGGACAGTGCCTGAGGAACCCCTACCTGTCCACACGGCTTGAGCTGCCTGTTGTCTGTTTGTACTTCTTCCCTGCAGGAGACAGCTGGGTGGTTTATTTCCCCTGGGGAGTGCCCCCCGAGAATGGCAGTGGACTCTGGGGGGATGGGAAAGGTCTGGGGGTGGCAGTTCTAAGAGCTCCTTGACCATGGTGCTGGCTGTGACCGGTGCGTGTACATGGCACTCGTTGGGTGCCAGATGCTGTTCTAAGCACTTTCACTCCATTATCTCCCAGTGGTCCTAGGAGATGGGCGTATCATGGTCATGCCCATTGTATGGATGAGAAAACTGAGGCACCGGGTTGTTAGGCTGCTAGACTTCAGTCCAGTCTGGTTCTGTCTATGCTCTTCTGTGTTTTGCACGTATTACTTCCTGCTCATCTTCTCCCATTTGTCCCCTTCGTGTGTTAACTTACCTGGAGGTGGAGGCCTGGCTTCCTGGTCCTGGGGCTCCCTGCGTCTGGCTAAGTTGTAGGCATTGATTCCCAGTCCCTAATTTGCTGGCAGAATTCACCCAGTTTTAAATGACAGTTTAGGAAAGACGAAAAAGCTGTTAAAGTGAGCACCACTGATCTCCTGGGGGTTCCTTGGAAGTCACTAACACAAGATGCTCTGTGAAGGAAAGAACATCCTTAACCTGATGACTGTGAGGATGACAAGCACCCCGAGTCTGACACCTGCCTCACCTCAGCCACTTAATCTAAATGACATATTGTGAGCCTGCAGGCCCCAGCCCGCTGTGGGCTGGAGTGAGGGTGTGTTGGGTGGCATAATTATAGGGAGCGCCTTGGATGACAGCAGCCAGCAGGGAGCCCTTTAATTGATGGGGTCAGACAGCAGTCATTGGCAGAATGGTGGTTATTAGCTCTTTTGCCAAAGCTGTGCAAATTAGCAGACACTCACTAAGTGTTTGCTGAGTAACCCTGGGCACTGGGGATAAGTAAGGCCTGGTTTCTGTCTTTGAGGAGCCCTGAATCTAAGAACATAGTGTTTCTCTTGTATCAGTTAGCTCTTGCTGTGTAACAAACCATCCTGAAATGCACAGGCACATCCCAATTCATTGCCCTTCACTTGATTGCACTTTGCAGATTCTGTGTTTTGTTTTGTTTTGTTTTGTTTTGTTTACAAAGTAAAGGCTTGTGGCCACCCCACGCTGAGCAAGTCTGTCAACACCATTTTCCCAGCAGGGTTTGCCCACTTTGTGTGCATCACATTTTGATAATTCTCTCAATATTTCAAACTTTTTCATTGTTACTATATTTGTTATGTGATCTGTGATCTTTGATGTTAGGACCACGATTTGCTAAAGTCTCAGATGATGGGGGCTTCCCTGGTGGTTCAGGCAGTAGAGCGTCTGTCTGTAGTGCAGGAGACCTGGGTTCGATCCCTGGGTCCGGAAGATCCCCTGGAGAAGGAAATGGCAACCCACTCTAGTACTCTTGCCTGGAAAATCCCATGGATGGAAGAGCCTGGTGGCCTACAGTCCATGGGATTGCAAGGAGTCACACACGACTGAGCAACTTCACTTCCGATGACAGTCAGCACTTTTTATAGTAGAGTATTTTAAAATTAAGGCATCTACATTGTTTTTCTTTTAGGCACAATGCTATTGCACACTTAATAAACTACAGTGTAGTGTATACATAGCTTTTTAAAAAACTTGCTGTTGTAACATTTATTTATTTTGGCTGTGCTGGGTCTTTGTTGCTGCCCACAGGCCTTCACAGGCTGTCTTTAGCTGTGGCAAGCAGGGACTACTCTCAAGTTGCAGTGTGTGGGATTCTCATCGCAATGATTTCTCTTACTGCGGAACACGGGCTTCTGAGTACACGATCAGTAGTCGTGGTGTACGGGCTTAGTTGCCCTGCCGCATGGGGGATGTTGGTTCACTGACCAGGGATCAAACCTCTGTCCCCTGCCTTGGCAGGCAGATTCTTAACCAGTGGGCCACCAGGGAAGTCCCATATAACTTTTATATGCACTGGGAAACAAAAAAAAAAAATCACGTGACTCACTTTATTGCGATACTTGCTCTGTTGAGGTGGTCTGGAACTGAGCCTGTAATATCTCAGAGGCCATAATGTCTTAAAAGAGAAAACATTTATTTAGTTCCTGATTCTGCAGGTGGGCAGTATGGGCTGGGTTCTGCTGGGCTCTCTCACATCTCTGTGGCCAGCTGGAAGACAGCTAGGAGCTGGCTGATCCTGGGTGCCCCTTGCTGGAGAAAACCTCGTCTCTGCTCCACACAGTCTCCTACCATCCATCAGGCCAGGCTAGGCTCACTCCCGTGGTAGCCGAGACAGGCAGTACATGAGGCCTGTTGAGTCCTGGGCTCAGAACTGGCCCCTTAGCTGCTTTCTGTTGATAAAAGAAATCACCCAGGTTCAGTGGGTGGGGAAATAGATTCCACTTCTTAATAAGAGGATTCGATTTGCTAATAACATTTTGTTAAAACCTTTTGCACGTATGAACATGAGAAATCTTGGTCTGTATTTCTCCTGTTGTGGAATGTGTTGCCTGGTTTGAGGATCAGGGTGATCTCTGCAGGCCTCGTAGGATGAATTGGGAGCCATTCCCTCCTCTTAGATTTTTTTGGAATGTGTGTGTAGAGTTGGTATTGATGTGGTTGACACTTAGTCTCTAAGTCATGTCTGACTCTTTGCAGTCCCATGGACTATAGCCCGCCAGGCTCCTCTGTCCATGGGATTTCTCAGGCAAGAATACTGGAGTGGGTTGCCATTTCCTTCTTCAAGAGATCTTCCCGACCCAGGGATCAAACCCATGTCTCCTGCATTGGCAGGCAGATTCTTTACCACTGAGCCACCAGGTAAGTCCAGAGTTGGTATTATTCCTCCTTAAATGTTTGACAGAATTCACCAGTGAAGCTATCTGGGCCTGGAGTTTTCTCTTTGGGAAGGGACTCCAGAGTCTTGATAAATACTTCTTTCTTCTTGTGTGGCCAAACGGGAAGGAAAAATCTGGCTCAACTTCTTTATTTACTTATTTTTCAATATGTTTATTTCTGTTGAAATGTAGTTGATTTACAATCTTTGTTAACATTTTTTGACTTCTTAGCACAGCCCCTTGAAATCTGGCTCCTCCCTTCTTTCCTTCCTTCTTCTTTCCTTCCTTCAGCACATTTATTGAGCACCATCTATAACCGAGGCACTGTTCTAAGTGCTGAGAACGCTGACCTGGAGAATCTGCTGGGTCCCTGACACTGGCAGGGAGATAGTTAACCCCAGATGACAACTACAAGTGATGTTGGGCTGGGAAGGTGCTAAGAGGAGGAAAATAAAGCAGGGCTCTAGTTCACTTCACTGAAATGGTTACAAGTTTGCCAGCGAGCTGACTTTCCACCCTGATGCCTTTTTCCTGCCCTCCTGGCTTCGGGGCCCCACCCTCTGCTCTCGGTTCCACGTCCCCTCCCCTCCCCCTGCCCGTCCTCCCTGGTGCTATTTCAGTTACCAGTGGCTGTGTCTCCCACCCAGCCCACAACCGGGGATTTCTTTTCCCAGCTCCTGTTTTCCTCTGGGTGATGGTGCTACCCATATTTCCAACTGTCCCGGGAGCATCTCCACTGCTGGTAACTGGACGCTTCTAACACCGATGATCTGTCCCCCTCATCCTTCAAACTGCTCGGAGCCAAGGACGTTAGCAGAGCCAGCATCTACTCTGAGCCCCCAGAATCCTTTGACTGACCCACCACCCATCACGTTTTTATCTTTATCTGGACCCTCTCCTTTTCCTTTTTAATTTTATAAATTAATTTTTTTAAGTTTAATTTTGTATTGGGGTACAGTGTTATGATAGATTTAGGTGAACAGCGAAGGAACTCAGCCGTACATATACATGAATCCATTCTCCCCCAAACTCCACTCCCATCCAGGCGGCCACATGACATTGAGCAGACTTCCCTGCAGGACTTCCCTGGTGGCTCACAGTAAAGAGTTGCCTGCAATGCAGGAGGCCCAAGTTCAATCCCTGGGTCGGGAAGGTCTCCTGGAGAAGGAAATAGCAACCCACTCCAGTATTTTTGCCTGGGAAATCCCATGGATGGAGGCGCCTGGTTGGGTTACAAGTCAGTGGGGTTGCAGAGAGTCAGACACGACTTAGCGATTAAACAATAACATACAGTAGGTCCTTGTTGGTAATCCATTTTATTATTATTATTATTATTTTTTTTTTTTTTTGGTAATCCATTTTAAATACAGGAGTGTGTACAAGGACCCTGTCCTTTTCTCCCCGGGGCTTCTCCAGCAGCTTGCCCCAACTCTCCTCCTCCTCACCCATCCTTCTGATCGTGAAATGTTTTTCTTCTAGAGACAGGTCTTATTCCTTTCCTACGTCAAAGCCCGCCCCATCTCCCCACTGCCTCCAGGGTAGCACTCTAACTTCCAAGCCCCATCGAGCTTCTCACCCGGCGTGGAGTTCTGGCTCAGCCCCGGGGCCCTGCCCAGCTCTTCTCAGGCTGACTCTGGTAATACTTCTGTGCCTCAGAGCATCCTGTTCCCTTTGCCTGCAACACCCTGTCCCCACGGCTCTGCCTGGCAAGCCGCCCAGCCTCTGAGACCCAGCCCAGATGTCACTTCTTCCGTGAAGCCTCAGATGCTGCCCCCACCCTAACACGGGGCTAGTTACCCCTTCCTCTGCGTTCTCATAGCACGCATGTCATCACGTGCTTATTTATTTATACGTCCTGTTCTTTATTTTCCGGGCAGCTCCCGGGAGCTGTGGAGCCTGCCTTTCTCACCTGTGTGTCACCAGGACCTAGGAATTGGTGGACACTCTGTGAATACTGGTTGCCTGATTAATTGCTCCTTTTAAAAACAATAGAGCACCTATGGCTGATTCATGTTGATATATAGCAGAAACCAACACAATATTGTAAAGCAATTATCCCTCAAATAAAAATAAATAAATTTTTAAAAAACAATGGGGGAATTCTCTGGCAGTCCAGGGGTTAGGACTCCATGCTTCACTGCCGGGGACCTGGGGTTCAATCCCTGATCGGAAAAAAAGACAAGCCCCCCAAAAACTGGTTGACAGGCTAGTGATCTGAAGGCTGGGGTTTGAGCCCTGACTCTGCCACCTGCTAAGTGGATGATGGTGATGAAGCCCTCAACTTGACTTCTCGTCTGCAAAGTGGATCCTAGTCCTTGCCCATTCTTATGATGGGGCTGTCACTTCAGTGACAGATATTTATCCCGTGTGCAGTGACGGGAAATGCTTTCAGCCTGGAGGACTCATGAGTGACTTTGTGCTCTGCTTCCTGTGTCCCCAGTATGTGTCACAAAGCGTGTACCAGAGTGAGGGCAGGTAATGACGACCAGCCTCCAAAGCCACATGTGGACCTAGGACTTCGAACTGATCTCTTGATCAGGCCGGAGGATACCTGGATCCCAAAAGGGAAGAGAAATTCAGATTTAGGATGGGCAAGACTTAGAGTTTCTCTGTTGCCAGGTTGTCTGTCTTCAGATCCCAGCTCCGGCCTCTGCTAGCTTTGTAATCTTCTAGAAGGTGCTTAACCTCTCTGAGCCTTATTTTCTTTACCTAACTATAGCACCTATATCATAGCTGTTTTTGTGAAGAATGCCTCAGTTAATACACAGAATGAGCTTAGAACAGTGCCTGTCACATTCCAGGCAATAAATATCGGCTATCGTTATTGTCAATGCCGTGGTTATCTTTATTCCAGTGGATTGAAAGGCTCAGGCCTGCACAGCCTGAACCATCCTCAGCGGCTTCTGCCCTGGAGCCTCGCCAAATCCCAGTGTCCTCGGCCTGTTGCCATATTTGGACAGAGCCAAGCTTGCCTTTGTGCCCAGAAACCCCGAGCACAGTGAGCACAGAGTGGGGCCGCCCAGGACCAAAGGGCTTCCGCCATCCCCAGGTCATCTCGGACGCCTGGCGATCCCAGGCTGGCCGGTGTCCAGATACGAGGGCAGGAGGCCGAGCTGACCTCTGCCTTCCTGAAAACAAGCCAAAGCCGCCATCCCTTCTGAGTGCCAGGGCAGCTGGGGTGGGGGTGCTGGGTTCCAGCCGGTCTGGGGGGGAGCTGCCAGCTTCAGAGTGGGCCTGGGGGTGCCCCTGGCCACGTGGCCTTCCCCGACCTGCTGGGCGGGAGCTGTGGGCGGAGCCCTGCTGGGCTGGGGGACCTCAGACACCAAACTTTGCTGGTCTGTTTTGCAAAGTTCTAGAACTCAGGACTGTCCTTTTGCTTGCAATTCTGGGGAGAGGCTGCAGCTCTGCTGAGAATGGGCTGAGGCGTAAATGGCAGGAAGAACCTGTGAGGGCGGGGTTGGAATCAGGTGGACACGTGGTCATTGCACAGTGTGTTCTTGCCCTGCGGGAGCCCGCCACCCTCTGGCTCCCCTGCAGGTCATGACCGAGGCCACGGCAGCTTCCGGTAGCCGCAGCAGCAGGGCCGTGCTCCTGGCGGTGGGGGCTTGTGTTTTTGTGAAGGAGAAGGGGAGGGGACACTCACATCGCCCTGGGGAAGCTCTCTTGGCCTCTCTTCACCTCGAAGACCCTGCTGGTGATGTCACCCATCAACGACAAATAAGACGGTGCTTCTGGGGGGAGTGGGGGGCCAGGGAGTCAGCAGCAGGACTTCTCCACACCCAGGGCTGGACGTGCAACACACACACAGAGGCAGAGACACACAGAGACGCAGACACAGAGACACACAGAGGCACATAAACACACACAGACACACACATACACAGACACACACACAGAGAGACATACAGACACACACAGACATGAATACACAGACACGTACAGACACACACAGACACAGAGACAGAGACACATAAACACACACAGACACAGATACACACACAGAGACGCAGACACAGAGACACGCAGAGGCACACAAACACACACAGACACACACATACACAGACACACATACAGAGAGACATACAGACACACACAAATACACAGACACACACAGATGCACACACAGACACAGATACACACACAGAGACATACAGACACACACAGACACAGATACAGACACACACACACACGCAGACAGAAGACACACACACAGACCCAAATGCGTTTCAAGCAAAGCCAGGTCCAGGGTGCAGCAGGAGGGCCCCTCTGCTCAGGAAGCGTTGAGGAGATGCCAGTTCCTGGTGTATCCTGGTTGTTATCTGAGGTCTGGAGGGACGTTTCTGGGAGTACCGTCCCTTATCCCGAACCATCAGCCTCTTGAAATTCACTGACCCCCACACACTCCGTGCTGGTGCAGAGCCCCTGGGCCCCACCTCCGCCTCCCGATGTCTCTCCCCTCCGCCCGCCTCGTTCCAGGACTGATGCCCAGAGGACGCTTGCTCCTGCTCAAAGAAACGCATTTGCTGCTCCTTCTATTCCAGCTACTGATTCTTTTTCCTTAAAAAAATCTGACATTCTAGTATCTTGTGTTCTCTATTAGTTCATGTGATTATTTTTATGGCTATTTTGTAGAATGGGGAGTAGTTAGGCCTTCAGTCTGAACTTACGTCACCATGATTCCTACAAGGCACCTAAATCAAGGTGGGGGATCCAGGTGAGACATCCCACCTGAGTTTCTGGGTGGAAAGGAGGCACATTGTGAAAAATTTAGAAAACAGAACGGACTCCATTCTCTTGTGTCTGAATAAATTCCCTTCAAGGAAAAACTCCTATCTAAAGTCCAAACCAATCTCAGAGTAGATCAATAAAGACAACACACGCTTCAGCTGGGCTGAAGAAGTAATAGGATTAAAAGTGCAAGAAAGTCTATTTTTAGTGCAAATGACAACTAAAGCATGGTTTTTAATCAAGCCCTCTCTTGATTAGCTAAGTCACTTCTCAACTTTAGCTAACGGCCAGGGCAGAGAGACCCGGCCTTCCAAAATCCCTCCTGCCTCGTACAGAGGTTGCGGGAATTCCAGCCGAAGGGAAGGATACAAAGATGACCTGGGGGACTTCCCTGGTGCTAGTGGTTAAGGATCTGCTGTCCAACGCAGGGGATGTGGGTTCAACTCTTGGCCAGGGAACTAAGACCCCACGTGCCATGGGGCAACTAAGCCTGTGCGCTGTAAGTACTCAGCCCTCATGCCACAGCCAGAGAGAAGCCCATGCACCACAACAAAGACCCAACCCAGCCAAATAAATTAATGTTTTAAAACAGATAGCTTGTGCTGCCTATGCCCCGTGCCTTATTTTCCTGAAGCCCTAAGCATGGGAGGCAGCAAAGTGAATAGCAGGGAAAATGTCCTGGATTTGGAGTTGGAAAAAGAGGAGTTAGAGTCTGTGAAATTTGGAGAATCATGTGATGCCTTTGTGAGCCTCAGTCTTTCATCTGTAAAATGGGGATAATGACACCTTGCTCTGCCAGCTTCAGAGGGTTGACCCAGAGATCCAACGCAAGATACACATTGTAAACTGCGACTTGACCTTTAATCATGAGGAGTCTCATTTCGTGTGGGATGCCCCTCTGGGCACCACCCCCTCCCCAGGGGGCTTTATCTCCTACACACCTTGACGCTGGCATCCTGTGCCCTGGACACAGGAGAAGATTTGCTGGTCTCTGTCCTGTGACAGTGGAAGCTGCTGAGGCTGCATCTGGCAGAGAGCAGAGGACAGAGTTGGGAGAGAGGGACTGCCGGAGATAGGATCCTGCAAAGGAGGAGTCGAATCACAGGCCCATGACTGAAACCCTGCATTACTTTGCATCTGGGGTTCTGCAGTAGAAGTCTTGGAGTGATGAGAAGTTTAGAAAGAACTGAAGAAATGGCGGACATAAACGGAGCCACAGAGAAAGCAGGGAAAAGACAATTAGGAATGCTCAGGAAAAGAAGAGTTTTTAAGAAAAAAGTGCATGGTACACTAGCTGGCTCTGCAGTGTATGACATTTACATGGTCATAGCATAAATGAGAATTACTGATGTATGAAAAGACTGGCTTTCCAAGTGGTGCTAGTGGTAAAGAACCCACCTGCCAATGCAGGAGACATAAGAAACGCGGGTTCGATCCCTGAGTCGGGAGGGCATGGAAACCCACTCCAGTATGCTTGCCTGGAAAATCCCTATGGAGAGAAGAGCCTGGAGGGCTACAGTCCATGGGGTAGCAAAGAGTTGGACACAACTAAGCAACTTAGCCCGCTCGCACAAGACTGTATCGGGATGGTGAAATAGGAAGGTGGAGGGTGATGATGATGAAAAAACTCAGGAAGTCTGTAATGTTTGTAATAGATGAATCAGGAAAGAGAAGTGTATGAATATTGTTTGGACATATGGAACTACTGGGAAAAGAAACAGCTGAAAAGGTTGGAAGTGATTGCTTCCGGGGATCAGGACTGGGGTAAGGGCAGAAACTGTGGTTTTCATTATATGCCTTTGATTCTGTTATCTTTTTTCCTCCCTCTTAATTATCACATATGTGATATTTTAAAAAGAGAAGTTCAGCAAATCGTGGGACTTTGATTTCTAGACAGGAACTTGAGAAACTCAACTAGTACAATCTCCCAACTGTACGTTTACCTTTACATTCAGACAGGCTCAGAGGGTAAAGCGTCTGCCTGCAATGCAGGAGACTCAGGTTCAGTCCCCAGGTCGGGAAGATCCCTGGGTTGGAAGGATCCCCTGGAGAAGGAAATGGCAACCCACTCTGGTACTCTTGCCTGGAAAATCTCATGGACAGAGAAGCCTGGTAGGCTACAGTCCATGGGGTTGCAAAGAGTCAGACACGACTGAGCAACTTCACTTTCACTTTCAGACAGGTATATGCCCTGACCCAGGTAGCCCCTCAGACTGTCCTGCTCAATGCCTGAAGAAATCACAAAAGGAGAAATAACATCTTTTGGACCGTTTGGTGAAATTTGTGCTTGGAGACGGCAGAGGCTTTGGGGAAATAGTTGTTGACCATTGAGAGACTGCTGGGCGCCTTCTGAGGGGTCTCCCACTGAAGTCAGAAGGGCAGTTGCTGTTGGGGCCAGGACACTCCCTGCTTCTCCTGCCTCTGCCTTGCCGTGGGATCTTGGCGTGTTACAGCCCTTTCTGGCCTCAGTTCCTGCCTCTGGACCCAGGGCTTTGAGTTTTCCCGGGGCTATTATATAGTTCTACCACTTCTAGAAATGAGAGCAGATAGCTTTCTGTGTGCCGAGCACAACAGGGAACAGAGGGGCAATGGATAACACTTGAGTGAACAAATAAGATACTTTAGGACAGTGAAGATCCTCCGAAGAAAATTGTATAAATCTTAATTATGTTGAATTGGTTCGTAATGCTTTTCAGGTCCATGATATTCTTTGACTTCTCTGTACATTCATTCAATTAATTTCTGAGAATTCAATATTGAAACTCCAACTAAAAATCTGAATGTATCTACTTAGAACAAAGAAATATATAGTGGAACTATATGTAACTTTGTTCTGTATTTTCCAGGTCTCCTATAAATGTGTTATCATATTTTCATAATTTAAAAAATAATAAAAGGAAAGAAAATAAGCCAGGGGGATGGGATGGATACCCAGGGGATAGATACTGGAGGGACGTGGCTACTGGGTGATCAGGATCCAGGATCCTGGGGAGAGGATGCTTAGCTTGAGACCTGGACATTGTGAGAGAGAGCCAGCTGAGGGTGGAGGGGACATGGTGCTCCTGGGAGCCCTGCTCCAAGGAACTGAGACCAGGCCCGCTGGCAGAGTGCTGAAGCCCATGGGGACAAGGGGAGGCAAGAGGGATCAGCATTCAATATGATGTTTTTGGAAAGGAAAATAAATTCCTGTGAATGGCAAAGATAAATTTGGTGACACCCTGGGTTTGGTGGGCCAGCCTTCATCCAACATCTAGCCTACGGAGCTGTCTGTTCTTCAGTATCTCCAGAGAGGGCCCATGAGACACAGGGCAGGAATGAAACATGGGAGGGGGAGACCACCGCTGGGGAGAGCCGTGGATATGGCAGAGGCTGGTCTGTATAGGCCAGAATTATACTTCCAGGGGAATTGAGGGATGCTATTAACTCAAAACAAAACAAAACACATGATGTCAAGGCTTGTCCACCCACAGAACAGTTGGTCCTGTACTTTATACTCCTTGAAGACCCTCTGAAGATCAAGGCTGGCACAGTGTGCAGTACTGCTTGCAATAAATTAAATTTGAATTGAGTTGAAAATTAAAAGTAAAATAAATGTACTTTCCTTTGACTTAACATCCCTACTTCTAAGATCTGACCCTCAGAAACATTAACGCAAGCATGCCAAGAAATAATTACAAGGATATTCACGGCAGTGTAGTCTGGAGTAGCAAAAAGTCTGGAAATGCCCTAAATAGCCACCACTGGGGAACTAGTGGAGTAGATGTTGGCATTGCCGCCCAACAGAATCCCAGGCAACCATTGCAAGAATGAGGTGGACTCACATGCGGGGGAAAAAATTATCTTTAGGGATATTATCAAGTGAGGAAAAACTAGGTTGGAGAATGGGTTCTCAGTTCCACAACCCTGCGCCCCCCCCCCCCCCCCCCCCCCCCGCCCCGAGCCCTGGACCCCCAAGCCAAGGGAAACTGGGGCTCTGGGGAACAGACATACCCACTCATTAACTAGGGAGGAGGTGTGGGGAAGGACAAAGAAAAAGCCTTGTGAGGCAACCTGTCAGTAGCTGAGCTCCACCAATCCAGAAAGTGGACACTGATGCACTCTCCAATCAGAATCAAAGGAGTGAGTGGGGGCGGGACCTGAGGCCAAGAGTGTTGCCCTGCTGCAGCTCCCTCCACATTGGAAACCAGAGGAGTGGGGAATAAGTGTTCCCACCTAACACATATTTCTGGAAGGATACACAGGAAACTGGGAGAGTGTGTCCCTAAAGGAAAGGAATTGGAAGATTGAGTCAGGGCTAGTGGTGAAGGGGGACTTATTTTGGTATAGAGATGCAAGAGCGGAGGGTCGCTTTTTAGTCCCTCTTCAAGGTTCATGGGTTTTCTCTAGGTATGAATAATTGCCTCCAAAGGGTCTAGTGAGGTTACCAAGCCATGCCTTAGGTCTGGAAGTTTTGTCATTGATTTACCCCGTTTTGTTTTTCACTGGGGATCTGAATTCCAGACACCATCACAGGGGAGAACTAAGTAAGCGACATTTACTTATCTTCTCCCTAATTTTCCTGGACTCTTAACAATTCAAGCCAATCAGTAGCCACCTTTGTATGCCCCTAGACTTTTCTCTTACACTGGTCTGAAGACCTTACTTAACCTCTCATAAAAACTTGCTCTTCTCTGTAGGAGCTTATTTCTAATGTCTGGGATTACAACTGAAATCACTCCCAGGTGTTAAAGCAGTGCTTCTCAGACACTAGGCATTTGAGAACCATCTCCAGGATTTTTGCTAACATTGAAGACCGCCTGCCTTTTTATTTAAATAATATTTCCCTTTAAAATTTTTTTATTAATTTTGTGTTGGGATATAGCTGATTGACAATGCTGTGATAGTTTTAGGTGAACAACAAAGAGACTCAGCCATAGATATACATATATCCATTCTCCCCCATAATTTTTGTTAAATGATTCAGTAAAACTTCAATAAAGTTGTTTTAAAAGGTGACTTTCTATCACAACTATAAATGCTATTATAAAAAGAAAGAATGTTAAAAATAAGCATAATAAAATCTAAAAACATTGTTAAATGCTAGCTATGCACTGTGGCCAGTCCAAAGGTCTGCTTTTTCTTTGTGTTTAAAGGAAAATTGCTAAGTGTTAGAGATAGGCTTCCCTCTGGTAGCTTAGTTAGTAAAGAATCTGCCTGCAGTGCAGGAGACCCAGGTTTGATCCCTGGGTTGGGAAGATTCCCTGAGAAGGAAATGGCGAACCACTCCAGTATTCTTGCCTGGAGAATTCCATGGACAGAGGAGCCTGGTGGGCTGCAGTCCATGGGATTACAAGAGTCGGACTGACTTAGTGACTGAACCACTACCACAGAGACAGGCCAGCACCGTCTTTTTCCTTGATGGACTTGGAAGGATTAGAATGGGGACTTTCTTACTATGTGATTCACTGTTATGTAATG
Source organism: Odocoileus virginianus (assembly GCF_023699985.2). Taxonomy (NCBI): domain Eukaryota; kingdom Metazoa; phylum Chordata; class Mammalia; order Artiodactyla; family Cervidae; genus Odocoileus; species Odocoileus virginianus. The sequence goes on along the minus strand of NC_069706.1, from coordinate 8,951,192 downwards.
CCATGTCAATGCACCATCCAAAGTCATGCCCTATAACATTTGAATTCCACCCTTTAGGAAAGAGTTCAAGTCTTTCTTTCCTGTTCCAGAAAGGTTTAGTTATGTGTCTTTATGTATTTATGCCATCTGAACTGAACAACATGTAAAGCTATTATCACCCTGGAATTACTGGCACTGCTTGTGATGCTGAAATTTTGGCCTTCCAGCTGATATTGAAGGAACGTGGCATTCAGTGTGGTAATGCCCTGTTTTTTGTGAGGACCAGAAATACATCTATTTGAAGGCAGCATAGGATGGCAGCTAAGAATGACGCAGGCCTGAACAAAGGGGAATTTGTCCTTTTTGAAAGAATTGGAAAATCTGTGAGCTGGTGCATTGGGTTCTTCCAAGTGATGATGCATACACAGAATGGCGGCTGGAAACTCGGCTCCTGGCTCATTGCTCATGAGTCCTGGGTCTCAGAGAGCGGCCCCTGTGTGAGCTCACGAGCCTTTGTCAGTCTCATGAGGGAACCATGTGTCCCATGATTGAGAGTCAGCAGAGAAAGGGTGGAGGGTGTTGTGCAGTGCAGCTCTCTAAGTGGGAGAGTTAGTGTCAGAAAAAGGCTATTTTATTCTTTTTAAAAATTGTTATTGAAGTATAATTAATTTACAATGTGTTAATTTCTGTTATCTGGCAAAGTGATTCAGTTATATATATGTATGTGTGTATATATATATATACACATACTTTATTTCATCTTCTTTTCCATCATGGTATATTACAGGATACTGGATATAGTTCACTGTGCTATACAGTAGGACCTTGTTGTTTATCCATTCTATATACAATAGTTTACATCTGCCAATCCTGAACTCCCAATCTTGCCCTCCCCACCCCATGGCAACCACAAGGCTGTTCTCTATGTCCATGAGTCTGTTTCTTTTTCATAGATCTGTTCATTTGCACTGTATTTAAGTTTCCACATGTAAGTGATAGCATATGGTATTTGTCCAAAAAAGCCTATTTTAAGTGATTCTACTTCAGAAATACCAGTGGATGCTCAAACTATTGGGGTGACATTTTAATGAGAGATTGGATCTTAAGGTCGACCCAAAATATCTCCCTACACGTGCTACAACAGGGATGAACCTAGAAAATACTACCAAATGAAAGAAGCCAGACACAAAAGGACAAATCTTGTGTCATTTCA